>NC_072415.2:41634192-42277602 GCF_028858775.2 Pan troglodytes
ATTCTAAAGTTCGGAAGAATTTGATTTCGCCAATAACGTATAACTGATCTTTTTAACATAAAATGCCTTCTATAATCAACAAAAGTATCAATTTACTTAGTAGATTTCATTTGAAACATGCAAAGTCAGCTTGGTTTCAAAAAAATGTTTATTTAAAAACATGGTTAAAAAAAAACACTTCATAAAAACTTCTGAGTCAATTTAAAATACATGTATTGATCACCTAGTATGAACATGTCTCTTGCATCAAACGACACAAAATCAAAACCTTGTCACAAAGTTCGGGTGATTATTCTTGGACAAGATCCTTAATTTTACTGCAGAATAATTTTTAAAAATAGGTAGTACATGCATATGATACAAAAGGGTGTAATGTAAGAATTAAGACTCCTTTGCAGTATAGTTCAGTTAACTTTAGGGAATACTAATGTCTAAATAATCTCATTCTGGTCTGCCATGTGTGAACTTTATTTGGATCTGATTTTTTTTTTAACAGGGTAAAATAGTATATTTAAATAATCTGGAAAAAACTGAACACAGACCATCAATTAGATAATTAAGAATTATTAATTTGGTTGGGAAAGATAATACTGTGCAGTTATATTAAACAAAAAAGTCTTCATCTGTTAAAAGTACATATAAAAGCATTTACAGATGAAATATGTCATTTTAAAAATACTACAGCAAAAAACTTAACAATAAAAGAGAAGAGAAGGTAAATGGATTATATGAAATATGAATAACAAAAAATTAATGGTTTTTGGAGCCAAGGTAGTGGATTTCCAGAGGTTCATGGTGCTATTTTTCCCTCTGTAGAATGTCTGGAAATGCCCCGAACAGTTTAATACCACCTGCTTTCAGAGCTTATCATGTCTACAATATTCTCAGTAACACACAGAAATAACAGTAACACAGAAGAATGTTATCTAATTTGAATGAATTCTTTTTTTAGGCCAAAAAAAAATATGTAACTGTTAAAGTTTCAATATTGAAACTAGAAAAGCATAAAAAATATAAATAGTAATATACGTTTGTGCTTCAGCTTAAGACTCGAGTATCTATAAGTGAGGCTTGCTGAAATAATTTAGTAGCACATACCTTCCATAATATGACAATATTCAAATCTACCTCACTGCATTTTTTAATCAATCTCACAGCATCCTCTGTTGACTGTTTTTCTGTATGCACAGGCAAGTGAGCTTGTGGTTTTTTCAATTCAGAAGATAAACTTCGATAAAAGAAGTCTGCACATGGGCTTGCTGAACTTATTATCTGTTAAAAGAAAATCACTTGTGTTCATAAATGCTTTTAATTATGTTGTCAAAATTTATTTTGTATAACTCAGTTTTAATTAAATATATCCTGCCAAAATTTGTATTTCTATAACTTATACATACCCAAAATACTTATTCAATAATTCTTGTCAATGTAGTTGAAAACAGGGAGGCCACTTGAACATTCAAAAGATTTGGTACAAATTACCCTAAATCTTTTTTTTTTTTTTTTGATACAGGGTCTTACTCTGTCATCCAGGCTGGAGTGCAGTGGTGCAATCTCAGCTCACTGCAACCTCTACCTCCTGGGCCCAAGCAATGTTCCCATCTCAGCCTTCCGAGTAGCTAGGTTACAGGTGCGTGCCACCACTCCCGTCTAATTTTTGTAGAGACGGGGTTTTGCCAGTTTTGCCATGTTACCCAGGGTGGTCTTGAACTACTGAGCTCAAGCATTCGCCTGCCTCAGCCTCCCAAAATGCTGGGATTGCAGCAGGTGTGAGACACTGCACCCAGCTGCAAGTTACCCTGAATCTTAAAGCCGTCACCCCAAAATAATTAAACTACGCTCCCATAACATTAGCTTTGACCTTCCAAGTATCTAGGGAGAATGAATGGGTATCACCAAGAAAATAAAAATAAAATGTTGAAAACCTGTATTTTAAAATGACAGAAATATTTCTCATTTAAATCCAAGGCAATATCCAATGAAGCAGAATGCAGATAGAATTATTAGCATTAACTTGGCTTTCATGCTTAAACAATGAAAGTATGAGGTAAGAATTTTAAATGGACTCAATTACAGGATTTCCCTTAACTAATGAATATTATGCCACATAATAACATCTTTATATATATGGTTTCCTGTATTACAGGCTATGTATATATCATGTAGATGTTAAACTTCAAGTTAATTATTAAATAAGTATTAAATATGAATAAATATATACATTTTCTCCTTATGAGCGAACTTCTTGTAAAACACTGTCCCCATAGTTTTCTCATTAATCTGTAGTGCTTGGCAAGTTCTATTTATTCAACCAGGTTCATCAAAATGAAAAATGTGTTTCTTTCTGCCTTCACCAGTGCTCTTACACTAAATTATTTAACAACAAACACAATAAAAATTACAATACAAGAGTCCTGCTGATGTTTCTGGGATTTTAAAAGTTTTTAAAGAAATTAAAAAAAAAATAACTAAAGTCCTGAAAACTAAATTCAACTATTCAGGAAGCACAGTATCTCTGAAAGTAATGCATATTTTGAAATTACTGAGCTTTTGAAACTTGGAGATATTTCTAAATAGCTGTTTCCTCAAATGGTAAAAAGATAATGATGAGTCAGATGAAAGCAAATGATAAAAGAAGTACAAAAATATAAGGATGTTTAGAATTATCAAGGAGACGAGCAGAAAGAAGAAATCATCCCACTAATAGCACACAATTATATGAATTTTTACACCCCAGATTCAGCATTTTTCAAAGCAGGTCACTACTTCAGATTATCTTCAGGGATAGCTTAAAATGCGTACTCCCAAAGTCCACCCAAGATATAATCAACCAGAGCTTTAGAGGTAGGGGAGGTAAAGCCTGTATTTTTACAAAATCTAGGTCCAATTATGGTCTGCAGGCTAACAATGTCAACCTCACCTAGGAGCTTGTAACAATTTAGAACCTCAGGTTCTACCCAAGTCCTGTGGAATCAGAATTTGCATATTAACAAGATTTCTGATAATTTACATGGACACATTTTGAAACTTTGAATACCACTATTCTAGGAGGCTCTTTTTTTTTTTTTTTTCTTTTAAGAGACAGGGTCTTGCCTTGGTCTCTGACACCCAGTCTGGTCTTGAACTCCTGGCCTCAAGCAATCCTCCTGCCTCAGCCTCCCAAAGTGCTGAAATTACAGGCATGAGCCACCACATCTGGCCCTCTACGTAACTCTTATACATAATTAGGATGGAATATCACTGCCCTAGAGAGTAATAGCTTTAAAATCACAGTGGAGTCTTATGTATCTACCTTATTATCTGGGTCTCAGAATATGATATGATATGATACGGTATGCCAAAATTCAGAGGGTTATCATCTATATATTCCATTGTGACCACTTTCCCTAATAGAAAAGCTCCCTCATATAATCTTGCTTTTTAAAAAAAAAAATCCCAAGAACTATACTTACTTCATATGATAGTCTCAAAAGAAAGTTAATTTTAAATAACTACTTAAAATGGTATAGTCCATAAGCATTTTTGGTTTGTTTTGGGGACTGAAGGCAGGTTGCAAAACTCAATAAAGTTCAGATGTTTATTATCCTCCAAAGAGTCTGAGGAGGCTGGGTGCAGTGACTCACACCTGTAATTCTAGCACTTTGGGAGGTCGAGGCAGGCAGATCACTTGACCTCAGGAGCTGGAGACAAGCCTGGGCAACACAGTGAGACCCTGGTCTCTATAAAAAATAAAAAAACTAGCCAGGTGTGATGGCTGACGCCTGTTGTCCCAGCTACTCAGGAGACTGAGGTGGGAGGATCACTTGATCCTGGGAAGTCGAGGCTGCAGTGAGCTGTGATCACGCCACTGTACTCCTGGGCGACAGAGCAAGACCTTGTCTCCCCCCCCCAAAAAAAGCGTTTGGGAATTACTGCGATAAGCCTTGCCAAAAATACGCAGATATGCTATAACTATGACTTAACATCAAACACTACTATGCTTACTTGCATACCTGTTCATTTCCAAAGATGATATCTGCAAAGGTATATTTTTCAGAGGACTGTGCGGCCGCTAAAAAACAGGGGAAAACAAACTAATCATATCATTGGCATAAAATATAAAATGACCATTTAGTAAAGTGTAAAAGTAAAGTGAATTTACCTTCTTTTTTCTCACATCTTATTGCCTTAAAGCAAAACTTTCCCTTCTCCCTACTGGCAAGTTTGGCATCTAGGAAGAAAAAGGGAAATTTCAAAGATGTTTCTCAGTTCATCACATGATAAAAACCAATTCATTATTTAGACTTCCTTGGTCAAAATAGAAAATAATTCGTAATTATAAATAATGTTTAATGAAGAACATCTTTGTTTTTATCTCAATGAAGTGACCTCTTAAAAAGGATAAATTTCAATTTTCTCAAAATACATATCCATGTGTGCACATGTATATATATATATGTATTCATATATGCGACATTTCAGATAAACAGTAAGTTTGAAAGATCAGAACACAGGGACTGGAAAGCCCATAATCCTGCCACTCTACCACTTCTTCATTTCCTTTCAGTATGTTTCATATGCATGATTTATACCAACATTACTATACGAACACACTCTGCTATATGTTTTCCCATAATTGCAGGCACTTTAAAAATGGTACTTTAAGTAATTTCTGGTACACACTCTTTTGTTTGAATGTTATATAAACATGACAATTCACAGAAAAGCCAGTCAGTACGTAGGTATGGCTATTCACAGATAAACTCACCAGTGGTAAAGGAAACAAAGAGAAAATTCCGTATTCTAGTCTATATATTTTTGTACCAGTTAAGTTTTGTTTTGTTTTGTTTTTTGTGACAGAGTCTTACTCTGTTGCCCAGGGTGGAGTGCAGTGGCATGATCTTAGCTCACTGCACCCTCTGCCTCCCGGGTTCAGGCAATTCTCCTGCCTCAGCCTCCCAAGTAGCTGGGATTACAGGCGCCTGCCACCACGCCCAGCTAATTTTTGTAGTTTTAGTAGAGACAGGGTTTTACCATGTTGGCCAGGCTGGTTTCAAACTGCTGACCTCAAGTGATCTGCCCACCTCAGCCTCCCAAAGTGCAGGAATTACAGGCGTGAGCCACCACACCCAGTCCTGGTTGAATTTTTGACAGTAATCATGTACCCAAGCGCTGATTTTACAATAAAAAACAAAAAGAAAATACAAGTATAAAAGATGTGGGAGGGAATTTAAAAAATGGGAAAGACTGGATCAAGATAGGTAATTTGACTTACAGTTAGGTAAACTAATGAAATCACAATTTAATGCTTAAAAAAGTTAATCCTAATAATCTTAAGACATTCTGGTACTATTCTGGAAAACCAAGTAATGAAGTTTCAAAATTTATTATGTAGCAGGAAAAACAAACAAACCTTTGTTTTCAGAAAGATTTACAGATTTCTGTAACTTCCAGTGTTTGCTACTACTTGATACTTGCACTATGTGGAATTCCTTAACGCCTGCTTCACTCTGTCAAAAAAAAAGATAGGAGTCATTCAGGATTTAGAAGCACTAAATCAGAATGTTCCGATGAGAATAAAATTCAGACACTGCTACCAAAGTCAATGTCAATTAACATAAGATGCAATTACAATATACATTTCCAAAAACTTATTTAAATCCCTTTCTAAACACTTTCAGAGACATCAACATTTTGTCCAAGAAGTATTTTTGACTATAATGCATACTCAGTGGTAAATTTTAAAATACTGAAAGCCACTGAGTTATTAAAGCCTATCACAATGAGCTATTGGTAGTATTTAAAAGATAAAAAATTGTCAATTTTTAATCAAAATTATGGCATTTTCTTTTTATTTCTCTACTCTGAGATATCTCATTCTTATTAGGCAAAAAAACAAGCAACAAAAACTCACATAACAGAATCCTAATATATGGTCAGTACACATGAAATTATTTAAGTAGCACGTATTTTTTTAATTCTCCTGAATAAAAGCTAATCTGAAATTATTAAAATATTCTCACTCTTACTATAAAAATATTGATTTTTGGGGGGAGATCACCAAAGTACAGCACATTAGCCCTAAATATCCTAGAAAGCAGACACCTTACAAATTTAGGAAGTTAAAAGTAAAGAACATTACAGAATTAAGTAACATTTCAAATAAGTACCTGAATTGAATCAATCTAATGCTAAGAGTCCTATTTCAAACATGAGAGATCACACTCTCGTCTTTGAGAATATTCATTTTTGGCCGAGCACGGTGGCTCACGCCTGTAATCCCAGCACTTGGGGAGGCCGAGGTGGGCGGATTACGAAGTCAGGAGATCCAGACCATCCTGGCTAACATGGTGAAACCCTGTCTCTACTAAAAATACAAAAAAATTAGCCGGGCGTGATGGGCGCCTGTGGTCCCAGCTACTAGGGAGGCTGAGGCAGGAGAATGGCATGAACCCGGGAGGTGGAGCTTGCAGTGAGCAGAGATCGCGCCACTGCACTCCAGTCTGGGCGACAGAGCAAGACTCCAACTCAAAAAAAAAAAAAAAAAAAAAAAAAGAATATTCATTTTTACAGCCTGGCCAACATGGTGAAACCCTGTCTCTACTAAAAATACAAAAAAATGAGCCAGGCATGGTGGCATGTGCCTGTAATCCCAGCTACTTGGGAGGCTGAGGCATGAGAATCACTTGAACCCAGGAGGTGGAGGTTACAGTGAGCAACCTGGGTGACAGAATGAGAACCTGTCTACAAAGAAAAAAGAAAAAAAAATGTTCATTTTTATATTAGAGTGCATAAACAGGAATGGCAATATTTCAGAAATTTACTATATAAAGGAAATGGCACTGTTAGAAATGTGCAAGTGAAGATTACCAAGTTAATATTGAATGTGATATATTAACAGAACCTCACAATTTAATAACACCAATGGATCTCAATGGTGAGACCTAGAAAGCATTTTATGAAATCTTTTAGAATGAATTAATGGAACTATATAGCATATCAGTGTGTACCATATTAATATCAGAAGATCTTTTTATTTGAAGACAGACTAAGGGATAAAATCACAAATCTAATGAAGAATTAAGATGATTTCGTACTATTCTACATGAACATTCCTAAAATCCCTAGCTTATGCTGTCTTGTAAAGGAAAACAAAAACCACTACTAAACACAAGGGAAACACTTCAAATATAATTAAAAACAAAATTCAGTTTTAAACCAACTTACAGTATTGGTATTTTCCACATCCACAAAGACTAGCATATTGCCTCCTCTGCCTTCTTCATTTTCAAGAGAATTACTTCTGCAGACAGTGGCCCGTACATTTAAAGACCGACTGGTACAAATAATTGCAGTGTGTCTTAATATTCTGTGCCTGAAGTTAAAAAAAAAAAAAAAGCACATTTAATCTCAGAGTCTCTATGTTATAATTATCTAATTCCAAATAAAGATTTTAAAAACTGATCACTCTCAGGACCATTTATACTCTAAAAATCCATAGAATACATTAAGTAAAATTACATAGTTAGCCTAACTTCAGTTCAATTCTTTCTATCCAATTTGGAAGGAAACTACTAGTCTCCCTGTCTAAGTTTTTGCCCTGCTTACCAAATTCATCTGTATAACACATAAAAATAATCTTCATATGGTAATGTTCTGATTGTGCTTCTTTCTCTCTTTTTTTTTTTGAGACAGAGTCTTGCTTTGTCACCCAGGTGGGAGTGCAGTGGGGTGATCTCAGCTCACCACTGCAACCTCTGCCTCCCAGATCAAGCGATTCTCCTGCCTCAGTCTCTGAGTAGCTGGGATTACAAGCATGTACCACTACACCCTATAATTTTTGTATTTTTAGTAGAGATGGGGTTTTGCCATATTCATCATCTTCATCATAAGGTGTCTGCTTTCTAGGATATTTAGGGTTAATGTGCTGTACTTTGGTGATCTCCCCCCAAAAATCAATCATCTTCACCATCTTCATCAGCCATATTGGTCAGGCTGGTCTTGAACTCCTGACCTTAAGTGATCTGCCCACCTCAGCCTCCCAAAGTGCTGGGATTATAGGTGTGAGCCACTGCGCCCAGCCTTGCTTCTAATAGTGGTTCTGAAGCTACTGAATGACTACCAAATAAAGTTCAAACTTTAACCTGGTATTCAAAACTCCTCACCATATATAAGCTTTACATTTCAAAGGTTTCTTCCTCTTTACTTCTTTTACAAAAATTTTACACTGTGGCTGAACTAACTACATTCAGTTTATGTTCTCTAATCTGTAAATCTTTACAAATAAAATATATACAGCCGCTCCCTAGAATAATACCCACTACTCTCTTGCATATCCCTCCCTTGATATTCGAATGCTAAAATCTTTTTCTTTTTTTTTTTTTTTGAGACAGAGCCTTGCTCTGTCACCCAAGCTGGAGGACAACGGTATAATCACGGCTCTCTGTAGCCTTGACTTCCTGGGCTCAAGCGAATCTCCTGCCTCAGCCTCCCAAGTTATTCCTAGTTAATTTTGTAAAAATGACAATGGAGGTATCAAAAGAAAATATTCTGTTGAACAAAATATAGGTCATAGATCCTGGATGAGCCAGTTAGCTTTGATTTCTTCAGTGATCATCTATTGTAACACCATTATAATCTTCTCTTCTGTAAATATGTACTGTTTTTCATACATTCTTGTGGGGCAAGGGGGAACACTAGGGAAAAGGTAAAACAAAACAATTTTCTTAAAAAAGGATGACTGAGACGACCAGGCAGGTTGTCTTCATACATAAATGACGCCCTATTTTAATACATGGTACCTGTTAATTTCATTATTATGTGATAGCTCTGTCTACAGTACTTAATCGTATCAAACAATTGAGAAGTTTACAGACAGAAGCAACTAAAAAAATGTGTGCCGTTAAATTTTATTTTTTCATTTTTGGGTACCTAGAACTTACAGTTCTATTTGAGACAATTTCAGATATAAATACCCTGCATAATCTGGAACGGAGTAATTTCTTAACATGCTAGTAAATATCAAAATGTTTATCTGAATATGTGCATATACATTGAACATAGATGTTAAATTTTATAAGTTTTATAATACTAACCGTATTTTTGGCTGCTTTTTGACACTTTCATAGTAAAACAAAAAGTTAATTTCATGGACACCTTCTTCATCAGGCCCACGTAACCACATTGGCAGCTGCACTGAGGCTCCGGGTAGAAGAACAGTGTCAGGAAGGGGAACAGGAATCACCTCTGGTTGACTTCCTGTGCCAATGCCAAAGTCTACAGAAGAAGCTGATGATATGAGTGCTGTACACACAGAGGTAGCATCTGTCACAACAGTCTTGTAAGCACTACAATTCTCAGAAGCTGAGGGACTTAGTGGTGTTAGAACAGCAGTATTACCACCGAAAGTAAAGAACTCTGGACGTTTAGAAACAACCTTCAATCCAGTAAGTGGACATTTGCTGACATTGACAAATTCTACATATGCTTTTCGGATTTCTCCACAGAGGAGCCCTGTAGGAAAATGTATAAAGAACACCTGCATTGGAGGGAAAAAATATTATTATTTGTCTGTTAAAAATTTTGAACCTCTAATGAATAACACTTTAAGACACTTTTTTTTTTTTTTTAACCAAAGGTTTACAAGTGTTTCATTAATTCTTTGGTATCTCCCTGAATATGTGGCAGTTAATGACTCCATTTTAGAAAATATGATGAGACAGAAGAATGTTACTCTGCCACTCAGTAGTGATTCTAGACTTATGAATTAAAGGTATACTATCAGTACACAAGAGGGCTAACATGTCAAAACTTTCACAACTTGGTAGATTATGGACCAGAAAAGTTGAAAGTAATTTAACACGGCTATATGAAGTAAATATCAGTTTTATAAACCTTATAACTGTCAACTAAAGAAGCAGCTCAACTACTTATGTCTATATCATCAAGATGAAAAGATATGTCAGATTTACTATGGGTTTTAAAGTGAAAGAATGGGCAGATCTATGATTTCATATCCATAATTTTAAAATCCAAAAAACTCCAACCTCAGGCTTTTAGTAACTCATGTGGGGGCAAAACCTGACCTAATAGAGGCTTTTTATATTCTTTCCCATTTAGTGTGATATTAATACAGTTCATGCAAGAAATATTAATGTGTTTGATTACTAGGTGCTGCCACAAAGCAATGGGGTTTACATAACTTCACACGCACACTTCTAAAAAAATTTTTTTAATTGATTTCCAACACACATGTGGCCTCAATATTTCAGATGAGGGATTGTGGACTTGTGCTTAAAGAGACAGAAATTCGGGCTAATGAAATCATACAGTAAGTTATCTGCATTTAAAAGATCTTTAAGTATACTGGCTGGGCACAGTGGCTGATGCCTGTAATCCCAACACTTTGGGAGGCCAGAGTTGGTGGATCCCAGAGTTGGTGGATCCCTTGAGCTCAGGAGTTCAAAACCAGCCTGGGCAACATGGTGAAACCTGTTTCTATCAAAACTACAAAAAATGAGCCGCACGCCTGTGGTTCCAGCTACTGGGGAGGCTGCAGTGGGAGGACTGCTTGAGCCCAGGAAGCAGAGGTTGCAGTGAGCCAAGATTGTGCCACTGCACTCCAGCCTGGGTGACAGAGTGAGACCCCATCTCAAAAAACAAACAAACAAACAAAAAAACAGATATTTAAATGTCACAACTAACATCTAAGCAAGCAGGAAGATAAAGGTAACAATATGAGTGAAATGTCCTAATAAAGTTATAGCTGGCAGTCACTTCATGAAATTCCAGTGAAAATATGTTTTTGAATCTAAATGTGAGTGGGACTTCATTATGGCCATATTCTTAAAAAGAAAAAAATCAGATGAAATTTGGGGACATTAGAAGCTTTAAAAATAAATGAGAAAACAAGGGATTAATGTAGAAATCCCGCACATAGATTTAATAGGATAAAAAAATAAGCTAGACATAGCATTATACTGAAGACACTGACTCTCTGTACTGATCAGTCAGTGTCAAGCTTATAGTCGAGCTAAAACTTGTGGAGGAATTATTAATTTTGTTATTATATCCAACACAGCTGCATTAATAAAAAGTGAAATAGAGTATTCAGTGTGTAAAAACACACTAAAATACATAGAGACACCTAGATACCATCAAGAAGGTTACAGCATTGGTAAAATGGTAACAGTGACAGAACACATAAAAGACCAGTGGTACCAACTATGTATAGGATCACATGTACCTTCAGAACACAGGTTTACTAAATATACTATTTTGACTCTTTAAGAAGAACAAGGCCAGGCACCGTGGCTCACGCCTGTAATCCCAGCACTTTGGGAGGTGGGCAGATCACGAGGTCAGGAGTTTGAGACCAGCCTGACCAACATGGTGAAGCCCCGTCTCCACTAAAAATACAAAAATTAGCCAGGCATGGTGGTGTGCACCTGTAATCCCAGCTACTCAGGAGGCTAAGGCAAGAGAATTGCTTGAACCTGGGAGGCAGAGGTTGCAGTGAGCCGAGATTGCGCCACTGCACTCCAGCCTGGGTGACAGAGCAAGACTCCGTCTCAAAAAAACAAAAAGAACAAGTATATTTAGCCTTTACTTCAAATGCTCAGTTGCTGAAAGTCCTTTTAAATAGTTGATATTTGTGATAGCTTCAAATATAAATGGAAAACAAGACCAAGAACTCACTATCTCACTTCTAATTTATCCTGAAGATATACATGTGTGAGTACAAAATGACATGCTTAGGATTATTCATTGTGGCTTTGCCTGTAACAGAAAATGACTAGACACAAATCAAATGGTCTAGTTGAATGACACATATATATAATAGTGCTTGTGTGTAAGAAATTAAAGGAGTTTGCTCTTTTCTCTGCTTCTCTACATGTTAAAATTATTCCTAACAAAAACAATTGTATTAAAAAAAAGATTTAGGGGGAAAGATTTCTAATCCACATAGCTCATTGTTTGAGTTCAGTATGCTATACACATAGTAGTATGCAAATGACTCTTATTTTTATCTTCTCTCAATGAGCTACAGTAACTTTCATTCTCACCCTTGTTTGATAAATATATATTGCTACAGATTATTTCATCATACAGTATAGATGGGTAACTACTTCTACTATTCCCTTAAACATCTCAAATTCCATAAAATATTTCTGAAATATTAGGCACAGGAATATTCTATGAATTTTTTCACCAGTTTTCATGTCTTCCACTGTCTGTCCAAATATAATAAATGGTCTATTAGCTGACTTCCATCATAATCATACCACCTTGTTGAACTAACCAACTTCCCTATTCTCTTACTAGAAAATACTGAGTGATGTTTATGGAACTGAACATCAGTGGCTTTAGGCTTTCTGTAATGCCCATCATATTCTCCTTTCAAGAGTCACTATCTATTCCCAAACTTGTTCACATAAATTAAGTATTGTGTAAACTGCTTTCATCCGTAGCTGAAAGTATAGCTTTTATCTGTAGATAAAAATCCAGACATACATAGTGTTTAGATTACTTGACAAACTGTCTAGATTCTCACTCTGAAGAAACCAAAACTGGAAACATAAAGTGCAACTTATGGATGTAGTTTAATGCATGAAACAAGATGAAACTCCTATCAGGAAACCCATACCAGCACTCATAGAAAAGGTCTCTGCTCTAAATCCACCCCCCCAGAAATGGTGAATAAATGTACATCAGTATGTTTTAAATTAAGGTAAAATGTTTAGGGTATGGATCTACTGATTTTTTTGTTTTTCACTTTACAAGCTTTGTTTCATCAACCAAACACCATTTTTGTTATGTAGAATAAGAGGCCCTCTGCTCTAAAATACCCTCTTCAAGAACTGCCTCTATAACAAAATTTTTCTAAAATTGTGATATGCAAGAAGCAAAGTTAAATACAGACCTAGCAATATCAAAAACCAGATGAATGTAAATATAAAGACTGTTAAGTTCAACAGAGTTAAAAATCCAAGAAGATATCTGGTTTAAGCTTCCTTCCTTTCTAAGTGAAAAAACTTTCACTTAGAAAATGAAGGCCAGATAATTAGGGATGAGGCTTAAACAATGTAAAAGTAAACCTCTATTCATAGGAATATGTTACTTGAGAAGCATTGCATTTAAAAACCATCTGTACATTTAACAATCTTAATAACTGAAGAATATTTAAATGATATGGCTTATTGAAAATCATAGGTGCTGGGCACGGTTGCTCATGCCTATAACCGCAGCACTTTGGGAAGCAGAGGTGGGTGGACTGCTTGAGCTTAGGAGTTTGAGACCAGCCTGGGCAACGTAGTGAAACCCGTCCCTACAAAAAAGCACAAAAAAATTAGCCAGGTGTGGTGGCATCCACCTGTAGTCCCAGCTATTCAGGAAGAACACTTGAGTCCAGGAAGCCAAGGCTGCAGTGATCAGAGATCATACCATGCACTTCAGCCTGGGTGACACAGCGATCCCGTCTCCAGAAAAAAAAAAGGGGGGGGGGGGGAGAGAAAAAAAATCAAAGCTAGCAGCTAGCACAATCATTAAAAACAGTATATTTTGGTGTCTTACACTGATTTATTTTGACCACATAGATCAGAATCTTCCCATCTGAAAGTAAGCTCTAACAAATTTTTAGAAACGTAATTCCAAACAAAATGTTCATTACTTCAAGACTTTTAAACAATAATGGTGAATAACCCTAAGATAACATTTGACTCCTGACTCATTTCAATTCATCATCAGCTTTTTAACTCCTAGGCTTTACCAATGCAATTCTAATCAAAATTATTATTGTGGGAACTTGCAAAGCCTGGACGAAAATGGCACAAGTATTAAGAAAAATGAAAAAAATTAAAGATTATAAAAGGGACTTGGCTTGCCAGATTAAAAAAAAAAAATGATGAAGCAACAGTATAGTACTGACACAGAAAGAAATAAGGAAATATTATCAAACAGAGTAGACTGCATCTAAAAGAGAACCTGGTATGGATACTTTCAGAATATTAATATAATAGAAAGATGGCATAATGAGTTGCCCACATTCTATTAATGGTACTGGAACTAAAAAACAAAGTTTGAGCCTTATCTCTTGACAACCAGAAACTGGCATTTGGGTCAGTCCATAAGTTTTTTTTATTGCCCTACAAAATTCTTTACATGCATCACAATTAAGCAAGGGTTAAATGCGGACAGAATACGGGTAGTTCAGCAATGCCCACCTCTCAGCACACACCACCCATCACCATTTTCATGAGTATGTTACCTATATCACCACTACATGTATAGGATTACTACCATAAAAATCATCCAGTAAGAAGAAAGGAAATAACATCCAATTAAAAGAGTTCCCAGCACTTTGGGAGGCCGAGGTGGGCGGATCAGGAGGTCAGGAGATTGAGACCATCCTGGCTAACACAGTGAAACCCCATCTCTACTAAAAATACAAAAAATTAGCCGGTGCATGCTGGCACCTGTAGTCCCAGCTACTCAGGAGAATGAGGCAGGAGAATTGCTTGAACCTGGGAGACGGAGGTTGCAGTGAGCCGAGATCCTGCCACTGCACTTCAGCCTGGGTGACAGAGCAAGACTAGGTCTCAAAAAAAAAAAAAAAAAAAAAAAAAAAAAAAAAAAAAGAGTATAAGCAGGCAATCATACGGACACATGGAGGGGAAAAAAATCATACAAACAAAAAACACTGATCAACCCTATCCGTTATCAGAGAAATGTAAATAAAAACATCATTTTTCAATCTGATTTGCAAACATTAAAAAACAAAAACTGATATTATCCAGAATGGCACAGATGTAAGGCAACAGGCACTCTCACTCTGAAGAAAAGTGCAATTTACTATAGTTTTGCTGAAGGTTATTTTGTAGTGTATTGCGAAATTTAAAATTTATGTATCTCTCCACCCAGTAATTCCATTTTTAAAGTTTAGTCAAATCTAGAACATGGACAAAATATATACATGATATTTACTGCAGAATTGTCTGTATTGGTGAAAAACTAGAAGTAAACCCATTAAGAGCATGAAAATATATTACAGGATATCCAAATAAAAGAATACCATATGTAACGGTTAAAAAGAAGACTGAGTTATGCTATTAAGGACAAAAAGCAAGTACAGGATAAAACGTGTAGTATGATTGCATCTATAATTATTAAAACTATATATAAGTGCACAATGCAAGGTCTGAAAAGATAAACAGCAATTTGGTATCACTGGCACTTTTGGAGGTAGGTTGCTATCCTTGTAAACCCCCTACTAGAATAACTTGAGGATGTGGGAGGAAGGGCCTTTTTCACCCTTACATTACATGACCCTACCACCTTTGCCCTGCTCCTCAGGTATAAGCCTGATCCAAAGTGGACCACATCTTTCTTCTAGAAACCTGAAATTTGAAGTGGCTCAAAGACTGAAAATTGCTGGACTAGGGTTATATCAAAAGCAATGCTTTCTAGAGGCTTAAAAACATTTGCTCTTAAATTCCCTGGAGCTTCTGCCACTTCTTGTTCTATAATACTTTATTATGTTATTATAATATGTTCTATAAAATATAAAAAATATATATTTATATATTATATAATATATATATGTTCTATAAAATATTATAATACTTTAGTATTACAGAACAAGATCCTTCAACTAAATAATACATTTCTCTTTCTCTGGCTATACTACCTAGCAACAGTTTCTATCTTTTCCAAATTTTAATTTGTATGGTATAAAAGTAGGATAGGATGGGATAAGAAGGTGAAGATAGGAAGAAGGTGAAATACTGCTTTTTATTCAGATGCTTCTACATTGCTTAAGTTTTTTTATAAGCATTCATTCACAAATTATTTTTTATAACTTATGAAAAAGAGTCACTCATTTTTAAAATCCAGAGTGGATTTTTTAGAAGTACTTTTCCCAATTTCCATTAATATTTTGAGGGTTATATTTTATAGCCTGGCTATGACTTAATGGCAATTTGCATGATTGCCTTACATTGTGAATTAAATATATTTAACACTAGCTTAATAATAATTTAAAAGTATAGTTCAATGTAATATCAAAAACCTCAGAGCCTAAAATTAATTTACTCAGAATATTTGCTCATATAGATAAATTAAGTCCATGAAATTTTAAAAAGTGAAATACCTCCAACAGTGGCATTTCTTCTGTGATTATGGGATCTAAACGTCGATCAGGGCCATATTTAACAGATGTTTTCTCTTCTTTTGTGTTGTTAAGTCGAGGACCTTGAATTTCTAAATCCTGCTTCCCTCGGACTGACATACTCAAGGAATATTTTCCTGAAATAAAAAACAATCAATGCCCTAAAATAATTTGGTATGTTATCTGACATCAATTTAACTTGAATATGTGAATATTGTAAGTTTCAGATTATTTCTAGAAAAATTCTAGACAATTTTGATTAACATGATTAATCAAAGAATTTAGTATATTTTCATTCCATGTTTAACACCAACTAAGGTATGCTACTTAATTTCTCACTTGGTTTTAGATATACTTTGCAAAAAAAGACTACACATTACTCAATAGGAAGCCCTCTGAAATCTGTATTTAACCATGTGCCTATTAACTAACAAAACCTGAGAGAATAACTATCTTAGGTCCAACAATTTAATTTAGGCCATGAGAATGGGTATCTATTCACAAAGAAAAGAAGTGGAAAACAATGAAAAGGTCAACTTTTTACTTTTACTCATATTCAAATATATACACTAATTTGAATTATTTCTGGAATATAAATAACTGAATCTTCTCAAGAGACTGCACAAAGAAAATTAAATACAGTAGAGTTTTCTCAAAATTAAACTTGTTTAATATTCATGTGAAATTTTTCCCAAAAGCTTCCATGTAGTGCATATATGTGTGAAAAAAGCTAGAGTATACAACTATCTTTCTTGCAGGACTACTTAAAGCCTTTAATGTGCTGAAGGTCACTGTAATAATCTCAAGCCAGATATAAAATGTATTGATTCCCACACTTCATGTGACCCAAATCCTTATTAGCATTTTACATAATAATGAGCTACACTAAATCATGAAAACTCTGCTTAGAAGATAGGATTTTAACAGTTAATTCAGTCTCTTCCCATTAATATTATACAATAACATATAAAGTATTTTTTAATGCATATATTTGGTGCCTTAAATAAAATAACTACCTATATTTTACTGACAACCATAAATTTGTATACTAGATTAAGATCCTAGTTACATACAAGTGGGAAAAGAAAGGAGATTCAAAAAGCTGTTAATATCCAGTTATCTTGCTTTAAAAATGCAATAAATTAGCATTTTTAAATTATAAATAAATTATAAATTATATAAATTATAAACAAACTTTGTCTGGTTCTTGTCAACCAAAAAATACAAATACAGTACTAAAATGCAGAATACCTTACTCAATTTTAGTGCAAATTTTTTTCTTTAGTAAAATGTTTTTAGTTTCTATGGATTCATTTCACTTATTTTTCTTAAATGGTGTACTGAATTATCCTAGATACCCAGGCAAGTATATTTAATTGAAAGTTAAAAGAACCAACAAATTTTCCAAGTGTTCCCACTTTCTCAATGTTAATAATCAGCTTTTGTAAATGCTAAATTCATGTTTGTCAAGGACTATTCAACTTAATTTGTTGTAAAATAAGACATATCTATTAAAATGAGCCAGAAGTAGGAAGTTTCATGGTAAACTCCCTCTCCTAGCATCTTTTCAACTTAAACTCAAATAACTACACACAGTAATTACATGGTAATGTTAAATCTTGAAGGGTTCCCTGAGTTTAAAAAACAAAGAAAACTATGTTAAATGCACATATCGTGTAGTTTTACTCTTCAAAAATGTGTAGAACATGCTGTATAGTGCACCAAGAATATCAGATTAACACTAAAGCCCTACTCTTTCAAGACAGAAGATAGAACTTAAGGTATTTAATATCCAGTGATGTGAAAACATAGGTCTTTAATTTGTTCCATGTTTTATAAAAAGGAAATATTCAAAAAAAAAGAACATATTAAGATGGTTTTTATATTGGCAGCAGACAATCAATGGTTAGAATTTATTTGGTTAGAATTTACTAAATTTGGATCAGTAACAGAAAAAAATACAGTCTAAAAATTAACAAAAGAAAATATATCAGAAGGGAATCAAGTTGTTTACTTTTGACGCTAGAGATGATGTTAGAAGTCAAAATAATCTAAATTTGTCATTCTTACATCTGGCTAAATGTCTTTACTTAACGATACATTAAACCTATTTAGAAAACACCTCATTTTTGTCCATTTTATTCTATGGAATGATTTAAGAAAGTTTTCTAATTGTTTACCAATGCTATAGCCTTTACCTGTGTGACATCCGGGAAGAGCACCAATGCCATCTACTGTCATAGAGCCCTGAATAGTGCCAAGATTATAAACAACTCCCAGAATATGCAGCTCCCCTATGTGATGGGGAAAGAGCTTTAGTCTTGCCTGTGGAGATATTTAAGTCAGTCTTATTATGTTTTCATAATATCTTAAATAGCACAATACCTAATTCTATAATGTTGCAAAAACATAAACTCATGACCTAAACTTTTAAAATGCCAATTAATTTATGAAAAGCATCTTCTTCAAAAGAAAACGTCTAAATTTAACAATTATAGGCCTAAACCTTCAATAATAACTTTTCATAAAAAGCATATCAAGAAGAAAGCAACAGGCTTCTCAGGAAACTAACAAATCAAAGACCACTGCAAACCACCAATTTCCTCCTGAGCAATTCCTATGCCCTAATCTTCCAAATTTTAGTTCTTAAGAAAACTAGAATATAAAATAAACTGAATAAAGATTATTTAAAAATTTGTTTTCACCTTACTTTCAGAAAGGCATAAAGCAGAGAAATGATAAAATAATTACCACTTTTGATTCTTCGCCATTAATTAAGAACTCTGAAATAACTTCAGCTCCAATCATTTCAGGTTCACTTGTAACCTAAAAAATAAATTTCATAAATTATACATTCCAATGAACAAAGTATCAGATTATTAACACTCCTATATATCAATACTTCAAAACAATAACACTAATTAAAGTCTGCATTTACTTGGTTTTTACCACATGCTGAGCTCTACACAAAGTGTTTTTATTTCCACAACTAGAGTAGACCCAGGCTGTAGTAGGCACTCAATATATATTTTTTTCATTTTGTTCAGTCCAATTCAACTGAGAAGGATAAGCAATCGATTCAAAGATGCCACTATCCACATGCCTGTAATCCAAGCTACTCAGGAGGCTGAGGCAGGAGAACCGCTTGAACCCGGGAGGTGGAGGTTGCAGTGAGTCAAGATGGCGCCACTGCACTCCAGCCTGGGTGACAGAGCGAGACTCTGTTTCAAAACAGGGGAGCATATCAAAGATGCCGCCACCAAGATAATAAAACCCTGAGAGAAAATACCTAGCTGCTCATAGTCAACAATGGCCAAATGGTCATTTAATTTAATCTTACAATAATAGCAAATTTCTTCTTTTGCTCTGACCAGCCTCTTTTTCAAAATTGGTCAATTACATAGAAAAGATAATGGTGGGCTAAGCATGATAAAGAAAGACAGGTAGACAATAACAGCAGTGGGAGAGAAGGGAAAAAGGCCTGTTTCCCCCAAAGCAATGACATTTCTCTGGTCATGTAGCAAAGCAGAGCTAATTGGCTCATACTGGAGATAAACCTGATCCTCATAAACGCTATTATACTTTCACCATGACATTATTTAGCACAAGAAACAAAAAACTCCCTACATTCCAGTTCAGCATCTTAGTCCATCACCATCTTAGTCCATTTTCTTCATTTCTTAGTCATGAAAAAATCCAAAGAGTTTGAAATTTATAGAAAAATATTATTTTAAGAAACACTTCATCATACAAATGAAAATATTCACTTAACTTTAAACCTCCTTTAAAATCTCCCATATTGAACAGACTAATATACTTAAAAAACTAATAAATCTTTTTAAAAAACGTTTCCAAATTTAACCGCTCATACTGAGTATTCCAGGCACCCAAAAGATTAGAAAAATTGCAGAAGTTGCTAAAATTCAAGTCAGAATACAGCCTGGGAAATCTCATTCAAATTATTAACAATGAATATAAATAATACAAAATATCTTCGACAAATTTAACCAGCAAGACTTATTTATTTATTTATTTATTTTTATTGTTTGTTTACTTGTTTTGTGGTTTTTTTTGAGACAAGATCTTGCTCTGTCTCCCAGGCTGGAGTACAATGGCATGACCTTGGCTCACTGCAGCCTCAGGTTCCAGGACTCAAGCAATCCTCCCACCTCAGCCTCCCAGGTAGCTGGGACTACAGATGTGTACCACCACATCTGGCTAATTTTTAAATTTTTGTAGAGATGGGGGTCTCACTATGTTGCCTAGGCTAGAGCAAGACTTAAAATAAGGCAATCTTGAAAAAATCAAAACATTTGAGCACCAAAATGCTGGGTTATTTCCCAGTTCCAAAATCCTTTTTTTTTTTTTTTTTTTGCCACATTATTAAAGCATTTAGCAAGGTAGTATAAAAAAAGCAAGTTATATAATAGATACTGGTGAATAAACTAATAAATGAGTAAGTAAATATATCTATTTGTCCAAGTTATTTCATTTACAGTCAGGTGGGTATTAATAAAGAAACTATTTGGCCACATCATTTCTGCTTCAAAATTAAGTATCTTAGATACATAAAGGACTTATTAGACACGGAAATGAAAAGAAAAAAATATAAATGAGGTTTTGAATAGGCAATTCACAAAAGAGGAAAAACAAAGAGTTTCAACTTCACCAGCAATCAATGAAATGGAAAATAAAACAGTTAAGATGGCATTTTAAAAATATCAAATCAACAAAGTTTTTAAGTAATACTGCTTACTGTCATAAAGATTAGACACCCAAACCCATATGCTGCTTAGTAAGAAGCTCATTGGTATGAACTTTTATGAAACCAGCAGGGCACTACAATACTTTTCCCTAAAATCTTCACTTCATGCCCTGGAATCTTCCCCACAAAAATAATCTAAAGGTAAAAAGCCACACACAAAAAAGTGCACCACAGTATTACCGTGATAGTCAACAAATGGAAACTTGCCAAAACACTATCAAAGATAGTAAAATAGCTTATGAATCACCCATATGATGGAATATTATGCAAAAATAAAATATTAAGACACTTTGATATCAGAATACGCCTATAAAACAACACAGAATGTAAAAAGCAACATACACAGTATGAAGGAATCCCAAATATGTGGGAAAAACATACAAATGAAAATAACTGGAAGGCCGGGCGCGGTGGCTCATGCCTGTAATCCCAGCACTTCGGGAGGCTGAGGCGGGAGGATCACGAGGTCAGGTCAGGAGTTCGAGATCAGCTTGGACAACATGGTGAAACCCCATCCCTACTAAAAATACAAAAATTAGCTGGGCGTGGTGGGGTAAGCCTGTAATCCCAGCTACTCAGGAGGCTGAGGCAGGAGAATCACTTGAACCTGGGGGGCAGAGGTTGCAGTGAGCCGAGATGGCGCCACTGCACTCCAGCCTGGGCAACAGCGTGAGACTCTGTCTCAAAAAAAAAAATAAAAACAAAATGACTGGAAAGATACACAGCAAAATGTTAAAGTGGTTATTTCTAAATATTATGGAGACAGATGGTTTCACTTCTATTCCTTATGTTTTTCTGTATTTTCAATTTTCAAAAATAAGTACATATCATAATTTTTATAACTAAGGAAAAATAAACCAAAAAGAAGTATAGCTAACTGAACAGAGTACACTGAAATGTTACTACAGCATTTGTTAGGCTGTAACTGAAACATAATTACAAATACCTTTTAATAACTTACTAGTTGTTTAACTTCTTCATTATCCTTTCCACTGAAATCTTTAGGATGAAACTTCCAAAGCAATGACAAATCAGTCAAGAAAAGGAGAACTTTCAAAGGGTTTCTAAAAGCCACTTCCACTGTAATTGGTTCTATTAAAAAAAAGGCCTAAATTAATAACTTTAATAAACATCACACCTCATTCTCAGCTTCGATCTTCTAAATGCATCTTGCTTTCATAGCTCTGCATTTCTGCCTAGACTGTCCTTTATTACCTTATAAATGTCCACGTATTCAGGATTCAGTTGTAATACTACATTACCTCCTTGAAAAGATTTCCCCAATTTCTCTGTACTAAAGGATGCCATTCCCTCTTGTATATTCCAACATCACATTGCAAATAGCTGTAGAAGAGTCCCCCTTGTCTGGTTTTATAAATGCAGCTCAGTAAATTATGAGTTCCTAATTTATTTTTGCATCCCCAGCACCAATTATGTGTGCCAAACAATAAATTATCTTCATCATGCTGTAAGTAAAACAAATAAAAAACAGAAATAAAAATTCAAGTATATCACCTTCTACAACTGCAAGTGGAAATCTTGAATTATCTGAGTAACTGTTCAAACAGTATTGTGTGGGATGAAAATTGGATGGAATTACTCCTTTGTTAACCACAGAAACAACTTGTTCCTCAAGTTCTCGCCACTGCTGAGAGGATTCAGAATCATATTCTTGATCAAGACTTACATGAGTAGCTGCTTGTTTTTCACCTAAAAAAAATTTGTTAACAACACGTTTATGAAGACTTGCCCTCAAATAAAACATATTTTAAATAGACATAAGGTACAGAAATAAAAATATATATATATACATTCACTCTTGCCTATTTCTAATTCTGAGTGAAAAATATCCTCTCATTAATCCTAGCTTATCTGGATTTTGCTTATAATACTGATGTTCTTTTCCTCCTGACTCTGAAAGAATGTATTTTCCCTAGTGTCCACAAGCAATTTTTATATAAAACATTTCAAATATACAGAAAAGGCATGGAGACTAATATAACAAATATTTGTATACTAAAATTTAACAAATGTCAACTTTCACCTATGATCCCAAATATTTTTAATAAAAAAAAATCACAGATAGAGTCGATGTCCTCTCTGCACCACCCCCAATCTTATTACTCTCCTTCGCCCCCACTGGCATCACTTCTTCCCAGAGGTATTCCAAAGTTAAAGTGTATCATTTTCATCCATGATTTTACCACATAAGTATATCTAAAAAATGCACAAAATTAGTTTTTATGTTTGAAACTTATACTGTAATTGACTCTTCACTCAGCATCAAGTTGTGGGAAATGTAGAATTAGCATGAATTCTCATGTACTGCAGCATGAATCCATTATGTGAATATACAAAACCATATCAATTAATCCTCTATTAGGAATTCTATTTCTTTCACTCTTTTGCTATTACAAACAATGCTACTATCAATATGACAATTAAAAAAAATACTAAATCGTATCTCAAGGAGAAACATTGATTAAATTCAAATATAAGAATGTTTAGAATGACAAAGTTTAACAGCCATCGAGAGCTTTAAAATATATGCATTTATATAAAATATATTTGTATAGATTTAGGGGGTACAAGTGATGTTTTGTTATACAGACATATTTTCTTGGTGGCAAAGTCTGGGCTTTTCGTGTAGCCATCACCCAAATAGTATACATTGTACCCATAAGTAATTTCTCATCCTTCATTCCCTACCCTCCCAAGTCTCAATGTCTATGTGTACACATTATTTAGCTCCAACCCCAGTTATCGATGGGAGCATGTAGTATTTGACTTTCTGTTTCTGAGTTATTTAATGTAAGATAATGAAGAGCTTAATATATTTATACTTTTGTTCCATTATTGCCATTCTAGGGCTCAATCCTAAATAAATCATCCTGCATTTAAAAAAAAGTCTTACAAGAACAGCAGAACATTGGTAACTGTTCTTTACTTCTATGTACATTTGAAAATTTCCATAAGACATTTAAAAAACAAATTTTATCTACAAAGATGTCCATCACAATACGATTTTTTTTTTTTGAGACAGTCTTGCTGGAGTGCAGTGGCGAGATCTCGGCTACTGCAACCTCCGCCTCCTGGGTTCAAGCGATTCTCCTGATTCAGCCTCCCGAGTAGCTGGGACTACAGGCACGTGCCACCACGCCCAGCTAGTTTTTTGTATTTTTAGTAGAGACAGGGTTTCACCATGTTGGCCAGGATGGTCTCAATCTCTTGACCTCATGATCTGCCCGTCGCGGCCTCCCAAAGTGCTGGGATTACAGGTGTGAGCCACCACACCCGGCCACAATATAATTTTATATAAGCAAAAGATGGAAACAGTCTATATATATCAAGTGGATGTTAAAATAAAGTACTTTATAAGCACTGAATAGAATATTTTACTAACATTAAAAGTTTATGAAGATTATATAATAACAAAAGCATTCTTTAAGTGAGAAAAGCTGTTGTAATTACAACTGTTTTGTTTTCATTTCATTGTTTTTAGTTTTTAAAGCTGGAAAGAGAAACACCAAAATAGTAGTTATCTTCAGGTGGCAGGACAAAAGAAGTAATAGAGAGCTATTCATTTTCCTTTTTTTTGAGACAAAGTTTCACTCTGTCGCCCAGGCTGGAGTGCAGTGTCGTGATCTCAGCTCACTGCAACCTCCGCCTCCCGGGTTCACGCCATTCTCCTACCTCAGCCTCTTGAGTTGCTGGGACTACAAGCATGTGCCACCACGCCCAGCTAATTTTTTGTATTTTTAGTAGAGACGGGTTTCACCATGTTAGCCAGGATGGTCTCGATCTCCTGACCTCGTGATCTGCCGGCCTCAGCCTCCCAAAGTGCTGGGATTACAGGCATGAGCCAACCGTACCCGGCTGAGCTATTAATTTTCAAATATTCAACTATACATCGTTTTTTAAATGGAGAAAGGAAAAGAAGTTTTTTTTAAATTGTCATTAGGTAATTAGGCTAAATAAAACTTTACTAACCATCCGCTGGTCGTCTGTCATGGCCAAAAAAAACCCGTGTTGCTGAACTGTTAATATACGGTAAAGGAAGCTGTGGCAAAGGACCATCTGGTGACAGCTGACTTACATTCTGAGAGAAATATAAAAGGGGAAAAAAGTAGTTTTTGTGAAAATGGTATTTTTATTTGTTTCCTCGTTTCTTAATACACAAGGCATTAAAAATGTTAAGCAAGAATATTAAGATATGTAATTACTAGTTTTATTTCTCATATCAGTCATAAAATTTTACAACTCAGAAGCACTTCAGATATTTATTCTGCCTCAAAAGAATCTTACTGAGGTTACTCAGCTAATTACCTGGATGTTACATATGCAAAACTTATTTTAGTAAGCATTTTACTTCTTATGACTCATTATAGCATCCTATCTGCCAAAATTCTAACCCATATAATTTCAAATTAATAAAGTCTAGACCCTAAAGGTAGTTATTTTCTGCACGATATAATATGCACTATTCATAGGCCTTGGGAAAAAATTTACAACTTCCCATTTTTTCCATAAAACAATGCTTTATATGTTTATCTGCTTGCCTCAGTGAAACAGTCCTTCTTCCTGTTAATTTTTCTCCATTGCACCATAATAGCCTGTCTACTTTCCACAGATCCATACCCCCTCATCTTTCACAAGGAAAAGAACATAGAACGTCCATCTCCAAAGGATGGTAAAGAGAACCCACTTAAAACCAACTGTAAAATCAGTTGTGAGTCTATAAAAGCATGATGAATAAAGAATCCAGAAAACCTGTGGAATCTTTTTTTTTTTTAAGATTCTAAGAACAGCCACAAATCAAGTGTTCGTTGTAATATTAAAATTCTCTTTTCAAGAACTGTGGAAGGGGCGATGTAACCAAGATCCATAGCCAAAAAGCCTAGCCTGCCACAGCTTTTTTATGACTGATAACTACATATATTCTAATAAAACTATCCTAAGATATGGTAATAAATAAATACTTTCACACTAAAATACAGTTTTAATATCTACTCCTGAATGAAAATAAGCAGTCACCTTGTAAACATAAAGATATTCTCTGAGGAAAGCCCCCTGTTGAGCAGCAGATTGTTTACTTTCATTAATTAGAATATGCCTAAAAGCAGACACAGCATTATCCAGCTGTCTAAGAGTATAGGACTGGCGCCCAATAGTGAAATTAATGTGATCCTCTGCAAGAGACCAGCCTTTTCCTTTGTAAACTTGCATGGCTTGACAATAACAGCGTAAAGCATGCTTTTTCTGTAAGAAAATAAACAAAATAATGTATTATACTCCAAATTTGTTTGAACTAGAAAAAACAAATACAAACACACACATAGAAACAATTAAGTAACTGGTTCTTCCTCTAAGGGGGACTGGGATAATGAAGAAAATAAAACTAACATTTATGATAATCCCTTCACAATTATATACGGAATGATATAGATAAAGTTACCTGAGCCATTGTGTGTGTGCGTTAGAGAGGAGTAGGGTACCTAAAGGAGGAAAAGGGAGGCCAGACTGCTTTGACATTTACCCACTACTTCTCTGAGCCACAATTTCAAAACGTCAACTTCAGAGGAAAGAGCTTACTTCTCAACTTGACTTTATCTACCTTAAATTCTTTCTGGAAAAAGGCAAGGGATATGTAAACAAACTTCAACATCTAAAATGGTCAGATTTCACTAATATTATGATGAAAAAAATGTTCTCATACTTTAACTAGAAGCATGCTATGTCTACAAAGAGTTTCTCCATATTAAGTAAAACAATAAACACATTTATCAAAGTTTTTTCTTGCCTACGATCAGAGACTTACATTGAATGTATGTGGCCACATATGCCAGATTACACATATGCCACAGTTTTCCACAGTACAAATAATATATAATAATATATATAATAGTATATATAATAATATATAAATAAACTTTTTTTTTCTATATTAAAAATTCACATACTGGACCAACCATGCTGATCCCAGCCTGCCTGCCTGCCTGCCTGCCTGCCTGCCTGCCAGAACTCACTGGCCAGTGTTGTGACCATTGAAAGGTTATGCCTCACACGGTTCAAATAAAGCAGTGGGCTAGGACAGCAGCACAGTAAACACTGCCTGGGCAAGACATGACGGGGTTCTCTGCCAGCATCAGGTGCTACCACAGCCTCCTTTTCAAGGTGCTGTTGGCAAGTGTCAGGGCATACTTCCTGGTATTCAGTGCATTTACTGCAGGACTTAAGAAGAGCAAGAGATTAATAATATACCAGAATGATATACAAGATATGTGTTCAAAATGCAAAATTGCAAGGAATGCCAAAATCTTACGAGTATTGCAATAAGAATGCAATATTTGTGGCAATAAACATCATCAATGTAAAAAATCAAAAGAGGTACACAGAAAGACAGATCCTGCATGTTCTCACTCATATGTGGGAGCTAAAACAGTGGATTTCATGAAAATAGAGAGTGGACTGGTGGTTACCAAAGGCCAGGGAGAGTGGGTGATGGAGAATGAAGTTGATTAATGGGTACAAATACATGGTTTGATAGAAGAAATAAGACCTAGCGTTAGACAGATCAGCAGGGTGACTATAGTTTACAACCATCTACTCTACATTTCAAAATAGAGAATTTGAATGGTTCTAAGGTGATGGATATCCCAAGTTCACTGATTTGATCTTTATAAATTATATGAATGTATGAAATTATCACGTATTATACCCCAAACTATGTATGTTTATTATGTATCAATTTTTTTAAAAGGAGAGTATTTTCTTCAAGATCGCTTACAGCCGGGAGGGGTGGCTCATGCCTGTAATCCCAGCACTTTGGAAGGCTGAGGCGGGCAGATCATGAGGTCAGGAGATCGAGACCATCCTGGCTATCATGGTGAAACACTGTCTCTACTAAAAATACAAAAAATTAGCCGGGCATGGTGGCGGGCGCCTGAAGTCCCAGCTACTCAGGAGGCTGAGGCAAGAGAATGGCATAAACCTAGGAGGTGGAGCTTACAGTAAGCCAAGATTGTGCCACTGCACTCCAGCCTGGGCTACAGTGTGAGACTCCATCTCAAAAAAAAAAAAAAAAAAAAAAAAAAAAAAAAAAAAGATCACTTACTAGGAACCTCAGATGCCAGTTCTCCTCAGAAAGATCAAAGTAACTAATTATCCAAACAGAAAACTGAGAAAAGACAGCCAGGATATGATGAAGAACCCATGGAAAGAAACTAGAGTGCAGGAAAGAAAAACAACAAGAGTTTGGCAGGGATCGAGTGCTGAGGAACACAAAACCCCATGGAAAGGGTAAGTGGGAGTACTTCTCTGCTGCCCTCACCCCTCTGACCATCTGTTCACCATCCAACTGATGGGGAGTCCCTCTGCCCTCATGATCCAGGACAACACTAACAGTGGCAGTTTGAGAATGTCCCAGGGACAAGGATGTGGGTGGCCAACTCACACAGGCATGCCCGCCCTCCTTTCAGGCCTGAACTGAGACAGGAGATACCACTGCCCTGCCCAGGAAATCTCTGCTCTTGAGTCACCACCGCACCACCAGATCCCTAACATATTCACAACTGCTGTGACATTAGCAAGTTTAGGAGACCAGTGGGTCCCCAGAGAAGGTGTGAGACCCATGGAGATGTAACCCTTAATTTAGGCTGCCCCTAGGGGAAGGGGGGACAGCAGCCTGCCAAAGCCCCACCTTGAGACAAAGGTAATGCAAGCAAGCAACAATCGCTGAAGTGGGCAGCCCCAGCGGCTGGAAATGAACATGAAGAGGGGATCATTTCCCGCCCACCCCATCCACTGTTGTGAACACAGGAGAGGTTCTCCCTGCTGGGAGCTGGCAGATGTGTTCTTGGGGAAAGCACTTTTCATGCTTTTTATGGTGGCTCCATCGCAGCTAAAAGTGAGCCTGGCCGGGCGCGGTGGCTCACACCTGTAATCCCAGCACTTTGGGAGGCCGAGGCAGGCAGATCACAAGGTCAGGAGATCGAGACCATCCTGGCTAACACGGTGAAACCCCGTCTCTACTAAAAATACAAAACATTACCCAGGTGAGGTGTCGGGTGCCTGTAGTCCCACCTACTTGGGAGGCTGAGGCAAGAGAATGGCATGAACCCCGGGGGGCGGAGCCTGCAGTGAGCCAAGATCGCGCCACTGCACTCCAGCCTGGGCGACAGCGAGACTCCATCTCAAAAAAAAAAAAAAAAAAAGTGAGCCCATGGCCAGGCACGGTGGCTCACGCCTATAATCCCAGGCACTTTGGGAGGCTGAGGCGGGTGGATCACCTGAGGTTGAGAGTTTGAAACCAGCCTGACCAACATGGTGAAACCCCGTCTCTACTAAAAATACAAAATTAGCCAGGCGTGGTGGCGCATGCCTGTAATCCCAGCTACTCGGGAGGCTGAGGCAGGAGAATCGCTTGAATCCAGGAGGCAGAGGTTGCAGTGAGCCGAGATCGCACCATTGCACTCCAGCCTGGGTAACAAGTGCAAAACTCTGTCTCAAAAAAAAGTGACCCCATGCCAACTGGGCTTGCAGGAAGGGCAAGGCCCAATTCCCCCTCCCTACAGAGAAGCATCCGGGCAACAGAAGGTGGACAAGCTGCAAAGCTGTTTACTCTGTACTAGAGGGAGAAGTTCCGCCCTGAGCCCATTTTGGTGGCAGCTGCCCGTTTTGGTGGAAGTGTACTCTGGCCAGAGCCTAATGGACAAAGTCTACATGAACTGATGGTTGTGAGCCCTCTGACAGGGGCGTGATAAGGAAGCTTCTGTCTGCTCAGGATGAGCAACTGGTGCACCCCATCCCAAAAAGGATCAAATAATCTATAAAGTAAATATTATCAGACTAACAACAGACTTCTCAGAAGAAACCTTACCAACAAGAAGAGATTTGGGGCCTGTTTTTACCCTTTTTAATGACAAATAAAAACAAAAACAAAAAAACTGCTAGCCAAGAATTTTACAGCCTGCCAAACTAAGCTTCATAATTGAAGGAAAAAATAGTATTTCCCAGACAAGAAAATGCTAAAGAAATTTGTCACCACCCGACCAGCTCTACAAGAAATGCTCAAAGGAGTTCTAAACACGGAAACAAAAGGATGATACCTGCTACCATAAAGATACACGTAAGTACAAAGTTCAAAGATCCTATAAGGCAGTTATACAATTGGGACTACAAAGCAACTAACAACATTATGACAAGTACAAAACCTCACTTATCAATATTAACTTTGAACAAAAATAGCTTAATTGTTCCACTCAAAAGACAAGATCCAAGCATATGCTATCTACAAGAGACCTATCTTCTGTGTAACGAGATCCACAGGCTCAAAGTCAAGGGGTGGAGAAAGATCAATCACGCAAATGGAAAACAAAAAAGAGCAGGGGTTGTTATTCTTGTTATCAAATAAAATGGACTTTAAACCAACAACATAAAAAAAAAGACAAAGAAGGGAATTATATAATGATAAAGAGTTCAATTCAACAAGAAGATTTAACTAGCCGAAACCTATACACACTCAATACCAGAGCATCCAAATTTATAAAACAAATACTACTAGACTGAACAAAAGACAAGCAGCCATACAGTAATACTGGGGGACTTCAACACCCCACTGACAACACTAGACAGATCATCGAGGAAGAAAACTAACAAAGAAACTCTAGAATTAAATTGGACTTTTGACCGAATGGACCTAATAGACGTCTACAGAAGATTCCAACTGACAACTACAGGATATACATTTTTCTTATCTGTGCATGGAACATTCTCTGAAGTTGACCATATACTGGGTCACAAAGCAAGTCTCAAAAAATTTTAAAAAGTCAAAATCATATCAAGGATCTCTCAGACCACAGTGGAATAAAATTAGAAATCAATACCAGGAGGAACGCTCAAAACCATACGAGTACATGGAAACTAAGTAACTTGGTATTGAATGACTTTAGGGTAAACAATGAAATTAAGGCAGAAATTTAAAAAAATTTTGAAACAAATGAACATAGAGACACAACGTATCAATACCTCTTGGATACAGCAAAAGCAATGTTAAGAGGAAAGTTTACAGCACTAAATGCTTATATCAAAAAGACAGATCTCAAATTAATAATGTCACACCTAGAGGAAACAGAAACAAGAACAAACCAAGCCCAAGCTGGCAAAAGAAAAGAAATAAAGATCAGAGCAGATCTTTATTCTTTAAATGAAATTGAGACCAAAGAAATCATACAAAGAATCAACAAAATAAAGTTATTTGAAAACACAAACAAAACTGATGAGACTACTAGGCAAGATTAAGCAAGAAAAAGAAGAGATGATTTTAATAAGCACAATCAGATATGACAAAGGTGACATCACAACTGATACCACAGAAATACAAAAGGTCCTCAGAGAATACTATGAACCCCTATGCACACAAACTAGAAAACCTAGAGGAAATGGGTTAATTCCCAGAATCATACAATCTCCCAGGACTGAACAAGGAAGAAACTCAAATCTTGAATAGGTCATTAAGTAGTTACAAAATTCCATCAGTAATTAAAAAAAAAAAAATCAACAACCAAATGAAGCCCAAGATAGCTGGATTCAAAGCCAAACTCTACCATATACACAAAGAAGAGCTGGTACCAATTTTACTGAAACTATTGAAAAAAAATATATATATATATATATTTATATATTTATATTTACATAAATATATATATAAATATATATATATATATATATATTTTTTAAGGAAGAAAGATTCCTCCTTAACTAATATCATCCTGATATCAAAATCTGGCAAGGACATACACACAAAAAGAAAACAAGTAAATACCCATGATGAACACAGATGCAAAAACCATCAATAAAATACTAGCAAACCAAATCCAGCTGGACATCAAAAAGTCAAATTAATCACAATCCAGTGGGTTTTATTCCAGAAATACAAGGATGGTTCAATATTTGCAAATCAATAAATGTTACTCACCACACAAAGAGAATTAAAAACCATATGATCATCACAATAGATACAGAAAAAGCATTCAATAAAGTCCAAAATCCCTTCATGATAAAAGCTCTTAACAAACTAAGCACTGTAAGAAACATACCTAAAAATAATAAGACCCATATATGACAAACTCACAGCCAAAATCATATTGAATGGGGAAAAGTTGAAAGCATTCCCCCTAAGAAGTGGAACAAGACAAGGATGTACACTCTGCACTCACACCACTTCTATTCAACATAGTACTAGAAGTCCTAGCCACAGCAATCAGGCAAGAGAAAGAAGAAAAAGTATCCAAATAGGAAAAGAGGAAGTGAAATGATCTTTGTTCAATGATGACAAGATCCTATACCTAGAAAACCTAAAGATTCCTCCTAAAGACAGTAGTCATTAGGATAAATGACTTCAGCAGTTTCATGATACAAATTTAATGAACAAAAATCAGTTGTGTTTCTATACAGTAATAAAACTCAAGATGAGAACCAAGTAAGAACTCAATCCCATTTACAACTGCCACACACACACAAAATAAAATACCTGGAATACATTTAACCAAGGAGGTAAAAGAGAACTACAAAACACTGATAAAAGAAAGTACAGACACAAACAAAAGAACAAAAAAAACCCACGCTCACAGATAAGGAAAAATCAATATAGTTAAAATAACTATATTGCCCAAAGCAATCTACAGATTCAACAATCTATCAAATAAATAATGTCATTTTCCACAGAATTAGAAAAAACTATTCTAAAATTCATATGGAACCAAAAAAGAGCCTGAGTAGCCAACAAAGTCCTAAGCAAAAACAAAGCCCGAGGCATCACATTCCCCAACTTCAAACTACACTACAAGGCTATAGTAACCAAAACAGCATGGTACTGGTACAAAAAATAGACATATGAACAATGGAATAGAATACAGAACTCAGAAATAAAGCAGCATACCTGCAACCAACAGATCTTTAACAAAGTCTACAAAACTAAGCAATGGGGAAAAGAACTCCCTATTCAATAAATGGTGCTGGGATAACTGGGCTAACCATATACAGAAGAATGAAACTAGACCCCTACCTATCACCATATGCAAAAAATTAACTGGAGATGGATTAAAGACTTAAAGATAAGACCTCAAAGTATAAAAAAATCGTAGAAGAAAACCCAGGAAATACCCTTCTGGACATCACCCTTGGCAAAAAATTTATGAGCAAGTCCTCAAAAGCAATGGCAACAAAAACAAAAATTGACAACTGGTACCTAATTAAACCAAAAAGCTTCTGCACAGCAAAAGAAACTATTAGCAGAATAAATAACGTCCAAAATCTGAGAAAATACTTGCAAACTACACATCCGACAAAGGACTAATAACCAGAATCTAAAAGTAACTTAAATCAAGAAAAAAAATCAAATAATCCCATTAAAAAATGGGCAAAGGACGTAAGGTACTTCTCAAAAGATACACAGGTGGCCATGAAAAATATGAAAAAATACTGAACATCACTAATCATTAGAGAAATGTAAATCGAAACAATGAGATACCATCTCATACCAGTTTAGAATGGCTATTTTAAAAGGCTATGGAGAAAACAGAACAGTTATACACTGTTGGTGGGAATGTAAGTTAGTTCAGCCAGTGTGGAAAGGAATTTGGAGGTTTCTCCAACAGATAAAAGAGAACTACCATTCAACCCAGTAATCCCATTACTAGGTATGTACCCAAAGAAAAGTAAATTGTTCTACCAAAAAGACACCTGTATTCTTATGTTCATCACAGCACTATTCACAGTAGTAAAAACATGGAATCAACCTATGGTGCTCATCAATGGTGGACTGTATAAAGAAAATGTGGTACATACACACCATGGAATATGACAAGGCCATAAAAAAGAATGGTATCATATCCTCTGCAGCAACATGGATGGAGCTAGAGGCCATTATCATAAGTGAAATAAATCAGAAATAGAGAATCAAATAGGCATGCTCTCACTTATAAGTGGGAGCTAAACAATGGGCATGCACGGACATAAAGAGGAAATAATAGACACTGGGCACACCAAAAGGGGAGAAAGAGGAAGGGAAGGAAGTGAGGGTTGAAAAACAACCTACTGGATAATATATTCACTATTTGGGTGATGGGTTAGTTCTCTGAAGCCAAATCACAGCATTACACAATATACTCATGCAGCAAACACAGACATGGACCTCCTGAATTTGTAATTATTTTTATTTTTATTTTTTTCGAGACAGAGTCTCGCTCTGTCGCCCAGGTTGGAGTAAAGTGGCACGATCTCGGCCTACTGCAACCTCTGCCTCCTGGGTTCAAGCAATTCTCCTGCCTCAGCCTCCCAAGTAGCTGGGATTACAGACACATGCTATCATGCTGGCTAATTTTTGTATTTTTAATAGAGATGGGATTCCACTATGTTGGCCAGGCTGGTCTCAAACTCCTGAACTCGTGGTCCACCCACCTCAGCCACCCAAAGTGCTGGGATTACACGCATGAGCCACCATGCCTGGCCTCTGTAATTACTGTTTTAAAAGAGGTACAGCCAGGCGCAGTGGCTCACACCTGTAATCCCAGTACTTTGGGAGGCTGAGGTGGGTGGATCAAGAGTTCAGGAGTTCGAGACCAGCCTGGCCAACATGGTGAAACCCCATCTCTATTAAAAATACAAAAATTAGCAAGGCGTGGTAGCGTGCGCCTGTAATCTCAGCTAATTGGGAGGCTGAGGCAGGAGAATCGCTTGAACCCAGGAGGCAGAGGTTGCAGTGAGCCGAGATCGTGCCATTGCACTCCAGCCTCGGTGACAGAGAAAGACTTCGTCTCAGAAAAAAAAAAAAAAAAAGAGAGAGGTACAGACCACCTCTCAGTGCCAGCAGCAGTATGTCTGACAGAAAAGATGACCAAAAAAGAAGGGATGGGAAATTGATGCTGACCAAACACACTATAAAAGTACACCCTGTAGAAAACCAAAAAAGCAGCAAAAACACCAAAGCAGTTATCCAATGTCAGCCACCACAAAAAGAAGATAGACAGTAGAGTGGGTAGCACCCACTGTAACAGCTAGAAGACTTCCCACATCTCTACGTCAAAATAAATTTCCAAAGAAAAAGGTCCAAGTTCCAGTCAATCACAATTCATGGGGATAGCTTTCCTCCAGATCTGGTTCTGAACTCACCAGGTACTAACCATTTGGCCATCACTGCCCAACTAATGAAAGAAGTGAACACTGAAGAAGATGCTACATCAAAAGGATCAAATGTTTTCAAAAAAGAAAAGAGGACTGCAAAGTTGAAGGCTGATTTTTAATAACAGGTATCTCAAATAGAGACAAATTAACGAGACAGAAGAAACCCAAAAGTGGTAACAGTTCTAAAAATCTAAAAGTTTTTAGAGCTGCAGTTTAAAAACCAAGAGGAAGTCCTGAAACAAGCAAGCATCTGCTTTGTTCAAAGGCAAGAAGTATATGAACTCAGTAATAATAATGACTGTGAAAAACCAGTTGGGAGGTCGAGCGTGGTGACTTACACCTGTAATCCTAGCACTTTGGGAGGCTGAGGCAGGTGGATCGCCTGAGGTCAGGAGTTCAAGACCAGCCTGTCCAACATGGTGAAACCCCATCTCTATTAAAAATACAAAAATTAGCTGGGCTTGGTGGCAGACACCTGTAATCCCAGCTACTCGAGAGGCTGAGGCAGGAGAATCGCTTGAACCTGGGAGGCAGAGGTTGCAATGAGCCGAGATGGAGCCACTTCACTGTAGCCTGGGCAAAAGAGCGAAACTGCCAAAAAAACAAAAACAAAACCAGATGGGAGTTTCCAGAGCATTAGCATATGGAGTCATGGATAGAGTTAGAGGCTTTGTTATTATCTTGTAACTAGAAGCTATTTTATGAAATTTAATTTTGATGTGGTCATCCCTCTTTATACCACTGCACTGGCCTGAATGGAAATACCAGCGTGTGCTAAAACTGCATGTGAGCATATAGTGAATGTGTGTGTGAGTATTTATGTGTGTGTATATATTTATGATGTATGCACATTTTTACACAACTGGTTTGTTCTGTAATGATACAGTTTGGTATTCTTTTCTTCTGGCTATTGCTGCACCCTATCACAAGCATAAGCAGCTATTTGAAATTACTTATCACTGCCACTCTCTGAACTCAGACAACCTCCATCCTAAAAAATGGGATTTGGTACCAAGAAAAGGCTTTTTTTTCACTAAACTTTTGTTTCAAAATATACTAGTTTCCACTGTCCTCCACACGTGCCTTACAGTATTGTCAGAATTGTCTTTGAGGGGGTTTTTTAAAGAAATATTTTCTTGGCTGGGTGTTGTAGCTCATGGCTGCAATCCCAGCACTTTGGGGGGCCAAGGTGGGATGATCTCTTGAAGGCAGGAGTTTGGGACCAGCCTGGGCAACACAGTGAGGCTCCATTTCTTAAAAAAATTAAGTTTTTTTTTTTTTTTTTGAGATGGAGCCTCACTGTGTAGCCCAGGCTGGAGTGCAGTGGCGCGATCTCGGCTCACTGCAAGCTCCGCCTCCCAGGTTCACGCCATTCTCCTGCCTCAGCCTCCCGAGTAGCTGGGACTATAGGCACCCGCCACCACGCCCGACTAATTTTTTTTTTGGATTTTTAGTAGAGACGGGGTTTCACCGTGTTAGCCACGATGGTCTCGATCTCCTGACCTCGTGATCCGCCTGCCTCGGCCTCCCAAAGTGCTGGGATTATAGGCTTGAGCCACCGTACCCAGCCAAAATTAAGTTTTTTTAAAAAAGAAATACTTCATTGATTAAGCGATAAATAAAAATAGTCTGCCACTGGACGGCATGAAATGAGAACACAGGATGTCTTCTGTATATTCCTACAAACATACCGAATTTGAATCTCATCATGAAAATAGCAGAAACATGTAACTTGGGACAATCTACAAAAATAATTGGACTGTAACCTTCACGAGTGTTTAAGTCATGAAGTCAAACGATCCTTTGACTAAAAAAGGACAAAACATCCTATACCCTTTGATAAAGGACATGCATGAGATGACTGTCAAAATCTGAATGGGGTCTGAGGATTACACAGTAGCTCTGTATCAATGCCAATTTTTTTTACTTTGATGGTTATGCTATGGTTATGTAAGGGAAAGTTCTTGTTTCTAGAAAATAAGAAATATGGGCCGGGCACGGTGGCTCACTCCTGTAATCCCAGCACTTTGGGAAGCCGAGGTGGGCAGATCATCTGAGGTCAGGAGTTCGAGACCAACCTGACCAACATGGAGAAACCCTGTCTCTACTAAAAATACAAAAAAAAATTAGCCAGGCGTGGTGCATGCCCGTAATCCCAGCTACTCGGGAGGCTGAGGCGGAAGAATTGCTTGAACCTGGGAGGCGGAGGTTGCAGTGAGCCGAGATCGCGCCATTGCACTCCAGCCTGGGCAACAAGAGCAAAACTCCATCTCAAAAAAATGAAAAATAAGAAAATAAGAAATATGTCCTAAGGTATTTGAGGATAATACGGCAAGAGATAAACCACTTAACACTCAAATGGCAAAAAGAAAAATTTCTGAACGGTGCTTGCAACTTTTCTATAAACTTGAGATTGTTTCCAAATTATTATTATTATTATTTTGAGATGGAGTTTTGCTCTTGTTGCCCAGGCTGGAGTGCAATGGTGCAATCTTGAGTCACTGCAACCTCCACCTCCCGGGTTCAAGTAATTCTCCTGCCTCAGTCTCCCGAGTAGCTGGGATTACAGGCATGCGCCACCATGCCTGGCTAATTTTTTTTGTATTTTTAGTAGAGATGGGGTTTCTCCATGTTGGTCAGACTGGTCTCGAACTCCTGACCTCAGGTGATCAGCCCACCTTGGCCTCTCAAAGTGCTGGGATTACAGGTGTGAGCCAATACGCCCAGCCTGTTTCCAAATTAATTTTTAAGTGATGTTTCTTGAGGAAAAAAAAAAAAAAAAAAAAAGCAACCCTATCTTTAGCATTTAGTAAAGGAACACAGTATTAAAAACTGATAGATATAGAAAAAGAGTTGAATGTGTCTTGTGTGTTCAAGTGGATTTTCGAATGTGTTCAAGTGGATTTTTAAAGATTTTTTTGGAAAAGAAATTTAAATGAGGTAAAAAGGTTTGAGTCAGCTTTTTATAGTAAGAACAGAAAGGTTGTCTAATCACATACACTCTTCCCCAGCGTTTTTTGTTTTTTTACTGACTACTTTCATGCCACTTCTTTTTAAAATGCACTTTACTTTCTGATATTCTTAATGAAAAATAATTGAACTATAAACAACTTCCGGGGGTGCCGAGCGCAATGGCTCATGCCTGTAATCTCAGTACTTTGGGAGGCTGAGGCGAGCGGATCACGAGGTCAGGAGTTTGAGACCAGCTTGGCCAACATGGTGAAACCATGTCTCTACTAAAAATACAAAAAGTAGCCAGGAGTGGTGGCACGTACCCGTAGTCCCAGCTACTCAGGAGGCCGAGGCAGGAGAATCACTTGAACCCGGGAGGTGGAGGTTGCAGTGAGCTGAGACTGCACCACTGCACTCCAGCCTGGGTGACACACACACACACACACACACACACACACACACTTCTGAGGCAAGATAAGCAATTCAGCATGAATTCTCAAATAGAGGACTAAGAGAAACGGCATTACTCTATAACTTCTTCTCTCATTCTCACTCATCCCTACCAATACAACCCTGTTTTAAATTCAAATGTCATGAAAAGTTGGTGCTTGTCATCAAAAAGCTTATCCACCACAATCAAGCTGGCGTCATCCCTAGGATGCAAGGCTGGTTCAACATACGCAAATCAATAAAGGTAGTGTATCACATAAACAGAACTAAAGAGAAAAACCACATGATTATCTCAATAGATGCAGAAAACATTTTTGATAAAATTCAACATCTCTTCATGTTAAAAACTCTCAATAAACTGGGTATCAAAGGAACATACCTCAAAATAGTAAGAGCTGGCCGGGCATGGTGACTCACGCCTGTAATCCCAGCACTTGGGAGGCCAAGGCGGACGGATCACCTGAGGTCAGGAGTTCAAGACCAGCCTGGCCAACGTGGTGAAACCCCATCTCTACTAAAAATACAAAAAATTACCCGGCTGTGATGGCAGGTGCCTGTAACCCCAGCTACTTGGAAGGCTGAGGCAGGACAATTGCTTGAACCCAGGAGGCAGAGGTTGCAGTGAGCCGAGATCACGCCATTGCACTCCAGCCTGGGCAACAGGAGCGAAACTCCATCTCAAAAAAAAAAAAAAAAAATAGTAAGAGCCATTTACGACAAACCCACAGCCAATATCATACTGCATGGGCAAAAGGTGGAAGTATTCCCCCTGAAAACCAGCACAAGACAAGGATGCCCTCTCTCATCACTGCTATACCAGCACAAGACAAGGATGCCCTCTCTCACCACTGCTATTCAACATAGTATTAGACGTTCTCGCCAGGGCAATCAAGCAAGAGAAAGAAATAAAGGGTATTCAAATACGAAGAGAGGAAGTCAAATTGTCTTTGTCTGCAAATGACATGATCCTATGTCCAGAAAACCCCACTGTCTCAGCCCAAAACCTTCTTAAGCTGATAAGCAACTTCAGCAAAATCTCAGGATACAAAATCAATGTGCAAAAATCACAAGCATTCCTACACACCAACAACAGACAAGCAGAGAGCCAACCAAAAAGTAGGCAAAGAACATGAACAGACGCTTCTCAAAAGACGACATTTATGTAGCCAAAAAACATATGAAAAAAAAGAAAGCTCAACATCACTGATCATTAGAGAAACGCAAATCAAAACCACAATGAGATACCATTTCATGGCAGTCAGAATGGTGATTATTAAAAAGTCAAAGCTGGGCATGGTGGCTCATGCCTGTAATCCCAGCACTCTGGGAGGCTGAGGAAGGTGGACCACCTGAGGTTGGGAATTCAAGACTAGCCTGACCAACATGGAGAAGCCTCATCTCTACTAAAAATACAGTATTAGCCGGGCATGGTGATGCATGCCTGTAATCCCAGCTACTCGGGAGGCTGAGGCAGGAGAATTCTGTTTTATGGCACACATATGTTCACTGCAGCACTATTCACAATAGCAGAGACATGGAATCAACCCAAATGCCCATCAATGATAGAATGAATAAAGAAAATGTGGTACATACATACACACAATGGAATACTATGCAGCCATAAAAAGGAAAGAGATCATGTCCTTTGCAGGGACATGGAGGAAGCTGGAAGCCATTATCCTCAGCAAACTAACACAGGAAGAGAAAACTGAACACCACATGTTCTCACTTGTAAGTGGGAGCTAAACAATGAGAACACATGGACACAGTCCAACACACACTGGGGCCTGTTGAGGGGTAGGGTGGGGAGAGGGAAAGCATCAGGAAAAAGAGTTAATGAATGCTGGGCTTAATACCTAGGTGATGTGTTGATGGGTGCAGCAAACCACCATGGCACATTACCTATGTAACAAACCTGCACATCCTGCACACGTACACTGGACCTTAAAAATTTTTTTTAAATAATAAAAAATTGGTGCTTCTCAGAAACAACTAGGCCTCAAGTCAGAATTATATGTGTTCTATGAACCCTAACTTCCAAGGAAGAGACTTCTTGATGAACTTCAATTAGATATATATTGTATTGGCTTATCTAGTAGATCTTAATTTATAGTCATATTCTCAGATTTCCACAAACTGTACTGTTTTGTGAAAGAGCTGTCTTGGGTTCAGAGTGTACAGAGTGGTCATGAAATAGCAAACCCAGCTACCCTGAATCATTAACTTCACAGGGTTATATACTACAGTAAGAGGTGATTACGAAGCCAGATAGCAAATGTATCTCAACCTACCACAAAGGTAGCATTTTTAACTTGTTAGGTATTTCCTAGAAGCAATATGCTCTATAATCTGGGAAGGCAGATACAAGCAGCTGTTTCTAGTTCCAATGACATTACCATTCTCACAAATGAAACCATTCACAAAAGTGGACAAAGATGTAGAAAAATGACGACTTATTTTCAATAGGAGACAACAGACCATTCCTAATGGGACATATATTTTCTTTCAAGCAAAGGAAACCTCCTGCTTAATACATTTTGTCATTTTTTGAACAGAAACCTTTTAACCAGAGATACACAGTGGCGTAACATGTTTCAGATGCACTTGCATTTACTATTGAAGAAAAGCCATGAAAAGTAGTAATAGTTATTTAAGTTTTTCCCATGTTAGAGCCTGAGAAATTCTAATTCATGGAGTGTATCAATTATTATAAAGACGTTTAATTTTATATTAAGATTTGAAAGGTTTTTTAATGAACATTAAGCAAGTCCACATATTTTCTAACTTTGCACAGGTTCCAAAAATAGAGGAAGGAACCCAATTTTGAAATGTTGGTTTTTAAAAATTACAATATTTTTACATGAAATTGAGAGTAATTTCTGAACATCTTTACTTCTTTGTACCTTTGAAATAATGTACATTGTGTAAAACACTGGGATGCTTTGGTTAGCACAGACTTAGAAAAATTAAGGATGTTCATAGTTACATTTCATACTTAGTAAATTCATATTAACTAAATTTTTAAAAGATCCTCATATGCCCCTAATAGATCAAAAGCTCCTTAAGACGTAAGACCATGTTGACTTTATGGGTGAATGTTCAGCTCCTAGTATAGTCTCTGAAATATAGAGATGGTTGTTTAATCCAAGTTTCCATTTATATTTGTAGTAAATCATCATCTCCCTACTGCCACTCTCAGCCTCCAAGAAAGCTAGCTCTCTCCGACTAATGGTTCTAGGACAACTGGGGCCGGATAAATCTCTCTAAATCAGTAAAGATCCCAGCAACTCAGCTGCTTCAAGAGACAACAAACAGAAGATGTCTATACATTAAGTATTTAGTCAATAGCATTATAAAGCACTCTGAAACAGAAAGAGCAGGATTTTTTTAAAAAGTACTTTGAAAGAGAACAGAAGATCACAGCTGAAATAGGGAGAATGCATTCCTGCTTGAATGCATACAATCTATCTGGCCTTTCACAAATGTGATTTAGTTTAACCTAACCAAAATTTGGATAAAATTACAAATTTTATAAATAAAAAAACCCCGAGGCTCAGAGAAGTAGCTTGACCAAAGTTGTGAGTAGAAGATCAAAATTTATAGCCAGATTTGTCTAAATCCAAAACTCACGCCCTTACCAATATATTACCTCAGAACAAAATTTAGTTTTTAAGATCCTTTTTAAATAATAAAAATGGACAAATGACACACATTTATAAAATAAATAGCAACTTTTCATTGTAAAGCAAATGCACTCACCTGCCCTGCTTTACTAAATCGATGGCCTGCCAATATCATATGAAATGCATATTTTCTAACCATGGGACTTTTCATGTTTATAAAGCAATGTGCTGCCTGTTCCAAAAGAAGTGCACTTCGAAGATCAGAATCCTAGTGAATGTTTAAAAGAGAAAAAGGTTAGTTTTACCAAGTTAAAAGTAAATAGATAACTAGTGAAAAAAACATTTAATTTCTTAATATATAGCATATCCAATGTTTAACTTAAGAGTATATGAGGGCAAAGATCAAAGGGCAAACCAATCTTGATTTTTCCAATAAACACAAAATTCTTTTAAGCTTTGAAAACATCTTCTACCATGAAATACTTAGCTTTTCATAAAAGCCACATGTCTGGTTATGATATGTGCCATGTACCAAATCTGTGAATAATTGCAATCCTTTCTCAAATGGCAAAAAAGTATGTAAACTACAAATTTAATACAGGTATACCAATAAAAAATAAACCAGAAAACATTTACACCAATCGAATTTCCTCTGAAAATTGACTTGTTGGCATATTTTCATCCACCCAAGAAAACATGTACATAGATTATGAAATATTCTAATCTACTACTTCATTCTCTGTAAAATTTTACTGTATTTAAAGGAATCCTCAACTTTTGCTATAATTCTAGAGGGCCAAATCGACTGCATTTCATTAAAAAGTTCAGAATGCTTCTGCTTCAAAGATTTTCTTTTCACCTGTTATTATTACATTAATAAAGAATACAACTCAAGTAAGTTTCCACTTCAACTGAATCTTACAGTACAGCATCTACAAAACCACATACTACACTACGTCACTGCCCTTAAGACAAATCTTTTGACTGAAAGAGTCATCACTTTACACATAACTGAGAAAGTACTGAAGGTTGTTGATTAAATATCAACAACATTTTCACCAAAACTTTCTCCAGGTTTTTAGCTGTTCTCAAGCTGAACTTACCATGCCCTTCCATGTGTTCTGCTGCCATTATTTTCCCCAGGGAAAGTTGAAAACAGAAAACATTGACTTTAAATGCGATAATCTCAACAAATTATAGTTACATCAAAAGTGTTCACAGACCATTGATTAGCATAAACTGTCTCTGCGTCAATCATAGAATTATACTAGAGCTGAAACAGACTCGAGGAAATCATCTAGAAAGCATTCAGTAAATGGCAGCTATTATCTATTTCATCCTCCTCCTGACAAAAACTAAATGATTAGATGATTGCTCTAGTAATTAAGATCCAAAAGCTAGTAAGTAAAAAAGTCAGAAATATGTAATTAATGAGTGGTTCTTAAAAGCGGGTTTGTGTCAGAAATACTTAGGGGAGCTTGGGAGCCTGTTTTATTTTTTAGAAAAATGTTTTCTTTTTAGAAATTATTAATACAAACTAATTTTTTTAAAAAGAATACATGTTTGAAGAAAAAAGTGAACATCTTTCCTAGCCCATGCTTCATGTCATTTGCCAGAGTAACTATTCTTTACAGCTTAATAGTGTTGTGTCATGTCACCCCTCCTATATATGTATGTGCATGTGTTTACATGCCTAACACATACGGATTTTAAAAAATGCACATATATTTTGATACATAAGTGGTATTTATATGGAGTACCTTGCTTTTTTCACTTATGTAATGGACATCTTTCTAAGACATCTACATCTGTCTCATTTATTTTAAAGCTACACTGTATTCCATTATATAAATGTAGCCTAAATTACCAATTGATTGTTTCATATTTTGTTACTACATAAAATGATTTGATAACTATCTTTATAGAAACATTTGAATAATTATTCAAATATTTTTAATAGAGAAATTTCTGGAAGTAGAACTGTGGAGTTAATGAAAGCTGTGCATATACTACTTCAGATTCTAATCAATATAGCCAAACTGCTACAAAAAAAGTAGCACCAATACATACTCTCATCAACAAAGAATAAGAGTATATGTGTTCCACTCTACTCAGCCAAAAATCTTTAAAATTTTTAGCTAATAAAATAAAAATGACACCCGGGAGCTCACACCTGTAATTCCAGAACTTTGGGAGGAGAAGGTGGGGGATCGTTTTGAGCCAAAGCGTTCAAGACCAGCCTGGGCAACAAAAAGAGACCCCTGTCTCTACAAAAATTAGCTGGGCATGATGATGAGTGTCTGTGGTCCTAGCTACTTGGGAGGCTGAGGCAGGAGAATCACCTGAGCCTGGGAGGCTGCGGCTGCAGTGAGCCATGAATGCACCACTGCACTCCAGCCTTGGTGAACGAATGACGCCTTGTCTCAAAAAAGGGAAAAAAAAAAAAAACAACATCTTGTTCCTTAACATACATTTCATAGTAGGACTGTTAATCTTTTCATATGTTTAGGGGATTTTGTAATTTTCCTATGAATTGCCTGTTTATGCTCTTTTGTGAATGGTTTGTTGCGATTTTCTGCTTTGTAAGAGCCCTTGTATGCTCTTAATATTGGTCCTTTGTGATATATTTTGCAAATAGTATTTTCCAGTTTTGACATGAAAGAGTTTATTCTTTTGCAGGGAAGCACACTCTCTTTGCCTTTATAGTGTCAAGATATTACATCAAACTAAGAAAGGATGTTATCATTCCAGGACTTTAAAAAGTGCTCTCCTAGTATTTGCTTCTAGGTGTGTGTGTGTGTGTGTGTGCGCGCGCGTGTGCCTGTGTGTGTGTTACTCTGGTTTCATTTTTTATTATAGCTTAATCAAGCCATAATATATTAAAACACAATGAATAAGCTAAGATTCCAACCCAAACAGCTGGTTAGATATCACAATACCATTTTGTGAGTAAGTTAGCTTTCTCCACTGATTTTAAATGATACCTTAATCATATGCAGTATTTAAATTCTCATTCCAGCCCATTAATATGTCTATTCTTATCACTGTATAGAGTTTTACTTTCTGTAGCCTTATATTTTAATAGCCATATATTTTAATATCTAAAATAGGTAATTCTCCCTAATTATTGTTTCTACTTCAGAATTTCACTTAGGCCTCAACAGAGTTGTTTTTTAAGTGCTGTAATTTCTTAAGTCTATTCTTAGCACACTGCACATATGCATGCATACATACACACACACGAAAAAATAAAATAAAATAATATACACACACACACTTTTTTACTGCCTATGAAGCTTCACTAAACTGCAAAACCTGGATGGGCAGCAATCCTGGACATTCTCATAAGCTAAGAATATCCCCTGAGAATATTTAATGGTTTGCAAATGATTCTAACGCACAATCCAGTTAAAAACCAAAATGAGAAACCCTTAGCATTCCCAAATTTAACACTCAAGAACTGACCAACTGAAGGCAGATGTGGAAGTCCATGGCCTTCCATGGTATTAATTTGGCTGAAACAAAATTTTGACTCTTGCATGTGGAGAATCAGTTTCTAGACTGACTGAGAATCAGTTTCTAGAGCTGAATACCATGTTTTCATATCTTAGTCCAGCTTTATTCTTCATTGGACCCTGACTCTTACTGTGACACCCAAAGTGGTAAAAACATTGTTTTGAGAGGAGGAAAATTGCCCTGAAAAGAATGACAACTGGTATCAGTGTTGATGGAAGAGAAATAAAAGGTTTTTTACAAAGTGATGGTTTTATCCAGAAAGCAAAGGCTTTAAATGAACTGAAAGATAAAATTTTAATACAGTGGTGTATTTCATACTATCGAATAACAAGTTTTGTTTATGTTCTATAAGAAACTAAGAAAAAAAAATCTGTTGATAGCACTTCAACAAGAACTCTGGCCTATGAAAATTCTCCACAACCAAGAGATAATTTTAACAAAAGATAAAAAGATAACAATAACTTAAAATATGAGAGTATGTACAGGAAAAAAAAAAATCACCTGAGGTAGAGGCCTCAATTAACACTTCAATAAAAACACAGTTGATAAAGCCACCAGTTGCAGCTAATTAACTGAATGAAACATCAAACAAAAGATGGCTCTAAGCTTTTAAGATTTCATCTCTGCATACTTGTGAAGTTAACAGGAAAGGTGCTATCAGCTGATAAATTTCCCATAAGACCAGTTACTCCTAAGCTGAAGAAACTTACAAAAAACTGGTATTAGCATCCCTAGAAACTGATTTTTCATATTTAAAATAGTAACAGAAAAAATGGGTTATAAGACCAGAATAAGTGTTCCACACAGAAACAGACACAAGTAGGTATGTCTTAAGCACCAAATTCATATACATCCTATGCGGTGATAAAGGTAGCATGTTTCACCATTAAACTGGGTTTGCTCTGCCATTCTGAGAATCCCAGGGCATAAAACAAAAAATATGATTCACTTGACCAAAAATTTGCAGTACACAAAGTCAAAGCACAGCTCCTCCTTTTGCCTAGGCCTCATTAACTATCTTTTGCTATGACGGTATTAGCAAAAATCTAGGGAACACAGCTCAGGAATGTCAAGAGTATGTAACTCAATTCTCCAGCTTCAAAACCAGTGTACATCTCTTGATATTATACAGCCTTTCTAGTTAACAAAATACATACAGTAAATGTAAATTGTTGGTAAAGATTTAACATAATTTATAAACATGCCTAATAATCATTAGTTTCAAGTTATCTCAAAGAAATTTATGAAAGGTATAGCAGAAAAGGCCATTAAGAATCACAATTTCTGGGTACGTGCACCACCACCTGCCCCCTCTCCCCACCACATGGCAGCAAATAACAATGATACATTTTCTAGACTTTCATGATAAAACAAATCATCCAGATTTGAGAAAGAAAAGTGGAAACAAAGAGTTGGAAGGAAGAGAAAAATGACAAAAAATAACACGGTTATAATGCAGACAGGAGAACTTGCTCTGAAGAAATTTTATTCACACATGTGGATAGAATGGCATATTGAAATCATTTAAGCAAGGAAGAAAAAAAGGAATTTCATTGAAGCTCCTGAACCATAAATTCTTTTTACATTCACTGATAATCCTTAGGTTGAAGAACACAGCAACACATTCAAATCCAAGTTAAGATTATTTATTATAATAGAGAATATCAAAATACTCAAAAGCCTATATTCAGCTCTACAAATAGTTTGTCTGTTATCTGTTCATATTTATTAGTCAGTGTCCATGCAATAACAATTATTAAACATTTTAAATATCACTTCTGAACCTAACTAGTTAGACCTTACAGAAACTTTTGTAGAAGAATTAATGGTTCAGTTACAACAAACACTTGTAGAGCATCTAATCCATGTGCCAAGGCCAGTGTTAGGCAACAAGAATAAAAACAGAAGGCAACACGGTTCCCTGCCCTCAAGAAGCTAACAGCTTAAGAAGCTTAAACATAATTTCCAATATAATATAATATGACAAGTCAGGTTTTACAGCATTGTATGAGAGAGCAGAACAGAGACACTTAGGACAAACAGGTGTATTAGGAAAGACTATCTGAAGTACACAACTGATATCATGACTAGTAAATTAGGCAAAGCAAAAGGAAAAAGGCCGCAGTCCCAAAGAGAAAATATTAAGAATGAGAACTAGAACAGTAGAAGTTTAAGAAAAACCAACAACAAAAGAAAGAGAGAGAAGTAAACTATTTGGAGATACAAAAAGAAAATATATTTTTAAAGGTTAAAATTTTTTTAATTAAATAAATAATGTTTAAGAGCTTGAAAACAAAAATTACTCCCATCCCCACCCCCACCTCCATTCTGCACTGGATTACAGACAGGATATGAGAATACAGGAATATCTCAAGCCATTTCTGCCTTGAGCAAATAGAGGGCTAGTTAGTGATAACATAATTTAAGATCATGATATATTAGGTAAAAAATTTTATGGGTTTATTTATATGTTAATTTAAGATGCCTTGGAAACACGCAAGTAGATAAATCTTTGTTGTTGTTGTTGAGACAAATGAGTCTCGCTCTGTCGCCCAGGCTGGAGTGCAGTGGTGCGATCTCAGCTCACTGCAACCTCCACCTTGTGTTCAAGCAATTCTCCTGCCTCAGCCTCCTGAGTAGCTGAGATTACACGTGTGTACCACCATGCCTGGCTAATTTTTGTATTTTTAGTAGAGACAGGATTACACTATGTTGGCCAGGCTGGTCTCAAACTCCTGACCTCAGGTGATCTGCCCACCTCGGCCTCCCAGAGTGCTAGGATTACAGGCATGAGCCAACATGCCTGGCCACAAGTAGATAAATCTTAAAGACAGTTGGCCATACAAATCTAAAGCTCAAGGAAAGGTCAGGGTTGAAGACAGATTTGAAAGTGAAAAGCATGGCTGTGAACAAGATCATCCCCAAAACGTAAAGAGTTAAAAAGTGCATTGGTCCAAGGATCAAAATCCTAGGATAATTTAACATTTAAGGAGCAAACAAAGGAGGTATTTGATTTTGTTCCTTCGTTCTTCAGTATTCATCTAAAAAATGTGTTATTAACAGTACTTATAAAGGAATTACTACCATTCTTTACAAGCCTGCAGTCAATGTAACTCAATAATATTTGTTGTAAAATCTTCAACAACTATAAATGAATTACTTTTTTCTCTTTTAAAATATTCACAATATAGGTTTTTTAAATGTTTAAGATGATTTTCTTAAAAAGTTCATGCTAGTTGAAAGTAAAACTAAAAATTCCTCAGTGATTAATCTTTTAAAATTAGCTTTATCTCCCTAGCAAGCAGACTCAGATAACAAAATATGAATAATAAAAAATAAAATATCATTTTATATTAGGAACAATGCACATGCATATTGTTTTCAATATTCTTATTCAAAGGACAAAACGTAATAAGTCACAGAGTATGCTCAATACATGTCTGTAGTTAATAATGAAATGTAGGCTTAAAATATGTAAATAAATTTAATTTATAAAAAATTACATTTAAAATTAACTCAACAAAAAACTAAAATAGCCATGTTGTAAATTCCCAAAGACAGATTTCCCTGGCTAATTTTATGTTTTGTAAAGCCTTTCAAGAAAAAAGATACATCTTTTTAAAAAAAAAGAACAATGCTAATTAAAGCAAATACTACACAGTTTCAGTACCTCACTGGTCAACCGTATTAGGAGAGCTGCAGCCTCTGAATATTTGCTTTGGCTTTTTAAAAGTTCAGCACTAAGCAACACACATCTTTCAGCCAACACCATATTCCTATAGAAAAAAGGACAAGAAGATAAAATCAGCACAATAATACCTTAGCACATCAAAGTAAATGTGTTCAGCAAAAGATTCCAATTACAGTTTTAGAGGATAGTTGCAGGGAGATGGTTCCAGGACCCTCCAGGATACTAAAATCCAAGGTCTGTCAAGTTCCTTATATAAAATTGCATAGCATTTGCCTATTAACCCATACACATCCTCTTATATAATTTAAATAATCTCTATATTACTTATAATACCTACTACAATGTAAATACTATGTACATCATTGTTATACTTTATTTGTTATTTGTATTTTAAATTTTTGTATTGTTATTATTGTTGGTTTTTTCCCAAATACTTTTAATCTGCAATTAGTTGAATCTGCAGATGCAGAACCTGCAGATACATAGGGCTGACTGTAAAAAGAAGAAAAGAAGTCTATGTCCTTGTTTTGCACCTACCAAAAAGGTTTTCTAAAAAAATCTTCAAAGACTTCTTATAACTCATCAAAACTTTTCATTATCATGTAATTTGGCAGTAAGAATACAATGCAAAGTCATATCTCCTGCATGCAAAAAAGATAGAACTGGTTCCAGAACCTATTCAACAAAGTCTGCTTTGAACAGAAAAATATAAACATGTCACACATTATTTCTTTCTCCTTCCCTATGCAAATTCTGACTGTGTTTCATTTTGCTGGCTACTTTGAGAAATATTTAGGTATTTTCCCCCTGGTAGTACCATTAGGATATTTCTGCTGGAGATGGCTTACAGCCAGTGTTGTCTGATTGATTCCTGATCCAATTTTAGTTTTTTTTGTAAAAACACAATCAGTTGATTTTGTGGACTACTACATCAGTAATCTAGAATTAGATTATCCATTTTAGAAAAGAATAAAAACAAATGAAAACATTCTTACTATGAAATTACAAGATGGAATCCTATTGCTGGCAAACAGCAGCAAAAGTTTTTCTTTTTACTTTCTAATCCTTATAGAATCAAAAATATCACTTGGCTTTAAAATTATTAATATAACTGAAGCTTGCTAACTTGAACTTACTTTGGAAACCCATTCTAAACGATGAATAGTATTTATTTTTGAAACACAATTTACTCCTTTCAAAAATTCAAAAATTACTATACTGACTTGTCATAAACTTTCTACAAATCACACCTTTTCTTGGAGGTTAGATATTTATGAATACCTAAGACTGTTTTGATGAACACAAAAGACTAACTCCTATATACTAGCAACTACTTATATAATAGGTTCAGTTCTTAAAGATTTGTCTTCAGTAAATTTTATAAACTCCCTTAAATCTTAACACTTATTTTACTTATTTATGTTTGATTCCTAAACCATTTATCCCATATGGTCAATTACTTCAGTTTCCTCATCTGTAAAATGAGGATAACAATAGCATGCACGATTTCAGAGGTTTGTTATTAAGACTAAATGAGCATATAGATTTCTTCGGCACGGTGGCGAATGCTGAACACTCAAAAAATGTTTATTATTATCTTATTAATGATGTTGTTCTGTTCTAACCATGTTACCATTACGATGACTACTTTTACTTCAACATTATAGGGGTCTTATAGGGGTCAAAATTGCCTCTATATCTGCCTTCCAGTGCATCTATTCTGAAACAACAGATAAGTCGGATTAATCTTTCCGAAAACTAACTTTTATTACGTCAACTCTCTACTCAAATATTCGGTAATTTTCCATTTACTACTACGTAAGTCTTCACTGAAGCTTAATAAAAATAATACATGGGCCTGGCGCGGTGGCTCGCACCTGTAATCCCAGGATTTTGGGAGGCCAAGGTGGGTGGATCATGAGGTCAAAAGTTTGAGACCAGCCTGGCCAAAACAGTGAAACATCTTCTCTACTAAAAATACAAAAAATTAGCTGGGCATGGTGGCAGATGCCTGTAATCCCACCTACTTGGGAGGCCGAGACAGGAGAGTCACTTGAACCTAGGAGGTGGAGGTAGCAATGAGCTGAGATCACACCATTGCATTCCAGCTGGGTGACAATGCGAGACTGTCTCAAAAAAAAAAAAAAAAAACAAACATGGGCTGGGCATGGTGGCTCATGCCTGTAATACCAGCACTTTGGGAGGCCAAGGTGGGTGGATCTCTTGAGGTCAAGCATTCGAGACCAGCCCGGCAAACATGGTGAAACCGTCTCTACTAAAAATACAAAATAGCCAGGCATGGTGGCGCGCACCTGTAATCCCAGCTACTCCAAAGGCTGAGACAGGAGAATCACTCAAACCCAGGAAGAAGAGGTTACAGTGAGCCAAGATTGCGCCACTGCACTCCCGCCTGGATGACAGAGCAAGACTCCTCCTCAAAAAAAACCAGAAACAAAAATAAAAATAATACATGACAGTAAAGGTTCCTCACACAGATTTATCTCAAACCTCCTTTCCAAATTTATCATCCAGTACTTTCCCTATACAGAAACCTTCCAACCTAGCCAGGGCTTTCATCTCTTTAGCCAATAATGCACATCTAAAACATTATGCCTGCCAATCACAATTCCTGATACGTCTTCATGGTTATCAAGTCCTAACCACCTTTCTTTCAAGGTCTATCCATCAAATATCCCATGAAATCTCCCCTGACCACTGGGGACCAGCTCATAGTCTCCTTATAGGTGGTGAGTTCTCACTTTTATAGGGTTCCAACAGAAAGCACTATGAATACAATATTGTTTAACTATTTGTGTTTTGCCTATTTAACAAAGAAAATGCAAAATGACTAATTCCTAACTTGATAGCAGTTTAAAGTTAGAAATGCCCCCACAATACAAATTACCTTCAATGTAACATATAATCTCAACATTACATAACACATTCCTAACCACCAATCCAAACAAAATAGAAAAGAAAAAGGTATAATAAAACACTAACTTTTTAAAAATCACCTCAACTTGTCTCCGACTATATTAACTTGATTTGGGAGTTTAGGAATGGGAAAAAAAAAAAAAAGAACAAACTGACCTTTAACTGGATACAATATAAATCTTATATAGTCACCTACTTGCAGATATCTCTGTATGTCTGAATTGCTGTATCCATGTAATGAGCAGGATATGGCCTAGGTGCTCCTGGTTGAAGAAAAGCAGACACTGCTGCCATTTCCTAAAATAAAAGACATAGTTTACATATTTCAAAAGAAGAAACAGTCTTACAGTTTAGATGGGAAACTAAAAGTTGGAATGAAATTTGCTTTTTTTTTTAACTGGATACACATGTATAAACTTCATAGCCTAATGCAGACTTGAAAAACACATTTGTAGCCCAGTCACTCTTCAGAGAAGATGGGTGATCTGACTCTGGAAGGACTGAAGTCAGAGAGGTCAAAAGAGCACCTAGAATTCAAGTAAGTAATGAGTAAGAGTCTTATAGAAACCTCCAAGTAGCACTGTCTTACTTGGCTCTTGTGAGCAAAGACTGCAGTACCTTCAATTAAGGCCTTTAAAACATATCCTTAAAGACTAGTGGATCCTTGGCCAACTGGTCTCAGAGAAATCATGAGAGTAACAGGCATTTCTTTATTGTATTTATATTATTCTCTTTCTACTTTCCAATTTCTGAACACCCTCTAATGACCACTGTTTTGGGATGTGTTTTTCCTGAAAGAACATGGGGAATACAGAGATCAAAAGGGAGATGCTTCCATTACAGGTAAAGTTAGATCAGATAAGATTTAGCAATTAAACTCCAGGAAAATGAAGAATGAATTCTGGTGTCCAGACAATTACAAAAGGCTCAGGCAAATATAAGGGCACCACTGGCTACATGGGGAGCAAAGACTGCCTCCTAAGATTTGTTTAGACCCCAGGGAGGTCTTCACTTTTGCCTAAACTCAGATTTGCCATGGAAATTCCAGAGCAGACATTTGGATTTGTCTTCCTTTGGGCGTCTACGTGAATGTTGTGTGGCAGTGTGAGTGGGTGCACGTATATACAATGTGCTTATGGGTGAATGTTTGGTCAGGCCTAGTGGTTAGGTGTGTTGTCCATCACTTTTATTTTGTCCAGATTTTTTAATCTTCTGTTTTCTAGAGCTACTCATGTTTCCCCTTCCTCTTTGTCACTGTAGTATTTGACAGTTATCTTTTCCCATCAAAAATATGCTGAACTGGCTGGGTGTGGTGACGCATGCCTGTAATCCCAGCACTTTGGGAGGCTGAGGCAGACGGATCACTTGACATCAGGAGTTGGAGACCAGCCTTGTGAACATGGTGAAACACTGTCTCTAATAATAATACAAAAATTCCTGAACACCCTCAACAGCCGGAAGTGGTGGCAGGTGCCTGTAATCCTAGCTACTCAGGAGGCTGAAGCAGGAGAATCGCTAGAACCCGGGAAGCGGGGGTTGCATTGAGCCAAGATAGTGCCACTGCACTCTGGCCTGGGTGACAGAGTGAGATTCGGTCTCAAAAAACAAACAAACAGTAACAACAACAAAATATGCTGACCCTACACTGGTCCGAGCAACCTCTTGGTCACAGCAAAAGGTTATTTCTGTTAAGCAGCATCTTACCCCCAGTGTTCTCCCAGATATTCTGCCTAACAGCTTTAAGTGGGAGGTTGAATAGTCAGTTTATCTAAGCCATCTATTTTTCCAAACTAGCTTGAAAGGTATTTCCATTTATGTTTACTCCATGGGCCTCTGATATGCTGAGATGTAACAGTTTTGGTTGTGGTATCATCTGTTATAGAGACAAAGGGAAAAAAGGTTGGCCAGGCCCAACATAACCAGCATGTTAGGTTGCCACTGGAGATGGGGGAGTCAGTCTCCACTTTGCACAGCTGGGGCTTTTCTCCTCTAACCCATTTGCCGGGTTTTCTGTTTGAAAATAGCCCCTACTGGCCAGGCGCGGTGGCTCACGCCTGTAATCCAGCACTTTGGGAGGCCGAGGCAGGCGGATCACGATGTCAGGATATCGAGACCATCCTGGCTAACACAGTGAAACCCCATCTCTACTAAAAATACAAAAAATTAGCTGGGCGAGGTGGCGGGCGCCTGTAGTCCCAGCTACTCGGGAGGCTGAGGCAGGAGAATGGCGTGAACCCCGGGGAGCGGAGCCTGCAGTGAGCCGAGATCGTGCCACTGCACTCCAGCCTGGGTGACAGCGAGACTCATCTCAAAAAAAAAAAAAAAGAAAATAGCCCCTACTCCTCTCCAGTGTCCTGCTTTTTGATTGCGCGCATGTGTGTGTGTGTGTGTGTGTGTGTGTGTGTGTGTGTGTTTTCCCTGTGACACTGGAAGTGGCAACAATTTTCCACCCAGAGAGAAGCTTTGGCCCACAATGCTCCAAGAAGGAATTTCCAAGTATTTGCTGGTGGAAAAAGAGCAGAGGCTACGACAAGAATGATTTAGTGTTGTACTTTCAGAAGAATTATCTACGACAGTAATATAAGTAATACATTTATATAAGCTTTCAATCTTAAAATTCTCTAGTTAATATCTGAAGTCTCCCATTCAATATATAAATGAGATTTTCACAAAAACCTAGTAAACACTTTGGGTTATGGTGTATATATACTACCAGATTAGCCTAGCTTAAGATTTCTACTATCACCCTCCTCCCTGTTCTTCCCTAACCTTCAATAAGTAGAGAACAGACCAATGATGGATCACAAAGAGAAGAAATAAAGTACATCTCTTTCCAATTTATTGGCAACAATATAAAATCAGAGCTCACAACGGCTTGCCTTATCAATATATTCTGCCAATTACAAACTCTAGTTTATATCCACTATCTTATAGACAGTGCAAAGACCATTTTTCTTAAGCCTATTATTACTGTCAATTTCCTAGATCATATTTCATTTTAAAACCTCATTCTGGATGGGCACAGTGGCTCACACCTGTAATCCCAGCACTTTGGGAGGCTGAGGCAGGAGGAGTGCTTGAGCCCAGGAATTCAAGACCAGCCTGGGCAACATACTGAGATCTGTATCAAAAAAAAAAAAAAAAAAAACTCTTTCTACTGGCAATAACTAGGACTTTAGTTAATAATTCAAATAATATACAATGGTGGTTAAAGGATTTAGAAATGAAGATTAAGCACAGTGCCACATGCCTGTAACCCCAGCACTTTGGGAGGCCAAGGCAGGGAGAATGCTTGAGCTCAGGAGTTCAAGACAATCCTGGACAACATGGCAAAATGCCATCTCTACAAAAAATATAAAAATTAGCCACACGTGGTGGCGCATGCCTGTAGTCCCAGCTACTGTGGGGGGCTGAGGTAGGAGGATCAGTTGAGCCCAGGAGGTGGAGGCTGCATAAACTGTCATCGCACTACTGCACTCCAGCCTCGGCAACAGAGCAAGACCTTGCCTCCAAAAAAAAAAAGAAAAGAAAAAAGAACCTAAGTTTTAATGGAAATGGCTCACACCTGTAATCCCAACACTTTGAGAGACCGAGGTGGGAGGATCACCTGAAGTCTGGAGTTCGAGACCAGCCTGACCAACATGGAGAAACCCTGTCTCTATTAAAAATACAAAATTAGCCAGGTGTGGTGGTACATGCCTGTAATGTCAGCTACTCGGGAGGCTGAGAGGGGAGAATAGCAGGATGGGAAAGCCATAATTCACTTTTAAGACAAACAAATGTACTTCTCTGCAACATTTTTTAAAATAGAAGAAAAAACAAATAATGATTTGAGAACTGAAATATGATTAAAGCCTTTAACCTGATAGTTCCATGAATGACAATATGAACGATATCTATTTTAGAATGCCTCTGTATCCTCAGCACTCAGCAGTATCTGCTCTAAAATTCATTGAAGAAGCTAAATAAAATACATAATATCCATGTGACAAAATATCGTACAGCTCTAAAACATGTTTTCTTGGCCAGGCCCAGTGGATCACGCCTGTAATTCTAGCACTTTGGGAGGCTGAGGCAGGCAGATCCCTTGAGGTCAGGAGCTCGAGATCAGCCTGGCCAACTTGGTGAAACCCCATCTCTACTAAAAATTCAAAAATCAGCTGGCAGTGGTGGCACATGCTTGTAATCCCAGCTACTTGGGAGGCTGAGGCAGGAGGATCACTTGAACCCAGGAGGTGGAGGATGCAGTGAGCTGAGATCAAGCCACTGCACTCCAGCCTGGGCAACAGAGTGAGATTCCATCTCAAAAAAAAAAAAAGTCTGCAAGCATTCCTATTACTGGTTTTGCTGTGATATTTATTTTGCCTTTGTAGTTACTATGACTAAATATCTTCTATAATTTTCATCTAAAAAGGCATACAATCTAGTCTATTCTACTACAACACATTTTTATCTTATCAATTAGTTAACATGTGAATGGTAAGGGAAGTGATATCAGTTCAAATTAAATTTTTATTTATTCATACATAATTTTTCTTAGGCAAGGGAATCAAAAATAGCAGTATTATAAACTTATATCCTTCAGTAGGAAAGGAAAAAGCCTTGAGCTCAGCTGCTGCACAGAAAGGCGCTCTTTCAGCTGCTAAAAACTGAATGCCTACACTTTGGTGCATATGGACTGTGTCTCCAGAGAAGTACACCACCAGCCTTGCACAGCTCTGGGCTCAGGGCAGGCTGTACTTTCTTCTATGATCAGCTCCACCGGTTGGGAACTCTTCTTGCTCATCCCCATCTCTATAAAAAAATTATTTTTTATATTCCCTGAGGTATCCTCAGCCATGCTAAGCTGCCTATCTAGATTATTTAGGTAATCTTCCAAGGTACCATTTAATGTTTTTGTTTGTGCTCTGGTTACAAAGATGAATAGGTTTCAGGAAGACTATCCCAGTCTAACTTTTCTCAGAAGCCCATTATTTTTAGGGTAGCTTTTAAAGGCTAAGTGATTTTCAGGTGCACATATATCATCTAAGAGTAAATATGCCTTTATTTTCCAGTGCTATATTATTTTCTCTCAAATAGCTACTAATACTTCCAGTTGAATGGCTTAAATGTAGTTTTTATCAAACATTCTACTTGCAGGTACATTAAATAAAAATTTCTCATTACAAATGCATACCTAGGTTATAAGGTATTAATAATAACATGAAGTATTTGTGATTTCATATTAGCTTAAATTGGATGACTATAATGAGCAATCAGAGAATATTTCGCCAAGGAAAATTCACTTATATTTTCAAACACTTCTCATGAACATAGCATATTTTCCATTTCTATGAAAGGTTTTTAAAAACTTGGTTGGCCGGGCACAGTACATTGCCTGAGGTCAGGAATTCGAGACCAGCCTGGGCAACACAGCGAAACCCCGTCTATACTAAAAATACGAAAAAAAAAAAAAAATTAGATGGGTATGGTCGGGCATGCCTGTAATCCCAGCTACTCAGGAGACTTAAGCACAAGAATCTTGAACCCGGGAGGTGGAGGTTGCCGTGAGCTGAAACTCTGTCTCCAGGGAAAAAAAAAAAAAAAAAAAGTGGGCTGACTTTTTTCATTAAAAAATTAGAGAACCAGAAAGCAATAGTAATATAATTTTGCTATTCTGGCTTCCATTTTTAAGTTACATATTTTATATATGCACAGTATTAAAATAAATGCAAAACAAATGCCAGTTATTAAACAAGTATCTGTCAGCCTGTGAATATTTTCTAGCTAAAAAAAAGTATCTACACAATTACCAATGAATTATTCTTACAAACTTTTTTCTTCACTTTTGTTTATAAGCTTACATGTCTCTTAAAAGATTAAATAAAAAGTAACAGTGCTAATTTTACTCTTTTCTGAACACATAAAGCAGATTACACATATATTTGTGGTAACTTTTCAAAAACATTAAAAGGTTTTAGGCAACAAGTATAGCAAATTCTTTGGAAATACCTGGCTTTGTAATCAATTACAAAACTAACACAACGGATATTACTGACAGCTTATTATATATAAGGCATTATGCTAAGTGCATGCCTTATACTTTATCTGATCCTATACCATTAGGATTCACATATTTTACAGGTCAGAAAACTGTAGCTTAGAGATATTCAATAACTTGCCTAAGATGAGAGAGTGTCTCACACCAAAGTACATGTTGTTCTTGATGTATGAAGTCATACATCAAGCAACTTAAGAATGTTTGTCAAGGTTTAAAAAAACTTCTAAAAAAATTTTTGTATTTTAAATATATTAGAAAATGAAATACAATTCTGAAAGCTGATGCAAAAGTTGGAAAGTACTAATAAAGAAAGAAACCCTAATACATGACCATTTTTTAATTACCTAGTTTTTTGGGTTTTGTTTTTAAGAAATAAGTTTTTTCAATTTATTTTTAAAGATGCAATCTTACTATGTTGCTCAGGCTGGTCTCAAACGCTTGGGCTCAAGCAATTCTACTGCCTCAGCCTCCCAAGCAGCTGGAACTACAGGCATGTGCCACCATACCCAGCTAATCAACTAGTCTGAGGGAAATCCATCAACTCAGCATTAAGGAATTAACAATCTATAAAGTACTATATGCTCTTTGAGTACAACTTTATCCCTAAGGATTCTGTTTGCCACCAAGAGAAATTTCTAAATAATTTATGGTAGCAGAATTAAGGAATTATAATACCATAGAATACCAACCAAGGCACCAGCTGCATAAAGCATTGCTTGATCATTAAGAAAATCTTTCTTTGCAGTATGATAGCAGCTGTAAGCCAAATCATAATGCTGCACCAAAAAACATAAGTCAGCCATTTTCCTGATTTGAAGTTCTGGTGCTTCCGGCGGATACCTGTAAATACAAAAGAAAATAATTTATAATTTATTACCCCCCAAACCATTAAAATTATAAAATACATTAACAAGCTGCCATGTTCTTCTAGAACATGAAGAAAACTAATGCTGTTTTAAAGAAATTCTACCTCCAACAAGAGTGTCAGTTCTCAAAAATACCTGGAAACAGAAAGTTCCTTGTTTTATTATTTATAGCCCTGAGAATGTCTCAATGGCAGGCAAACATTTTCTCCATGGTCAAATAATGAAGTAAATGGTTAATTCCAAGTGACTCACATTTATATACAACCAGGAGAAAGATTAAAATCCAAAATGGATTAATTATATTTTTTCCTTAAAATGGTTTTTTGTGTAAAGCAAAATTTATTAAATGTGTCCCTTGTCTTAGAATCATCAGGCCATTACATTTTAGATATAGAATGGTTACTAATGAATACCTAGTCTAACTTCATTGTTTTGCAAATAAGGAAACAGACCAAAAGTGACTTTCCCATTTGTTTTTAGATGTCCAATTACTTAGTTTTTAAAAAATTAATACGATTTACTTGAGTCACTCTTCTTATCCACCTGAATTTTCACCAATAAGAAACTAAGAAATTAAAGAGATAGTTATCTTCTGCAGGATATACAATCAAACACTAGTCAGAGAGTTAAACAGAGGAAAAACAAAAATGATAACACTTTACTCACAGCAAGCCAGATGTATTTTTCAGGTCATTAATGCTCTTTTCTGGAACTTTACTGCCACTAAACCATTTTTTAGTTGCAGAAAATAGAGATCGACTCAAACCTTTTCTTGATATTAGCTTTAAAAAAGAGATTAAATATGTTGACAAACATAAAGAATTTAGTATTTTTCCTTTACATAAAAAAATTTTAACTAAAAAGCTTTAATAGCAAATGTTCATTTTAATAAAACTGATTTAAAGAAAACTGTCCAATATGCTGGCAAAATCCTAGTGAAAATGAATAAGCCTCTTCTGGAGTTGAACAGAATTTCATCATTGATAGTAATTTTGGGAAGTCTTAATATTGGCCTATCTTAAAACGAAAATAAAACAAAACTTCAAATACGTTTAATAATTCTTAAATTTACTATTTACTTAAATTTTTAAAATACTAATCCAAAAAATCAAACCTTACCTGATCGTTTAATTGCCTAATTGTTTTCTCTATATGTGGCAAAAGGCCCCGAAATGTGAACTCTTGTATAAACTGTCGAATTCTATCATGATCAGTAAGTGTTAAACATGCACCATGAATTATTCCGGTATTTCCTTTCTTTGTTTCATGTAACGATGAAGCAGATCTTAGATGATCTGGGCCATCAATACTGTTAGAAGGGTCACTGGATTGCTCCAACTGAAGTGGGTGAGCTCTAAAGTTATTTGGTAAGCCATCTACTGAAAAAGAGATGATTTCTTTTACTCTCAGAATGCAACAGAAAACAGTGCTAATACTACCATACTGCTAAAGAAAAAAAAAAAAGCAGAATGTTAAAATCCTTTATCTTTCAGTATAGGTAAATGTCTAAGATAAAACAGCAGTAACATCCCCCAGCCCCAAAATTAATGAGCTTGAGTTAATATTTGTTTTGGTACCTGTATTAGTAATTTGAAAATTGGTATAAACCAGGAAATGGAGAAAAATACTTTATTTTAAATAATATAAAGAATGACTTTTAAATAGTACAACTAAGCCATAAGAAAAAATATAACAAAAAAATTTGTTATCATTACAAAAATCATAATTTAAAGTCAGAAATAAAGCTCTCAAAATCATGTAAATTTTTAAATAATTAATGCTGTGCATCACATCTTCCCTTGCTTTCTACAAAATATTTTAAAAGAAATCTATACACTACTCATATAAAACAAATTTTTAAGTGTCAAAAACAACCAAACTCAAGTAGCTCAGTAAAATCTTCAGAAGAAAAACTAACCTGCCCAATATCTTTCTGTATTATGAAAAATTTCCCCCATCTTTTATCTATAAAGGTTAGCATGATCTGACAACAGTGCATATTTTCAATCAAAAGAGAAACTTAAGAGAAAATATATCAAGACCTTTGACTTCGTTATCTAATCCATCCAATGAAAGCAAGTTATTATCAGAATTCTTATTTGAAGTTATAGTACAAGGGCCATCTTCATATGATTCCTATCAAAATAAAATTTAAAAAGCATTAGCAGTTATACTCAATCATACTTAATATACTATCAAATCCATCAACAACTATGGTTACTCTGCTAACTGTTGGCCTCATTTATTTGCTACAGTGAGCATTTTCTCGTCCTCCAAATTCATAACTTCTTCCATGGATCTTATTCTATCACTCCAACTCACACCTACTATATTCTTAAATCCCCTTTCACACTCAAGCTACTATCCTAATTCTTCTTAATTCAAATTATCTCTCAGGATATCTACTTATATATGATATGTATATACACGAGTGTTCATATAAGCACATACATATGCTTATGCATCTTAAGTAAGGAATAATGGCAAGAGAGATGGACTACTAGAGTCAGACAGGGAAAGAAGAGAGGCACAGATATGAAATTCTTTGGGTCACAGTGTAAGCAGGTTGGAGTGAATTCTGAATATACTGAAGTGTTTTAGAAAAATATCTAACGCAACGTTTATTTGTGCAAAGGAACTGGTTTCTCAGTTAACAAAAAAACACTTAAACTAAAAATACCCAGACTACTCTACAAGACCAGTAAAGATGATGTATTATTCTGAGTGTCACACTTTGAGGGAATTTACATAAACTAGAACTCAAGAAGAAAGTGACCAGGACAAGAAAGTCTGAAGCCACTCCTTGAGAAAGAGTTGCAGAAACTAGGCATATTTAGACTGGAAAAATATAAAAGAGGACATGAGAATTATCCTTCTATATTTTGAAAGTTGTCTTAATGGAAAACTAACATAGTCACTCCCAAAGGATCAAGCGTACAAGCAAAGGTCAAGAATTTTTTATTGATCCTTAAGCAAAATGAGAGAATTTTTGGGTGATCAGACATGCAATAGGTCACTTAATAAGAATACAGTGAGTACTGTCAATAGACACAGTCATTCGTAAGTTTAAAGAAATTAAAGCATTAGATCAAGCACTGGATGTAAAACCTCTAAACTATTCTCCAACTTTGAGCTTCTAGGATGCTAAGGCATAGATTTCTGATATTTCTGCCTTCTGCTAAAAGTTCTCATACTGCACAATCTTCTTTATGTTCCCCTTCACAACCTTAGGTGACTGAACTCTAAAGTGTATTTTTTTCAGTACTGTTCTTATTCTTAGAATGGCCCCTAAAAGACCATTTTTTAAAATAAAGTTCCTTCACATCCAACTGGTACTTCTTTGCTTTTCCCCAGCATTATCTTAAAGAACGTCAGTAATCACCTCAATACTAAAGTCAGTAAAATACCATGATAGCACTACATCTAGATTTAAAGATTCCATTTATGAGACAGAAAAATAAAGCAAATAAACAGATTAAACAATACTTATATCAGAAGATCAAAAATTACATAAGCTTTGTAATTGATTTTTTAAATGTCACACAAAGACTGCATAATATAGTTTAATTGAACAATATAAATATATTTTCCATTTACTTAAGAATTTCTAGGCCAGGCGCTGTGGCTTACGCCTGTAATATCAACACTCTGGGAGGCTGAGGCGTGTGGATCACTTGAGGTCAGGAGTTCAAGACCAGCCTAGCCAACAGGGTGAAACCCTGTCTCGACTAAAAATGAATCGCTTGAACCCAGGAGGTGGAGGTTGCAGTGAGCCGAGATCTTGCCACTTCACTCCAGCCTGGGCAACAGAGTGAGACTCTGTCTCAAAAAAAAAAAAAAATTTCTGGCCGGGTGTGGTGGCTCATGCCTGTAGCCCCAGCACTTTGGGAGGCTGAGGCAGGGGGATAACTTGAGGTCAGGAGTTCGAGACCAGTCTGGACAACATGGTGAAACCCCATCTCTACTAAAAATACAAAAATTAGCCAGGCGTGGTGGTGGGCGCCTGTAATCCCAGCTACTCGGGAAGCTGAGGCATGAGAATAATTTGAATCCAGGAGGCAGATGTTGCAGTGAGCCGAGATCATGCCACTGCACTCCGGCCTGGGCGATAGAGTAAGACTCCGTCTCAAAAAAAAAAAAAAAAAAAAAGAATTTCTTCTAGGCCGGCATGATGGCTCACACCCGTAATCCCAGCACTTTGGGAGACCAAGGCCTGGGCGACAGAGCGAGACCCTGTCTCAAAAAAAAAAAAAAAAAAATTTCTTCTAAACAAAAAACAGTGACTCTTGATTATCTGAACTAAGCATAGGAACTTGGCATTTGACTACTACCAAGCGGCATACTATTGTACCTTAGAAGTCTGACAAAACATCAAACGCCCATCAACTTAAGCCAATAGGACAATCAATCTTATTCTAGAACTCGAGGTTAAGAAAGGAGTAATTAAAAAACAGTAACTCCTGAGAGTACATAAAGAAGGGAAATCAACGGAAAGTTGGAGGGAAATGCCCACCCACCTAAAAAGTATGAGTTCCTGAAGGTGGCTATAAAAGCATGTTAAAAAGGTACGAAAGAGGCTGGGCATGATGGCTCATGCCTATAATCCTAGCACTTTTGGAGTCTGAGGCGGACAGATCACCTGAGGTCAAGAGTTCGAGACCAACCTGACCAATATGGTGAAACCCTCTCTCTACTAAAAATACAAAAATTAGCTGGGCGTGGTGGTGTGCGCCTGTAGTCCCACCTACTTGGGAGGCTGAGAGAGGAGAACTGCTTGAACATGGGAAGTGGAGGGTTGCAGTGAGCCAAGATCGCGCCATTGCACCCCAGCCTGGGCAACAGAGCGAGACTCTGTCTCCAAAAAAAAAAATTAGCCGGGCGTGGTGGTAGGTGGTGGACGCCTGTAATCCCAGTTACTCAGGAGGCTGAGACAGGAGAATTGCTTGAACCCAGGAGGTGGAGGCTGCAGTGAGCTGAGATTGTGCCACTGCACTCCAGCCTTGGCGACAGAGCAAGACTCTGTTTCAAAAAAAAAGAAAAGAAAAAGAAAAATGTAGGGAGCAACTCCAGAGCATGTAGATAATAAAGAATTGACTGTAGGCATTCATAATGAATTAAACAGACAAGTCAGAAATTCCATTCTGCACGTCTAGCCTATCTAATTCAATTCTTAACGTGTAATTCACTTTTAATCTTTTAAGAAAGAGATCAGTCCAGGCACGGTGGCTCACACCTGTAACCCTAACACTTTGGGAAGTTAAGGTGGGCAGATCACTTGAGGTCAGGAGTTCAAGACTAGCCTGGCCAATATGGTGAAACCTCACCTCTACTAAAAATACAAAAATTTGCCTGGCATGGTGGCATGTGCCTGTAATCCCATGTACTTGGGAGGCTGAGGCAGGGGAATCACTTAAACCTGAGAGGCGGAGGTTGCAGTGAGCTGAGATCACACCACTGCACTCCAGCCTGGGCGACAGAGCAAGACTCTGTCTCAAAAAAAAAAAAAAGAAAATGATTAATTCACACTGATAGTACACACCTGAAAAGAGTGCACATAAGGGATTACTGTAGTTAGTTAAAAACAGCTTTTAAACCACTGACCTAAGAGCTCACCTCTGACAGATCAAAACTGACCAGATTCCACACAATTAATATGAATAATTATACTAGTTAAACCAAAACGTAAAAACTGAAGTATAGTTTTTGTGGTTTGCTTCATTTATTTTTTACATATACCTGGTTTTGAATACTATTTTTCTGGAGATACTGACTCCAAGGATCTGGTATCTGTTCATCTGATGCTCGATTAGATGTTCGAGAATTAATTTTAAGTAAATAGCAACCCTGAGTTCCATATTTCTGTTTCATTTCTTCATAAATTGATTCAGCTCTAAAACAGAAAATGGAAAAAAATCTGAAGTAAAAGAGGAGCAGGCCTTAGGCAATAATAGAGACTAAAGTAGTACAAAAATAACATTAAAATAATCCCCCAAAAAGGCATATTTAGACTGGAAAAATATAAAAGAGGACATAAGAATTATCCTTCTAGAAAATTAGGACAGAATAACCTAAAAGCGAAAACAAAAATCATGATGGCAATTGAAATTTAGCTAGCTTAGATACCACCTTAAAGCAGTTACCAAAGTGTGTTCCGTGGAATAAAATTCTGCAAGATACTCCTCTACGTTATTCAAAGAGAGAGCTCTGGTGGTCAAACTAGATTGGGGGGGAACTACAGGAAACAAAACAAGTGTTTTGACTCAGCGTGGTGGCCATAATCCCAGCACTTTGGAAGGCCAAGGTGGGAAGATCACTTCAAGTCAGGAGTTAGAGACCATCCTAGGCAACATAGGGAAACCCTATCTCTATCAAAATTAAAATTAACCAAAAATGGTGGCACACACCTGTGGTCCCAGCTGCCCAGGAGGCTGAGGTGGGAAGACTGCTCGAGCCCAGGCACTGCACTCTAGCCTAGGCAACAGAGTGAGACCCCCATCTCAAAAAAAAAAAAAAAGGAGGAAAAACAAGAAAAAAAAAAAACCAACCTGGAAAACTAACCACATTCAAATGTAAATACTAATACTATGTAAGCAACAAGCCTAGCAAACAACAAAATAATATTATGCACTAAAAAATTATGGCTGCATAAGTAAAATAGTTATAGAAAATTTGTATAAATGCAGATGCATGTGTGTGTACACACACTGAAGGACAATAAAGCAAACTCCTGCTCACGTTACTAATGATACTGCAAAACCTAAGAACCATTCATCTGATACTTGAATTACTACCTTAAATATCCTAGTTACAACCATTCAATACGGAAGACACACTCCAAATTGAACTGACAGAAACTAATTCTAATAGTCATTTCAAATTTTTTCTATTAATATAGTAGTACACCTTATCCAACGGGCTACAGACATTTCAAAATATCCTAAAGATTAGTAATCTTCAGAGTAATTAACTGGATCTGCAGAGGAAAATTTAATAAAAAGATGGTGGTCCATGCTCAGGACAAGGCGGGTAATGATTATTAAACTACATTTCCTCAGTGGCACTAAGGCATCAGAATAGTTTCAAACAAAACATTAATCTGCTCCACACCTTGCACCAAAAGCCAAAATAAGCTCCAAAGCCATGCAAGTAAAATTACTGTGTTTATCCTATTTTTCAAGAATTTATTTTTAAAGACAATCTATTCACATATCCCGAATACAAAAGGACTACTGCAAACAACAAATCATGAATATTAAAGGGAACATTAAAAAATGTTTGAATATTTCTAAGGCTATGAAAAATATCAAGGCTATAAATATGAAGTCACAAGAGAGTGGACAGTGGAAAAAGTGCCTGTAAGCAAGCCAGGCCATGAAAAGTGAGAGGAAAACTGGGAAGCAGAAAAGAACAAAGAAAGAGAAATAATTTTATATAAAACCAGAAATAACAGCTATGATCTACAGTTGTGAAATGACAAGTGTTTTTGTACAGACTGTATAACAATTATACATTAAAAAGAAAGTTTGGGTAAGCATATGAAATCTAACATAAGGCCAGGAGAGGTGGCTCACGCCTGTAATCCTACCACTTTGGGAGGCCAAGGCGGGCAGATCACCTGAGTTCCAGAGCAGCCTGGCCTACGTGGTGAAACCCTATCTCTACTAAAAATACAAAAATTAGCCGGGCGTGGTGTCATGTGCCTGTAATCCCAGCTACCCGGGAGGCTGAGGCAGGAGAATCGCTGGAACTCAGGAAGCACAGAGGCTGCAGTGAGCCAAGATCGTGCCACTGCACTACAGCCTGGGTGACAAAGTGAAACCCCATCAAAAAAAAGGGGGGGGGGCCAGGCGCAGTGGCTCCCGCCTGTCATCCCAGCACCTTGGGAGGCCGAGGCGGGCAGATTACTGAGGTCAAGAGTTCAAGACCAGCCTGGACAATATGGTGAAACCCTATCTCTACTAAAAATACAAAAATTAAGCCGGGCGTGGTGGCTCACACCTGTAATCCCAGCACTTTGAGAGGCCCAGGCAGGTGGATCACGAGGTCAGGAGATCGAGACCATGGTGAAACCCTGTCTCTACTAAAAAAAATACAAAAAATTAGCCAGGTGCGGTGGCGGGCGCCTGTAGTCCCAGCTACTTAGGAGGCTGAGGCAGGAGAATGGCGTGAACCCAGGAAGCGGAGCTTGCAGTAAGCTGAGATCATGCCACTGCACTCCAGCCTGGGCGACAGAGTGAGACTCCGTCTCAGAAAAAAAAAAAAAAAAAAAAATTAGCTGGGCATGGTGGCGGGCACCTGTAATTCCAGCTACTCAGGAGGCTGAGGCAGGAGAATTGCTTGAACCCAGGAGGCGGAGGTTGCAGTGAGCCAAGATCGTGCCACTGCACTCCAGCCTGGGTGACAGGGCAAGACCTCGTCTCAAAAAAAAAAAAAAAAAAAGAAATCTAACATAAAATAACTTGACTGTTGAATATAACGCCAGGATAAAACATAAAGTTAAATGCTTTATTAATAAAATTCACATTAAACTTTTACATTCTTGTATCAAAAATAAATCCAAAACGTAAACAAGCTATCTCCAAATTAATGTTAAATCATTTAACTGGAAAAAATTTAAAATTAAAATAAAAACTTACCTCTGTTCATCTCCTGCACTTACATCATGTAAAAGTACATAGTATTTAAGTGTATTTGGTATAAACCACTTGGGGTAGGAATAATCACTGTTGTGCTGAATTCGATGCTGTTCTTGTGACAACTTTGAAAACTGTTCCACAGGTTCAGCTTCACTAGATGACGCTACCAACATACCTTGTAAACCATATTATTAAGGTAATTATCGCTTATTACTCAATGATAAATATTGTCCTACTGAGATAAACAGGAGGTTTTTTTTTTTTTGTTTGTTTGTTTCTGAGACAAAGTCTCACTCTGTAGCCCAGGCTGGAGAGCAGTGGTGTGATCTCGACTCAACGCAACCTCCGCCTCCCAGGTTCAAGTGATTCTCCTGCCTCAGCCTCCAGAGTAGCTGGGATTATAGGCGCAAGCCACTGTACCCAGCTAATTTTTTATATTTTTTGTAAAGACGGGGTTTCACCATGTTGGCCAGGCTGGTCTTGAACTCCTGACCTCAGGTAACCCGCCCGCCTCAGCCTCCCAAAGTGCTAGGATTATAGGCATGAGCCACCGTGCCCAGCGGTATTTTCACAGCAAAAAAAAAAAAAAAATCCAATTTCATTGGTTTTAATTGCAAGCACAAAATAATTTCTCCAACACTCCAAATAATTCAATACTCCAGATAATTCTAACAGATTTTTTTTGTTGACAGTTTTTTGGGCCATTAATATATATATAACAAGGAAACTCATAAAAATAAAAATGGACAACTGTACAACTTCAACAGAAATGAATTCTGCTGCATCTTGCTTCTCTCCATTCTATCTCACTGCAGTTACAAATTTCATCCTACCTCTTAACTTTCGTCAGTAACCGCATTAAGAAAACTAAGCCACAATCATAAAAAAAACCCATTAAAAAATTACTAAAAATATCCAAAATTATTTTTCATGAGTCTTAGGATAAGCAGTCAATTCTGAGGCAATCAGCAAAAGCAGTTAACATTGTTTACATTTTCTTTCTAAAATGGCTAAAAAAGTTATTAAGCATGAAATATTCAAGCTAGGGGGCTAAAGAAAAATAAGCAAGCCCTCTGTAGTCTTATTTTATAATCAAAAACTAAATTGATTAAAAAATTGTTATAGCAGTCCTGTATCTAGAAGGCCATTTAACAAAATAACAAGACTCCGTGTATTGTCAATCTATAAAAAATAATTTATCTATTCTCTGTATCTTCAACAATTTTGCCTTCATTAACTATTTCTGAGATTAATAACTTCCATAATATTTGATTTCAGGAGAACATAAATGTCAAAGGATACATGCTAAATAGTGGTTCAGAAATTCATGATCGGATGCTGGCATCGACTGAAGAAAGGTTTCTCTGTAAGACTCAAACCATGGAGTAGTGGCTAAAATTAACAATATACAAAACAGTTAAAATTATTCAATAGAATCAGTTTACAACAGACAAAATTTCAAGTCCATATTCCTAAAAGGTATAAAAAAAATTTCTAACAGTAAACAAGCATTTTTCACCTGTGCTTTCAGATGTACATGTGTGTATATATAAAATGTGTATAGGGCCTGGCACGGTGGCTCAGGCCTGTAATCCCAGCACTTTGGGAGGCCAAGGTGGGTGGATCACGTGAGGTCAGGAGTTCGAGACCAGCCTGGTCAACATGGCGAAACCTCGTGTCTCTACTAAAAATACAAAAATTAGCCGGGCATGGTGGCACGTGACTGTAATCCCAGCTACTCAGGAGGCTGAGGCAGCAGAATTGCTTGAACCCGGGAGGTGGGGGTTGAAGTGAGCTGAAATCACACCACTACACTCCAGCCTGGGTGACAGAATGAGACTCCGTCTCAAAATAATAATAATAATAATAAACTGAATATATATGTACACACACCTTTTAAGCCATTCACAAGAATATATTCCCACAAGAATATATTCATATATTCATGAGTATATATATTTGCAAAAATAAAATTGAATTATTCCCAAACCTAGTGTTCCCACAACCTACTTACCTATTAATGCTCTAAATATTACCTACATGAGTAAAAAGATTATTTCTTTAGAACTCAAGTTCTGTGACCCTGCCACTAGTCACACTGCCATAAGTAGATCTTTTTCAAAAATAACACTTAGCATAGAGGTTCTCAACTGAGCATGATTTTGACCCCCAGGAAACATCTGGCAACGTCTCAAGATATTTTTCGTTATCAGTTCTGGGGTAGGTGGCTTATGCTACTGGCATCAAAGAGGTCAGGAATAATGCAAAACATCTCACAAGACAAGACAGCCCCCACAATAAAGAATTATCTAGTTCAAAATGTAAATGGTGGTATGGTTGATAAATCTTACTTTGTAATTTGATTACTTGAATATGACAGTAACAAAGCCTCTTAAATGAAATTTCGAAGTACATTTACCTTATAATCAAATACAAAGAAGTGTATTTTCATTGTTTGTATAAATGTATATAATGTGATTCTTAAAAGTCAACTCTCTGTTGTTCCACATCAAGTATTTTGTATCACAATTATTCTTTTTATTTGAACTTACGTAAAACTTAGTGGTTTCACTAGGTTTTAAGCAGATTATCTATATCACAGTTTTACTAAAAGGACTCCATTCTAATGCTGATTTATGCTGATATATCAAATCTTATATTCCTTTTGCTTTCATCTTAACCACTGAAAACAGCAAATATATTCTTTCTGCTTATATTATAATACTATATTAAACAACTGTTAGGGCTGAGGACAAAGCCATTCATCTTAACCAAATAGCATTCTAACCTGGTGCCAAATATACAGATATTTTAACTCCAGCAAATGCCTCATGAGAATGACCCACATATTACATATAGTCTGATTAGGAGAGCAACTACTATCACGATTTCATGTTCATCGTTATAAAAGAGGAAATGGGCAGAGCATGGTGTTTCACACCTATAATCCTAACACTTTGGAGGCTGGGTGCGGTGGCTCACGCCTGTAGTCCCAGCACTTTGGGAGGTCAAGGCAGGCGGATCACTTAAGGTCAGGAGTTCGAGACCAGCCTAGCCAACATGGTGAAACCCCATCTCTACTAAAAATACAAAAATTAGCCAGGCATGGTGGCGCCCTCGTGCAATCCCAGCTATTCGGGGGGCTGAGGCAGGAGAATCACTTGAACCCAGGAGGTGGAGGTTGCTGTGAGCTGAGATGGCGTCACTGTACTCCAGCCTGGGCAATAGAGTGAGACTCAGTCTCAAAATAAATAAATAAATAAATAAAATAATAATAATAATCCTAACACTTTGGGAGGCTGAGGTGAGTGGACTGCTTGAGCCCAGGAGTTTGAGACCAGCCTGGGATACATGGCGAAACCCCATCTCTACTAAAAGAAATACAAAAAATTAGCCAGGTATTGTGATGCATGCCTGTAGTCCCAGCTATTCGAGAGGCTGAGGTGGGAGGATCACCTGAGCCCAGGAAGTCAAGGCTGCAGTTAGATGAGAACGTGCCACTGCACTCCAGCCTGGGCGACAGGAGTGAGACCCTGTCTCAAAAAATATAAAATAAAATAAAAATAAAAGAGGAAAACATTCCCAGAAAACATTACAATCTACATTAAAAAAAAAGGCAAAAATTGGAGAACGAAACACACAAATAGGAAACTAATCTTGTCACCCACCACGAACACCTACCCTTCTCCCCAACTCAGTCAAAGTAAGTCTACCTGGAAATTTAATGCATATGTAGTACCAATGATAAGAAAATAAGAAATACATAATGAAAATTATCGTTAAATAGAAAGGGATCTCCACATATACAAGGAAATTACTATCTCCACCTTTTAAAATTATTTTTTCTATTTACTTTGTTGCTTCAATGTTTCCTGAATTAAACAAATGACAGATAAATTATAGTCATATGAAATTGGGTTTGTTTCATGGTGGAGGTGGAAAGTTCTGAACAAAGCAGATCTTCCAAAATAGCTCTTCTTAGCAACACTATCTGTAATGACACTGAAAGACTAGAAAACACACGCGCTCATCAGGAGAAAACTGATGAACAACAGTTCATGATGGACAACAGATGTCTCATGAGAATGACCCATATATCCACATAGTCTAATTAGAAGAGTTACTACTGTAACAATTTCATGTTCATGCAATACCAGCTGCTTCATGTTCATTCTTATAAAAGAGGAACTAGGACTGAAGCAGTGGCTCATGCCTGTAATCCTAGCACTTTGGGAGGCTGAGGCAGGCAGATCGATTGAGCTCAGGAATTTGAGACTAGCTAGGCAACATGGTGAAACCCCATCTCTACTAAAAAAAAAATACAAAAAAATGGCCAGGCACAGTGGCTCACACCTGTAATCCCAACACTTTGGGAGGCCGAGGCAGGCGGATCACGTGACGTCAGGAGTTCGAAATCAGCCTCGACCAACATGGTAGAACCCTGTCTCTACTAAAAATGCAAAAATTAGCTGGGCATCGTGGCATCCACCTGTAATCCCAGCTACTAGGGAGACTGAGGCAGGACAATCGCTTGAACCCAGGAGACAGAGGTTGCAGTGAGCCGAGATCACGCCACTGCACTCCAGCCTGGGCAACATGTTAGAGCGACACTCCGTCTCAAAAAAAAAAAAAAAAAAAATTAACTGGGCATGGTGGTGCACGTCTTTAGTCCCAGCATTCTCTTGAGGTGTAGTTAAACAAATTATGGCCTAACCGTTAAAAAGATACATTAGCAGCTGTAAAAGAAAGGGGAAAAATCTCTACATATTACAATGAAGTGCTCTTCCAGATATATTAAGTGAAAAAAGCGACAGCAGAAAAGTATGCATTTTTGTGCAAGAAAAGGAAAATATGAAGAGCCATACCTATATTTGCTTATAGTTTCAAAGAGAAGTAATAGAATAAATCTACTACATTTAATTATCTATACAAGAGAGAAGAGAAAGAAGGGAGATAAGAAAGGAGAGGGATCGACCAAGTGCTGTGAATAAAGAGATCTTTAGGTCAGGCACAATGGCTCACGCCTGTAATCCCAACACTTTGGGAGGCCGAGGCAGGCGGATTACCTGAGGTGGGGAGTTCCAGACCAGCCTGACCAACATGGAGAAACCCTGTCTCTACTAAAAATACAAAATTATCTGGGTGGGCGGGGTGACGCATGCCTGTAATCCCAGCTACTCGGAGGCTGAGGCAAGAGAATCACTTGAACTCGAGAGGTGGAGGTTGCAGTGAGCTGAGATCGCATCACTGTACTACTCCAGCCTGGATGACAGAGCAAGACTCCGTCTCAAAAAAAAAAAAAAAAAAAAAAGTTATCTTTGAGATTTGATTTGGTCAGAAAAGCCTCTAATCCACATTGTCAGCCTCAGAGCTTTCTGCAATGTATAATGTAGCTTTCTCATCTCACCTTCTGGAAAATGGAATGTGATTACATATTTCATTTATTACGCTTCGATTTTCTTGTATCTGGGTTCTACTCTTAGGATGAGGTTATCCAATTATATATATATTTAGAGGAAGAAATGAAGGGGAAATTCAATATGTTTATGTCACTTTCTTATTGCCTGAAAATTGAATAAAATCAAATTTATCAGTTGTTCCCCCTAATTATGCAAAAGATCTTTTGAAAACTATATTACATGAGTGCTTCTGCCTCTTTAAGACAAAAGAATAATGTAACCCAAAACTGTCATTTTTTCTTAAAGTTCATCATAAAAGTACTAAAAGAGTAACTGTAATTAGATTTTTATCGTGTTTTAAGTAAAGTAAGGTCTATGTGTTTGAGGGGAAAAAAAAGAAGGGACATAATAGAGGACAAGCCTTCTCTGTATCTTGCTTTATATAGTTTTGAGTTTGAAACTATGTGAATGTATACATAATTAAAAATAAATTAAAAAGCAAAATACATACACATACAGACATACACAGACATACTCTTAAATTGCAATAACTTTCTAAATACTAGTAGTAACTGGTAGCTTGTGGCTGGGCGTGGTGGCTCATGCCTGTAATCCCAGCACTTTGGGAGGCTGAGGTGGAGGGATCACTTGAGCCCAGGAGTTGGAGACCAGCCTGGGAAACATAGCAAACCCTGTCTCTACAAAAAGTACAAAAATTAGTCGGGAGTGGGACATGAGGCTGTAGCGCTGGCTACTCGAGAGGCTGAGGTGGGAAGATCGCTTGAACCCAGGAGGTCAAAGCTGCAGTGAGCCAAGATGGTGCCACTGCCCTCCAGCCTGGGCAGCGACAGAGCAAGACCCTGTCTCAAAACGAACAAACAAAAAACAAAAAATTTTCTTGGACTTATCTTGGGATAAAAATCACTATTTTCCTCATATCCCTTTCCATCTCTACATGTTCTTTCTTTGGAATTGAAATAGCAACCATGTTTTCCTACTAAAGTTTTCTGGCCACGTTCAGTGGCTCACGCCTGTAATCCCAGCAATTTGGGAAGCCGAGGCAGGCTGATCACTTGAGCCCAGGAGTTCGAGACCAGCCTGGGCAACATGAGAAAACCTCATCTCTACAAAAAATGCAAAATTAACCGGGCATGGTAGCCCACACCTGTAGTCCCCGCTACTCGGGAGGCTGAGGTAGGAGGATCGCTTGAGCCCAGGAGGCAGAGGTTGCAGTAAGCCAAGACAGAGCCACTGAACTCCAGCGTGGGTGACATAATGAGACCCTGCCTCAAAACAAAACAAAAAAAAAACATGCAGAATGTACTGTTTTGGTAAGGAAGGGTAATATGGTCTTCCTTCCTTTTAAAATAAGATGCATCCCAAAATATACCATTCAAAGACTATGCTTGGATTTAACAGATAATGCTGTTAAGAGTAAACAGGATAATGGATGATAAAATAGATAACAAAAGTTGAAAAAAATAGATACATTAGACCTTCCTCATTTTAGAAAAATTAGACATGTCAATTGGGACAAATACAAAACAGTACCTAAGTGGGAAAAAAAGACAATAGAAACGAAGTAGGTGAGAAAAATCTAGAAAACTGAAACCATCACAAGAAATCCCTGTATATAACAAAGACTTTCAACTCCATCAATGTGTCTTTCCAATTACTGTACCAAGGAATAGCAGCTTTAAATGACCGATCTGAAGAAAACACGGCACTGTTAAGCTTATGAGGTAAATATCTAACATCTATTTCTTTAACAGAATGAATGAAAAGTATGCTGACTCACATTAATGGTGAAAATTAGAAGCATACATCTGAATATATAAGAATTAATACCTTATTAAAATGGATAAAATCACTTTTCTATGATCTCCAAAGAGTATTATTCTGTTATAATGAAATTTTACTAAAATTAACGTAGTACTTCATCATATCTCATTCTCAGTCTTCATGGCCAACATAAAAATAAAACTGAAAGGAGGTGCCTTTCAGTAAAAGGGAAAGAAGCTAAAAAAAAAAAAACTGTTTTCTTCTGGTGTGTAGTTTAATCCTACTTAAGCCCATGAGTTCGAGACCACTCTGGGCAACTTAGTGAGACCCTATCTCTAGTTCTAAAAATAATAAGGCCGGGTGTGGTGGCTCATGCCTGTAATCCCAGCACTTTGGGAGGCCAAGGCAGGAGGATCACCTGAGGTCAGGAGTTCAAGACAAGCCTGGCCAACATGGCAAAACTCTGCCTCTACTAAAAAAATACAAAAATTAGCCAGGCGTGGTGGTTCATGCCTATAATCCCAGCACTTTAGGAGGCTGAGATGGGTGGATCACCTGATGTCAGCAGTTTGAGACCAGCCTGGCCAACGTGGTGAAACCTCATCTCTACTAAAAATACAAAAAATCAGCCAGGCGTGGTGGCGGGTGCCTGTAATCCCAGCTACTTGGGAGGCTGAGGCAGGAGAATTGCTTGAACTTGGGAAGCAGAGGTTGCAGTGAGCCGAGGTCGCGCCATTGCACTCCAGCCTGGGCAACAAGAGCAAGAATCCGTCTCAAAAAAAAAAATACAGAAATTAGTTGGGTGTCGTGGTGGGCGCCTGTAATCCCAGCTACTTGGGAGGCTGAGGTAGGGAGAACTGCTTGAACTAGGAGGCAGAGGTTGCAGTGAGCCAAGATCGCGCCAGTGCACTCCAGCCTGGGCGAAAGAGCAAGACTCCATCCCTCCCCACCGAAAAAAAAAAAAAATGGCCAGGAGTGGTGGCTCACACCTGTAATCCCAGCACTTTGGGAGGCCAAGGCAGGTGGATCACTTGAGTCCAGGAGTTCAAGACCAGCCTGGCCAACATCATGAAACTCTGTCTCTACTAAATATACAACTAATAATACTAATTCTTTTAAATCTGCCTGAAGCAGGAGAATCGCTTGAACCCGGGACGTGGAGGTTGCAGTGAGCCAAGATCGCACCACTGCACTCCAGCCTGGGCAACAAGAGCGAAACTCCGTCTCAAAAAAAAAAAAAAAAAAAAAAAAAATCCGCCTGAAGAGTTAAGCTATAGTAATTGCCTCCACCTGCTTTTAAATGCAAATAGCAATCAATCCTCCCATATGAGGAGATGTTGGCAGGGATCTGAGAATGCAAGTAATATAATTAGATAAAACAATTTCCCACAACCAAATCATAACTATGTTGTTCCTATAAATGATATGCCAAACCACATTAATAGAAAAAAAAGGCCCAGGACACAGCCAGAGAGCAGATTTCAGAATCCTTCTCTGGATAAACTAAATGGCCTCAAAGAAAAAAACTATAAGTAATAAAAATTGGGCAACCCTTAAACCTATTCTTAGCCTTACCACCCAATAAAGAAGTCTACTAACTGATAAGCTTTCTTATACTCAGTCAGGGTTTTAATGCCTCAATTTGAAATAGAAAATAATGCCTGGTCTAACCAAACATTTGAGGTAAGTGTCCAACATGAAAAAAATCAAAACAAATAAAAATAATACGAATGAAAAAAAAGGGCACAGGATAGAAGAAAACTTAAAAAAACAAACAGCCAACAACAATTTATTACTCTCTTCAGAGTTAAGACACTATAACATAAAACCTTAATAGCATGTCACAATAAAGGAAAATCTAGAGAAGAAAATAGCTCCAAAAAAACCCCAAAAAGACACCAAACATTAAAACTTCAATAGAAGGATCAGAAGATAAAGTCAAGGATATTCATACCCAGAAAAATAAAAAGACAGAGATAGACAATTTTAGAAAAAAAGAACATTAGAGGATCAACTCAGGAAGTTCTACATCCAACTAACAGTAGTTTCAGAAAGAACAGAGAGAACAATAAGGGAGAAATTAACAAAGAAAGAATACAAGACAGTTTCTCAGGGCTAAAAAGTGTATAACCAGACTGTCAAAAGAAGCTACTCAGTAAAATAAGTGAAAAAGGAGTTATAAACCCCAACGTGAAATTTCAAAATAGCAGGGATGAAGACCTTCAAAAACTTCTAACAGCTGGAGGGCTGGGGGTAATACATATAATGGCCTCTAGCTTTTTTAAGAGCAATGCTTGAAGCTAAAAGAAAGTGGATCAATTCTGAGGAAATGATTTATAACTAACAATGTACACAGTCAAACCATCAATCAAGTATATAAAATAAGAACATTTTCCAACATTCATTCCTCAAAAATTTTATTTTCCATGCACCCTTTCTCAGGAAGCTACTAGAGATGTCCTTCACCATACTAAGGAAATACACACAAAATATATATAAATGAAATACTACAGAGAAGTGAAGGGAAGGAAATCCTCAGGATGACAGCTGTGGAGTGGGCCTCGGACAGCAACCAGTCCGACATAAAATTGAACACCATTTCCCAGCTTTTATTTCATTATATTCTCTGTGTTTTACAGCTTTTTTCTAATCAATCCTTTCCCCCGATTAAAGTATTTTTTAAAATAACACCACAATTGTATTGTGTATCTATTTATGCATGGAGACCCTTTGGAGAGCCACAGACCACTGTAATAGCTAAGATTTTTTTGTCCCCCAAGGACCAATTTTTACCACATAGGAATATCATCCTTAATGAGAATATATGCAGTAACAATAGAGATTTCTTGAAGGAGCTATTGATAAATGGGTTATTTGACAAATTAATCTCTCGAGTAGAAAATACAGTTGAAGAAGTCTGAGAAACTAGCAATAGACACAAAGAACTGAGCAAGATGTTTTGTTTTGGTTTTTTTTTTTTGAGACAGAGTTTCGCTCTTGTTGTCCAAGCTGGAGTGCAATGGTGGGATCTCGGCTTACTGCAACCTCCGCCTCCCAGGTTCAAGCAGCTGGGATTACAGGAGTGTGCCACCACGCCCAGCTGATTTTCTGTATTTTTAGTAGAAACAGGGTTTCACCATTTTAGTCAGGCTGGTCTTGAACTCCTGACCTCAGGTGATTCAGCCTCCCAAAGTGCTGGGATTACAGGCGTGAGCCACCACAAGATGTTTTTAAAAAGACAATTACTAACTCCTGAAAACACAAAATACTGTATCAGAAAGCCCAATAATTGGCTAAGCAGTGAAGAAGTGAATGACATTTAGTCATATTATAAGCAGTGAATATTAACCAAAAACTATGAGATGGAGTGGAAAGGATGGAGAGTAATTAAGCCAAATCCTTATCAATGATAATGAGAAGTCAATAAATAAAATTTATTTAAATTTAAAACTTATTACGCCATAGACAGCCATATAAAAATATTACTTAGAAGCACATAATCAATACCCGAGGAAAAGACTACAGAAATTGGTGGGGCAAGGTACAGATCACTGTTGTTTTTTCCTTTAAGTCTTTTTATCATTTTGTCTATGTACACATATCATTTTGATAAATTTATTTTTCTTTTGAGGCAGGGTCTTGCTCTGTCACCTAGGTTGGAGTGCAGTTGCGCAATCACAGCTTTTTGCACCCTTGACGTCGCAGGCTCAAGCAGTCTTCTCACCTCAGCCTCCTGATTAGCTGGGACTACAGGTATACACCACCACACCCAACTAATTTTTTTTTTTTTGAGACTCACTCTGTTGCCCAGGCTGGAGTGCAGTGGCGTGATCTCGGCTGACTGCAACCTCTGCCTCCCAGGTTCAAGCGATTCTCCTGCCACAGCCTTCCAAGTAGCTGGGACTACAGGTGCCCGCTGCCGGCTAATTTTTGAATTTTTAGTAGAGACAGGGTTTCACTGTGTTGGCCAGGCTGGTCTGGAACTCCTGACCTCAAGTGATCCACCCGTCTCAGCCTCCCAAAGTGCTGGGATTACAGGCGTGAGCCACCATGCCCAGCCACCAGCTAATTTTTTTTTTTTAATTTTCTTCAGATGGGGTCTCAATATGTTACCCAGGCTGGTCTTGAACTCCTGGCCTCAAGTGATCCTCCCACCTTAGCTTCCCAAAGCGCTGGGATTAGAGGCCTGAGCGACTATGCCTGGCCTTAATAAATTAAAAGTAACAGGTATATGGGCTTTGGAGGTTAGCAAAATATTTGCAGTATGAAAAAGATACTTTTGGTCAGCATTTGAACTCATTCCTGTCATCTCAGCACTTTGAGAGGTGGCTGCTTGAGGCCGGGGGTTTGAGACCAGCCTAGGCAACACAGCAAATGAGTGGACCTGGTCACTCATGCTTGTAATCCCAGCACTCTGGGAGGCCAAAGCAGGCAGATCACTTGAGGTCAGGAGTTTTAGACAAACGTGGCCAACATGGTGAAACCCCGTCTCTTATTAAAAATACAAAAATTAGCCGGGTGTGGTGGTGCACACCTGCAGTCCCAGAAACTCAGGAGGCTGAGGCAGAAGAATCGTGTGAACCCAGGAGGAAGAGGTTGCAGTGAGCCAAGATCGTGCCACTACACTCCAGCCTGGGCAAAAGAGTGAGACTCTGACTCAAAAAAATAAAATTAAATTAAATTAAATTAAATTAAATTAAAACTAAATAAAATAAAAAATACATAGGCCAGGCACAGTGGCTCACAACTGTAATCCCAGCACTTTGGGAGGCCAAGGTAGGAGGATCGCTTGAGGCCAGAAGTTCAAGACCAGCCTGCTAATAAACACGCGAGACCTTATCTCTACACACACACACACACACACACAAATTTTAATTAACCAAGCATAGTACACACCTATAGTCCCACCTACTCAGGAGGCTGAGATGGGATGACCCCTTGAGCTCAAGAGTTCAAGGTTACAGTGGGCTATGATCATACCACTGCACACCAGCCTTAGATAGGGTGATAGAATAAGACCCTGTCTCTTAAAAATAAGAAAAAAAATAAAAGAAATAAATATAAGACAAAAAGATATTTTTGTTTTTTAAATATGATAGGTAATCCCTCTCTGTGCCCCTTTAGCACTTTTGGCATACCAGATATGCCACAGCTCTATTACAATGTATTGTGATATTAACATATTATAAATTAGACCTTACTATGATTACTGATTAACACGTTTGTCTCCCTACCAGATTATAAACTTTAAAGCATGTGTTGTTCATCTCTGTATCTCAATACAAAGCACACAGCAGAAATCAATAAATATTTGTTGCATGGCTAACAAACTTGTTAAGATCCTGCAAAACAGAATCACATATAAAGGTCTACGAGAGGCCTTAAGAAAGAATCCAGCCAGGCCAGGAGTGGTGGCTCACGCCTGTAATCCCAGCACTTTGGGAGGCTGAGGCAGGTGGATCAGTTGAGGTCAGGAGTTCGAAACCAGCCTGGCCAACATGATGAAACTCCATCACCTCTAAAAATACAAAAAATTAGCTGGGCGTGGTGGTGGGCACCTGTAATCCCAGATACTCGGGAGGCTGAGGCAGGAGAATCTCTCGAACCCGGGAGGTGGAGGTTTCAGTGAGCCGAGATCATGCCACCACACTCCAGCCTGGGTGACAAGAGTGAGACTCCGTCTCAAAAAAAGTGGAAAAAAAAAAAAAAGAAAAAAAAGAGAAGAATCCAGCCAAACTCCTGTTTTCAGAGGTGGAAACAGAGTCTCAGAAACACTAAGTGACTTGGCTGGGCATGGTGGCTCATGCCTGTAATCTCAACACTTTGAGAGGCCAGGGTGAGAGGATCACTTGAACATAGTGAGACCCTGTCTCTACAAAAAAATTTAAAAATTAGCCAAGCATGGTGGTGTGCAGCTATAGTCCTAATTACTTGGGAGGCTGAGGTGAGAAGATCGCATAAGTCCAGGAGTTCAAGGCTGCAATGAGCAATGATTACACCACTACACTCCAGCCTGTGTGACAGAGAGAGACCTTGTCTCTTTTAAAAAAACATATTAGCCTGGCATAGTTGGTAGGCTGAGGTGAGAGGATCACCTGAGCCCAGGGAGGTTGAGGCTACAGTGAACTGTGATAGCACCACTGCACTCCAGCCTGGTTGACAGAGTGAGACCCTGTCACAAAAAATACTATAAATAAAAATAAAAAGAAACACTAAGTGACTTATTCAGGTTATCTAATTAACTAATGACTATGGTAGTATAAAAACTTGGACACTCTGGCATTTGATTCATTGCCCTTCACACTACAACACTGATGAGAGAAAAATAACAGTTCAAATTCTATTCCTTTCTCCAAGAAATACCCAAATTTTTGCTTCACATTGAAAAGATGCTAGGAACTGTTAAGAAATTCAGATTTTTTTGACTGGTAAAGATAACCATAATATTCTCAACTTAAAATTATCAAGTTGACTCATCTTGCTGGAATTAAAACTAAAGGCAAAGAAAAAAGAAAAAAATACAGAACACTTAAACGAAATAATTCTACAAATATTTTTAACTATACAAGAGCAAACAACTAACTTGGTGACCTAACATATGCCTGTTTCAAATTCTCTGCATATGTTAAGGAAAAACTTTTTTTTTTTTTTTTTAAACAGAGTCTCGCTCTGTTGCTCAGGCTGGAGTGCCATGGTGCCATCTTGGCTCACTGCAACCTCTGCCTCCCGGGTTCAAGCGATTCTTCTGCCTTGGCCTCCCAAGTAGCTGGGATTACAGGCACCTGCCACCACACCCAGCTAATTTTTGTATTTTTAGTAGAGACGGGGTTTCACTATGTTGGTCAGGCTGGTCTCGAACTCCTGACCTCAAGTGATCCGCCTGCCTCGGCCTCCCAAAGTGCTGGGATTACAGGGGTAAGCCACCACGCCTGGCTGCTTAGGAAAATCTTTAAATATGAAATTAGGAAGTATTAAAGTATTAGATTATAAACTATCCTGGCCTAAAAAGATTACTTTATTAGACTGCTGAAATATGTTAATGTGATGATGTACTTTGAATATTTTCCCTCTAAAATATCTACCCCATGTCAATTAAGACTTTTTAATATTGGAAAACAGTTAGACCAAATACTTCTAATTCACTTTACATATTAATATATAATTTCAGGCTGGGAACACTGGCTCACACCTGTAATCCCAGCACTTGGGAAGCTAAGCAGGAGGATCACTTGAGGTCAGGAGTTTAACACTAGCCTGGGGAACATAATGAGACTCCCTATCTCTATAAAAATTTAATTTAAAAAATAAAACACAGGAGGATCACTTGAGGTCAGGAGTTTAAGACCAGCCTGGGGAACATAATGAGACCCCCTATCTCTATAAAAATTTAATTTAAAAAATAAAATACATATGTACATATATGATTTTACCTACCAATCTTGTTATGAAAACATTTACCATTCAAGTTAAAGACGTACTCACAACAGATTACATATTTACGCATTTTATAAACATTTCCTCCACTTAACACCAAGCAAGATAAAAATACAATAAACTTAATGCTTATTTAATTATAATATTACTTATGTCACAAAAGAATTTTTTTAATTTACTGTTAGTTCTTTCATTCAACAAATATTTATTATGCATATGTTCTAGATACTACTTTAGGTCCTAAAATAATAAATAGGCAAAGTTCCTAGGACTGTTTTCAACATTGTATTCTCAGGCCCTAGCACTTAGTAAGCTCTTAAATACATGTTGATCATCTCCCAAGTCATAGAATCGCTTTTTCTAACAAAACGAAATTTCACTCAAAAAATAACAATAAACCTTGTTACATACCACTGATGTTAAGGTCATAATCTCCTGCTGTAATCACATTAGCTACTAATCCTTCTGCAGGCTGACTGCCAGAAACAACATCATTCAAAAGCTTCCGGATGGCTCCAGGCTGAGGTGGCTGGGTGACAATGTTGCTTACTGCTATCTTCAAATTTTTAATTACGTGAAGTTGATTATTAGGATCTCTCATGTGAACTTTAAAGAAAAAAAGAAAAAAACTTGAAATTAATTCTATACAATGCATAATAACCCAAAATTGGGCTGATGGTTTACAAACAAAAAGGATGTACAAAGCAGAAGCCAGCAATTCCAAGTGGAACGTTCTTCCAGAAATATAAATGGTTGACAACATTCCCTCATATACCAAAAGGGCTAGACAGTTTATTAACCGCAGGATTCCTTCCCCTCTCACTACTGCTCAGCTTACTGTAGGTCCTCTCCTTTCCTATGTTTGAAGTTGCCAGAAACCAACTACTATCCATACCACTTCCCTAATTCTCACCTCACACTAAAGCTGGTCCAAGGCAGCGTAAGGTCTGTGGTATTAACACTAGAAACAGTAAAAGGAAAAAGAAAGGGGAGTTAAAATGTTGCACTTGAGCTTCCCTCTTCTTTCCCTAGTCGGCCTGCATTCTTAGCCTCTTTTTCACTCTCATAAAAATCAATGCCCACACCAGTGCACGATGCTGTGGTGGAGGCTGTGCATGTGCAGGGCCAAGAGGTATGTAGAAACTCTCTGTACTTTCTGCTCAAATTTGCCATTAATCTAAAACTGGTCTTAAAAATAGAGTCTACTTAAAAAAAAAACTCTGGCCAGGTGCGGTGGCTCACGCCTATAATCACAGCACTTTGGGAGGCCGAGACAGACAGCTTGAAGTCAAGAGTTGGAGACAAGCCTGGCCAACATGGCAAAACCTTGTCTCTAGTAAAAATACAAAAAATTAGCTGGGTATGGTGGCGGGCGCCTGTAATCCCAGCTACTCAGGAGGCTGAGGCAGGAGAATTGCTTGAATCCGGGAGGCGGAGGTTGCAGTGAGCCGAGATTGCACTGCTGCACTCTAGCTTGGGTGACAGAGTGAGACTTGGTCTCAAAAAAAAAAACAACAACAACAACAACAAAAAAACAATGTCCAGATCCCTTTTACCACCCTAATACTTCCTGCCTCCACCGTCCTATAGTCCTTGTTTCAGCCTATACAATTGATAACCAGTAAGTAGTTCAGAGCTTCAGGACAGGGAATAGGTTCTGAGGCAATTATAGCAAGAAGACAGTGTCCACAGTCCACAGAACAAAATGTGAGCATATTTTTTCACATAATCAGACAAAATGTTCCACAGTAGCATTAAAAGCAGTCCATTACAGGGCTGGGCACAGTGGCTCACGCCTGTAATCCCAGCACTTTGGTAGGTCGAGGTGGGTGGATCACCTGAGGTCAGGAGTTCGAGACCAGCCTGGCCAACATAGTGAAACCTCGTCTCTACTAAAAATACAAAAAGTAGCCAGGCATGGTGGCGGGCGCCTGTAATCCCAGCTACTGGGGACGCTGAGGCAGGAGAATCACTTGAATGCGGAGGCTGCAGTGAGCCAAGGCAGAGGGTTGCAGTGAGCCAAGATTGCGCCACTGCATTCCAGCCTGGGCGACAGAGTGAGACTCCGTCTCAAAAAAAAAAAAAAAAAAAAAAACGCCGGGCGCAGTGGCTCACACCTGTAATCCCAGCACTTTGGGAGGCCAAGGCGGGCAGATCACGAGGTCAGGAGACCGAGACCATCCTGGCTAACACGGTGAAACCCTGTCTCTACTAAAAACATAATAAATTAGCCGGGCGTGGTGGTGAGCACCTATAGTCCCAGCTACTTGGGAGGCTGAAGCAGGAGAATGGTGTGAACCCGGCAGGCGGAGCTTACAGTGAGCTGAGATCGCGCCACTGCACTCCAGCCTGGGCAACAGAGCGAGACTCCGTCTCAAAAAAAAAAAAAAAAAAAGGAGTCCATTATAATGATTGAGGACCCAGCTTTTGGAGTTGGACCTTAATTTAAATCCCAACCCATTACTTATCAACTGGGTTACCCTGAACAACTTAACCCTTCTGTGCTTCAAATTCTTCATCTGCACATGTGATTACTATCTATTTCACGGGATCATTTTAGGGATTTAGGTGAACTATTGTTAGACAGTAATTGCAAAGCACTGAGCACCATGCTCAACAATACATAATGAAGGCGGTATAGCAGCAGCAGCAGATACAACATCACCTACTTCAACCGCACCATGGGTTATTATCACATACAAATAAGAGGCAACTTTGGGAAAGTGGTCTGGGTACCTACAAATAAAGAATGACACATTCTTCTCAATGGAAAATGCCTTATACCAAAATCAAGGCCTGCCTATATTTTAAATAAAGTTATATGCATACAAACTTTTCTACATTTCCTATGTGTTCTATTGATTTCTAATATTTTTTACTAAAAAAAAAGACTCAAAAACATTTTTAAAATACTGTATGTGGTACAAATGTGTATTTATATTGTAAATATAAATATAGATACACAAAAAGTATACATGCAGCCGGGCATGGTGTCTCACTTTTGTAATCCCAGCACTTTTGGGAGGCTGAAGCGGGCGAACACTTGAGGTCAGGAGTTCGAGACCAGCCTGGCCAACAAGGTGAAACCCCCATCTCTACTAAAATACAAAAATTAGCCAGACGTGGTGGCAAGCGCCTGTATTCCCAGCTATTTGGAAGGCTGAGGCTAGAGAATCACTTGAAACCAGGAGGCAGAAGTTGCAGTGAGCCAAGATTGCGCCACTGCACTCCAGCCTGGGCGACAGAGACTCCCTTTCAAAAAAAAAAAAAAAAAAGGGTACATGCAAATTCTATGATAGTGGTTGCCTATAAAAGGAAGGAAAGAAAAGAGACTAAGATAAGGTAGAAAGAAAACTTCAACCTGGGAAGTCTGTCCTATAATGTTTGATTTTTTTTTTTTTAAAGAAAAGATAAAAAGCAAATATGATGGAGGGTTAATATTTGTTAGTTCTGGGTAGTGGGGAGGTGGATGTTTCTTGTATTATCTGCATTCTTCTATAACTGTTATGTTTTCTAACTTAAATAAACATACCAGCCTCTCTCCCTAAACTTTCCAGTCAGTCTAATTATGCAGCAGAGAAACCAAAAAAAAAACAAACAAACAAACAAAAAAACTATGGTGCATTTCTGATATCCTTAGGAACATATTGGACAAGTATTTTCCTTAAAGTTGCTTCATAGCTGGGCGCAGTGGCTCACACCTGTAACCCCAGCACTTTGGTAGGTCGAGGCGGGCGGATCACCAGAGGTCAGGAGTTCAAGACCAGCCTGGCCAACGTGGTGAAACCCCGTCTCTACTAAAAATACAAAATTAGCCGGGCATGGTGGCGCGTGCCTGTAATCTCAGCTACTCTGGAGGCTGAGGCAGGAGAATCGCTTGAACCCGGGAGGCAGAGATTGCACTGAGCCGAGACCACACCATTGTACTCCAGCCTGGGCAACGAGAGCTGAGATCACACTACTGCACTCCAGCCTGCTGGGCAACAGAGAGAGGCTCCGTCTCATAAATAAATAAATAAATAAATAAATAAAATGTATTTTGAAAATGACATCTTTTATGCTTTTACCCAGCATATAAAACTGTACAAAGAAAACAGGCTAGGCCAGGCGCGATGGCTCATGCCTGTAATCCCAACACTTTGAGAGGCCTTGGCGGGCGGATCACCTGAGGTTGGGAGTTCAAAACCAGCCTGACCAACATAGAGAAACCCCGTCTCTACTAAAAATACAAAATTAGCCAGGCGTGGTGGCGCATGCCTGTAATCCCAGCTACCAGGGAGGCTGAGGCAGAATTGCTTGAACCTTGGAAGCGGAGGTTGCAGTGAGCCGAGATTGCGCCACTGCACTCCAGTCTGGGCAACAAGAGCGAAACTCCATCTCAAAATAAATAAATAAATAAAAAACAAAAAAATAAAAAACGTAGGGCATTTTGTTGCTCTTAAGTCCAACACTGAAGGAACTGAGACTGATGGCTACGATACAGGCTAAAGAAAATCCAAAAGTTTCCAAACTTTGTTTTTTTGGACAGCTCCCTCTCTCCGCTAAAAACAAAAGCTAATTTATAATGGAACTATTCTCCCAAAAAACATGGTAGCGCAAAAATGGTACAGCACTGATTTTTTTTGTGGATAAGTCATATTAAGCTAACAAACATCACAGTCGTTTGCCTGACACAGGTTTATTATGAAACCCTTCAGTTCTTACCGACCTTAACAAAAAAAACTTTATTTGGACTTCGTTGTTTGCAAGATATTGGCTAAAACATGCTTGAAGCTTTACCACATTATTTTCTCCTAATAAAAAAATCCAAAACTGGAGAAAACGGGTAGCTTCTTAACAAGACATTCATTAACAACAGAAGACATTTCCATCCCTATAACTATAGATAACTCCAAATATCCAGGTTAAATTAACCACAACTTGGGCTTGCTTCCTCTTCCTTAGGGCAAAAAGCTGCTTCAAGTTTTATTCTTCTTATAATACTTTTAATTTTCTTGAGAGGTTAAGCAAAATACCGTATAGCTAAGAATATATTAGTAAAACAGCTACACGGTAGTTCAGACAGAGATGACCCTCAACGCTACAAGAATGTAATAACATCCACAACTACTTTGAAAGTCCAGTTTAACATCCAAGGGAGGATGACAGGTCTTCCTTACTCAGACCCTGTCGGTCTAAGAGGCAGCATTTTCCTACCTTAGCTGCTTTGCGAGTGCCTAATTCCTTCGCTATGGCCGTGGAGAACAGTCTCAATGCCGTTCTCGAAGACTCACGTTTATCTTTGCACCAATTACTTAACGACCTAGGTTGTCCGAGGAAGAAAGGAAGTGCCCAGAGAAACTGGAGCTTAGGACTGCGCTGTCTTGACAACCTCACGGTCCCTCCTCCAGCCGCCCCCGGAGCACCGCGGGGCCACAGCCCCAGACGCCACGGTACCGGCTCCAGGACGTAAACACTGCCCTTCTCTTCCCTGCCCGCCCGCAACTTCCTTCTCCCGACCACGGCTTTGCGGGAGCCCACTGGAAAAGGGAGGATACCACATACCCTCGGAAGTGAGGCGGGAGAAGGGCTTAAGCAGCTCCGCGAAGCTGAGGTGATTGAGACGAGTGAGCCGCTCGGCTTCGTCGCTGCACAGCGCAGCGACACAGGGGACGAAGGAGTCCGGGATTAGCTCCTGCACTGATTGTACACACTGGGCCATCGCCGCGGCACAGGCGGCGGCGGCGCCCGCCCTCCGGCCCACCCTGCGAGGTTATCCTGCGGCTGCAGCAACTACCGCCGCCGCCCGCCGGCCTGGCCCGGCCGGGCGGGGCCCCGAACGCACTGGAGCCTAGAAACAAGTAGAAGGAACAGACGCCGCCGCTTCGGTTTCTGGGGCACAATCCACTGACCCCCCCTTCCCGTCACCGCCGCTTCTCAGCGCTCGTCCCCGCGTGCTCGCATTCCACCCCGATAGGTGGAGACGCCGACAGTCACCACTTAGTCCTTCGGACGGCAAAACCTTGGTCACTGCCCGGCCGGAACCGCCATGTTGAGGCCGAACCCTGACCAACCGGCAGTACTACTCCCAGCTGCCCCCGCGCGCGTCCCTCACGTGACTGTGTTAAAGGAGACGGTAGGGGCAAGGGAAGAGGGCTGAGGAGAGGGAAGTGAAAAGCGACGGAGGCCGGTTGGGAGGCTGGAGCCGGAAGTGTTGTGACGGAAGCTCCCTGGGCGGGGCGGGGCGGGGCTACAAGTGCGGTGGGCGGGGGCGGGGGCGGGGGCGGGGGCAGGTGCGCAACTGTAGGCCAGGTTCTCAAGCTCGCCCTTAGCAGAGCAGAGCTGAGAGCGACCTACTAGCGGCAGGTGGATCCTCGAGACGAGTGCTGTCGTGGTGATGGAGGCGCACGCTCGCTTCCCACGCAGTTTGGCCTTTTTGACGTCCCTAAGGCTCTCTCCCTGGCTGTTGTGGGCAACCGATTTGGTTGGTCGCGCTGCTTCCTACGCTCGCCGGCGGAGCAGCTAGTGGCACCTGCTCGGGGAGAGGGAGTGGATCTCTCGGAAGTGCTTGGGGTTTCGCTGAAGCGGACCTGAACAGACCATGTGTCCTTTAAATACAGCCATGCTTTTAGAAACGGACTGTCACTTTATGTGGACTCAACCATTGAACAGAATGTGTGCTGTTGTGAGTGCTGCAATTCCCTCGAGTGTAATTGCGCTACTGCAGTTGTTGGTCGCAGGGAAAGGGTGTGCCTGCAAATGTCCGCGTGGTTCGTCCTCAGCCTCTTCCTTTTTACACTGTGCTAGGATGTTTACTTGCTGGTGGTGGAGGTAGGGGAAGCCAGTGTTTGTGTACTGTGTACTGTCCTGAACCGGCTTTCATTCCTAACTTTTCAAAGATTGCTTTAAAGGGCGGGGGGGGGGGCGCGGGTCAAAGATTGTTTTAAAGGGGGGTGACGGGGTGAGGTCAATGGTGTGTGCCTTGTAAGTAGAAATGAATGAAAAGAATTTTACTAATGTGTCACTCAATTGTTGGAGCTCCTTCTGTTTTGCATGCCAAAAATATAAGGCAAGGAAAAATGTATCATTCTATCATGATTTTATGGTGCTTTAATTAAAGGAGTCTTCCCCAACGTCAATGTCTCAAATTTTTCGACTTCTTGACACCCTCAGGTTTTCACTATGGTAATAATTTATGACAAGTAAGATGTGTGCTTCTCATGTAAGTTGATAAATGGGAGGTAGGAAGGCACAGTAGGACATATTGATGACATGCCTTGGCTACAGATTAATTTATAAGAGAGTCCATCACTTTAGGAGATTTATTTGCCAAAGTTAAGGACGAGCCCAGGAAACAGGTCTATGTCGAAGATGATTTTGAGTGCTCCAAATTTAAAGGGGAAAGGGCGGGATATTGAGAAGCACACTGTTTTCATGTAAGGGGGCGGTAGGAGAAAATAGTAATTCTTGCCTTTGTCTGGCTCAGTGAATCTGCATTTTTTACATAAGATGACATAAAATGGGCAGAGGAAGAATGTGGGTGTCTGCATTTTTCATAAGATAACAGACAAAATGGGGTAGGGGAACAATCAGATAGGCATTTGTGTCTGGCGGGCTGGGGTGGCCACCCGTAAAGATAAGCTATCAATTTGCATTGCCATGAAGTTTTAACAGCACACTAAGAATTTCCTTGTGGGCAAAATATGGGGGAGAGATGTAGCTTTTCATCTTGCAGCAATCTTATTTAGGAACCAAAAGGGGGAGGCAGATTTGCGTGACCAGGCTAAATCAGTTTGGGGTCTCAAAATTTAATTTCCTTTTGCAAGAGATAACATGTGCAAGTTAAGGGTCTGGAAATTCATTTCCTTAAAACTATGTCTGGAAATTATTATTAAATCCCTAGGGATACACACAATCCCTTTTCAATGCTTCTGATTCACTTCCTTACCCTTTATAATGTGAGAATCTCACATAATTTAGTGTGACTCAAGTTATAAGATACATTTTTTATAACAAGACTCCTAAATGCAAACATACTATTTATCTAGTACTCTAAAAAGTTTCAAAGGCCATTTATTTTTATGCTGAAAGTAAAAACAGCTGAATTAGACTCTTTGAAAAGGACTTTCAATGGTAATTTAGCCAAAATAGATTTTTCTGAGATATAATTCACATGCCATAATATTTACCACTTCAAATAAGTGTCCAATTCAGTGGTTTTCAGTTTATTCCAAAAGTTGTGCAACCATTACTACTATCTAATTCCAGAACATGTTCATCCCAAAAAGAAGCCTTGTACAGGCTTTTATCATTCTGCACCCTGCCACGCCCTCCAACTCCTGGCAATCACTAATCTACTTTCTGTCTGTGTAGATTTACCTATTCTGGACATTTCATATAAGTGAAATTATACAATATGTGGCCTTTGTACACATATTACTTCACTCATCAATATATTTTAAAGGTTCATCCATGTTGTAACATGAATCATTACTTCATTCCTTTTTATGGCTGAGCCTAAATGGATTTTTGTCTTATGCATTGACTTTACAGTTGGTTTTTTTTTTTTTTAATATATAGAGATGAGGGCTCACTGTATTGCCCAGGCTGGCCTCAAACTCTGGGCTCTGGTGATCCTTCTGCCTCAGCCTCCCAAAATGCTGGGATTGCAGGTGTGAGCCACCACACCCAGCCTGACTTCACAATCTAATACCACACCCATACACAGTGTTTCCAGTGAGTAACTTCACTGTGTAAATCTACTTCTTTCATAGTCTATCCTGGTCTCTTCTTTCTTTTGACAAGGTACTGTTTGAACTGTGGAAACACCTTAAAGGAGATGATACTGAGGACTTAACTCTGACGTTTTTCCCCTCTTCCCCGAATTCCTATCTAAGGGGCCTGTGGAGTCACACCCTACAAAACATAAAATGTTATCAAATGGGCCAGGCGCGGTGGCTCACGCCTGTAATCCCAGCACTTCGGGAGGCTGAGGTGGGTGGATCACGAGGTCAGGAGTTCAAGACCAGTCTGGCCAACATAGTGAAACCCCGTCTACCAAAAATACACAAAAAATCAGCTGGGCGTGGTGGTGTGTGCCTGTAATCCCAGCTCCTCAGGAGGCTGAGGCAGGAGAATCACAAGAACCCAGGAGGTGGAGGTTGCAGTGAGCCAATATCATGCCACTGCACTCCAGCCTGGGCAACAGAACGAGACTCCGTCTCAAAAAAAAAAAAAAGTTATCAGATGGGTTTTATGTAAACTTATATAATATGGCTTACTTTCCAACTTGACTCTGGCATAACATCACATGACAGATAAAGGAAATCAAAGTATTTTACCTCAAAATATATTTCTTTGCCGTATTTTGAAATGTCCCTGCAAAGCTATTTTGTGGGGAGAGAGGTAATTGCATCTGTTAAGAATCTCTATTGGCTGGGAGCAGTGGCTCACACCTGCAATCCCAGCACTTTGGGAGGCCGAGGCATGTGGATCACCTGAGGTCAGCCCGGCCAACATGGCGAAGCCCCGTCTCTACTAAAAATTTAGCGGGCCGTAGTGGTGGGCTCCTGTAATCCCAGCTACTCTGGAGAGTGAGGCGGGAGAATCGCCTGAACCCAGGAGGCAGAGATTGCAGTGAGCCAAGATTGCGCCATTGCACTCCAGCCTGGGCAAGAAGAGCAAAAAACTCCATCTCAAAAAAAAAAAAAAAAAAAAAAGAATCTCTATCAACATAATTAGATGTTTCCCCCTTCCAGGCCCTCCCAATTCTGAAGAGATTAGCTGAGAGTCTAGCCCCTTTTACAGGTCAGAATAGGAAACATTTGCCATCTATTGTCTCTAAGGATGGCCACCTAGGAGACTTCATCTACATAATAAGAACCTTAGTGTCCACCACCCCTTATCTTAATCCAGGCATTCCTTTCTGTTTATTCCAGGTCTTTAAATAGTAACTTCACTCTTTCAACCAATTGCCAATCAGGAAATCTTTTAATCCACCTATGACCTATAAGCCCTCCCCCAAACCCTCTTCAAGTTGTCCTACCTTCCCCGAACAAACCAATGTATACCCCAAATGTATTGATTGGTGTGTTATGTCTCCCTAAGTTGTATTAAAACCAAGCTGTAACCCAACAGTCTTGGAAACATATTCTCAGTACCTCTTGGGACTATGCCTCAGGCCTTGGTCACTCGTATTTTGTTTAGAATAAACCTCTTCAGGGCCGGACACGGTGGCTCACACCTGTAATCCCAGCCCTTTGGGAGGCCAAGGTGGGCGGATCACAAGGTCAGGAGTTCAAGACCAGCCTAGCCAACATAGTGAAACCCAGTCTGTACTAAAAATACCAAAATTTTAGCCAGGCATGGTGGCGCGTGCCTGTAGTCCCCTACTCAGGAGGCTGAGGTGGGAGAATCACTTGAACCCGGAAGGTGGGGGTTGCAGTGAGCCAAGATCACGCCATTGCACTCCAGTTTGGGCAACAGAGTGAGAGTTTGTCTCAAAAAAAAAAAAAAAAAAAAAAAGAATAAACCTCTTTAAATGTTTTAAAGAGTTTGATACTTTTTGTTGACAATATTTACTGTGACCATAGTAGCAGACCTTTTAGTCAGGATTCTTTCAATGTCAAAACAAAGCAAATTAGGCCAGGCACACGGTGGCTCATGCCTGTAATCCCAGCACTTTTGGAGGCCGAGGCAGGCAAATCATCTGAGGTCAGGAGTTCGAGACCAGCCTGGCCAACATGGTGAAACCCGTCCCTACCAAAAATACAAAAATTGGCCAGGCATAGTGGCATGTACCTGTAGTCTAAGCTACTTGGGAGGCTGAGAATCGCTTGAACCTGGGAGGTGGAGGTTGCAGTGAGCCAAGATCACTCCAGCCTGGGCAATACAGCAAGACTCCATCTCAAAAACAAAAAAGGCAAATTAAATTTATACTAACTTCAGCAAACTAGAGAATTTAATGGCTCATGTAACTACAGGTAGAGGTGGGATAAAGGTCACAGGAAAGAAGGAAGAGCTGCAAAAATAATGGCTTCAAGGACCGAAGGCCAGGATTTGTTACCAGCAAGTTCCTCTATCTCTAATTTCTAATTCTGTTAGGCTTCGTTTTTCAGGAAGCCTCTGTCTACATGATAGGGTTTGCCCACATCCCCAGATCATATTGTTGAGGCTCAGAATGTCGACAAAAAGAGTCGAATTCTGTAAAATATTTGAAGATATTTATTCTGAGCCAAATATGAGTGACAATGAGGTCCTGAGAACATGTGCCCAAGGTGGTCAGGCACAGCTTGGTTTTATACATTTTAAGGAGGCTTGAGACATTAATCAAATACATTTAAGAAATACACTGGTTTTAAGGGAGGAGACCACCCCTCATATTGTCTTATGCCCAATTTCTGCCTCCAAAGAAAGAAGAAGTAAAAACTAAAAGGCAGAAATGAAATCCACCGGCACACAGCCTGGTGCCGGACCTGGTTAAAGATCGACCCCGACCTAACTGGTTATGTTATCTATAGATTCCAGACATTGTATGGAAAAGCATTTTGAAAATCCCTGTCCTGTTCTGTTCCGTTCTGATTACCAGTGCATTCAGCCCCCAATCAGGTACCCCTTGCTTGCTCAGTTGATCACAACCCTCTCACGCGGACCCCCTTAGAGTTGTAAACCCCTAAAAGGGGCAGGAATTGCTCACTCTGGGAGCTCAGTTTTTGGCGATGTGAGTCTTGCTGAAGCTCCAGGCCGAAAAAAGCCCTTCCTTCTTTAACTAGGTGTCTGAGGGGTTTTGTCCGCGGCTTGTCCTGCTACAGTTTGATCTGGAAAGATGGGACAACTCAAAGTGGGGCAGGGGGTTGGGTTACCAAACACCTTCTGGTTGATAATTGGTTGAGTTTGTCTAACTGGGATTCATCCGCTTAGATCGCACCACTGCACTCCACCCTGGGCGACAAAGCAAGACTCCATCTCAAAACACAAAAAACAGAAAGGGAATGTTCAGTTTAAGATAAAAATTGTGGCTGGACGCAGTGGCGCACGCCTGTAATCCCAGCACTTTGGGAGGCTGAGGTGGGCGGATCACCAGGTCAGGAGTTCGAGACCAGCCTGGCCAGCATGTTGAAACCCCATCTCTACTAAAAATACAAAAATCAGCCAGCCGGGCATGGTGGTGTATGCCTGTAATCCCAGCTACTCAGGAAGCTGAAGCAGGATATTCGCTTGAACCCAGGAGGCGGAGGTTGCAGTGAGCCGAGATCGTGCCACTGCATTCCAGCCTGGGCGACAGAGCAAGACCCCGTCTCAAAAGAAAAAGAAAAAGAAAAAAAAGATAAAGATTGTGGAGGTCAAAGTTCTTTTTAAGTCTTATAGTGGCTGCCCTTAGAGGCAGTAAACAACAAATATTTCCTATTCAGATCTTAATTAATCTCTCTAGGATTGGGACAGTCTGGAAGAGAAAGAACTAGCTATGTTAATAGAGATTTTTTTTTTTTTTTTTGGACAGAATCTCACTCTGTCACCCAGGCTGGAGTGCAGTGGTGCGATCTTGATTCACTGCAACCTCTGCCTCCTGGGTTCAAGTGATTCTCCTGCCTTAGCCTTCCAAGTAGCTGGGACTACGGGCATGTGCCACCATGCCCGGCTAATTTTATTTATTTTTATTTATTTTTTTTTGAGATGGAGTTTCACTCTGTCGCCCAGGCTGGAGTGCAGTGGCGAAATCGTGGCTCATTGCAACCTCCGCCTCCCAGGTTCAAGCAATTCTCCTACCTCAGCCTCCCGAGTAGCTGGGACTACAGGCGCATGCCACAATGCCCGGTTAATTTCTTTTGTATTTTAGTAGAGACAGGGTTTCACCGTGTTGCCCAGGCTGGTCTCGAACTCCTGAGCTCGGGCAATCTGCCTGCCTCGGCCTCCCAAAGTGCTAGGATTACAGGCGTGAGCCACCACACTCAGCCATTTTTTTAATTTTTAGTAGAGACGAGGTTTCACCATGTTGGCCAGGATGGTCTCGATTTCCTGACCTTGTGATCAGCCCTCCTCGGCCTCCCAAAGTGCTGGGATTACAGGCATTAGCCACCGGGCCAGGCCAGAGATTCTTTATAGATGCAAATTTTCCCCCACAACTAACAGCTTTGCAGGGCCATTTCAAAGTATGGCAAAGAAACATGTTTTGGGGTAAAACATTTTGATTTTCTTCTTTGTCTTGTAATGTTATGCCAGAGTAAAGCTGGAAAGTAAGTTGCAATATATAAGGTTAAATAAAACCCATCTGTTGAGAATTTATGATTTGTAGAGCATGACTCCCCAGACCCCTATGATAGGAATTTGGGCAAAATAAAAAAAATCTGAGTTTAGTCCTTAGAAACCAGTATCTCAAAATAAGGTGTTTTGACCTGCTGAACTGAAGAAGCTGCAAGATCTGTTTGACCCACCCTCCTCCATTGAAGTTGAAGTTCTTTATTTACCTAAGATCCAGACCTACCAAGGAAAACTATTATTTTTTTCTCCCCCTCCCTGTAATCTCATCTATTGCAGAAAATAAGACCAAGATGTACCCACAGCTGAACAGACTCTTTCACAAGTATAATGACTGTCTCCAAGGATCATTTGCATTTCAAAAAGAACTCTTTACACATTAATTTCTGTTTCCTGATCCAGTCCTTCTCCCCAGTAATCATTTATTGCCCCTCAACAGAATTCTTGTCCTCACTCCCATAACCTGTTTTGCAAGGATCTAATGCTCCCATTCTTTCTGTAGCCTCAAGATGGTATATAATTAGCCGGTGTGGTGATTCTTGCCTGTTGTCCTAGCTACTCAGGAGGCTTGGGCAAGAGAAACACTTGAGCTCAGGAGTTCAAGGCTACAGTGAGGTGTGAGCCTGCTACTGTACTCCAGCCTGAGCAACAGAGCCAGACCCCATCTCTATTAAAAAAAAAAAAAAAAAGAGATGGTATATAAGTTTCTGTAACTGAGGGGTTGAGTGGTCATTCTGAAGGCTCCCACGTATGCATGTTAAATACATTTGTATGTTGGCCAGGCAGTGACTCATGGCTGTAGTCCCAGCGTTTTGGGAGGCTGAGGCAAGGGCTTCACATGAGCCCAAGAGTTCAAGACCAGCCTGGACAACATAGCGAGATGCTGTCTCTACCAAAAAAAAAAAAAAATTACCTGGGTGTGGTTGTGCACACCTATAGTCCCAGCAACTTGGGAGGCTGAGGTGGGAGAATCGCTTGAGCCCAGGAGGTTGAGGTTGCAGTGAGCCATATTCGCACCACTTCACTCCAATCTGGGCAACAGAGCGAGACCTTGTCTCAAATGAATAAATAAATATATAAATAATAAACGTGTATGCCTTTTCTCCTGTTACTCAACCTGCCTCATGTCAGTGATTTTCAGTGAACCTCCAGGGGTCCTGGAAAGGATCAATATATCAATCCCAGGGAATGCATCTGATTTTCCCTGCTTGTATCACATGCCTTTCCCTTGAGGACTAACCTCTGATTTTTTTTTTTATCTTGTCTAAATTCCTAAGGAGTCTGGGAGTCATGCCCTACAAATCCTAAATTATCATCAGATGGGTTTTATTTAACCCTATATATCATAATTTACTTTCCAACCTGACTGTGACATAACATTACGAGACAAAGAAGAAAATCAAAATATTTTACCCCAAAACATTTTTCTTTGCCATACTTTGAAATGGCTCTGCAAAGCTCTTCTTTGTGGGGGAAAACTTGCATCTGTAAAGAATCTCTATTAACTCCTGGCCAACATGGTGAAACCCCATCTCTACTAAAAATACAAAAATTAGCTGGGCATGGTGGCGCATGCCTGTAGTCCCAGCTACTCGGGAGGCTGAGGCAGGAGAATCACTTGAACCCAAGAGGCAGAGGTTACAGTGAGCCAATATCCCGCCACTGAACTCCAGCCTGGCGACAGAGTGAGACCCCGTCTGGGGGAGGGGGGGAAGAATCTCTATTAACATGGCTAGATCTTTTTCTTCCAGACCCTCCCAATCTTGAAGAGATTAACTAGAATCTAAATAGGAAACATTTGTCACCTATTGTCTCTAAGGGCAGCCACTATAAGACTTCAAAAGAACTTTGGTCTCCACAATCTTTATCATAACCTAAACATTGCCTTTCTAGCTATCCCAGATCTTTAGACAAACTCAACCAATTGTCAGCCAGAAAATGTTTAAATTCACCTATAGCCTGGAAGCCCCCTGCTTTGAGTTGTTCTGCCTTTCTGGACCAAATCAATGTATTTCTTAAATGTATTTGATTGATGTCTCATGCTTGTCTAAAATGTATAAAACCAAGCTGTGTCTGACCACTTTGGGCACATGCTCTCAGGACTTCCTGAGGGCTGTGTCATGGGCCATGGTCACTCATATTTGACTCATAATAAATCTCTTCAAATATCTTACACAGTTTGACTCTTTTTGTTGACACCCTGAACCAATCGATTTCCAGGTAAATGGGCGATATTACTAGCCAGGCATAGGTCATATTTCCATTCCTGTAGGCAGGGAGATAGAAACTATGATGAGTAAAATGGGAATGGGAAAGTTTACTGGCTAAACAAAAACAATACCCATCATATACCACAAACTACCCATTGGCTTCTCAGCATTCACACATACCCTTCTTCTCATATATATGATTCCAAGAATGCTGCTAACTAGTAATTATCCCCTTTAAAACTGAAAATAGGCTTATCCTGCATCCAAAGGAAAACAAGCAAAAAATCACATCCAGCCAGGCTCAGTGGCTCATGCCTGTAATCCCAGCACTTTGGGAGGCCGAGGCAGGCAGATCACAAGGTCAGGAATTTGAGACCAGACTGACCAACATGGTGAAACCCCATCCCTACTAAAAATACATCTACATCTCTACTAAAAATACAAAAATTAGGCCGGGCTCGGTGGCTCATGCCTGTAATCCCAGCACTTTGGGAAGCCGAGGCAGGTGGATCATGAGGTCAGGAGTTGGAGACCAGCCTGACCAACATGGCAAAACCCTGTCTCTACTAAAAATACAAAAATTAGCTGGATGTGGTGGTGTGCACCTGTAATCCCAGCTACTTAGGAGGCTGAGGCAGGAGAATCACTTGAACCCGGAAGGCAGAGGTTGCAGTGAGCCCAGATCACACCATTGCACTCCAGCATGGGCGACAGAGCGAGACTGTCTCAAAAAAAAAAAAAAAAAAAAAAGTCACCACGCACAGTTCCAAAGCAAGGGATCTCTTGAGGATGTGTGCTTTTCTTGGTCAGGTCTTCATGGTCCTATCTCAAATGACTACATTTTAAATAAAAACAACCCCATTTCATCTCAATCCAGACCTTAAAAATAAAAAAAATTAAAACAACCCCAGTCAACAATGGAAGAATACAGGACAATCTTTTAATACCATATTTTAAAGGAAAGACAATTTACAATGGCCACTGGACAAGGACAGCAAAAATTCATTCTCCAGTCAGTGGAATGAATCTTGTGGTCAAACTGATCTACTTCCAGTCCTGCTTGCTAGGAAGATATCCCTTAGTCAATATCCTCCAAGGCCATTCCTAAGAGAGATGAAAAAGGCAGAGATAGAATATTCTCTTGATTCTGCACCTACTTCTTGTTTGCAAAACTGTAAGGACTTGGGAATGATCATAAAGTATTTTCTAGAGGAGTTGGAGACAAAAATCAATAAGGAACAAATGTTTCTAGCTTATTGGTCTACCATCGTCTAAGATGTTATCCGCTTCTACAGGATTAAAGCTGAGTCACTGCCCCATCTGCTTTCTGGCCTGCAGGAATAGGGAAAAGAGAATGAAAAAGTACATGTCTAATGGTTTAAAGTCAAATCATAGCTGGGCATGGTAGCTGACACCTGTAATCCTAGCACTTTGGGAGGCCGAGGCAGGCAGACTGCCTGAGCTCAGGAGTTCAAAACCAGCCTGGGCAACACAGTGAAACCCCACCTCTACTAAAAAATACAAAAAAATTAGCCAGGCTTGGTGGCGGGTGCCGGTAGTCCCAGCTACTTGGGAGGCTGAGGCAGGAGAATTGCTTGAACCCGGGAGGTGGAGGTTGCAGTGAGCCGAGATTGTGCTACTGTACTCCAGCCTGGGCGACAGAGTGAGACTCCGTCTCCAAAAAAAAAAAAAATAAATAAATAAGTAAATTTAAAAAGTCAAATCATAGAAATGCCATTCAATAACTTCAGTCAATCCCACTGGCCCCAGTGAGTCTCATGGACACACCTATCTCAAAAATAGGCTGGAAAACATAGGCGCAAGGATTCTGTTGCTGAAGGAAGAGGAGTAGAATGAATGTGGGATAATAGTGATCTCCACCACACTTTATCAGGAATGAGGTACCCAGCAAGAGGTATTTCCCTGGGGTCTAGGATATCACATTACTTGTCTGTGTCTCTGAATCATCTGGCATTGGGCCCTGCTTGCATCACATGCCCTTTGGACAATTTATCACGTCCAGTAAAAGTGAGAACCTATGATTACCCAGGCTTGGTCATGTGCCAGCCTTCAAGGCCAAGAGGACAGGGTCTGTCACTAAAAGAGAGGAAGCTTGCTGGACAAATTAATAACAAAAGCACAAGCAATTAAGGACGTCTTTTCCCAGTACTGAAGATGAAACTCGTCAGGCCTCTGAGCCCAAGCCAAGCCATCGCATCCCCTGTGACTTGCACGAATGCATCCAGATGGCCTCAAGTAACTGAAGATCTACAAAAGAAGTAAAAATAGCCTTAACTGATGACATTCCACCATTGTGATTTGTTTCTGCCCCACCCTAACTGATCAATGTACTTTGTAATCTCCCCCACCCTTAAGAGGGTTCTTTGTAATTCTCCCCACCCTTGAGAATGTACGTTGTGAGATCCACCCCTGCCCGCAAAGCATTGCTCTTAACTTCACCGCCTATCCCAAAACCTGTAAGAACTAATGATGATCCACCACCCTTTGCTGACTCTCTTTTCGGACTCAGCCCACCTGCACCCAGGTGAAATAAACAGCTTTATTGCTCACACAAAGCCTGTTTGGTGGTCTCTTCACACTGACGTGAGTGAAAAAACTGTTCATTTCTCTCCTCAAATGGAAGAATCCTGTCAACTGTATGCTACACCAGTATATAGTTTAATATACTTTTTTTTTTTTTTTGAGATGGAGTTTTGCTCTTGTCGCCCAGGCTGGAGTACAATGGTGCGAACTCGGCTCACTGCAACCTTCACCTCCTGGATTCAAGCGATTCTCCTGCCTCAGCCTCCCCAGTAGCTGGGATTATAGGCACATGCCCCGCCGGCTAATTGTTGTATTTTTAGTAGAGACAGGTTTCACCATGTTGGTCAGGCTGGTCTCAACCTCCTGAGCTCAGGCAATCTGCCTGCCTCAGCCACCCAAAGTGCTAGGATTACAGGTGTGAGCCACTGCTCCTGGCCTGCGTCTAGCATTCTTTATCTTTAAGCTTAGAAAGTTGGGACTAGATTTCTTGTATTCATTTACATGTGAAGCTCTGAGTCTGTCATTCTTTTCTTCAAAAAAAAAAAATTATCTTCTTCCTAGAGATCAACACCAACCAGATATTATTCCTGCTATTTTTTTTTTTTTTTTTTTTTTGAGACAGAGTTTCGCTCTTGTTGCCCAGGCTGGAGTTCAATAGTGCGATTTTGGCTCACTGCAACCTCCGCCTCCCAGGTTCAAGCGATTCTCCTGCCTTAGCCTCCCGAGTAGCTGGGATTACAGGCATGCGCCACCACACCCAGCTAATTTTGTATTTTTAGTAGAGGCGGAGTTTCTCCATGTTGGTCAGGCTGGTCTTGAACTCCCGACCTCAAGTGATCCGTCCACCTCAGCCTCCCAAAGTGCTGGGATTACAGGTGTGAGCCACTGTGCCCAGCCCGGCTTTTTGTATTTTTATTACAGATGGGGGTTTCTCCATGTTGGGCAGGCTGGTCTCGAACTCCTGACCTCAGGTGATCTGCCAGCCTCTGCCTCCCAAAGTGCTGGGATTACAGGCATGAGCCACCGCACCGGCCAATAACTGTACATTTTAAACTAAAGAGTGTAGCCTGGGCACGGTGGCTCATGCCTGTAATCCTAGCACTTTGGGAGGCTTACATGGGTGGATCACCTGAGGTCAGGAGTTCGAGACCAGCCTGGCCAACATGGTGAAACCCTGTCTTTACCAAAAATATAAAAAATTAGCCAGATGTGGTGGCAAGTGCTTGTAATCCCAGCTACTTGGGAGCCTGAGGCAGGAGAATGCGCTTGAACCCGGGGGGCTGAGGTTGCAGTGAGCCGAGATGGTGCCACTTCATTGCAGCCTAGGTGACAGAGCGAGACTTCGTCTCCAAATAAATAAATAAAATAGTATAATTGGTTTGTTTGAGGGAATAGATACCCCATTCTTCATGATGTGCTTATTTCACATTGCATGTCAGTATCAAAACATTTCATGTACCCCATAAATATATACACTTATGTACCCACAAAAATAAAAACTAATCAATAGAAAAAAGAATGCAGGATGAAGTCAAGGGACAAAGAAATGAAGATGTATTCTTATGCTGATCACATTTCTCTGTGGGGGTCTTCAAACTACTTGCTGGAAGTCAGGGTGTGAAAAACATCTGAAGTTATTTATTTATTTTGTAGACGGAGTTTCACTCGGTCACTCAGGCTGGAGTTCAGTGGCACAATCTTGGCTCACTGCAACCTTCACCTCCTGGATTCAAGGGATTCTGGTGCCTCAGCCTGCCGAGTAGCTGTGATTACAGGCATGTGCCACCACGCCTGGCTAATTTTTGTATTTTTAGTAGAGACCAGGATTTCACCATATTGGCTAGGCTGGTCTTGAACTCCTGACCTCAGGTGATCTGCCCCGCCTGGGCCTCCCAAAGTGCTGGGCTTATGGGAGTGAGCCATTGCTTAAGGTGTTAAGTGATTCTTTTTTTAGATGGAGTTTTGCTCTTGTTGCCCAGGCTGTAGTGCAATGGCGCCATCTAGGCTCACTGAAACCTCAGCCTCCCAATTAGTCGGGATTACAGGCACCTGCCACCATGCCCGGCTAATTTTTTATTTTTAGTAGGGGGGGGGGGGTTTCGTCATGTTGGTCAGGCTGGTCTCGAACTCCTGACCTCAGGTGATCCACCCGCCTCGGCCTCCCAAAGTGCTGGGATGACAGGCGTGAGCCGCTGCGCCTAGCAAGTGACTTGTTGTTGTTGTTTTTGAGATGGAGTTTCACTCTTGTTGCCCAGACTGAAGTACAGTGGCACAATCTCGGTTCACTACAACTTCTGCCTCCTGGGTTCAAGTGATTCTCCTGCCTCAGCCTCCCAAGTAGCTGGGATTACACAGGCATGTGCCACCACACCTTGCTAAATGTTCATATTTAGTAGAGATGGGGTTTCACCGTGTTGGTCAGGGTGGTCTCAATCTCCTGACCTCGTGATCCGCTTGCCTCAGCTTCTCAAAGTGCTGGAATTACAGGCATGAGCCACTGTGCCTAGCCTACAAGTGATTCTTAAACAAAAGTCTTATGATTCCAATGTCAGAGAACCTGCCTATAGGAACAAAGGGGATGCAAATCGATTCTTTTATTTATTTCTTTTTTTCTTTGAATTTCCTTCCTCAGGTTAAAGCAAATCAATTCTTAAACAGTCTTACAACCCTAACTTCAGAAATCCTATCTATGGGAATAATGAGAATGCAAATGGTCAGTACCTGGTGCAACCTGACTTTTAGCAACAAGGAAGTGGGCCAAAGTACAGCCTGATTAATACTTAGTTACGACTACATATCTGTCCAGAACCCTACATGCAATTCTTGTCAATCCTGTGGGGGTGGTTTCATATATATATGTGTGTGTGTATATATATATTTATATATATAATCCTTTAATATGCTGTTGGATTAAATTTACTAATATTTTGTAAATAATTTTTGAGTATGAGGGATATTAGCATATTATATAATTTATGAGGGATATTGGCATATGATTTTATTTATTTAATTTTGTAATATATTTGTCTAGTTTGTGGTTATTATGGCCACATAAAACAAATTGAGTAGCCAGGTGCAGTGGCTCACGTGTGTAATCCTAGCCCTTTGGAAGACCGAGGTGAGCCCAGGAGTTTTAGACTCCTGCTTGAGCCCAGGAGTTTTAGACCAGCCTGGGCAACACAGCAAGACCTAGTCTCCACAAAAAAATTTAAAAAATTAGCCAGGCCTGGTGGTGCACGTCTGTGGTCCCAGCTTCTCAGGAGGTTGAGGCAGGATGATGGCTTGAGCCCAGGAGGTCAAGGCTCCAGTGAGCTGTGTTCACACTACTGCACCCTACCTTGGGCAAGATAATGAGATTCTGTTTCAAGAAAAGAAAAAACAGCTGGGTGCGGTGGCTCATGCCTGTAATCCCAGCACTTTGGAAGGCCGAGGCAGGTGGATCACCTGAGGTCAGGAGTTCAAGACCAGCCTGGCCAACATGGTGAAACCCCGTTTCTACTAAAAATACAAAAAAATTAGCCGGGCGTGGTGGCAGGCACCTGTAATCCCAGCTACTTGGGAGGCTGAGTCAGGAGAATCGCTTGAACCCGGGAGGCAGAGGTTGCGGTGAGCCTAGATTGCGCCATTGCACTCCAGCCTGGGCAACAAGAGCAAAACTCCATCTAAAAAAACAAAAACAAAAAAGAAAGAAAGAACAAAAAACAAATTGGGGTTGAGCTCAGTGGCTCACTCTTGTAATCCCAGCACTTTGGGAGGTCAAGACAGGAGGATCACTTGAGCTTAGGAGTTTGAGACCAGTCTGGGCAACAGACGGAGACCCCCTCTCTAAAAATGAGGAGTTGTTCTTTTCTCCTCTTTTTTTGAAAGAGTTTATATATGATTGATGTTATTTATTTCCTGAATATTTAAAAATTTTCAGCACTGAAACTGGGGTTTCTTCATGGAAATATTTTTTTCTTTTTTGAGACAGGGTTTTGTTTTGTTTTGTTTGTTTTGAGACAGAGTTTCACTCTTGTCACTCAGGCTGGAGGGCAATGGCACAATCTCAGCTCACTACAACCTCTACCTCCCAGGCTCAATCTATTCTACTGCCTTAGTCCCCCAAGTAGCTAAGTACCAAGGACCACAGGTACCCACTGCCATGGCCAGTTAATTTTTGTATTTTCTGTAGAGATGGGGTGTCACCATGTTGCCCAGGCTGGTCTTGAACCCCTGGGCTCAAGCCATTGACCCACCTTGGCCTCCCAAAGTCCTGGGATTACAGGCGTGAGCCTCCGTGCCTGGCCTCTTTATTTATTTTTAATAATGTCAATACTCTTAAAATATAAAAGCTGAATTTAGATAGAAGTTATGCTATCACATGAAATGACAGGAGCTAGGGTTCTTTTTTTTTTTTTTTTTTTGAAACAGGGTCTCGCTCTGCCACCCAGCCTGGAGTGCAGTGGCACAATCACAGCTTATTGCAGCCTAAACTTCCCAGGCTCAAGTGATCCTCCCACCTTATCCACCTTACCCTCCCAAGTAGCTGGAACTACACAGGCACCACCATACCCAGCTAATTTTTCTTCTTTCTTTCTTTTTTTTCTTTTCTTTTCTTTTTTTTTTTTTTTTGAGACACAGGGTCTCCTTATGTTGTGTGGCCTGGTCTCAAACCTCTGGGTTCAAGCACTCCTCCCACCTCAGCCTCCCATCGTGCTGGAATTACAGGCATGAGTCATCACACTCGGCCTAGGGTTCTTATTTTTGGGTAAAATGCCTTCACAGCACTTCCTATTATCAGTTTTAAAGATCAGACTCTTCCTCCATGCCTCGCCGCTCTTCGGTTCTACTCTGTCCACTGCCATGGCCCAAGCTGACATCGTGCTGATCGGATTGGCAGTCATGGGCCAGAACTTAATTCTGACCATGAAAGACCATGGCTTTGTGGTCTGTGCTTTTAATAGGACTGTCTCCAAAGTGGATGATTTCTTGACCAATGAGGCAAAGGGAACCAAAGTGGTGGGTGCCCAGTCCCTGAAAGAGATGGTCTCCAAGCTGAAGAAGCCCCAGCGGATCATCCTCCTGGTGAAGGCTGGGCAAGCTGTGGATTATTTCATCAAAAAACTGATACCATTGTTGGACATTGGTGACATCATCATTGATGGAGGAAATTCTGAATATAGGGACACCACAAGACGGTGCCAAGACCTCAAGGCCAAGGGAATTTTATTTGTGGGGAGCGGAGTCAGTGGTGGAGAGGAAGGGGCCTGGTATGGCTCATTGCTCATGCCAGGAGGGAACAAAGAAGCATGGCCCCACATCAAGACCATCTTCCAAGGCATTGCTGCAAAAGTAGGAACCCTGCTGTGACTGGGTGGGAGATGAGGGAGCAGGCCACTTTGTGAAGATGGCGCACAACAGGATAGAGTATGGGGACATGCAGCTGATCTGTGAGGCATACCACCTGATGAAAGACGTGCTGGGCATGGCACAGGACAAGATGGCCCAGGCCTTTGAGGATTGGAATAAGACAGAGCTAGACTCATTCCTGATTGAAATCACAGCCAATATTCTCAAGTTCCAAGGTGCTGATGGCAAACACTTGCTGCCAAAGATCAGGGACAGTGCAGGGCAGAAGGGCATGGGGAAGTGGACCACCATCTCTGCCCTGGAGTACGGCATACCCGTCACCCTCATTGGAGAAGCCGTCTTTGCTCGGTGCCTGTCATCTCTGAAGGATGGGAGAATTCAAGCTAGCAAAAAGCTGAAGGGTCCCCAAAAGTTCCAGTTTGATGGTGATAAGAAATCATTCCTGGAGGATATTCAGAATGTCCCTCTACGCTTCCAAGATCATCTCTTATGCTCAAGGCTTTATGCTGCTAAGGCAGGGAGCCACCGAGTTTGGCTAGACCCTCAATTACGGTGACATCGCCCTGATGTGGAGAGGGGGCTGCATTATTAGAAGTGTATTCCTAGGAAAGATAAAGGATGCGTTTGATCGAAACCCAGAACCTCAGAACCTCCTGCTGGACGACTTCTTAAGTCAGCTGTTGAGAACCGCTAGGACTCTTGGTGGTGGGCAGTCAGCACTGGGGTCCAGGCTGGCATTCCCATGCCCTGTTTTGTCACTGCCCTCTCCTTCTATGACAAGTACAGACACGAGATGCTTCCAGCCAACCTCATCCAGGCTCAGCGGGATTCCTTTGGGGCTCACACCTATGAACTCTTGGCCAAACCAGGGCAGTTTATCCACACCAACTGGACAGGCCACGATGGCAGTGTATCATCCTCGTCATACAATGCCTGATGATGATGATGCTGCTCCTGTCACCCTCCACGATTCCACAGACCAGGACATTCCATGAGCCTCATGGCACTGCCAGCTGGCCCTTTTTTTTTTTGAGACGGAGTCTCACTCTGTCGCCCAGGCTGGAGTACAGTGGCGCGATCTTGGCTCACTGCAAGCTCCGCCTCCCGGGTTCATGCCATTCTCCTGCCTCAGCCTCCCGAGTAGCTGGGACTACAGGCGCCCGCCACCACACCCAGCTAATTTTTTGTATTTTTAGTAGAGACGGGGTTTCACCATGTTAGCCAGGATGGTCTCGATCTCCTGACATCATGATCCTCCCGCCTCGGTCTCCCAAAGTTCTGGGATTACAGGCATGAGCCACCCCTGGCCCAGATCTTTTTAAAAAGTGTTGTAAGAGACTCCTGAGGAAGGCACACAGTTTATTTGTAAAGTAGCTCTGTAAGAGCCGCTGTGCCCTCTGCCCTTGCCTCTTGGGACTGACCAGGAGCTGTTCATGTGTGTGAGAGTGGGAACCACCTCCTTGCAGCAGTGGCTTCCGCATGCCCCATGTGCTGGTGTGGTTCCCATCATGCAGACGGGAAGGGTCTTTGTGCACTCTGATCAATTGGAACCTCTGTATCATGCGGCTGAATTCCCTTTTTCCTTTACTCAATAAAAGCTACATCAGACTGATGATAAAGAAAGAAAGAAAGATCAACACTGATTCTCCCTGGGTAGCCAATTGAGGTAGTTTGGATAATTTAGTTCTTTCTTTATCCACTTTTATTGCTGATCCTCTAGTTTCAAAAATAAGTAAATTTAAAAATAAAACAAAAAAGGCCAGGTGTGGTGGCTCACGCCTGTAATCCCAGCACTTTGGGAGACCAAGGTGGGCGGATCACTTGAGGTCAGGAGTTTCAGACCAGCCTGGCCAACATGGTGAAACCCTGTCTCTACTAAAAAACACAAAAATTAGCCTGGACGTGGTGGCTCACGCCTGTAATCCCGGCACTTTGGGAGGCCAACATGGACAGATCACAAGGTCAGGATGTCGAGACCAGCCTGGCCAATATGGTGAAACCCCATGTCTACTAAAAATACAAAAATTAGCTGGATGTGTGGCGGGCACCTGTAGTCCCAGCTACTTGGGAGGCTGAGGCAGGAGAATCGCTTGAACCTGGGATGCGGAGGTTGCAAGTGAGCCGAGATTGTACCACTGCACTCCAGGCTGGGCAACAGATTGAGTCTCCGTCTCAAAAAAATAAGGCCAGGCGTGGTGGTTCACACGTGTAATCCCAGCACTTTAGGAGGCCAAGGCAGGGGGATCACCCGAGATTGGGAGTTTGAGACCAGCCTGACCAACATGGAGAAACCCCATCTACTGAAAATACAAAATTAGCCAGGAGTGGTGGCACATGCCTGTAATCCCAGCTACTTGGGAGGCTGAGGCAGGAGAATTGCTTGAACCCAGGAGGCAGAGGTTGCAGTGAGCTGAGATTGCACCATTGCACTCCAGCCTGGGCAACAAGAGGAAAACTCTGTCTCAAAAAAAAAAAAAAAAAAATTAACCAGGCATGGTGGCACATGCCTGTAATCCCAGCTTACTCTCAGGAGGCTGAGGCAGGAGAATTGCTTGAACCCAGGAGGCAGAGGTTGCAGTGAGCTGAGATGGCACCACTGCACTGCAGCCTGGGGGACAGCGAGACTTCCACTCAAAAACAAACAAACAAAAACCCAATTTAGTCATAGTTATTGGATAGTTCAGGCCAAAACAGGTCATTTGGCTTGAATTACATGGTTTCCTTTTCCCAGTTTAATTATTCTACCTTGCCTGGGTGTGGATCCTATCTTAAAGTTGCTGGCACGGAAAGGCAAATGAAAGGTAAAATGACTCAATTCACTAAGATAAATTCACCTTGGACTTTAACTCACTGTATTAGTCCGTTCTCATGCTGCTAATAAAGACATACCCTAGACTGGGTAATCTATAAAGGAAAGAAGTTTAATTGACTCACAGTTCCACAGGGCTGGGGAGGCCTCAGGAAACTTAAAATCATGGTGGAAGGGGAAGCAAACATTTCCTTCTGTACATGGCAGCAGAAAGGAGAAGAAGAAGAAGGAAGCCACTTATAAAACCATCAGATCTCATGAGAACTGACTATCATGAGAACAGGATGGGGGAAACCATCCCCATGGGTCATTTATCTCCACCTGGTCCCTCCCACACATGTGGCAATGATGCAAACTCTAATTCAAGATGATATTTGGGTTGGAACACATCCAAACCATATCAATCACTTTCCATTTAAAACTATGTTTATAAAGACACCAAAGGGAACAAAAGTATTAATAATATATGTAACCCAAAATAAGCTCTGGGTATTTATTTACTTTTGCTTGAAGATTATGGTTTACCTGTGTAAGCAATGCTCTAGAGATAATCAGACTATCAGAAGACAGAATCCCTATGCCAGTCTTCCTCATTCATTCCCTGGGCAAGTCCCTTAATCTACATATATCTAAATTCTCTATTTTTTTAAAAAAAGATGATACATATCTAAATATTATATTTACTTTTGTCCATTAATTAAAATTCTGAAAACAGAGACAGACGTGGCGGCCGCGGCTCCGTGGGCTCTGGTAGCTCCCACCTCCCCAGCGCTGGCGGCACACCCACGCCAGCCCGGAGGAGCAGAGGATATTGCAAAGGATACAGATGAAGAGATGCATAGACCAGGTATGGGAGGAGTGCAGAGCTTCCATGCCATACCTAGGTGCCACCCTTCAAGAACCTTCATGTGTTCAGCCATCCAGAAGCTTCCTGAACCTGTCCTTTTATGTTTGTCTGGAGGATTCATTATGGAGACACGATTGACTAAATGATTGGCCATTGGTGATAAACTTAACCTTCAGTCCCCTCCCGGGACTGATCCTGCCTTTGCCTTTCTGGTGACCAACCCCATCCTGAAGTTGCCTAGGGGCTGCCAGCCCTCAGTCAATCATTCACAGGCAAAAAGACATCACTGTGGAGATTCCAAGGATTTTAGTCTTCATTTCTGTGTCAGGCACAGTGCTAAGTGCTAGGTGTTCAATGGTGATGAAGCAGATGGAGGTTATCAAACTTGTGGACCAGAGCCTCATGTAACAAACGTGGACCTCACTGTAGCCTAGTCATGGCTTCCAGCTTTTTGGATCTGAGCCTCCAAAGGAGGAAATGACCGTTCAGGGTTCTTGCTCCAGCTTGATTATGGAAACTGAACCTTCACTGGGTGTGCACTTACCAAGGACAGGAAAGTTTCTCTCTTTGAAGGGCTTTAAATATGTAACAAAGAAAAATGACGACTTTATCTATCAGATAGCAGATGAAAAACATTGTGAAAAATTACTTAGAGGCAGAAATCAAAGTCCGGGAGGCCACCTCCAATGACCCATGGGGCCCATCCAGCTCTCTGATGACCGAGATTGCGGACCTGACCTACAACATGGTGGCCTTCTCGGAGATCATGAGCATGATGTGGAAGCGGCTCAATGACCATAGCAAGAACTGGCAGCATGTGTACAAGGAGCTGCTGCTGCTGGACTACCTCATCAAGACAGGCTCCGAGTGCATGGCCCAGCAGTGCCGTGAGATCATCTTTGCCATCCAGACCCTGAAGGACTTCCAGTACATTGACCAAGATGGCAAGGACCAGGGCATCAACGTGCATGAGAAGTCAAAGCAACTGGTGGCCCTCCTCAAAGATGAGGAATGACTGAAAGCTGAGGGGGCCCAGGCTCTCAAAACCAAAGAGCACATGGCCGAGGTTGCCACTGGCATGGGCAGCAACCAGATCACCTTGGGTGAGGCTCCAGCCAGCCCAACCTCTCCACCAGCCACTCGGAGCAGGAGTATGGTAAGGCCAGGTGTCCCCGGGCTCCTATCATGGCTGTGAGTAATGGAAGTGCTTCTCACCCTTTGCCAGAGCAGCAGCAATGGGTGACAGGTGGGATGGGTGTCCCCAGGCTTAGGGAGTGGTGGCCCCCGCAGAGCTTGAATCTATCCTCGGTACTGAGCCTTTGGCAGCCCAGGCAAATTGTCCTTGGTCTGGATTGAGTTTGGTTATAAAGGGACTTTTAGCCCCTTGGCTGCTCTGGTTCAGGGGTCTCTAAGGCCCTTTGCTGCTCTGTGGGTCTCATTCTGTACATCTGGGCAGAAGGTGGGCAGAGGCAGGTCTTGTCTGCTTCCTCCTCAGAGCGGGTCTGGCAGCAAAGGGTTGTCCTGCTGCATATCCAATGGGGAGTTGACTCTGGTAGCCAGGAGGAAACTAATGCTTTTTCTTGATAATCTTGTTTCTTTTTTTTCTGAGACAGAGTCTCACCCTGTTGCCCAGGCTGGAGTGCAATGGCACAATCTCGGCTCACTGCAAACTCTCCCTCCTGGGTTTAAATGATTCTCCTGCCTCAGCCATCCGAGTAGCTGGGATTACAGGCACCCACCACCACGCCCAGCTATTCTTCGTATTTTTAGTAAAGACAGGGTTTCACCATGTTGGCTAGGGTGGTCTGGAACTCCTGACCTCGTGATCCACCTGCCTTGGCCTCCCAAAGTGCTGGGATTATAGATGTGAGCCACTGCACCTGGCTGATAATCTTGTTTGTTTAATCTCATATTAAATGTCTTTCCACTGACTGAAAAAAGTAATACATAAAAATAAAATAAAATACTGAAAACAGTAAGAAGCATACTTTCTATAAAGGTCTAAGGTTCTAAAATTCTTTTCCTGTTCTTCAAACTCTGTGGTAAGTTAAGAAAACTGGTGAGGTGTGGTGGCTTACACCTGTAATCCTAGCACTTTGGGAGGCCGAGGCAGGTGGATCACCTGAGGTCTGGAGTTCGAGACCAGCCTGGCCAACGTGGTGAAACCTCGTTTCTACTAAAAATACAAAAATTAGCTGGGTGTGGTGGCATGCGCCTATAATCCCAGCTACTTGGGAGGCTGAGGCAGGAGAATTGCTTAACCCAGGAAGCAGAGGGTGCAATGGAGATTGCACCATTGCACTCCAGCCTGGGCAACAGGGCAAAAACTCTGTCTCAAAAAAAAAAAGAAGACTTCTGCTTAACTCTTAGAACTCCAAGTAGACATCCTTGAATAATGATAGCTACCATTTACAGAGTGTTTACCTAAATCCAAGCAATATCAAAGTGTTCTACATGTATTGATTCATTGAAACTTCACAACAATTCTCAGAGGTAGGTCTTATTATTCACAACCAAGGAAACAAAGGCACAAAATTCATTGACTTCCCTCAGAAATCCCCTGTAGTAAGTGGCAGACTTAGAATTTAAACAGTATGGCTTGACTCCCTACTGTTACTTTTTTTTTTTTTTTAGATAGGGTCTCACCCTGTCTCCCAGGCTGGAGTACCATGGCATAATTTCAGCTCACTGCAGCCTCGACATTCTGGGCTCACACGATGCTCCCACCTCAGCCTTCCAGGTAGCTGGGAATACAGGCACACACCACCACACCCAGCTATTGTATTTTTTAGTAGAGACAGGGTTTCGCCATGTTGCCCAGGCTGGTCTCAAACTCAGGGACTCAAGCAACCTGCCCACCTCAGCCTTTCAGAGTATTGGGATTACAAGTGTGAGCCACAGCACCTGGCCAACTCCATACTCTTATCCATTATATACTATATCCTTTCTGTTGCCACAATGCTTCATAATGTCATAACTGGTATTTTGGCTATATCCTTAATAAATACTTGTTAAGTGGGTCTGAATATAATTCTTAATATGTATTTGAGAAATAATAGAGTTGGGATTTTCAGAGAAAGACCTTAAGTTGTAAGACTGTTAATTTGTGGCCATTAGTATATATTCATTGTGATATATAATGAGAATGCTGTTTCTTTGGATATAGTTGAAGAGAGCTGGCCAGCTTTTGCATGCCCTGATAATCTGACCTTCTCTTGTCCAAAAATACACACCTTCTTCAGCACATTCCTTTATGTATGATTTTAAACTCCCCTCCATTTTCCCACTCTTCTATATGAATATTTTTGGGCCGGGTGCAGAGGCTCACGCCTGTAATCCCAGCACTTTGGGAAGCCGAGGTGGGTGGATCACAAGGTCAGGAGTTTGAGACAAGCCTGACCAACATGGTGGAACCCCGTCTCTACTAAAAATACAAAAATTAGCTGGGCCTGGTGGCGGGCGCCTGTAGTCCCAGCTACTCGGGAGGCTGAGGCAGGGGAATCGCTTGAACCTGGGAGGTGGAGATTGCAGTGAGCCAAGACTGTGCCATTGCACTCCAGCCTGGGTGACAAGAGCAAAACTCCATCTGAGACGGAGTCTCACTCTGTCGCCCAGGCTGGAGTGCAATGGTGCCATCTTGCCATCTGGGATTACAGGCATGAGCCACTGCACCCGGCCAAAGGCTTTTAGTTATTAATTTCAAAAATAATACTCAACATTTCTGCTTTAGTTTGAGGAATCACTGGCACAAGACCTAAAACTACATTAACATAAAGTTTATTAGAATAAACCAGAATAAATATATAAAATGCATCCTAGACCCTTCATGCTTTTAAGCATTTGAGTGAGTGTCCTGACCAAACTCTCTTTGGACAATATTCTGCACCACAGAATTACAAACTCTAACTTTCCAAACTACACAGTAGGCTAGAATGTGAGGTTGGGAACATGATCTTTGTATTAGTTATTGCAGGAGTAAAATGCAGACAACATCACGGACACCCACTGAATTCACTGACCTTTAATGACATTTGATACTCTGAATTTGGCAGTCAGCAAGCAGGTTTGGGGCTTCAAAAAATTCAAGAAAACATTAACATTTCTACAATGTTATGTTTGGTCCCATAAAAAATGTGAAAGAATTTTGAAAAATATAAGATAGCATTGAGACAAAAAGTAGTATTATTACCATCATCAGAATCTGTTAAGTGTCTCCATTTTCAACATCAATAGATTGAAATCTGATTATACAATTCTCCTTTCATCCATCTAAGTGTCCTTCAGGAAAGGGAAAGACACTTGCTTTTTCCACAGTCTCCTTGCATGCATCTTTGCACAATCTCAGCTGCTCTGCTAAAGGTTCTAACCACCACTTTCTGTGACACCTGCCAGTCCTCCCCCTCTCCTGCTGATCTGCATCCTCCTACTTCTCTCCTCCCTGCCCCACCCCCACGTATGCATTGCCTGGATCCTATGACCCTCACACTCATCCCTCACTCAGAGCAGTGCATCCGTGAGTAATACTTTCTAGAGGCACTCTGCCCATCCACTGGATGCGATATACATAGGATATGATTTCCATCCTCCTTCTGAAAGTCAGAGAGCACTTCCCAGGATGATTCTCTGAAAACCGATAGCAGGTTTTCTTCCAGAAAATTGCAGGACAGGTTGAACTCAATCTATTTTAAAAAAAAATACACTTGAAGTTTCAATTTTTAAAAAGCTGAAAAGCTATATTTCTGGCTCTGTAAGTAATCCATATCTCTGAACTGTGTCCTTAAGGTCATGAGATATTTTATAGTATTTATCCTTGGAAATATACATCAGAAATACGAATGAGATCAGGCACAACTTGCAATTAGTTAAGAGCAGTGAGTAACAGGGTTTCAAAGAAAATACCTAGGTTTATGTCAACTTATATAAGCTAAAGCTTTTCAAATGTATTGTAGAATTACAAATTGTGGCCTAAGTTTTCATCAGATTCTGAGTTTCACATTGACTAAAGATCAAGAAGGAACATAAAATCTAATATTCAAAATAGAATTAAAAGCTACATGCCAGGCCCGGTGGCTCAGCCCTGTAATCCCAGCACTTTGGGAGGCTGAGGTGGGTGGATTACTTGAGGTCAGGAGTTCGAGACCAGCCTGGCCAATATGGTGAAACCCTGTCTCTACTAAAATTACAAAAATTAGCCAGTGTGGTGGTGGGCACCTGTAGTCCCAGCTACTTGAGAGGCTGAGGTGGGAGAATCACTCGAACCCAGGAGGCAAAGGTTGCAGTGAGCTGAGATTGTGCTACTGCATTCCAGCCTAGGCGACAGAGTGAGACTCTGTCTCAAAAAAAGTTACAATATTCCAGCAATGTGGTAGTCTAGTCTAAGCCTGTTTACTGCTGATAATCCAGAATTCATTGAATACCAAAGCAAAGACCTAATCTAGGTCTTAGATTGAGTTGAAACATGACTCCTCATGACTTCTAGCCTTTTTCTGGGTTTTACTTTCCATTGCGACATATAAAGAGAATGCTGTCTCTTTGGACATAGTTGAAGAGAGCTAGCTAGCTTTTGTGTGCCCTGACCATCTACCTTTCTCTTACACACCTTTTTTTTGGCGGGGGGGGGGGGGGGGCGGTGGAGGGCGGGGACGGAGTCTCGTTCTGTTGCCCAGGCTGGAATGCAGTGGTGCGATCTCGGCTCACTGAAAGCTCTTCCTCCCAGGTTCAAGCAATTCTCTGCCTCAGCCTCCTGAGTAGCTGGGATTACAGGTGCCTGCCACTACGCCCAGCTAATTTTTGTATTTCTAGTAGAGATGAGGTTTCACTATCTTAGCCAGGCTGGTCTTGAACTCCTGACCTCGTGGTCCACCCGCCTTGGCCTCCCAAAGTGCTGGGATTGCAGGGATGAGCCACCGTGCCCGGCCCAAAATAAACACCTTCTTTAGCATGTTCGTTTATGTATGATTTTAAACTCCCTCTCCATTTTCCCCCTCTCTTCTATAAGAATGTTTTTATTTGCCTGTATTGCCCTAAAAATGCAATGCTTAGAATTGAACACGCAGTTCCGGATGAGATCTGACCAGTGTGAAGTACAATGCAATGTTCTCTTCTACCATCTTGACAGTGTACTTCTTATAATGTCATTTAACAAATAGAAAGTTAAAGAAAAAAGTTTTACAGGTATTGGAATGTATGTAGCTGGCAATCCAAAAGTATTTCTGAATGTTGTTAAACGAAAAGCCAGGCTGGGAATGGTGGCTCATGCCTGTAATCCCAGCACTTTAGGAGGCCAGTGTGGGAGAATCACATGAGCCCAGGAATCAAGACCAGCCTGAGCAACATAGCAAGACCCCCTTCTCTACAAAAAAATTAAAAATTAGTCAGGGATGGTGGCATGCACCTGTAGTTCCAGCTACTCAGGAGGCTGAGGTGGGAGGAGTGCTTGAGCCCAGGAAGTCGAGGCTGCAGTGAGGTATAATCATGCCACTGCACTCTAGCCTGGCCAACAGAGTGAGACCAAAAGAAAGAATAAAGAAAAGAGACCGGGCACGGTGTCTCATGCCTGTAACACCAGCACTTTGGGAGTCCGAGGCAAATCACGAAGTCAAGAAGTCTAGACCATCCTGGCCAACATGGTGAAACCCCATCTCCACTAAAAATACAAAAAAATGAGCTGGGCATGGTGGCACACGCCTGTAGTCCCACCTACTCTGGAGGCTGAGACAGGAGAATCCCTTGAACCCAGGAGGTGGAGGTTGCAGTGAGCTGAGATTGTGCTACTACACTCCAGCCTGGCAACAGAATGAGAATCCATCTCAAAAAAAAAAAAAAAAAAGTAAATAAAATAAAAAAACCAAAAATCTAACCAAACAAAGCATGCCAGCTTTTCTATATTATTTATTTTTTGAGATGGAATCTCGTTCTGTCGCCCAGGCTAGAGTGCGGTGGCACAATCTTGGCTCACTGCAACCTCTGCCTCCCAGATTCAAGGTATTCTTCTGCCTCAGTCTCCCAAGTGGTTGGGACTACAGGCAGCTGCCACCACATGCAGCTGATGTTTGTATTTTTAGTAGAGACAGGGTTTCACCATATTGGCCAGGCTGGTCTCGAACTCCTAACATTGTGATGCACCAGCCTCAGCCTCCCAAAGTGCTGGGATTACAGGCATGAGCCACTGCACCCGGCCTATTTTTGTTTTTAAGAAAACTTGTAGAACAAGGCCAGGCACTGTGGCTCAAACCTGGAACCCCAGTGCTTTGGAAAGCTGAGACAAGAGGATCACTTGAGGCCCAAAGTCCACCGCCAGGATGGGCAACATAGTGAGACCCTGTCTCTGCCAAAAAAAAAAAAAAATTTAAATTAACCAGTTGTGATGGCTTGCACCCATAGTCCTAGCTACTCATGAGACTGAGATGGGAAGTTTCTTGGGCCCAGGAGTTTGAGGCTGCAATGAGCTATAATGTGCCACTGTACCACAGCCTGAGTGATAGAGTAAGACACTGTCTCTTAAACAAACAGGCTGGGCTTGGTGGCTTATGCCTGTAATCCCAGCACTTTGGGAGGCCAAGGTGGGGAGATCGCTTGAGGTCAGGAGTTCAAGACCAGCCTTGCCATGATTGTGAAACCCCATCTCTACTAAAAATACAAAAATTCACTGGACATGGTGGCACATGCCAGTAATCCCAGCTACTCAGTGTTGGAAATAAGAGCTCAGAGTTGTAAAGAAAATGAGCATTCAAATAAAGGATTTCTCAGCAAGGCAAATTTGCTTCTGCAGAAGGGTGCTGCTCATTCTTGTCACTGCAAGAGCACACTGAACAAAGAAGGGAATGGGTTTTTATCCCTAACACAGTCAGTCCCTACTACTGTGTCCAGTCCCCATTGGCTGGGGTCAGACTGCACAACCTAAGCTGATTCTGATTGGCTACATCAAAATGGAGCAGGGGTGGGAGCTACAGCGGTGGGAAGAGCAGTTTCGGAACTAAGGGTGCCAAATAATGCACAGATGTGGATTGTTACAGATTGGGAACGGATGTGGGTTACAGATTGGGAATGGATGTGGATTACAGATTGGGAATGGCTGGAAATTTTTTACCATAACTAGGGGCAAGGAGGCAAGGAAGATAGGCTTTGAAAATAGAGGACAATGGATCTTTGAAGAGGAACTCAATGTTTCCTACTACTTCCCCCTCTTGATTTTCATAATTCTTCCTCTTCAAACTCTTTAACATGTCTTGACTCTGCTGTTCTGCTTGGTTTTCTAAAAGTAGGAGTTTATCTGAGTAAGGTGGGGGAGAATTAAAGGTTTTGGTGAGAGCTGTTTCTATAAGTCTCTGCACCAATCCATGAATACAGGGTATGATGCAGCATCCTACAAGAATAAGTACACCTATAACAATTGCAAGAGGTAAGGCCTTGTAATGCCTTTGTAATTGTTCCACTGGGGGCTGTGTTATTAGGGATGGAATAAGGACAGGACAGACTGGTTGGTAAGCTCTTGGAAGGGCTTAAGCTCACTGCATCCCCTTACGTCTCCAAGGAATGCTAAGTTTTCCTCCTGTCATGAGAGACAGGAGGTAAAATTGGCATCAGGAGACAGAGGCTGGATGGCCCTCGGAGGCTGACCCACAGGGTGTCAGACTTTAGGGAGTAGCAGAGAAAGAGATCAGCAGAATTCATTACCCCAGGCTGTGGGGTCTTGGAAGAGAGCTACCATAAAGCTCATGCCCTGTCGAATGGAAGACCATCCAAGTGGTCACTGGGTATGGAAGGGATAAAGGAGGTATAGGAGGGTTAAATTGTTATTAGCTTTAGTTTGGTAGGACTCTCCTCCGGAACAATGGCTCATGACTCTGGAAGTGGTGACACCTTCTTGACTCGGGTATGATGAGTCCATCCTCTTTCTGCTGTTTGGACTGCAGTCTCAGTGGTTACAAGCACTAGGTAGGGTGCTTCCCAAGCTGGTTCTAGTTTTCCTTCTTTCCAACTTTTGATGAGGACATAACCCCCAGGCTGATGCTGGTGTGCTGGGAACTCTAAGGGTGGCACCTGTGCTAAAAGACCTTTAGTTCTGAGAGAAGAGAAAGTGGAAGATAGACCAAGTATATAATTTCTGAGAAACTGATCTTTTGTTTCAAACATAGGAATGTCAGCAGTGGAGTGTAAATAGGGCAGCCCATATAGCATCTCATAAGGAGATAAACCAACATCTTTCTGAGGGGCAGTTCAGATTCTTAACAAGGCAATGAGTAGGCATCTAGTCCATGGCAACCGAATCTTTTAAGACTAATTTGGTTAAGTGACTCTTTATTTTCTCCACTCTTCCCCAATGAAGGTGGGTGCCAGGGAGTATGGTATTCCCATGTTATGTCTAGTGCTTGGGTTAATTTCTTAATGACATGCACAGTGAAATAAGTCCCATTATCTGAATCAATATTTTCTGTTAGTCCATACCTGGGTATAATATTTTCAATCAATGCTTTGACTACATTATTAAGTTGCACTTGAAAAGGGAATAGCTTCCACCCAGTGAGTAAGGTGATCTACTATCACTAATAAGTACTTTAGGCGAATGATTGAGGGCATTTCAGTGTAATCAACTTGGACACTTTGGAATGGTCTTAATCCTGGACTTCTTCACCAAGGGGTGGTTTTCTAAGGGTCTACTTATTAGTCTTTTTGCATATTAGGCAACTATCTGTAACTTGTCTTGCCAGAGTATAAATTCTTATACATCCATAAACCCTGAGAACTGCATCACACATAGCTTGAGGTCCCGTTTTGATGCAAGTGAGATAAGACTTCTCTCATGAAGGGTTTGGATAACATTTATCTTTGGTCTGGTAGCACCCATTTCCCTTCTGAATTTTCTTTGGCACCTATTTTCATTGATTTCTCCCTTTCAGTGGAAGAGAAGATGGGGACTGGTCAGGGGAGGAAGACAAGGGATTAGGTGAAAAACGGGTGTTTCAGAGGAAATGGCAGCTTGTTTGGCTATTTGATCTTCAAGGTTATTCCCTCGACTTTCAAAAGAGAGACCTTTTTGGTGTCCTGAGATATGGACAATAGCTGTCTCTTCTGGCAGCTGGAGGTTATCTAATACTTGAGTGATTAATTGCTTGTGGACAAGGTCTTGGCCTTTGCTATTGAGACCTCGTTCAGTCCAAATTTTCCACAGGTGTGAGCTACCCCGCCTCCAAGGCATACTTGGAATCAGTATAAATAGTCCCTTCCTGGTTTTGCAAGTGTTTCAAAGCCTGATTTAATGCAAACAATTCACAAGTTTGGGTGGACGAATTATTAGCCAATCTTCCTGACTATATTTCTGCAAGAGCTTCCCCATCAACTACTGAATACCCATTATGTCTCTTTCCTTCAATTACCCAGGAAGGGCCATCTATAAATAAATGCTGTCCTGTTTTGAAAGGGGTCTCTCTTAAATTGGGCCTGACTTTTGTGTGATAATCAATTAAATCTAAACACTGATGCTCAGGTCCTTTTAGATTTGGATTTCCTGTTAGAAAACCTGCTGAGTTAAGTGAGTTATCAGTGGTTAGTGTTAAATCATCTCTTTCTAATAGGATAGCTTCATACGCTAAAATCCTTGAGTCAGTGAGCCACCTTCCTGCTTTCTGGTTTAAAATAGCTCTAACTTGATGGAGTGTGCTTACAACCAAAATTCCCCCAAAAATTAGCTTTCTGCTTTCTTCAGTTAACAAAGCAGTGGCTGCAATAGATTGAACACATTCGGGCCATCCACAGGTTACGGGGTCTAAAACCTTTGATAGAAAGGCTACAGGTTGCCAGTGGCCCCCATGTTCTTGGGTAAGTACCCCTAAAGCTACCCCCTTGTTTACATTAACAAAGAGGTAAAATGGCTTTTCTAGGAGTTCCTGCTTAGTTTTAGGCAAAGTTAGGGATACAATTCCTTCAACTCGCTCAGGTCCTATCCTTCGTTTGTCCTTACTTATTAAGTGCCCTAAGTATTTAACTTCAGGCTCTACAAATTGGAGTTTTCCCTTTGAAACCTGTAAGCCTTTTTATCCGAAATGGTTAAGGAGGCCAATGGAGAGTAATTTCAGTGGGCCTTATCCTTTGGAGCCCCCTGCTGGAAGGTGGATAACATAATACTTGCTTTTTGTTTTTGCTTACGTATACTTTCTGAGCTTCCCTAAGGAGTTCGTTCATGGGACGGTCTTTTCAATTCTCTATCTTTTGTCTTTAGCATTCCCTGCCCAAGGGGATCTTCATATTTTCCCAGTGAGCTGCATTGTTATTGTCCCACTGGGGGTCTTAGGCGGAGAATTTTTGGTCTGCAGCGGGAACATTTTGATGTGAGAATGTTCATGTTCCCAAATTACCATAGCAGCTCTACAGATTATTCTCCTTTCTTCCCCTGAAAAGAGGATGCCCATGATGGACATTAATTCAGCCCAAGTATATAATTGGAGTCCTAAAAATTGGTCAATTTTATCTGCCACTCCATAAGGGTCATCTAACAGTGGCTTGACTTTGTTTTCAAATTTCAAACTTCTGAGCTGGTTAAAGGGACATTCACAAAGCCAATGGCTCCCCCTCCTATGGGCACTTCTCTTAAGGGGAAGAATGTTGGAGCTGATTCCCTAGAGGTAGAGGGGAAAGGGAAGTTCTGAATATCCTTTTTACATTGCTCTACCTCACGTTGAAATCCTTTTAGGGAAGGGTACTTAGGAGCAGGCTCATGGAATGATAGTTCCCAAAAGTCAGGGTCATAAGGAGGAGGAACAACGTGAGTAAGGGAAGGATCTGGGGCAGCAGTGGCTGTCTGAGGGGGAGGGAGGTTAGGATCAGGGGCATTAAGCAGGGGAAGGTGGTCTACAGGATCCCATACTCTGGTGGACTGTTTGGAGGTAGGAACCCTATTCTTTTCTGAGGAGTTGGTTTCTGACTTACTTCCTGTAGTTTTTAGGGGATAAAGGAGACTTGGGGTTTCCCATCCTGGAGATTTGACCTAAGGCCCAATCCCTCATCCTAGAGAATTCTTACCTTTCCTTTCTCTAAAGGCTCAACCCCCCTTACTGGAGATTTCTTGCCTTTCCTTTCTCTAAAGGCTCAACCCCCCCTTACTGGAGATTTCTTGCCTTTATCCTGACCACCAAGGAAATACTTTGTTGCCCCCCCACGACGTTTATTACCTTGGTCTGTGCACAGAGTTACCTGGTTGCTGCAGTATGCGAGGATCCTTTCTGCCCACGTTGCTGAGTGTCCAGGTTTATTCATCACACCGGGTAGGGCCCAATTCCTTACCCTGAGGCCACCACAACAAGGCAGTGGGATGCTTCTCCTCATGGGAGGGGACTGAAGACCCTTTCCCAGAGGAGAATGGGAATCCCAGACGAGCCCGGGAAATAAGAGCTCGGAGTCACAAAGAAAATGAGCACTCAAATAAAGGATTTCTCAGCAAGGCAAATTTACCTCTGCAGAAGCGCTGCTCGTTCTTCTGCTCACTGCAAGAATACACCAAACAAAGAAGGGAATGGGTTTTTATCCCTAACACAGTCAGTCCCTACTACTGTGTCCAGTCTGCACTGGCTGGGGTGGGACCGCACAATCTAAGCTGATCCCACTTGGCTACTTCAAAATGGAACAGGGGTGGGAGCTACAGCAGAGGAAAGAGCAGTTTCGGAACTAAGGGTGCCAAATAAGGAACAGGTGTGGGTTGTTACAGATTGGGAATGGCTGTGGGTTACAGATTGGGAACAGATGTGGATTACAGATTGGGAATGGCTGTGGGTTACAGATTGGGAACAGATGTGGATTACAGATTGGGAATGGATGTGGGTTACAGATTGGGAACAGATGTGGATTACAGATTGGGAATGGATGTGGGTTACAGATTGGGAACAGCTGAAAATTGTTTACCATAACTAGCGGCAAGGAGGCAAGGAAATTAGGCTCTGAAAATAGAGGACAAGCAGAACCTTTGAAGAGGAACTCACTGTTTCCAACATCGGGAGGCTGAGGCAGGAGAATCGCTTGAACTCAGGAGGCAGAGGCTGCAGTGAGCTGAGATCATGCCACTACACTCTAGCCTGGGTGACAGAGTGAGACTCTGTCTCAAAAAAAAAAAAAAAAAAAAGCAAACTTGCAGAATATGATGCTAAAGTTTTATGGGACCTTTAATTTTGTATCCACCTTCTCAGTATATTTGATATACTGGCTTCACATGGATACTTCACCTTTTTCAAGGATCAATTTCATTAGCATCAGTAGCCACTTTCTTTTTTATTTATTTTAACTTTCATTTTAGTGTCAAGGGTACATATGCAGGTTAGTTATATGGGTACATTGCATGTCTCAGGGGTTTGGAGTACAGATTATTGCATCACCCAGGTAATAAGCATGCTATCTGATAGGCACTTTTTCAGTCCTCACCCTCCTCCCACTCTCTGCCCTAAAGCAGGCCCCAGTGTCTGTAGTTCCATTTTTTGTGTCCATGTGTATTCTGTGTTTAGCTCCCACTTACTACTTTCATTTAACTCAACTTTAAAGCAATCTGCCAGCTCAGAAGTGATTCTTGCCTGAACAGAATTCCACTGGATAAGACCTACTCCAAGCATGAATACATAGTGAATGTTGACCAGCTATTGTTGGATATTGGCAGCAATAAATGATGTCATGCTTTTTCTCCAAGAGGGAAAGGAGAATGTTATCGGAGGAAGCATCCATAACAGGAAACTGGCATGATCTGTTTTCTAATGTCAATATGAGTCATATATTTATTTATTTATTCTTTTATTTATTTTGAGATGGAGGCTTGCTCTGTTGCCCAGGCTAGAGTGCAGTGGTGTGATCTCAGCTCACTGCAACCTCCACCTCCCGGGTTCAAGCAACTCTCCTGCCTCAGCCTTCTGAGTAGCTGGGATTACAGGTGCCCGCCACCATGCCCAGCTAATTTTTGTTTTTTTTTTTTTTACTAGAGATAGGGTTTTGCCATGTTGGCCAGGCTGGTCTTGAACTCCTGACCTCAAATGATCCACCCACCTTGGCCTCCCAAAGTGTTGGGATTATAGGCATGAGCCACTGTGCCTGGCATAGATTTATTTTTTTGAGCAGATTACATGTTTCTCTGAAATGAGGAAATGTTTTCTGTGATAATGATAGCGATCATGTAAAAGAATGGCCTGATCTAAAGGAATCACCATTTTGTCCAAACAGGTGGTTACTGGGAACAGAATGTAAAAATAATTTGCTCACTGTTGTATCTCCAGCAATTGATACAATGCTTGGTAAAAAGCAGATCCTCAAAAAAAAAAAAAAAAAAAAAAAACTTTAGAAAGTAAATAAAGAAAGGGGGAAGAGAGGAAAGCCAAGAGAATGAGGAAAGAAGTTTCAAGAACATCAGATAAAAGCCCAAATATTGATGCAGGAGAGGATCTCCAAAATCTATGTCCAACTTCCTTATTTTAGATATAGGAACTGCAGACACAGAGGAGTTCACTAACTTCCCAGGGTTATAATATCTCAGGCTAGATGGTTACTGTGTCATTCCCAGATGTTAGGATTTTGGACTGGTGTGTGTGTGTGCGTGCGTGCACACACGAGAGTGACTGCTGCCCAAGATGGAGTGCAGCCTGAGTAATTTTTGTGTTTTTGTAGAGACAAGGTATCCTCCCCCTGTTGCCCAGGCTGGTATTGAACCCCTGGGCTCAAGTCATCCACCAGCCTCGGCCTCCCAAAATGCTGGGATTACAGGCATGAGCCACTGCACCTGGCCAGGACTTTGGACTTCAGTCTTCTTAATGTAACACTAGTGGAGCTGCAGGAAGTATCATCAAAGGAAGACCCTGGGATCTTGCACTCTGACTCCAGATTAGCATGCTGAGATTGGAGGAAGCTTGAGAAGAAGTCTTAGCCACAGACTTGGAAGAAACTCTGGGATTTAAATGAGAGGGCAAAAGCAAGACATAGTGGAGCAATTTAATTCTAAACACCAGACTAAAACTGAGCAAATCCACAGGTGCTGTTATTTCCTTACTGTCAATGGTCTATACTTCTCTACACACATGCACCATTGTCCCCTCTTGCTAACAATCTGGGTTAGACTGCAGTAGTTAAAACTCAGGGACAAAAATTAGCTCTCTCAGAGATTATAATTTGCCAGTAGAATTCAGAGACTGTGATGGCACAGATGATAGTGGCTTCTCTCGACATCTGTACTGGGGCATGTGAATAGATGTAATCCTTGGAATACAGCAAAAAGTTCTGCAGCCAATCATTGGAAAAAGTGGAGTTACACAGATTTCTTCACGGTGAGACTTTATAAGGCCTTTAACATACTAATATGAGTTTTGAATCTCAAAAAGGCAAATTGGTTCTTAGACTTTCCAAACTTTTTTGACCCATATACTCCCTACTTTGATTTTGAGGACTTATTTTCCAAGGGACTATACTTGGGGACAATGGTTGTTCTTTTTTTTTGTTTTTAAACTGTGGTTTCATATCATAAACCAGTTCACACATACTTCTAAAGGTAAAACTAAGACAAAGGTTTCATAAAATATTACGTACTTTTTCTTTTTTTTGAGATGGAGTCTCACTCTATTGCCCAGGCTGCAGTGCAGTGGTGCGATCTTGGCTCACTGCAACCTCCGCCTCCCGAGTTGAGGTGATTCTCCTGCCTCAGCCTGCCGAGTAGCTGGGACTACAGGTGTGTGCCACCATGCCCGGCTAATATTTTCTTTTTTTTTTTTGAGACAGAGTTTTGCTCTTGCTGCCCAGGCTGGAGTGCAATGGCGCAATCTTGGCTCACCGCAACCTCCGCCTCCTAGGTTCAAGTGATTCTCCTGCCTCAGCCTCCCGAGTAGCTGCAATTACAGGCATGCGCCACCATGCCCAGCTAATTTTTTGTATTTTTTTTTTTAGTAGAGATGGGGTTTCTCCATGTTGGTCAGGCTGGTCTCGAACTCCTGACCTCAGGTGATCTGCCCTCCTCGGCCTCCCAAAGTGCTGGGATTATAGGCAGGAGACACCGTGCCCAGCCTCCCACAAGGTTTTGAGTGTTTTGAAGGCCAGGACTATGTCTTATTCTTCTTGGTATCACCAGCACCTAGTATAATACTGTGTACAAAGTAGGCCTCAATAAATGCTTGTTGAATTGAATTTACTTGAGTTTCCAGAAATGGGGAGGTCACCAGAGAAATGTACAGACCAGGAAAAGGCGATTGAACTCACTCCAGGGAAGTTTTTTTGTTTGTTTGTTTTGTTTTGTTTTGTTTTGTTTTGTTTTTGAGACGGAGTCTCGCTCAGTTGCCCAGGCTGGAGTGCAGGGTGCAATCTCAGCTCACTGCAACCTCTGCCTCCCAGCCTCCCCAGCCTCAAGCCATTCTCCTGCCTCAACCTCCCCAGTAGCTGGCATTACAGGTGCCCGCCACCACATCTGGCTAATTTTTGTATTTTTAGTAGAGACAGGGTTTCACCATGTTGGCCAGGCTGGTCTTGAACTCCTGACCTCAGGTGATCTGCCCACCTTGGCCTCCCAAACTACTGGATTACAGACATGAGCCACTGCTCCCAGCTAGTGTTTTTAAATAAGGGGGAAATTATAATGACAGGCAGAGATGTTTTGGAAAGTATTTTTGTGGCAAGTGCCTAAAAGTAGGAGTCAGAGAAACCCAAGTCCGTGAGTTGGCCAAGAGACTGAAAAGACCCTCAAGAGAAAAGACGGGATGGGAGGAAGGCAGCTGGAATCACAGCCAAGGCAGCACTACAATGTGCTGGAACTCCCCAGCATTCTGACCCAATGACCTACTTCGTGCAAGGCTGGGAGTGCTGTAGATTACAGCAAGGTGTAACAACAGAGCCCTATAAGTGCAAAACACCCTGTGCCTATGTGCCCTTTTTTGAGAACTACTTGTACTTTAACCAGATGATTGGATTAACAGCAGCGCTTGCCCTATTGCAGGAAGTGTGACTATTTTCTCAGAGTAAAACAGGCACTAATTTTGGGACTTGGCCCTGGCTCACATAGGAAGGGGGCGGGAGAGTCTGACTCAACTGACAATGGAAGTCCAGCCAGGAGAGCAAAGAACAATGTCCTCAAGTAAGGCCATTAGTGTCCGGCACATCTGTGGCTTGGTGGTGACTTCCATTCACCAACCAGCCTGGGTTTTGGGGACAGGCTCTCAGGCCCCAAGGAGAGAGTAGGCAAATGCAAGGCAAAGCTCTCAAGCCAGAAGAAGTATGGGGAGTGGGCCTGGCAGTACCGTATGAACCTGCTGTCTTGATATAATGATAAATAACATGCTTTTTTGTCCTCAACGGGCTCCTACTTAGGACGATAAATTATATGTCATTTTCCGCATGGAATACTTGGAAGAATCCCAGAAAAACAACTTTGCAACAGGAACCAAGGCAAAAGCCAGCTTTATAAACTGGGTCAAGAAAGAATCCAGGTGGGAACTATGGCCCACCTTGGATAGGAAAAGTAGGCTATCCTTGTAGTTACTAGAAATCTCAGAGACAGTACTACCCATATCCTATGCAGAAAGCAATGACAGTCTTTGTCCTTATTAACAATGGCACCTGCGATCCTCCAAAATGCAGGGGGAGATAGTCTTCCTATATTGGTGTTTCTGTTATCAGACTCATCATTGAGAATCACTACTATTTATCCCTGAAGAAGAGAATGTTTTGCACAGGGTGTTCTTTCCAAATATATGGACAAGACAGTCTGCTACATCATGCAGAAGTTGCAAGTTGCTTATAAACTAATTGGAAAGTTAAATAATTATAAAAGATTTAAATAGTAGTCCAAGAGAGCAACAGAAGAGTTACCAAAAACTCATGCCTGGTTAATAGTCAAACCAGTTGTGTCAGCTGTAACGTTTATGAGAGTTCAAAGAGAAAGTGTAACCGCTTCAGATTAGGAAGATAAAAAAATATTTCACAGGAAACGGGACATCAAGTCTTTTTTTTTCTAGACAGAGTCTCACTCTCTCACCCAGGCTGGAGTGCAGTGGCATGACCTTGGCTCACTGCAACCTCTGCCTCCCGGACTCAAGCGATTCTCCTGCCTCAGCCTCCAGAGTAGCTGGAATTACAGGCGCTTGCCACCACACCCAGCTAATTTTTATATTTTTAATAGAGACGGGGTTTCACCATGTTGGTCAAGCTGGTCTTGAACTCCTGAGCTCAGGTGATCCACCCGCCTCAGCCGCCCAAAGTGCTGGGATTACAGGTGTAAGCCACCATGCCCAGCCGGGACATTAGGTCTTGAAGGACTTCCCATTTATTAAGTACTTACTATTTGCCAAACATTTTCACATATGGATTATTATTTCTTAGAACAATCCTATGAAATAGGCATTGATATCCATAGTCTACAAAGGAGGGAACTGAGACGCTGAGAGTTTAAGCAACTTTTCCTAGGTCACCCAGCCAGTAAAAAGCATAGAGGTTCAGACCCATATGTATGTTACTTCAAAGTTTCTGTTTTTTCTGAAGCGGGGGAGTGGGGGGAAGAAAAAGAAAGGAAACCAGAGGCTTCCAGTCAGGTTGAACAAGCTCAGCTAAGTCTAATAATGGAAGGTATATTTGGAGTTCTCCAAATAGCCCTATTTGATAGGAGTAGAAATTTCAGGAAAGTGAAAGGGTGGCATTCCACCTAAAAAGTTAAGGAAGGAGTAGTTTGTGAAAGGCCTTAAATAGCAGTGCAAAGAGTTGTGGGGAACTATTTATGTTTGAGCTTGGCCCTCTATGCGTGGAGCCAAAGATAGGGCATGGAGCTCAGGGTCCTAGGTTGTACCCATTCAGGTTGAAAGGGCAAGGGCAAGGTTTCTGATATCAAAAGAGAATATAGGCTAAAACTAGAAGGTACAGATAACCTGCAAACTAGAAAGGAAAATAAGAAATGCTAGTGTCATGTCATATAAGAGCTTTAGAGTCAGTTGAGTTTAGATCTTGGCTTTCCTGCTTATTATATGTATGACATTCAGCTGGTCACTCAACATCTTTCAGATTCAGTTTCCTAAATTATGAAATATACCTACTTTATATTAGACTTTGTGGTTGACTCCCCCAAATCCTTTCCACCTCAGTTAATCCATCTAAAGCCATCATGATAATCCCATTCTCCTTGCTAATGATTGGTCCAGGGATGGCTAATGAAATATGCAGAAGAATACAATGGACCGAACTCTGTCGTCCCAAAATTCCTATGTTGAAGCTCTAACTCCCAGTGTGATGGTATCCGAAGATAGAGGCATTGGGAGGAAATTAGGTTTGGAAGAGGTCATGAGGGTGGGGCCTTCATGATGGGATTAATGTCTTTGTGAAAAGAGACACCAGTGAACTTGCTTGCTCTCTCCCTCTCTGCCATGTGAGGACACAATGAGAAGATGGCCATTTCCAAGCCAGAAAGAGAGTCCTCACCTCACCTTACCAGGGTGGCACCCTGCTCTTGGACTTCCAGCCTCCAGAACTGTAAGAAAATAAATTTCTGTATTTTGTTATGTCAACCTGAGCTGGCTAATAAAAAGGACTTAATGGACCCGACATGGAAGCTCACGCCTGTAATCCCAGCACTTTGGGAGGCTGATGCAGGCAGATGACCTGAGTTCAGGAGCTCGAGACCAGCCTGATCAACATGGAGAAACCTCAACTCTACTAAAAATACAAAATTAGACAGGCATGGTGGCACATGCCCGTAATCCCAGCTACTCGGGAGGCTGAGAGAGGAGAATCACGAACTCAGGAGTCGGAGGTGGCAGTGAGCCAAAATCGTGCCATTAACCTCCAGCCTGGGCAACAAGAACGAAACTCTGTCTCAAAAAAAAAAAAAAAAAAAAAAAAGGGGGCTTAATGGGGGCTGCTAGGTAAGTAGGTAAGTTTTCCCTTGCTCTTGCTCTTCTAAGGGAAACCATGGTCTCTTTTTTACTTCATATATCAAAAAACACAGAAATAGTGCCAACTGCTACCAGTACCCATTCCACCCCACCAAGAACAAACCAACTTGAGAACAAAGCTGATGTATATAATTGGGCAGAATTTCAGGGAAATGGAGAGAGAACCCTGATCAAATCATACCTGAAGTCAATAGCGCAATATTATGGCACTTCCTGTTATTTGGGCCAATATAATTTCTTTCTTTTTTTTTTTTTTTGAGATGGAGTTTCACTCTTGTTGCCTAGGCTGGAGTGCAATGGCACAATCTTGGCTCACTGCAGCCTCCGCCTCCCAGGTTCAAGCGATTTCTTCTGCCTCAGCCTCCCGAATAGCTGGGATTACAGGCATGGGCCACCACGCCTGGCTAATTTTGTGTTTTTAGTAGAGACGGAGTTTCTCCATGTTGGTCAGGCTGGTCTCAAACTCACTACCTCAGGTGATCTGCTTGCCTCAGCCTTCCAAAGTACTGGGATTACAGGCGTGAGCCACCATGCCCAGCTGAGCCAATACAATTTCTTATTGTTTAAGTGAATTTGAGTCAGGTTTATGTTACTTGCAGATTATAGCAACCCAGGGTGACTGGGAGAATAAATCCTAATAATTAAAGATTTTAGTGTAGTGTGTAGTACATATATATAAAAATGGTAGCTATTAATATTATTTTAGGTAGAGACCTAATTTGTAAGTCACTCAATGTAGTGATCATGACCGGGAGATCCATTAGAAGTCACCTATTGGTGCCGGGCATGGTGGCTCATGCCTGTAATCCCAGCACTTTGGGAGGCTGAGGCGGGCAGATCACCTGAGGTCGGGAGTTCGAGACCAGCCTGGCCAACATGGAGAAACCCTGTCTCTACTAAAAAATATAAAATTAGCCAGGCTTGATGGTGCATGCCTGTAATCCCAGCTACTTGGGAGGCTGAGGCAAGATAATCACTTGAACCCGGGAGGTGGAGCTTGCCATGAGCCGAGATTGTGCCATTGCACTCCAGCCTGGGCAACAAGAGAGAGACTCCGTCTCAAAAAACAAAACAAAACAAAACAAAACAAAACAACACTTATTGATAGGGGTTGTGATGAGAAGACTCAGTCTCTGAAAAAGAAGGAAGACTGGAATAAGGGGTAGAGAATTGGCTTGAGATTTGCCTCTGGCAAACCAGGTTTAGATTCTGGTTGACAGGCAAGACACTAGCAGAAGAAACAAAGCAAAACTGATATAAATGTTGAGGATGTGGTACCCTTCCTAATTCCCAGATTTCAGCTGGGAGTTTTTCTTTGGTCCTAATAACTCAAATAGCCAGCTCTGCTTCAGAAACTTCCTTATGTCCTTTCTTTGCCCTCATTAGAGCTCCCATTATTGGTTTCCCTGGAATGTGCTCTTAGACAAACACTACTTCTGTTTAAATGTTTGCATTATTTAAACAGGTGAAAATAGTAAAATTAAAGGAGCTCATTTCATTCTTATTCAGTTGTACTTTTTTAAAGACTCAAATGGCTTAATTACGTATTTTAAGCCAAGCAATAAAAACATCTAAAAATTGTTCCAAAACCACATCGTTTGCTTGATGGTGAACAGTTTCTAAACAAAACTAATGTAGCCAGGAAAATGTTGTCCTAAGCCACTGGACAGTTCTTCCTTGAATTGTTGTAGCTGGTAATTAAGCTGGTATGATTGTTAATATTTTCTATTTTTATCAAATTGCTCTTCCAAATTCTGAAAACTATTCAGTCCTTGAGGGCATATGAAATCATCTCCTTGTTATTAAGAAACATGTAAAGCAGATTAAATTAGCAATTATGATCCTAAAGCAAAAATTAAGGAAATGTGCAAGGTTTGACTACCAGGATGTTCATTGAAGCTTTATTTATTTATTTATTATTTGATTATTATTTTTGTTTTGAGATGGAGTCTTGCTCTGTCACTCAGGTTGGAGTCCACTGGTGTAATCTCGGCTCACTGCAACCTCCGCCTCCCAGGTTCAAGCGATTCTCCTGCTTTACCCTCCTGAGTAGCTGTGATTACAGGCATGTGCCACCACGTCCAGCTAAGTTTTGTATTTTTAGTAGAGACGGGGTTTCACCATGTTGGTCAGGCTGGTCTCGAACTCCTGACCTCAAGTGATCCTCCCACCTCAACCTCCCAAAGTGCTGGGATTACAGGCATGAGCCACTGCGCCTGACCCTGAAAGATGATTATTAATATGTGTGCATGTCTTCTATAGACAGATAAAGCATTGGAAAATTTACTCATTTTCACTTTTCCCAAAAAGAATAATTTTCACTACATAAATACAAATGATATATATTTATACATTTTAGAAAAGCAAATTGTTTTCAACCACTTTCAACTAATTTGGAAGTCTTATTTTGCTAATGAGGTGATTTTGGCATTAATATTGGTAATTTCATTTCTTCTTTTTTTTTTTTTTTTGAGACAGAGTCTCGCTCTGTCACCCAGGCTGAAGTGCAGTGGTGAGATCTCGGCTCACTGCAAGCTCTGCCTCCCGGGTTCATGCCATTCTCCTGTCTCAGCCTCCTGAGTAGCTGGGACTACAGGTGCCTGCCACTGCGCCCGGCTAATTTTTTTTTTTTTTTTTGGTAGAGACGTGGTTTCGCCGTGTTAGCCAGGATGGTCTCGATCTCCTGACCTCGTGATCCGCCCGCCTCGGCCTCCCAAAGGGCTGGGATTACAGGCGTGAGCCACCGCGCCCAGCCTAGTAATTTCATTTCTCAAGAACTCACTATATTTCTGCAGTTTATGCTAGATTTATAGATAGATGAGAAAAAGTTTCATCCTGAAGAGTTCATTTTAAAAATATTAGTAAATGTGGAATAATTGTGAACAACTAGTTACCAGGAACTTCCATTTGCCGTTTAACAATCTTTGTTCATGTTTGTTTGTGTGTGTGGTTTTTTTTTGTTTGTTTTTGTTTTGAGACAGGATCTCACTCTGTTACCCAGGCTGGAGTGGAGTGGCATGATCTCAGCTCACTGCAACCTCCGCCTCGCGAGTTCAAGAGATTCTCATGCCTCAGTCTTCCAAGTAGCTGGGATTTCAGGCACGCGCCACCATGCCGGACTAATTTTTTTGCATTTTTAGTAGGGATGGTTTTTCACCATGTTGGCCAAGCTGGTCTCAAATTCCTGGCCTCAAGTGATCCGTCTGCTTTGGCCTCCCAACGTGCTGGGATTACAGGCATGAGCCACCGCGTCCGGCCTTTGGTCATGTTTCCACTATGGTTAAGACCTTGTGATAAATTGTCAGATTTATAAAGCTGAATGAGATCAAGTTCCTAATTGGGGAAACAGACACAACGCCCTATTTTATTTAACCATGGACGTTATGCATTTTTATTGATTTTTTGGCATTTCTACTTATCCTTTGACGGTAATGATTGGAAAATCATACCATCTAATGTAAAATGAACAATAAGCCACCATTATAAAAGCAATATAAGTAAAACCAAATAAATTAGTTTGCTAATTGCCTCTCTTGGCCACTAATAATCACCTGTTAAACATTTATCTCTAAACTATATTCTAGAATAAATTATGTCTCTTTAGCAATTGTTTTGGCTGAAAGAACAGTTTCGGATTCTTGAGTACAATTGGAGGAGATTATACTGCAAAATTTTCCAAATTTGTCCATGCTTTATATATCTTGCCCATCAAACCAGTCAATCCAGTTGAGTCACTAATGGAGCAATGTATAGATGATTCTTCAATATCCATTACTTCATTTACTATTTTTTAAGCCAAATTATTGAGAAAGAGGGAACAGTTATAGGGATGTGCCCCAATTAGATAAATCCATTCCATTCCCCAATTATTACTTCAGGATCCCAGGCCTAAATTATTTAGACCATTCTTATTTTGAGACTGTATATAACCTGATTCAGATTAATAAGATAAATTTGTTAGGACTTTTTGAAAGTGTCACTTTGGGCCAGGAGCAGTGGCTGACTCCTGTAATCCCAGCACTTTGGGAGGCTGAGGCGGGCGAATCACCTGAGGTCGGGAGTTCGAGACCAGCCTGACCAACATGGAGAAACTCCGTCTCTACTAAAAATACAAAATTAGCTGGGCGTGGTGGCACGTGCCTGTAATCCCAGCTACTTGGGAGGCTGAGGCAGGAGAATCGCTTGAATCCGGGAGGTGGAGGTTCAGTGAGCCGAGATTGTGCCATTGCACTCCAGCCTGGGCAACAATATCGAAACTCCGTCTCAAAAAAAAAAAAAAAAAAGAAAGTGTCATTTTGAACATCTTATGACCATTTAGTTCTCAGGTAATCTCCATGACCTGGAAAGTCTGTCATCAGGGAAGAAGTTGCTTAATAGATATTGCTGTTAGAAGAGGATCTATGCTGATGTTCAAATATGGACAAGGACATGGGATAAAAGAAAACCTTCTAGAAGACAGAACTAGGGCTCAATAAGGGGAATAGAAAGGGCAATCTTCTCAGGGGTACTGCCTGAGACTGCCAGTGTGGTTAATCAAGGGCCTCAACCCTGTGCATGTCACAGAGCTCTTGCTATTCCTGTCCAACAGGATGTGGTATGTGTTCTGGAACAGTGGACAGTGTGTATTGTTGCCCAGTCTCTTATTTTCTAACTTTTTTTCTAAGACAGAGTCTCACTCTCTCACCCAGGCTGGAGTGCAGTGGCGTGATCTCAGCTCGCTGCAACCTCTGCCTCCCAGGCTCAAGCAATTCTCCTGCCTCAGCCTCCTGAGTAGCTGGGATTACAGGTGCATGCCACCATGCCTGGCTAATTTTTTTTATTTTTAGCAGGGACGAGTTTTCACCATGTTGGCCAGGCGGTCTCAAACTCCTGACCTCAAATGATCCACCCACCTCAGTCTCTCAAAGTGCAGGGATTACAGGCACGTCCCACAGTGCCTGGCCTATTTTCCAACTTTTTAACAGTAATCTTGTTCTTTGAGTACTGGGGTGTTGGGAGGTACGTTATCATTCTGAGAAGCTATAGCCAGGACTGATAAACATGACAACACAATGCCCAGATTGCTCAGCTTGGTGCTGGTATCACAATTAGATGGGTCTTTGGGTTGACTTCTAGGTGAATGCGTCTCATACAAGCGGGGTTATGACCAAAGCACTCATTCCTGCCAACTGCCAGGAGTGAAGTCGGCTAATGGCCCACAGCCAAGTCCCCCTCTAGGAATTGTCGTGTCTCCAAATTATACCTGTCCTCAGGGAAAGCCTACACCCAACATACTCTCAGGGAAATAGGGAAACAGAAGTGTGGAATGATGAGTGGTACAAAGGCCTCAAGTGTCATCCCTGCTGCACCTCTCCCCTGGGGATAGGCTGAGGCCTCTGTGGCATCTGCATCACTGTTCAACCCCTCTCTCTGCCCAATCCTGCTTCTTTCTCTTATTCACAGTGGTTGATCCCAAAAGTACTACCCAATAACCTTACTACACCCAAATCCCTATCTCAGGGTCTAACTAGGTGTCATCCCAGCTACCCAGGAGGCTGAGACAGGAGGATCACTTGAGCCCAAGAGTTTGAGGCTCAGTGAGCTGTGATCACACCAATGCACTCCAGTCTGGGCAAAATAGCAAGATCCTGTCTCTAATTTTAAAAAAAGTTAATATTAAAAAGTCTATCTCAGGCCAGGTGCAGTAGCCCATGCCTGTAATTCCAGCACTTTGGGAGGCTGAGGCGGGTGGATCACGAGGTCAAGAGACAGAGACCATCCTGGCCAACACGATGAAACCCCGTCTCTACTAAAAATAAAAAAATTAGCTGGATGTGGTGGCGCACGCCTGTAGTCCCAGCTACTCTGGAGGCTGAGGCAGGAGAATCACTTGAACCCGGGAGGCAGAGGTTGCAGTGAGCCAAGATCACGCCACTGCAACTCTAGTCTGGCGACAGAGCGAGACTCCATCTAAGAAAAAAAAAAGTCTATTTCCTAGGAATGCAACCTAAGATAATACATAATAATGATAATAATGTTAGGAAGCTGGGTGTGGTGGCTTACGTCTGTAATCCCAGCACTTTGGGAGACCAAGGCAGGTGGATCACCTGAGGTCAGGAGTTTGAGACCAGCCTGACCAACATGGAGAAACCTCATCTCTACTAAAAATACAAAATTAGCCAGGCGTGGTGGCACATGCCTGTAATCCCAGCTACTCGGGAGGCTGAGGCAGAAGAATCGCTTGAACCTGGGAGGCGGAGGTTGTGGTGAGCCAAGATCATGCCATTGCACTCCAGCCTGGGCAACAAGAGCAAAACTCCATCTCAAAAATAATAATAATAATAATAATAACAATAATAGTAATAATGTGTTAGGAAATACTTAGGACTTATTATGAGCCAACCACTCTTCAAAATGCTTTACATATATTAACTCACTTAATTCTCACTGCCCTATGTGGTACATGCTATTATTAATTTTGTTTTATGGATGGAAAGAATGTGGCACGGAAAGGTTCAGTTAAGCTGTCCAAGTTCACATGCTGGTAAGTGCCAAATCTAGGATCCAAGCCTAGGCAATCTGTTTGCAGAGTACTGCACTCTTTAGTATCTTGGAGACACTTAGATAGTATTCATGACATGCCAACACCTTGCACCCAGCACCACTACAGAGAAATTCAAGGCCAAGAAAAATATCAAGTTGCTGTAAGAAGCAGGTGCAGACCAGATAAAATGTGGCAGTGGGCTCAGCTTGCCCATGGCCAACAGCATCACTGACTCTAGGCGTTCCCCGGCTCACCCCTAGCTTCTTGGGCTATCTCGGAAGGGGCAGTCATTGGCCATGTAGAGGTTACGGGGAGCACAGTCTCCTTAACACAGACCAAAGACTCCAGTGTCTCCTTTAAACGAAGAATGGGACAGGGGCAGCTGCTGCTGAGAACCGGAAAAAGACCCAGAGGAAAGCCAAGAATCTGAAAAATCTCAGGCACTCTGCCTTCACAGCCTGCACTATTCATACCATATGTATTCCTTCTCAGTAAGGAAGGGGAAGGGGCATGTGTAAGGCAGATAACAAACCCCTGGCTGAGCCCAAGGTGACATTGTGGTAGAATCTCCATCAGCTATTCTGCCAGGCCCTAGAGTGGCAGCTACATCCTTCCAGAAAGTGACCCTGATGCATCTCCATCCTGCTTACCAGATGCTAGTTCAGGGCCTAACCTCAGCACATGACTGTACCCTGGTCACAGGAATTGCTACAAGAATCAGGACCAGACTGGGCATGGTGGCTCACACCTGTAATCCCAGCACTTTGGGAGGCCAAGGCTGGTGAATCACCTGAGGTCTGGAGTTCAAGACCAGCCTGGTCAACATAGTGAAACCCTGTCTCTACTGAAAATACAAACAGTAGCCAGGCATGGTGGCAGGTGCCTATAATCCCAGCTACTTGGGAGGGTGAGGCAGGAGAACTGCTTGAACCTAGGAGGCAGAGGTTGCAGTGAGCCAAAATCACAGCACTGCCCTCCAGCCTGGATGACAGAGTGAGACACTGTCTCAAAAAATAAAAATAAAAAAAGAAAAAAAAAAAGAATTCAGCCCAATGAAAATGTGCTGGGGAACACTGGAAAAGTTTCCTTGCACTCATAGGCAGCAGTTATCTCACCACTTGCCCAAGGATGAGGTGGACATGGAGGAGGCAAATCAGAAGAACAGCAGGGAAATGGTGCTAGAGTCCCTGGATTAAGTCATCCCAGAAACCTGCACTTCCTCCGGACTCGTAGCTTCCTGAACCACTAAGTCTCCTCACCATTTAAGTCAGCATGACTTGGACTATCTCCCCTTTTGGCGGAGAGAAGGAGCATCTTCAGACTTCACTCCAACCCTTTCCCCTCCAGACCATTGAGAAAATGTTTACAGCATTTAAAAAAGTATTAATTTGGATGCTTTTGATTGCAAGTAACAAGAGTAAATAGTAGCTAACTTAAGCAAAAGAGATAACTTTTTTTGGAAAATTGGGACATTTCATGGAATCCAAGGACAGAGTCACAGCCTGGCCTCTGGAATAAGCCAATTGTAAGGAATTCAAGAGTCCTTTTTCTTCATCTTTTTGCAGTGCCTTTTTTCTTACTGCCAAAAAGGCTTTCTTTGTTCTTCAGTCCACAATTAAGAACATAACTACACACAGCTTTTGAATTTTCCGTGTTACAGCTAATGCAGAGAGACTGATTTATTTTCTCTCCCTCTCTTCCTCCCTTCCTCTCTAACTTTTGAAATCTCTCTGTCTGAATTTTGAAATTCCTACAGAACAAACTTAGCCCAGCTTGGGTGAGGTAGCCATGCTTGAACTAATGAACAGTGGCTGGTGGCTGATGAAGGGGTGTCGGGTTGAAGGCCACTTCTAGGAAAGTGGGTACTATTGCTGTACCAAACGGATAGAGCAGTAGTGGAGAACAATAAAGAGAAAAGAAGTTCTTAGCAATATACACTTGAACAACAACGAAAGGGAATATGAGAAAACGAAAGCATTTATCAAAGTTATGAGATTATTTATGAGGTTATTCTTTTAAATTTTGTATTTTAGAACAGAAAACATAATGCAGGCTGGACGTGGTGGCTCACGTCTGTAATCCCAGCACTTTGGGAGGCCGAGGCGGGCAGATTGCTTGAGGTCAGGAGTTTGAGGCCAGCCTGGCCAACACAGTGAAACATCATCTGTACTAAAAATACAAAAATTGGCTAGTCCTGGTGGCTCACGCCTGTAATCCCAGCACTTTGGGAGGCTGAGGTGGGCGGATCACCTGAGTTCGGGAGTTCGAGGCCAGCCTGATCAACATGGAGAAACCCCGTCTCTACTAAAAATACAAAATTAGCTGGGCGTGGTGGTGCATGGTTGTAATCCCAGCTACTCAGGAGGCTGAGGCAGGAGAATCGCTTTAATCCGGGAGGCAGAGGTTGCCGCGAGCCAAGATCACGCCATTGCACTCCAGCCTGGGCAACAAGAGTGAAACTCCATCTCAAAATAAAAATATACAAAAATTAGCCAGACGTGGTAGAGTGCGCCTATAATCCCAGCTACGGGGGAGGCTGAGACAGGAGAATCGCTTGAACCTGGGAGGTGGAGGTTGCAGTGAGCTGAGATGGAACCACTGCACTCCAGCCTGGGCGACAGAGCAAGACACCGTCTCAAAAAAAAAAAAAAAGAAAAGAAAAGAAAACATAATGCAGCAGATAAAAAACTGAAACTTTGTTGTCACACTCACCCCCCGCCACCCCATCTGCATTCCAGCTGCACCACCTACAAGCTACATAGCCTTGTGCCATTTATTTAACTGTAAATGAAGATAATACCTATCCAAAAGTTAAGGATGCAATGAGTGAGTCGATGTAATATGCTCAGCACCATACTGGTACATAATGAGTGCCTTACAAGCAGTAGCTGGTATTATTTATAAATTTTCCTTAATTGGTTAAAATACCATTTAAAAACAAATAAAAAGTGGAAAGGGGGGGATATTTCTGCTGCTTCGTCTGAACCAAGTTGTAAATTATTGGTACCATAAGATATAGTTTTTGCTGGGGCCTGTGGGGTGACACTGAGCCGGGTGGTCACCTATGATGGAGGTCAGTGGTTCCTGAGATGGAAAGTCTGTAGAGCTGCATTACTGTATTGATTAACTGTGAGGGAATTTTCTCCACAGGGGGTTTAACAATAGCAGAACCATTAGCAGCATCTCCTTGAGCGCCATCTGGCATTGATTTTTCCACCGTACTTCCTGAGGGAGGACTCTCCGGGGGCCTTAAAGTGAAGGAAACGATTCTTCTCTTACCTCTGCAACTGCTGACTTAGAATCTTCTGTTTTAGTTTTTTTTTCTTCATTTATTCACTTCGATAACACAGAGACAAGCTAGAAAAAGGGCACTGCTATGCTGTATATAAAAAAAAAATCACTTCTGAGTTAGGTCTTATGTGTGCCACAAGCCCTGTAGTTCAGTTTAAAATTTTTGTTGAGTTTTTATTCCGACAAGACTTATGTTTAGGGTAGAATTAACCCATTATTTACTTACAGTGTCAGCACAGGAAGCAATCACATTATCTGAAAGTAAAGTCTGTAAGTGGGCATAGTTGCGGGCACCTGTAATCCCAGCTACTCGGGAGGCTGAGGCCGGGGGAATAGCTTGAACACCGGAGGCAGAGATTACAGTGAGCCAAGATGGCACCACTGCACTCTAGCCTGGGCGACAGAGCAAGACTTCATCTCAAAAAAAAAAAAAGAAAGAAAGTAAAGTCCAAAGCATTGACATTCTTCTGTGACAAAATGACAAAAGATGGTTAGTTGTGTAGGTAATAGAAGAATGTCCAATAGAAAACTATTGATATAATTGTTGGTGTTGTGCAGTAAAAAATAAAAAAATTGCAAAAAGGCCGGGCACGGTGGCTCACGCCTGTAATCCCAGCACTTTGGAAGACCAAGGTGGGCAGATCACAAGGTCAAGAGATCGAGACCATCCTGGCCAACATGGTGAAACTCTGTCTCTACTAAAAATACAAAAATTAGCTGGGCGCGGTGGTGTGCATCTCTAGTCCCAGCTACTCGGGAGGCTGAGGCTGGAAAATCGCTTGAATCTGGGAGGCAGAGGTTGCAGTGAGCTGAGATCGTGCCACTGCACTCCAGCCTGGAGACAGAACGAGACTCTGTCTCAAAAAAAAAAAAATTACAAAAAGATCTTATAATTGCCTGCAATTAATCACCCATGGACTGCTTTGTTATATTGCTTCTAATTTTGTTTTATTTATTTATTTATTTATTTATTTATTTATTTTGAGACAGGGTCTTGCTCTGTCACCCAGGCTGGAGTAGGGTGGCATGAGCAGGGCTCAATGCAGCCTCATGATGCAAACTTAGCCCCAGCTAATTTTTAAAAAAACATTTTGTACAAACAGGGTCTCACTCTGTTACCCAGGCTGTTCTCAAACTCCCGGGCTCAAGCGATCTTCCCAGCTCAGCTTCCCAAAATGTTGGGATTACAGGCGTGAGCCAACACGCCCAGGCTAATTTTGTTTTAAACTACTATTTAAATAGTTTATTTTTTTAAATGTTTTTACCATTTGTGGTTTTACCTTACCAAATAAGTTACATCCCTTCTAAATAGGCTAGTGCTTTCTAAGTACTGTACTTAATGACTTAATTTTTATTTCAAATGTGTTGATCTGGAAAGTTGAAGGATGTAATATTCCAGATATAATATGCTTTCACCTCATTGAGAGTCAGTTTGCTTCTCTGCAAAATTAGAGAATTGGGTCAGATGCCCTTTTTGACTTTTCCCATTCTAAATATGCCATGATTTCATGCATATTGAGCTAGAACACCCCAAATGTGGAGTTGATTCAAACATTACCCAGTTTTTTTGTTTTGTTTTATTTTTTGAGTCTCGCTCTTGTTGCCCAGGCTGGAGTGCAATGGCACAATCTCGGCTCACCACAACCTCCCCTTCCCAGGTTCAAGCGATTCTCCTGTCTCAGCTTCCCGAGTAGCTGGGATTACAGGGCATACACCACCACGCCTGGCTAATTCTGTATTTTCAGTAGAGACAGGGTTTCTGCCTGTTGGTCCGGCTGGTCTCGAACTCCCAACCTCAGGTGATCCGCCCGCCTCAGTCTCCCAAAGTGCTGGGATTACAGGTATGAGCCACCACGCCTGGCAAACATTAACCAGTTTTGTTGCCAACTGACAGCTGCTGAAATATTCACTGAATTATTCCTGGAAGAAGACAGCATGCTTTGAAGGTATGCTGTAATGTGACTGCCCACAGTTGAAGTAAGCTGCAATGGTCAGAATGTCAAGAAGACAGCTGCCTCCAATATGCTATCTGGGGGGCCTAGCAACAAATAGCAATGAGATTGGCTAGCAGAAAAACTGAGGGCAATATGCAAGTTTGAAAATCCAATTGTGCCAAAATCAAGGCAGAAGATTCAGGTTCTTGGCTGTCTTACCTGGGTGAACTCATAAATCCTTCATTCAGCAGAATTTTATTTGTGATTATGTCCTTCTAGCTTTAAGAGATGGTGCCTTGTTTTACCATCAAATGTTGCTTCGGATTGAGGAGGTGTGCTTTTCAAATTCATATCTCAGATGTTTGTATTTCTGTAGAATACTGTGAAGCTTTATTACTCTCAATAGGTTTATAGATAAGAATTTTTTTTTAATTATCTTATTAACTGTAGAAATATCTGTGTTTCAGTGCCAGGATATTTAACCAGTGTAATGTCATCCAGTAGTGAGGAGGCAGAGTTGTGGGCAGAAGACACTAGAATAAATGTGAGTAACTCCCTCCTGCCACCTGACGTCCCTCCTGCTGTCAAAGTAACCTGCAGAGTCTGCTGTGGTCCATCATGTAGGACCGTATATCTCAAAGAATGGTCTGCTGACCCCTTCAGAATCAGCCAGGGACTGCTAAAAAATGTGGCTTTTGCAGCTCACCCCAACCCACTGAATTGAAATATCTCAGAATGGGGCCATTTTAACAAGCTCCTCAGGTGATTGATGCAAGATAAAGTTTGAGAACCCTTGACTTAAACTGAATGACTTGTCAAAATTGTAGGTATGACTCTTTCCCTCTTCTACCTAAACCCTTAATTGGCTCCACAAAGCCACAGAAGCAAGTTGAAAGTTTTTAACCTATCAAATACAGCTTTAATGACTTCTCTGCCTAGGTCTCCAGTTTTATTCTCTCCCCACTGAGTGCTGTGTGCTTAAAATTCCAGCAACAAGGAACTGTTTGCAGTCTCTGCAAACAGAGCTTGCTGCTTCTGGTCTCCTTGTCTGGGCTGACCAGGTCCCCTCTATCTGGAATGCCCTCCCTCCCTTCCTTTCTTTTCTCTTTTTTTTTTTTTTGAGACGGAGTCTTGTTCTGTTGCCAAGGCTGGAGTGCAATGGCGTCATCTAGGCTCTGTTGCCCAGGCTGAAGTGCCGTAGCACAATCTCGGCTCACTGCAACCTCCACCTCCCAGGTTCAAGCAATTCTCCTGCCTCAGCCTCCCGAGTAGCTGGGATTACAGGCACCTGCCACCACACCTGGCTAACATTTGTATTTTTAGTAGAGACAGGGTTTCACCATTTTGGCCAGGCTGGTCTCAAACTCCTGACCTCAGGCAATCTACCCATCTTGGCCTCCCAAAGTGCTAGAATTACAGGCATGAGCCTCTGCGCCCGGCCTTTTCCTGTCTTTTCTTTCCAGGCCTCTCTATCTAGAATGTTCCTTCTTTCTTCCTGCCTTTCATTACATCCCCTGAACTAAGTTAACATGGCTGCTCTTTCTCTTTGTAGATCTGTATCATCAGTCTTATCATATTGAATTATAAATGCTAGGGCTATTTTTCTTTTTTTTTTCCTGAGACAGAGTTTCGCTCTTGTTGCCCAGGCTGGAGTGCAATGGTGTGTTCTCAGCTCACCACAACCTCCGCCTCCCAGAATCAAGAGATTCTCCTGCCTCAGCCTTCCGAGTAGCTGGGATTACAGGCATGTGCCACCACGCCCAGCTAATTTTGAATTTTTAGTAGAGACAGGGTTTCTCCATGTTGGGCAGGCTAGTCTTGAACTCCTGACCTCAGGTGATCCGCCCACCTCGGCCTCCCAAAGTGCTGGGATTATAGGCGTGAGCCACCGCGCCTGGCCTCAAGGGCTATTTTTCTATACATATCACATAATAGGCCATGAAAGTCTTGAGGACAGGTTAGTTTGGTTGCAGGCAACAGAACTCAAATCTGAAGAAAGAAGTATTGGTGAGATGCTGCATAGCTAAGAGATAAAAAAGAAGTATTTCAACTATGCTTACAAAGGGCAGACACTGGGGAAGCTGCAGGTCACAGCAATAGGAACTCCTACCCATGTCAGAGGAGGGCCATGAAGGACAAAAAGTGGAGACTATCAGTGGCAGCCTCAACAAGTCATTGTTATGTCACTGAAACATACACACGCATACATACACATACATTACATTTAACATTGTGTGTGGTTCGTGTCAGGCCTCTGAGCCCAAGCTAAGCCATCATATCCCCAGTGAACTGCACATATACATCCAGATAGCCTGAAGCAACTGAAGATCCACAAAAGAAGTGAAAATAGCCTTAACTGATGACATTCCACTATTGTGATTGATTTCTGCCCCACCTTAACTGATCAACGTACTTTGTAATCTCCCCCACCCTTAAGAAGGTTCTTTATAATCTCTCCCACCCTTAAGAAGGTTCTTTGTAATTCTCCCCACCCTTGAGAATGTACTTTGTGAGATCCACCCCCTGCCCCCAAAACATTGCTCTTAATTCCACCACCTATCCCAAAACCTATAAGAACTAATGATAATCCCACCACCCTTTGCTGACTCTCTTTTCGGACTCAGCCAGCCTGCACCCAGGTAAAATAAACAGCCTTGTTGCTCACACAAAGCCTGTTTGGTGGTCTCTTCACACGGACATGTGAGACATTTGGTGCCGAAACCCAGGACAGGGGGACTCCTTCAGGAGACCAGTACCCCGTCCTCGCCCTCACTCCGTGAGGAGATCCACCTATGACCTCGGGTCCTCAGACCAACCAACCCAAGGAACATCTCACCAATTTCAAATCGGGTAAGTGGTCTTTTCACTCTTCTCCAGCCTCTCTTGCTACCCTTCAGTCTTCCTCTCTCGCTACCCTTCAATCTCCCTGTCCTTCCAATTCCAGTTCTTTTTCCTCTCTAGTAGAGACAAAAGAGACACATTTTATCTGTGGACCCAAAACTCCGGTGCTGGTCACGGACTTGGGAAGACAGTCTTCTCTTGGTGTTTAATCACTGCGGGGATGCCTGCCTGATTATTCACCTGCATTTCATTGGTGTCTGATCACCGCAGGAATGCCTGCCTTCATCATTCACCCATATTCCCTTGGTGGCAAATCAATTGCAGGGACGTCTGCTTTGGCTGCTCACCCACATTGCAGCCCAGGGCTGCTCACCCACCCCCTTCTCCATGTCTCTACCCTTGTCTTTAAACTTGCCTCCTTCACTATGGGCAACCTTCCACCCTCCATTCCTCCTTCTTCTCCCTTAGCCTGTGTTTGCAAGAACTTAAAACCTCTTCAACTCTCGCCTGACCTAAAATCTAAGCATCTTATTTTCTTCTGCAATACCACTTGGCCCCAATACAAACTTGACAGTAGTTCCGAGTGGCCAGAGAATGGCACTTTCAATTTGTCTATCCTACAAGATCTAGATAATTTTTGTCGAAAAATGGGCAGATGGTCTGAGGTGCCTGACGTCCAGGCATTCTTTTACATGTCGGTCCCTCCCTAGTCTCTGCTCCCAATGTGACTCGTCCCAAATCTTTCTTCTTTCTCTCCTGTCTGTTCCTTCAATCTCCACCCCAAGCTCTGAGTCCTTTGAATCCTTTTCTATGGACTCATCTGACCTCTCCCCTTCTCCCCAGGCTGCTGCCAGGTCCCGGTTCTTCCTCAGCCTCTGCTCCCCAATCCTATAATCCTTCTATCACCTCCCCTCCCAACACCCAGGCCTGGCTTACAGTTTCGTTTTGCGACTAGCCCTCCCCCACCTGCCCAACAATTTCCTCTTGGAGAGGTGGCTGGAGCTGAAGGCATAGTCAGGGTACATGTGCCTTTTTCTCTATCAGACCTCTCTCAGATTAGTCAGCATTTAGGCTCCTTCTCATCAGACCCCACTAAATATATACAGGAATTCTGATATCTAACTCTGTCCTACAATTTAACCTAGAGTTACTTAAATGTCATCCTAACTTCTACCTCCTCCCCAGATGAATGGGAAAGAGTTTTTTCTCTAGCCCAATCTCACACTGACAACCGCCGGCTTCATGAGCCAGACCTCCAGGAAGGCATTAGAGCAGTTCCCTAAGAAGATCCCCAATGGAACTATCAGGCAGATTCCCCAGGTATAGCTAGGCGAGATTACATGGTTTCCCGCCTAGTTGAAGGGCTTAAAAAGGCAGCTTACAAAGCTGTTAATTATGACAAACTTAAAGAAACTACCCAAGGTAAAGATGAAAACCCAGCCCAGTTCATGGCCCGCTTAGCGGCAACCCTTAGATGCTTTACCACCCTAGACCCAGAGGGGCCAGAAGGCCGCCTTATTCTTAATATGCATTTTATCACCCAGTCAGCTCCTGACTTTAGAAAAAAGCTTCAAAAATTAGATTCTAGCCCTCAAACCCCGCAACAGGACCTAATTAGCCTCGCCTTCAAGGTGTACAATAATAGAGTAGAGGCAGCCAAGTTTCAACTATTTCTGAGTTGCAATTACTTGCCTCCACTGTGAGAGAAACCCCAGCCACATCTCCAGCACACAGGAACTTCAAAACGTCTGAACTGCAGTGGTCAGGCGTTCCTCCAGGACCAACTTACCCAGGATTTTGCTTCAAGTGCTGGAAATCTGGCCACTGGGCCAAGGAATGCCCCTAGCCTGGGATTCCTCCTAAGCTGTGTCCCATCTGTGCGGGACCCCACTGGAAATCGGACTGTTCAACTCACCTGGCAGCCACTTCCAGAGCCCCTGGAACTCTGGCCCAAGGCTCTCTGACTGACTCCTTCCCAGATCTTCTCGGCTTAGTGGCTGAAGACTGACGCTGCCCGATCGCCTTGGAAGCCCCCTAGACCATCACGGATGCTTCGGGTAACTCTCACAGTGGAGGGTAAGTCCGTACCCTTCTTAATCAATACGGAGGCTACCCACTCCACATTACCTTCTTTTCAAGGGCCTGTTTCCTTTGCCTCCATAACTGTTGTGGGTATTGACTGCCAGGCTTCTAAACCTCTTAAAATTCCCCAACTCTGGTGCCAACTTGGACTGCATTCTTTAATGCACTCCTTTTTAGTTATCCCCACTTACCCAGCTCCCTTATTAGGTCGAGACATTTTAACAAAATTATCTGCTTCCCTGACTATTCCTGGGCTACAGCCACACCTCATTGCCGCCTTTTCCCCCAGTTCAAAGCCTCCTTCACATCCTCCCCTTGTATCTCCCCACCTTAATCCACAAGTATAGGACACCTCTACTCCCTCCTTGGCGACAGATGATCAACCCTTACCATCCCATTAAAACCTAGTCACCCTTACCCCAATCAACGCCAATATCCCATCCTGCAGCATGCTTTAAAAGGATTAAAGCCTGCTATCACTTGCCTGTTACAGCATGGCCTTTTAAAGCCTATAAACTCTCCTTACAATTCCCCCATTTTACCTGTCCAAAGACCAGACAAGTCTTACAGGTTAGTTCAGGATCTGTGCCTTATCAACCAAATTATCTTGCCTATCCACCCTGTGGTGCCAAACCAATATACTCTCCTATCCTCAATACCTCCCTCCACAACCCATTCTGTTCTAGATAAACCTAGCTGACCCCATACATCCTAAATCCTTTCCCCACTCCCCTTTCCATTCCTTAAAAAACAGCCCTAAAAGCTGCTCCCACACTAGCTCTCCCTAACTCATCCGAACCCTTTTCATTACACACAGCCAAAGTACAGGGCTGTGTGGTCAGAATTCTTACACAAGAGCTGGGACTGCGCCCTGTAGCCTTTCTGGCCAAACAACTTGACCTTACTGTTTTAGCCTAGCCCTCATGTCTGCATGCAGTGGCTGCTGCTGCTTTAATACTTTTAGAGACTCTCAAAATCAGAAGCTATGCTCCACTTACTCTCTACAGTTCCCATAACTTTCAAAATCTATTGTCCTCCTCATATTTGACACATATGCTTTCTGCCCCCCAGCTCCTTCAGCTATACTCAGTCTTTGTTGAGTCTCCCACAATTACCATTATTACTGGCCCGGACTTCAATCCGGCCTCCCACGTTATTCTGGATACCACACCTGACCCCTATGACTGTATCTCTCTGATCCATCTGACATTCACTCCATTTCCTCATATTTCCTTCTTTACTATTCCTTACCCTGATCACACTTGGTTTATTGATGGCAGTTCCACCAGGCCTAATCGCCACTCACCAGCAAAGGCAGGCTATGCTATAGTATCTTCCACATCTATCATTGAGGCTACCGCTCTGCCCCCCTCCACTACCTCTCAGCAAGCCGAACTCACTGCCTTAACCTGGGCCCTCACTCTTGCAAAGGGACTACGCATCAATATTTATACTGACTCTAAATATGCCTCCCATATCCTGCACCACCATGCTGTTACATGGGCAGAAAGAAATTTCCTCACTATGCAAGGGTCCTCCTCCATCATTAACACTTCTTTAATAAAAACTCTTCTCAAAGCCGCTTTACTTCCAAAGGAAGCTGGAGTCATTCACTGCAAGGGCCATCAGAAGGCATCAGATCCCATCACTCAGGGCAACACTTATGCTGATAAGGTAGCTAAAGAAGCAGCTAGCTTTCCAACTTCTGTCCCTCATGGCCAGTTTTTCTCCTTCTCATTGGTCACTCCTATTTACTCTCTTACTGAAGTTTCCACCTATCAATTTCTTCCCACACAAGGCAAATGGTTCTTGGACCAAGGAAAATATCTCCTTTCAGCCTCACAGGCCCATTCTATTCTGTCATCATTTCATAACCTCTTCCATGTAGGTTACAAGCTGTTAGCCTGCCTCTTAAAACCTCTCCTTTCCTTTCCATCATGAATATCTATCCCCAATCCCCCATTCTTGACTCCCTCTTTGAGTGGATAGATGATCTTTGCTGACAGGACACACTCCAAAGCTTTCACCCTGATGAAGTCCTATTCTTTACTTTTATACTCACTCTTATTCTCGTTCCCATTCTTATGCCATCCTCTACCTCTCCCCAGCTATCTCCACCACACTATCAACCTCACTCACTGTCTCCTAGCCATTTCTAATCCTTCTTTAACAAACAATTGCTGGCTTTGCATTTCTCTTTCCTCCAAAATTGCCGAGGCCTCAATTTACTCATTGCTGAAAAAGGAGGACTCTGTATATTTTTAAATGAAGAGTGTTGTTTTTCCCTACATCAATCTGTCCTGGTATATGACGACATTAAAAAAACCCTCAAAGATAGAGCCTGAAAACTTGCCAACCAAGCAAGTAATTATGCTAAACCCCCTTGGACCCCCTTGGACACTCTCTGATTAGATGTCCTAGGTCCTCCCAATTCTTAGTCCTTTAATACCTGTTTTTCTCCTTCTTTTATTTGGATCTTGTGTCTTCCGTTTAGTTTCTCAATTCACACAAAACTGCATCCAGGCCATCACCAATAATTCCATACAACAAATGCTCCTTCTAACAACCCCACAGTATCACCACTTACTACAAATTCTTCCTTCAGCTTAATCTCTCCCACTCTAGGTTCCCATGTCGCCCCTAATCCCGCTCGAAGCAGCCCTGAGAAACATTGCCCATTATCTCTCCATACTACCCCCCAAAATTTTTGCCCCCCCAACACTTTACCACTATTTTATTTTATTTTTCTTATTAATAGAAGAAGACAGGAATGTCAGGCCTCTGAGCCCAAGCTAAGCTATCATATCCGCAGTGACCTACATGTATACATCCAGATGGCCTAAAGCAACTGAAGATCCACAAAAGAAGTGAAAATAGCCTTAACTGATGACATTCCACCATTGTGATTTGTTTCTGCCCCACCCTAGCTGATCAATGTACTTTGTAATCTCCCCCACCCTTAAGAAGGTTCTTTGTAATTCTCCCCACCCTTGAGAATGTACTTTGTGAGATCCACCGCTGCCCCCAAAACATTGCTCTTAACTCCACCACCTATCCCAAAACCTTGCTGCTCACACAAAGCCTGTGTGGTGTTCTCTTCACAGGGACACGTGAGACAGTTCATAGTAATCAATCAAAATGCTACCCGTTGGATATTGGCTTGATGAAGGAAAAATTCCCCCAAAGGAAGGGTGTATGGTGTTGTTACAGAAGAAGGTGAAGAGATACTTGGCAGCTGAAAACAATAGCGGTTCACTCCATTGGGCCTTGCTCTGGACTGTGCCCCCAATGTCTAATGAGGTGCTTAATACAAATTAGGCTTTTATTGAATATTTTCAGAATGATTGAAGTCAGAGAGAGAGAGAACTGATACTTACTTAACACCACCTACCAGGCAATGACTCAAGGATTTACTTGCTATTGCATTTAACCTCTCACAACAATTCTGTAGGTAAACACTGTGTTTTTTCAGATGGGGAAACTAAGACTAAAGAAAAAACTTGCCAAGGACACTCAGCAAGAGAAAGCTGTGGCCTTGAGTGTGTGGGCATTGACTTCCCTCAGTGAGAAATATAGAAGCTTTTTTCTCCACAAGAAGTATATGTGGCCATGCACAATGGCTCACTCCTGTAATCCCAGCATTTTGGGAGGCCAAGGCTGGCGGATCACCTGAGGTCAGGAGTTCAAGACCAACCTGGCCAACATGGTGAAATCTGTCTCTACTAAACATGCAAAAATTAGCTGTGCTTGGTGGCGGGTGCCTGTAATCCCAGCTACTCGGGAGGCTGAGGCAGGAGAACAGCTTGAGCTCAGGAGGCGGAGGTTGCAGTGAGTCAAGATTGCACCACTGCAGTCCAGCCTGGGGGGCAGGAGTGAGACCCTATCTCAAAACAAAACAAACAAAAAACTGAAGAATTTGAAAGAGCACTTAAATAGAGAGATATACCTTATTTATGGACTCAGCACTATAAACATGGCAGTTCTTTCCAAATTAACCTGTAATTTAATGTTAAGTTTAAGAATATAAAGAATTATAAAAGGGACACACTTCCAGGTTTGCCAGGAACAAGCAAAGCCTGCTGTCCACAGTTTTTTTGTTTGTTTGTTTGTTTGTTTTTTTAAGATGGAGTCTGGCTCTGTCGCCCAGACTGGAGTGCCGTGGCACAATCTCAGCTCACTGCAACCTCCACCTCCCAGGTTCAAGCAATTCTCCTGCCTCAGCCTCCCTAGTAGCTTGGATCACAGGTGCCCGCCACCATGCCCGGCTACTTTTTATAGTTTTAGTAGAGACAGGGTTTCACCATGTTGGCCAGGTTAGTCTCGAACTCCTGACCTCAGGTGAACTGCCAGCCTCGGCCTCCCAAAGTGCTGGGATTACAGGTGTGAACCACCATGCCTGGCCTGATTTTTGTGTTCTTCAGTAACATCTCTTTTTAGTTAACAATGTCTCGGAAAAAATAGAAGAAGGTCAATATTGCGTAACGGTTAAGTTCATTGACATTTAGAGTCAGAATTCCTGGCTTCAACTCAGCTGTTTTTTTTATCATAAATGTAATCTGAGGCAAGTTTTTAGACTGTCTGTACCTCTGTTTCTCTGTAAAAAGCAGGAAGATAATATTAGTTACCTATTTCATAGAGTTATTATGATGATTAAATGAGTTAACACATATAAAACACTTGGAATAATACCTGATACATAGTTAAGTGCTATCAAAAGTTTTGTTTGTTAGGCTAAGCGCTGTGGCTCATGCCTGTATTCCCAGCACTTTGGGAGGCTGGGACAAGAGGATAGCTTGAGCCCAGGAGATTGAGACCAGCCTAGGCAACATAATGAGACCTCGTCTCTACTAAAAATAAAAAACTTAGCCAGGCGTGGTGGCAGTCACCTCTAGTCCCAGCTACTCTGAACGCTGAGGTGGGAGGATTGCTTGAGCCCAGGAGGTTGAAGCTGCAGAAACAGTGAGCCACTGCACTCCAGACTGGATGACAGAGCAAGATCCTGTCCCCATTGCCCCCCCGAAAAGTTCTTTTTAACTGCTGCATTTAATATTTATATTTTAAATATATTACACTGTAATATATTTAATTATCCCTCTAATAAATAGAAATTTTGTTGCTTGCATATTTTTGGTACTATAGACAGTGTTTCAGAGAACAACAGGCTGGGGCCAGTGGCTCACGCCTGTAATTCCAGCACTTTGGGAGGCTGAGGAGGGGCTGGATCACCTAAGGTCGGGAGTTCGAGACCACCCCGACCAACATGGTGAAACCCCGTCTCTACTAAAAATACAAAAAAAATAAGCCAGGCTTGGTGGCGGGCACCTGTGATCCCAGGTACTCGGGAGGCTGAGACAGGAGAATCACTTGAATCTGGGAGGTGGAGGTTGCAGTGAGCCGAGATCATGCCACTGCACTCCAGCCTGGGCAACATAGTGAGATTCTGTCTCAAAAAAGAAAAAAAAAAAAGAACAACATTTCTGTTCAAACCTCCTTGTGCACATTTGCCTACACATTAGTTCAAGAAGTAGAAATGTTGAGTTAAAGGGTACATGTATGTTAAAAGTTATTATTAGGCCGGGCGTGGTGGCTCAGGCCTGTAATCCCAGCTCTTTGGGAGGCTGAGGCGGGTGGATCACGAGGTCAAGGAATCGAGACCATCCTGGCCAACATGGTGAAACCCTGTCTCTACTAAAAATACAAAAATCAGCTGGGCATGGTGGCACGCACCTGTAGTCCCAGCTACTCAGGAGGCTGAGGCAGGAGAATCGCTTGAACCTGGGAAGTGCAGGTTGCGGTGAGCTGAGATTGCACCACTGCACTCCAGCCTGGTGACAGAATGAGACTCCATCTCAAAGAAAAAAAAAGTTATTATTATGTTTATTTTATTTTATTTTACTTTAAGTTCTGGGATGCATGTGCTAAATGTGCAGGTTTTTTACATAGGTATACATGTGCCATGGTGGTTTGCTGCACATATGAACCCGTCATCTAGATTTTAAGCCCCGCATGCATTAGGTATTTGTCCTAATGCTCTCTCTCTCCCCTTTTCCCCAACCCCTCTATTTTTTATTTTTATTTTTATTTTTGAGTTGGAGTCCTGCTATTTTGCTCAGGCTGGTCTCAAACTCCTGGGCTCAAGCAATTCTCCTAAAGCTGAGGGCAAACCTGACACTGATGTCACTTGCTTTTAGCTGTTTTTTTTTTTTTCTTCCGTAAAGAAAGGGCCCCTTCAGCCTTACTATAAATAACATCTCTGATGTATGGGTCACAAAGGTAATAGTTGCCTAAGTTGTTTTTCAGGAACATAGAATCAGCTTTGGTTCAGCTCAAACCAGGTGGGACCACTGATACTTCAACTGGGCCTACGCGCATGTCTGATGGGTGACCTTTGACATCAGAGGGCTGAGAGCTCCACCTCAGATCATGCTAATGCTGCCATGTTTCTCTCTTTCTCTCTTTCTTTCTTTCTCTTTTTCTTTCTTTCTTTCTTTCTTTCTTTCTTTCTTTCTTTCCTTCTTTCTTTCTCTTTCTTCTTTCCCTCCTTCCTTCCTTCCTTCCTTCTTTCCTCTCTTCCTCCCTCCTTCCTTCTCTCCCTCCCTCCCTCCCTTTCTCTCGATTTCTTTCTTTCTCTTTCTTTCTTTCTTTTTCTTTTCTTTTCTTTTATTTTCTTTCTCTTTTTTATAGAGACAGGATCACCCAGGCTGGAGTACAGTGTTGTGATCATAGCTCACTGCAGCCTCAAACTCCTGGGCTCAAGTCATCCTCCCACCTCAGCCTCCCAAAGTGCTGGGATTACAGGCCTGAGCCACTTGCCCGGCCAATGCTGCCATTTTTTGAACATGTATCCTATGAAGAACCAAAAATCTAGACTACACTTTTACAGAACACTGATTACCTCGCTTTTCCTTATGCCTAATTATCTTTCCCCACACCTTAGACCACCCTGCTCTTCTAGCCCATAAATGTCCCTAAACTCCATCTTTGGGGAGGCGGATGTGAGACCCGTTCTCCCATCTCCTTGCTTGGCAGCCCACATAAATAAATTCTTTCTCCGCTACAAAACTCATTATGTTCATGGTTGGCTTACTGTGGTGTGGGCAAAACAGGCCTGGTTTTGTAACTGCCCAAAGGGTTCACCCTGCCCTCTGCCTAGACAGAGCCGATTCATCAGGACAGGGGATTTGCAACAGAGAAAGAGTAATTCATGCAGAGCCAGCTGTATGGGAGACCAGAGTTTTATTATTACTCAAATCAGTCTCCCTGGGGAGCAGAATTTTTAAGGACAATTTGATGGCGGAGAGGGGAGGCCAGTGAGCCAGGAATGCTGATTGGTCAGAGATGAAATCATAGCAAGTTGAAGCTGTCTTCTTGCACTGAGTCAGTTCCTGGGTGGGGCTGCAAGATGAGATGAGCCAGTTTATTGATCTGGGTGGTGCCAACTGATCCATCAAGTGTAGAGTCTGCAAAACGTCTTAAGCACTCATCTTAGGAGCAGTTTAGGGAGGGTCAGAATCTTGTAGCCTCTAGCTGCATGACTCCTAAACCATAATTTCTAAACTTGTGGCTAATGTTGGTGCTACAAAGGCAGTCTAGTCCCCAGGCAAGAAGGTCTGCTTTGGGAATGGGCTGTTACTGTCTTTGTTTTAAACTATAAACTAAGTTTTTCCCAAAGTTAGTTCAGCCTATGCCCAGGGAATGAACAAGGACAGCTTGGAGATTAGAAGCAAGATGGAGTCAATTAAGTTAGATCTCTTTTGCTGTCTCAGTCATAATTCTGCAAAGGCAGTTTCAGTTCAGTAACACTCTCACCTTAGCCAGCTGAGTAGCTGGGATTACAGGCACATACCACTATGCCTGGTTGAAATTATTAATTTTTATTTATTAATATTTAACTTGGCACTGCATACAAACAGTATAAATTTCAAGATGCACAAAAGATCCCACAGTAAAAGTCTTTCTTTCATTTCTGTTCCCCAGGAACCAGTTCCCCTCCCTAGCAACAACCACAGTTATTCGTTTCTTATGTATCTTTTCAAAAAATCAATATGCATAAACAGTATATATACATACTGTGCATCTACATATGTTATACATACACATAAACACTTATACCTATGTGTGTGCACATGTATAGTCTTTCAAAAAATCAATGATAGTGTGCAATAAATGGAGTTGTGTACTTTGCTTTTTTCACTTAATAATACATCTCAGAGGGGTTTCTCTAGGGCAGCTATAAAGCTGCCTTGCTTTTTAATGGCTGCATAGTATTCCATTGTATGGAGATGGCTTTATTTATTTATTTATTTATTTTTGAGACAGAGTCTCGCTCTGTTGCCAGGCTGGAGTGCAGTGGCGCAATCTCGGCTCACAGCAATCTGGAGATGCCATAATTTATTTAACCAGTCACCTATTGGTGGATATTTAAAATGTTTCTAGCTGGCTGCAGTGGCTCATGAGTGTCATCCAAGTGCTTTGTGAGGTGAAGGCAGAAGGATCACTTGAACCCAGGAGTTCAAAACCAGCCTGTGCAACATAGCGAGACTGTGTCTCTACAAACAATTTCAAATTTTTAAATTACCTGAGCATGGTGGCATGTGCCCGTTGTCCCAGCTACTCAAGAGGCTGAAGTAGGAGGATCGCTTCAGCCCAGGAGGCCAAGGCTGCAGTGATGTGTGAGCCACTGCTTTCCAGACTGGATGACAGAATGAGACACTGTCTCAAAATAAAATAAATACATAAATGAATAAATAAATAAAATGCCTCAAAAATAAAATGTTTCTAATATTTTGCTATAACAAACAACACTACAATAAATATCCATATGTTATCTTGTCTACGTACTTTTTTTATTTTATGAAATACTTTCTAATGGACCTAAAAATGGTGGGCCAAACATTTTTAACATTGTTTTATCTATTCATTGAGTGAATTTATCATACTTTACAAAAACATTTCTCTATGATGAACATTCGGGTTTCCTAATGGTTTTGTTAATAAATAAACTTCAAAGAATATAGGAATGTTTTTCTCATGTCTTCAACCCTGCTTCAAATTATAAACTAATTTCTTTTCATCCCTCTGTGGAAATAAATAAGTGAAGTACATATTTTTCTAGATGTTTTAAAGAGCTGTAGCTTTGCTTTCCTTTGGGTTGGTTGAGAGATACATTAGTCTTCTTGGTGACAGGATGTTGATTATAGGCCTTTCAAATTTTCTTTGTACTAATCTATACTTTTGATATACTTCAGGGATTAGAAACTGAATTGTGAATTTATTCTCAGGCTGACACTATCACCATCACTGTTATCATCATCACCCTTGTCATCTATAAGTTTAAAGATTGACCAGCCTGGGCAACATGGTGAAACCCCATCTCTACAAAAAATACAAAAAATTAGCTGGGCATGTTGGCGTATGCCTGTAGTTCCAGCTACCTGGGAGGCTGAGATGGGAGGATCACTTGAGCCTGGGAAGTGGAGATTGCAGTGAGCCAAGATCGCGCCACTGCACTCCAGCCTGAATCACAGAGAAAGACCCCGTCTCCAAAAAAAGAAAGAAAAAAAAGAGAAAGAAAGAAAGAAAGAAAAGAAAGAAAGAAAAAGATTTATTAGGAGTCTTATTGGCCTGGTGTGATGGCTCATGCCTACAATCCCAGCACTTTGAAAGGCCAAGGAGAGATTGCTTGCCTCCAGGAGTTCGAGACCAGCCTAGGCAACATGGCAAGACCCTGTTTCTTTTTTTCTTTTTTTTGAGACGGAATCTCATTCTGTCACCCAGGCTGCAGTGAAGTGGCATGATCTCGGCTCACTGCAACCTCCGCCTCTCAGGTTCAAGCGATTCTCCTGCCTTAGCCTCCCGAGTAGCTGGGATTACAGGCATGCACCACCATGCCTGGCTAATTTTTTTGTATTATTAGTAGGGACGGGTTTTCACCATGTTGGCCAGGCTGGTCTCGAACTCCTGACCTCAGGTGAACTGCCCACCCTGGCCTTTCAAAGTGTTGGGATTACAGGCATGAGCCACGGTGCCTGGCGAGACCCCGTTTCTATGAAAGAGTCTTATTATATCCGATGCTTTTATCCTTCCATATCCCATTTGCCTGCCTCATTTTGTTTAATACTGTTTTATTATTTTCTAAGAATTTTTATGCTTCTCATCTCTACAGCAGAGCCTTAGTGAAAAAAATGCATAGATTTTTTAAAATAAAAGACAATCTAGAATTAAAATCTGGTTCTACAACTTATTTCCTATGTGACTTTTGCTAAGTTAAATAATCTGAGCATATAAAATGGGAATAATAATATTCACCTTGTGAGATAATTATTGAAAGACATGTATAAATATGAATATATTTGTCACCTCTCACATGCCAGGTCCTCTAGCCCTCAGAGTAGCCACATAGGAAGGCAAATATAGCAGGCTATGAAAAACTAAGACGATAGTATGAGATGAATGTGATTTGGAAAGGTTTCCAAGGCCAGGCATTGTGGCTCATGCCTATAATCCCAGTACCTTGAGAGACCGAGGCAGGAGGATTGCTTGAGCTCAGGAGTTCATGATCAGCTTGGGCAGCATATCGGGACACGGTCTCCACAAAAAATACAAAAGTTGGCTGAGTGTGGTGACACATGACTGTGGTCCCAGCTACTCATGGGACTGAGGTGGGAGGACTGTTTGAGCCCATGAGGTTGAGGCTGCAGCAGTGAGCCATGATGGCACCACTGCACTCCAGCCTGGACAGCAGAGCAAGACCCTATCTCAAAAAAAAAAAAAAAAGAAAGAAAGAAAAGAAAGATTTCTAAACTAAGACCCAAAATTTGGCCAGGGGTGGTGGCTCATGCCTATAATCCCAGCACTTTGGGAGGCTGAGGTGGGTGGATCATGAGGTCAAAAGAGAAAGACCATCCTGGCCAACATGGTGAAGCCCCATCGCTACTAAAACTACAAAAATTAGTCGGGCGTGGTGGCTCACACCTGTAATCCTAGCTACTCAGGAGGCTGAGGCAGGAGGATTGCTGGAACCCAGGAGGCAGAGGTTGCAGTGAGCTGACATCGTGGCACTGCACTCCAGCCCGGAGGACAGAGCGAGACTCCACCTCAGGGAAAACAAAGACAAAAACAAAAACACAAAAATCTGAGAAAGTTGAGTTATGAATGGCAGAATGTTGGGTAGGAAGTGTTAAGTCCAAGAGAAAAATAAAAGCATGGATAAAGGCCTTGAGTCAGAGAGAACTTAACACACTCAAGGAATGAAATAAGTAGAGAAATTTAGAAGCCTGAAAAATAGGGAGGAGAGTGAAAGCAGCTAAGACCCCCAAATAGTTACTTTGGGAAACCTTACTGTTGGTCCATCCAATTGTCTCATCTCCTTTCTTGGTATAAGAACCCTATTTATGTTGTTCCAGAGAGCTGAGGTGCCAAGTCCTATGGAATAAATAATGAGTTTAAGCCAATCAGAGTGCTCCCATTCTCTTTTGCTAGTGACTGATTTAGGATGGCAATGGTGCCCAATTTTGACCAATTAGATAGGAAGGGAAGCCTGCAGAGGAAGGCCTCTAGGAAGCATTTTTCTCCCATGTAAAAGAAGAGAGAGCTACAAGGGGGAAATCTTACCCTTTCCTTTTTGTTTTTGGAGGTTGTGTATAGAAGTGACTGTTTCAGCCATAAGGGAGACATGCTGAGGATGGCAAGGGGCTGAGGCTGTGAGGACATAATTGAGCTGCTGAGACATCTCTGGAACTGTTTACACCTGGACTAGTTTGCCATATTCGATAATAAATATCTTTTTTTTTTTTTTTGAGACAGAGTCTTGCTCTGTTGCCCCAGGCTAGAGTGCAGTGACATGATCTTGGCTCACTGCAACCTCTACCTCCTGGGTTCAAGCGAGTCTCCTGCCTCAGCCTCCTGAGTAGCTGGGCTTACCAGTGTGTGCCACCATGCCCGGCTAATTTTTGTATTTTTATTAGAGACGGAGTTTCATCACGTTGGCCAGGCTGGTCTCGAACTCCTGACCTCATGATCAGCCTGCCTCTGCCTCCCAAAGTGCTGGGATTACAGGTGTAAGCCACTGAGCTGGGCGATAATAAATATCCTTACTGAATGAGGCACTTTTAGTTGAATTTCTGATTCCTGCCATCAAAAGTAAGTCTTGCAGGAATTTTTAGATAATATTAAGGATTTGGAATTTAATCCTAAGGATTAGGAGAGCTATTAAAGGATTTTGTGCATGGGGTGACACAAGATGTTTGCTTTTCAAAAGATCACTTTAGTTGCCATGTGGATAATAAACTGGAGAGAGGCAATGATGGATGCGGGTAGAGCAGTTAGGAACTACTGCCATTAAGTCACACAAGAGAATGCAGTGATTTAAAATAAGCGGTGGCTATGGAAATAGAAGAAAATGAGCATGGTGGCTCACGCCTGTAATCCCAGCACTTTGGGAGGCCAAGGCAGGCGGATCATGAGGTCAGGAGTTCAAGACTAGCCTGGCCAACGTGGTGAAACTCCGTCTCTACCAAAAATATAATAAAATTAGCCGGGCGTGGTGGCATGCGCCTGCAATCCCAGCTACTCGGGAGGCTGAGGCAGGAGAATCACTTGAACCCAGGAGGCAGAGGTTGCAGTGAGCTGAGATTGTGCCACTGCACACTTCCAGCCTGGGCGACAGAGAGAGACTTCATCTCAGAAAAAAAAGAACTACTGAGATACATATTGGAGGCAGGATTGTGATTATGCTTGATTCAATGTGAATGAGGAAGAGGAAGAAATCAAGGATGACTTCCAGGTGTCTAGACTGAGCTATAAAGTGGATCATAGTACCATTTGCTAAAAGAGAGATCAACCACTGGAGGAGGCTGCTACTATAAAGAGTTCATTATTGGAGACATTGGGCTGAGGGTGTTTATGTCAAATGGTCAGTCATGTAAGCTATTAGGCTATTGGGCATTTGAATGGCCTGGGGTAGAGATAAAGATGTGAAAGTTTTTGGAACCGAAATAGTGACAGAACCTGTGTGATTTTTGAGAGAAAGAGAAAGAGAGAAAGAGAGAGAGAGGAGAAGGGAAAAGGTCCTAAGACAGAATCCTAGGATCTCCAGCCCAGAGCCAGTGGAGAAGGAGACTCTGGCAAGGGAGAAGAAACAATAGCCAGAAAGAAAGAAGGAAAGTCAGAGTGTTTCCAGAAGGAGGGGATGGTCAGCACTGACAAACATAGTTGAGGGGTCAAGCAAAAAAAATAGCTGAAAAGAATCTATTGGAATTAGTTACATGAATGTCACCAGTGACACTGATAATAAAGCAGTTTTTGGACAGATGGAGGTGGAGAGGTTGGTTCAGAACCCAGGCTGGACTGAATAAGAAGTGAATAATTAAGAAATGATGACAAAATGTAGAGGATCAGATCAAGAGATTTGGCCTTGAAGCGGATATGGGGCAGGAGTTGAGGCATAAGTGGGATGAAAGGGAGGTTTTTGTTTTCCTTTTGAAGATGGGAATAACTACCTTTTCATCTTATTTCCCCCCCCCCCCCCCCACCGCCTGCCCCCCACCACCCATGCTCCAGCTCCATAGGTCTTTCCTTTCTTTGGTTCTGCCTCATTCACTGTTCCCAGTCCACGCTTTTTCCTAAATCTTTGAATGGCTCACTTCTTTTCATTATTCATGGCTCTGCTCAAATGTCACTTCATCCAAAAATTCTTCTCTGAGCTTATTCTTCTCCTCATTGTCATTTACTGTTTTATCTTCTTCATGGCTCTGATTATCTGAAATGATTTTGTTCATTTGTTTATGGATTGATTACATGTATCTTCCTTTTGTTTGTTGTTTGTTTTTGAGACAGAGTCTCGCTCTGTTACCCACGATGGAGTGTAGTGGCATGGTCTCGGCTCACTGCAACCTCCACCTCTTGGGTGCAAGTGGTTCTCCTGCCTCAGCCTCCCAAGTAGCTGGGACTACACGCATGTGCCACCACACCTGGCTAATTTTTGTATTTTTAGTACAAAAATTTTTACTAAAGAAATGTATTTCTAGTAGAGACGGGGTTTCACTATGTTGGCGAGGCTGGTCTTGAACTCCTGACCTTGTGATCCACCTGCCTCGGCCTCCCAAATTGCTGGGATTTCAGGCGTGAGCCACTGCACCCAGCCTGTTTTGGTTTTTTGAGACAGGGTCTCCCTCTGTTGCCCAGGCTGGAGTGCAGTGGCATGAGCTCGGCTCACTGCAGCCTCCACCTTTCCGGTTCAAGCGATTCTTGTGCCTCAGCCTCCCAAGTAGCTCACACCCAGCTAAGTTTTGTATTTTTAGTAGAGACAGGGTTTCACCATGTTGGCCAGGCTGGTCTCAAACTCCTGACCTCAGGTGATCTGTCCTTCTTGCCTCCCAAAGTGCTGGGATTACAGGCGTGAGCCACTGCCCCGGCTTGGTTTGTTTTTTGAGACATGGTCTCACTCTGTCGCACAGGACGGAGTGCAGTAGTGTGATCTTGGCTCCCGTGCTCAAGTGATCCTCCCAACTCAGCCTCCCAAAGTGCTGAAATTACAGGCGTGAGCCACGGTACCCGGCCTATATCTCCTAATTAAAAGTAAAGCCTGGGGTAAACTGGGTGAAGTTTATGGCCTGCTAAATACGTACATGTATTATATGCGTTATTATATCCCATGTGTTATATTATATATTATTGTATATGTGTATTATATACTATGTACTATTCTTACAACTGTATGTGAATCTATAATTATCTCAAAATAAAGTTTTGTTTTTGTTTTTTAAAGTAAGTTCTGTGAGAACTGGGATTTTGTTTGCTTGTTGACGATTGCGTCTTCATCACTAGAACCGAGTCTGGCGTGCAGTGGGCACTAAATAAGTCTTCGTAAAAAGTATAAATTAACGCCCAGCTAATTTTTGTATTATTAGCAGCGACGGGGTTTCACCATGTCGGCCAGGCTGGTCTCGAACTCCTGCCCTCAAGCAGGAGTTTCAAGACCGCCTCGGCTTCCCAAAGAGTTGGAATTACAGGCGTGGGCCACCGCGCCTGGCTGATCATGTTTAAAGGGCGGGGTGGGGAGCGTACAAACAACAGAGGAAATCCTGAGCCGCAGAGGAAACTGGAGATGGCAGGGTTTAGCACTAGAATCTCTGTAGGAGAGGTAAGATTGGAATCCTAATCTCCAGGACTCTTTCCACTACCCAGGCTATCTCTCCATTAATGGACTATTGATTGGATGACAGAGTAGCGATAGCACCGTCTTAGGAGACGCCCAATCATAGGTCATAGGTCATTTTTGCAGCTTATTGTGATGACAACAGTGGAGGATGGTCCTCCACCTTAAAAGCGGCTGTTCTCTGATTATCATTAAGCATGGCCACGCCCGCACTTAACTTCTGACAGTGGGGAAAGCAGCTGTGTGTGATAGCTTGGAAGGTTTACTGCTGCCTCAAGTCCTCTTCTCTGCAGTTGAGGTTTCAGGTTTCAATCCTCCCAATACCACAAGACAGAGCACGGGGCGGCTGCCGCCTCCGCCTCCGCGCCTTAACCTAGGCGGCTTGCCGAAGATCTCAGCCCCGCGGCCGCGCGCTCGCCCTGCCCTAGACCAGGGTTGGGCGCAGCGGCGGAGGTGGCTTCTGGGCTGCGCGAGCTGGGAGAGCTGGGAGGCGGCGATCGCAGCTGGGCCGGGACTTCCTTCCTCCACCGCACGGCAACAAAACAACCCTGCGGCAGGCACTGAGTGCTTCGCAGCTGTCTGGGCGAGAGGCACAGCGATGGGCTCCGTGCTGAGCACCGACAGCGGCAAATCGGCGCCCGCCTCTGCCACCGCGCGGGCCCTGGAGCGCAGGAGGGACCCGGAGTTGCCCGTCACGTCCTTCGACTGCGCCGTGTGCCTTGAGGTGTTACACCAGCCTGTCCGGACCCGCTGTGGCCACGTGTAAGTTCCAGGGGAGCTCGGTTTGCGCCCACCCCTAAGGAGGGCGATGTGGGGAAGCTGAGGGCATGGTGTGGGGAAGGAGGGGGACGGAAGACAGCGTCTTAGGAAATTGCTGCAGGGAGAAACCTGGACCCGTCGGATGCAGGACCACGGGGAAAACGCGGGTCGGAAGGTGACATAGGATTTCGGGAGGAGAAAAAAGAAACAAGCGGGTCCTGTAGCCCCCTTGCGCTTTCAGCTCCCGAAGCCAGATCCAGAGAAGGGGATCCAGGCACGGGTCCCGCCCAGAGCCAGGGCTCGCCAACTGGGGAGGGTGCTCTTGGCTGGAGAACCAGCGCTCGCCCAGGCACGGAAAGGAAACGAGCTCCAGCTACAAGGCAGGGGCTCCCGCAAAGCGCAGTTACCCCGCTGAACACGGTAGAACGGGCTGCGCTTCCCTCTGCCCCAGAAACCCGGGTCCGTTTTGTTTTGCTGGAGCTGTGCACGTGTTCCCAGAATGCCTACAGAGGCTCGTCTTAAGCAAACAAGGATCTGTGCAAAGTGTCTTTCCACCCCCACCCCTGCTACCCTTTCCCAACACAGACACCCAGCCCCTCAAAGGGCAAGTCAAACTGGAGCTTCCGAGTGACTTTCCACAGTCGTTAGAGTTTAACAACCTGCTAGGGTGGGGCTTGGACGTTAGCCGCAAGCCCCTGAATGTACTCCTTCAAAACCCAGCCACAACGTAACAGGAGGTGGCAGGCTACCTGCTTTACGCACGGTCTCTCCAAACCGGCGGAAATTACAGAGTAAAATAACTCTCAAAACCGCATAGTACTTAGCTAAAACTCACAGTTGGTGCAAAGCCGTGGTCGTTTCTAAGAAGAATTTAAAAACAAAGTCCCTATATAAAATTGGCACATCCTTAATGTGTGTTTGAATAACTGGTGGAGTTGGATCTGTGAATTTGTGCTCTCTGTTTACTGTGTGTGTGTGTGTTTGAGAGAGAGAGAGACGTAGTCTGGCTCTGTCGCCCAGGCTGGAGTGCGGTGGTGCTATCTCGGCTCACTGCAACCTCCGCCCACTGCAACCTCCGCCTCCCAGGCTCAAGTGATTCTCCTGCCTCAGCCTCCCGAGTTGCTGGGATTACAGGTGCCCACCCCCACACCCGGCTAGTTTTTGAATTTTGAGTAGAAATGGGGTTTCACCATGTTGGCCAGGCTGGTCTTGAACTCCTGACCTCAATTGATCCACCCACCTCGGCCTCCCAAAGTGCTGGGATTAAAGGTGTGAGCCACTGCACCCAGCCTTCTCTCTTTGTTTTGAATTTTTTTCGTGGATACGCGTGTGTGTGTTGTGTCTGCACAGATCAGGAGCGGAAGCCTACTTAGTGTCCTTTGAAGGGTGACTATAGTATGATGAAGCCCTGTGTGATACCACAGTGGCTTGTACCAGCATTTGGCTTAGCAGGAAGAAAGAAATAGCGTTATTATGAATGCAAGTGCACAACATGTTTTTGAGGACCACTTTTGAAAGGATTCAGGTAGTCCTTAAAAACATGTTGTGCACTTGCAGTCAAAAGTTTTGAGGCCGGGCGTGGTGGCTCACACCTGTAATCCTAGCACTTTGGGAAGCCAAGGTGGATGGATCACCTGAGGTCAGGAGTTCGAGACCAGCCTGGCCGACATGGTGAAACCTCGTCTCTACTAAAAATACAAAAATTAGCCAGGTGTGGTGACCCGTGCCTGTAATCCCAGCTACCTGGGAGGCTGAGGCAGGAGAACTGCTTGAACCTGGGAGGCAGAGGTTGCAGTGAGCTGAGATGGCATCATTGCACTCTAGCCCGGGCAACAGAGCAAAACTCAGTCTCAAAAAAAAGAAAGAAAAAAAAGAAAGTTTTGAAAGGGCTTAGGTAATCCTTAATACCTATAGCCTTGTATCTGAAAAGCAGTTTTCACTACTGCCCGTCTGTGAGCCAGGGACAAAAGTGTGCAGCCTGCACAATGTATAAATAAAGAGTGCTTTGGGCATTATTTCGTAGCTGTGTTTTCTTTTCTTTTGAGATGGAGTCTTGCTGTGTTGCCCAGGCTGGAGTGCAGTGGCACGATCTTGGCTCACTGCAAGCTCCGCCTCCCGGGTTCACGCCATTCTCCTGCCTCAACCTCCGGAGTAGCTGGGACTACAGGTGCCGCCACCACGCCCGGCTAATTTTTTTGTATATTTAGTAGAGACGGGGTTTCACCGTGTTAGCCAGGATGGTCTTGATCTCCTGACCTCGTGATCTGCCCACCTCGGCCTCCCAAAGTGCTGGGATTACAGGTGTGAGCCATGGCGCCCGGCCGTAGCTGTATTTTCAAGGCCTGTTGTTTCAGCTTTGTTCTTAAAACTCGAGGCTTGAATTTACCCTCCTTTCTATTACTGATGTTGTTGCTCAGCTGTCCAGATGTAGCTTATTAACATAATATCCACAGGCCAGTCTGGAAGCCAAGATGGGCTGTGTGAGTCATAAAATATATTGATTATTTTAGGGCAATAACAGCCTAAAGATATCTCCATTTAAATTGAATCATTATTAGCATTAAAACTTTAAAGTTGTGCAAAACATAAACAGTGGGCGTTTTGAAGATTCTTTTTGGAACAGACCGCTTTGCTATTCAATGATCTGACTGGAGATTGTTTTCCCGGTTTGGACTTTGAATATTTAATTTACCATTTACAATATTTTTCCTTCTACTAAAGGATAATATAAATTTGCAAAATGTTAAATTTTTTGTTTAATCTTTTTCTTTGTTAAAGTGAATAGGAAACTAGCAACTGGAAAAATAGTCATAAAATAGCATTACAAGGGCTGAACAAATTGCCTTTCCTCTCTTTACTGTTCTTTGTTTTGACAAATCTATGTCCATTGTTCTGGCTGTGGGCAGAATTTCCATATTCCTCCTTTTGGCAAACTTACTTGGTCCCCTTCCACTTTATAAATGTTAACCAGAGTCCTTTCTGCAGTAGAGATTGTGAGCGTTAATACCATTTGTACATTCTAAATGAATTACTCTTTTCCATTGAAATTAAGTTGGAAAACGAATAAATGCAAATGAACCTTCTGTATTTTATTATCCCATATTGAAGCTACATTTTCAGACATGTTGAACTAGGTGGTTTATGCTGATTTTTGTTTGTAAACCTATCTCAAGTCAAACAAGTTTAATAATAACAACAGTACCTTGAATGAATACGTAAGAGCACTTTATAAGTTGTATTGTGATGCAGTAGTAACTGGCCCTTACAGAGAGCTGGATTTGAAATTCACCTCTGCCACTAGCCAGATGTGTGACCACTTTAGGGAAATTTGAATTTGATTTTTTTCCCCTAAAGTTTTGATCATTTGAGTCTATGAAACAAACTGCTAATAGATTAACAAGGGGGGAAAAGCTTACAAATGTATTAATGAGCATATGGGCATGGGAGTCATACAAAATATGAAAACTGAGAGAAAGGGCCAGATGCTTGATGCTTTTATACCATTTTGAGGTTACAGCAGAGTAGGGGCTTGGAACATGGTTATGGGAGGGAGAAAGAAAGAAGGGGCTGGGGCAAAGATGGTCTAGTTATGCAGATGAAACTTCATAGATAGCAGCTCCTAGAAAGAATTGGCATGAGCCTGTGTTAAGTTGCTCTGTCAGACCTTCATAGGTGTCAGACTTTCAGTTAATGATTTCCTAGGTACAGATAAGGGGGTGCCTCCAAGAAAGCCTGGTTGTTTATTTCACCAGTGTAGATTTTCTCTACAGATACAAGTCTCCTCCACAAAAGGCAGCTTTTCAGGGTTATTCCTGTGGGAATATATCAAAGAAGTACATTTTGGGGTGAAATATTTTCAGTTTCCTTTAGTCCCCCATTTAAAGCTTAATTTTTAAAACATTAAACATTTCCTTTATTTATTTTTATTATTTATTTATTTATTTATAGCGGTGAGATCTCACTCTGCCACCCAGGCTGCAGTGTAGTGGTGCAATCATGGCTCACTGCAGCCTCTACCTCCTGGGCTCAGCAATCCTCCTGCCTCAGCCTCTCACGTAGCTGGGACTATAAGTGCCTGCCACCATGCCTGGCTATTTTTCACTTATTTGTTTATTTTGAGACGGAGTCTCGCTCTGTCACCTAGGCTGGAGGGCAGTGGCGTGATCTCAGCTCGCTGCAACCTCCGCCTCCCAGGTTCAAGTGACTGTCCCGCCTCAGCCACTCTAGTAGCTGGGATTACAGACATGCACCACCACACCTGGCTAGTTTTTGTATTTTTTGTAGAGGCAGGGTTTCGCCATTTTGCCCAGGCTGGTCTTGAACCCCTGAGCTCAGGTGATTTGCCTGCCTCGGCCTCCCAAAGTGCTGGAATTACAGGAGTGAGCCACTGCACCCAGCCAAGAAAGTGACAATTCTTTACATACCGCAAGGTCAGGATTTTGTAAGGGAACCATATACACAGGGTACCAGGCCAATCTTTTTCTAAGTCTGTTGGCTTTTGAATGTCAATTTCAGTCCCTCAAAACAGTTTGATCATGTATCTAAGTATGACATTCCAGTTAAAGCCTTGCTAAAATAACCACTGTCTCCAATTATGTCCTGTTCAGACTGTTACTGAACTTATGCATGTAACTATATTGCCATGAAATAGGAATACTCAAAACCCAGTTTGTGAATCCAAAGAGAAAAAGGTAAATTATTTTGCTCACAAAAGTATACTTGGCCAGGTGCAGTGGCTCATGCCTGTAATCCCAGGACTTTGGAAGGCCAATGCAGGAGGATGGCTTGAGACCAGCAGTTTGTGACTAGCCTGGGCAACATAGCGAGACCCCATCTCTACTACACAAAAGTCTTGTTCAAAAGAGAAAACCATATTTTACTTTTGAATCAGTATATCAATAATACATTTAAATAAAACCTAATAAACAAGTCCATCCAATTTCAGTCAGCTTTGACCACACAAGATTTACATATCTTTTATAACCTCTTACGATTTTTCTTCTATTTCCAACTTTCTATATTCATTTAGTTTTATCTATATCTTTTTTTATTCTTTCAATTTGAAACAAGCTTCAAATAACTTCTAAACTAGACACAATTCGTTTTCCATTAACAAAAAAATCACACTTCATGCCATTCTTTTTTTTTTTTTTTTTTTAAGATGGAGTCTCACTGTGTCACCCAGGCTGGAGTGCAGTGGCATGATCTTGGCTCATTGCAACCTCTGCCTCCCAGGTTCAAGCGATTCTCCTGCCTCAGCCTCCTGAGTAGCTGGGATTACAGGCGTGCACCACCACACCCGGCCTCATGCCATTCTTACAACCTTTCTCTCCAAAAACATATCTTGCTTTTTTGGTATATTCTGCCTGAAGAATTGTTTGTCTTATTTCTAGTAGTTTTATTTGTTTGTTTTTAGAGATATGATCTAAGAACAAACTACTCAGTGATGTGATCATAGCCTACTGCAACCTCAAATTCCTGGGCTCAAGCAATCCTCCTACCTCAACCTCCTGAGTAGCTGGAACAACAGGCATGCCCCACCACACCCTGCTAAAATTTTATTTTTTTATAGAGACAGGGTCTGCCTATGTTGCCCAGGCCAATCTTGAATTCCTAGGCTCAAGTGATCCTCCTGCCTTAGCCTCTCAAAGAGCTGGGATTACAGGCATGAGCACTCCCAAACTGCTGGGATTACAGGCATGAGCCACCACACCCAGCCAACCAACAATTTAAAACTAGCTTTATTGCTGGGCACAGTGGCTCACACCTATAATCCCAGCACTTTGGGAGGCCGAGGCAGGCGGATCACTTGAGCCCAGGAGTTGGAAACCAGCTTGGTCAACATGGCGAAACCTTGTCCCTACTGAAAATACTAAAAAATTAGCCGGGCATGGTGGCGCACATGGAGGCTGAGGTGGGAGAATCGCTTGAACCTAGGAGGCAGAGGTTGCAGTGAGCTGAGATCGCACCACTGCACTCCAGCCTGGGTGACAGATCGAGAGTCGTTCTCAAAAAAACAAAAACAAACAAAAAAACCTAGCTTGATTTATCAAAGATTACTAAAGTCATATGAACTCTGAAAAACATTTGGGATAGTTAATTTGTGAGTACTCATTTATTTAGAAGTCAGTTTGGTACTACAGACTATACAAACTCATGTGTAAACATATATATACATGTAGACACAACATATATCACATGCACACACCAGTATCCAAAAGCCAGAGAGATTCGGAAGTTTAATGCAGGAGAGCAGAACTTTAGACATGAGAGGATGGACCCTGCCCATGGCTTCTGTGGCTCAGTGGGAAGACAGAGGACCCCCAATGGCCAGGCGTGGTGGCTCACGCCTGTAATCCCAGCATTTTGGGAGGCTGAGGTGGGAGGATCACCTGAGGTCAGGAGTTCGAGACCAGCCTGCCCAACATGGCGAAACCCCGTTTCTCTAAAAATACAAGAAAATTAGCCAGGGGTGGTGGCAGGCACCTGTAATTCCAGCAACTCAGGAGGCCGAGGCAGGAGAATCACTTGAACCCAGGAGGTGGAGGTTGCAATAGCCAAGATGGCGCCACTGCACTCTAGCCTGGGTGACAAGAATGAAACTCTGTCTCAAAAAAACAAAAAAAGAAGACAGAGGACCCCCAAAGAGGGGCGATTGGTGGCTTTTGTGTTTGTGTATGCGCGCGTGTGTGTTCCTCAAGGGGTCTCAGGGTTCACAGAAGTCCCCTCTAGGCCTCTTCATGTGGTATCAAAAATGGCAAAAAGGAGGAGGGGCAGAAGGGGAAGGAAATGGAAGAACAAGTCTTAGAGGAGCCAATTTGGGGAGATTTTAAGCTTTCAAAAGGCCAATACAGTTTTAGTTAGTAGGAGTCTGAGGAACAAAAAAAGGTCTAGTTGACTAAGAAGTTCCCAAGGGAGAAACAGGATTTTAAAGAGAACAGAGAATATCAGCTATTAATTAAGCTGGCTTTTGACCACAGAGCCATCTTTCTTAAAAAAAACTTTTTTTTTTTTTTTTTTTGAGATGGAGTCTTGCTCTGTTGCCCACGCTGGAGTGCAACAGCGCAATCTCGGCTCACTGCAACCTCCGCCTCCTGGGTTCAAGTGATTCTCGTGCCTCAGCCTAAAAAATCCTTTTAAATATGCAAGCAGCAAACATTTTGTCCTCTGAGCACCCGGTCTTTTTTTTTTTTTTTTTTTTTTTTTTTGAGATGTAGTCTTGCTCTGTCGTCCAGGCTAGAGTGCAGTGGCCCGATCTGGGCTCACTACAACCTCTGCCTCCCGGGTTCAAGCAATTCTCCTGTCTCAGCATCCCGAGTAGCTGGGACTACGAGGGTGTGCCACCACACCCACCTAATTTTTGTATTTTTAGTAGAGAAGAGGTTTCACCATGTTGCTCTCAAACTCCTGACCTCAGGTGATCTGCCTGCCTCGGCCTCCCAGAGTGCTGGGATTACAGGTGTGAGCCACTGTCCCCAGCCTGAGCACCCAGTCTTTTGTGGGAGCAGAGAGAATGGTAGCTGTGGCATTTCATGCTTCTTTTTCCCCAGACCCTCCCAGCACCCCCTCTTTAGGGGGTACCCACCTCTCCTCACCTGTTTGGTTCCCAGCCGTAGCAGGAGGTATGTCTCTCTGGCCCCGTAGAGGAAGCAGATTAATGGGGAAAAAGTTACTATCACACTCTAAATATAAACCAACGTTTTAACCAAAGGAAATAACTCAAAATCAAAACAAATAAGAACATTTGAGACTGAAACCAAGAAGCTCTTGATGGCTTCAACCAAGGTTTCCTAAGAGGGAGCAAAAGTTGCAACCCTTTCAAAATCCAGATCATTCCCTACAACAGCTTAAAGAAAGCAAGGTTTTGCCAGCCGCAAATGGGGTACAACCCACATTTTTGTCTGGCCATATTCTCTAGGGTTTAAGACAGAGGAAAACAGCAGCTGGATGAGAGGCTTACAAAATGAATGGGTACCCCAAAGGTTAAGAAGTCATACAAATATAAATTCAAAACAATTCAAACTAATTTTTTCCAAGTATTTCTTTTATTTTTCCTTCCTGAGTTAAAGGATTTACATCGCCTGGGGTCTTGTTCCCTGAAAGGGAATTGAATCCAGGCTGCAGTGGTGAAAGTGCAGAATCCTTACCACTAGACTACAGGATGGAGTCTTTTTTTTTTTTTTTTTAATTTAACAAATTTCATAAGGAATCTAAAGCATGCAATTTGAGTACAAAGGATTTTAACTTTGTTTTAAATCTGATTTCTACTTTTCAAAAATCTTGCCGAGGGAGTTTCTAAACCTGTATTCCTTTTGTATCTTTTCATAGGTACCAATAAGGTAGCTATTTAAGATGTGAGCTCTAAAAAGTTTTCTTTTAAATATAGCCATTCATTTATTTTAAAAGCGATCGAAACCAATACAAGAACTAATTTATATGTTTTTCTCTGTTGATCCAAATTTAGAAAGGGTAAAACACAGAGACTCATACCATCCACATTTGACCAGGCACTATAGGCAGAGATCGGAGAGGAGAACTGACTTGGTTAAAAAAAAATGAGTTTACCTTTCTTTGCTGGCTTTTCATCCGTTGTTCCAAGAATCCAATGAATGGATTGGCTCTAGAATGAACAAAATGACTTACATCCTGATCACAACACCAAAAATTTTTCTCCTAAAGATTCGATACTTTGAGTCTATAAAACAGGCAGATAACAGATTAATGGGATAAAAGCATACACATTTATTAATATGCATATGGGCGTGGGAGTCATACAAAATATGAAAACTGAAAGAGAGGGCCAGATGCTTGATGCTTTTATACTTGAGGTTACAGAAGAATGGGGGATTGCAAGATGACAAGACAAGTTATAAGAGGGAAAAAAAAAGATAAGGGGCAAAGCTGTTCTTGTTATACAGATGAAACTTCACAGGTAGAAGCTCTCAGAAAGAATGGGTAGTAGTCGGCCGGGCGCGGTGGCTCACACCTGTAATCCCAGCACTTTGGGAGGCTGAGGCGGGCGGATCATGAGGTCAGGAGATCGAGACCATGCTGGCTAACATGGTGAAACCCCGTCTCTACTAAAAATACAAAAAATTAGCCGGGCATGGTGGCGGGTGCCTGTAGTCCCAGCTACTCAGGAGGCTGAGGCAGGAGAATGGTGTGAACTAGGGAGGCAGAGCTTGCAGTGAGCCGAGATTGCACCACGGCACTCCAGCCTGGGCAACAGAGCGAGACTCCGTCTTAAAAAAAAAAAAAAAAAAAAAAGAATAGGTAGTGGTTCATGATAAGTTTTTTTGTTAGACCTTCAAACGTTTCAGACTCTTGGTTAATCTCCTAGATTGGGCAGGGGAGACCTCAGAAAGCCTGCCTATTTATTTCACCAATGTAGACTTTCTCTACCAATGTAGACTTTTCTCTCCCCCACAACATGCAGCTTTTCAGGGTTTTTCCTTTCTGCAGGCCATCTCAATAGCCATCTCAAAGTATGTCAAATAATTATTTTTGGGGGTAAAATATTTTGTTTCCTTTTTTTTTTTTTTTTTTTGAGATGGGGTCTCGCTCTGTTATTCCGGCTGGGGTGCTGTGGCGTGATCTCAGCTCACTGTAACCTCTACCTCCTGAGTAGCTGGGACTACAGGTGTGTGCCAACACGCCCGGCTAATTTTTGTATTTTTTAGTAGAGATGGGGTTTTGCTATGTTGGCCAGACTGGTTTCAAACTCCTGGCCTCAAGTGATCTGCCCACCTCAGCCTCCCAAAATGCTGGGATTACAGGTTGAGCCACCCTGCCCAGCCAATTTTCTTTACCACTAAGTTGCTTAATCTCTTTGAATCTCTGTTTCTTCATTTGTAAAATGGGGTGAGTAGTGCCATTTTTATGAATATTTAAAATGTAAAAGTATCCCATAGTAAAGGCTCAAAACATGGTTTCTCTTTCCTTCAGTCATTCCATAAGCAAAACCCCAGGAACAGATATTATTTCTTATCTCTGTATTTCTTTTGGAAGAACACTGTGCCATGAAAAGTTGATCTATGACATTTCTAAGATGTCTCATATAGCCTCACTTTTAGCTTAGTTCTTTTTCCTTTGGTGGACTTTAATTTAAGAAGTTTCACTTTAATGTTTTATAATTTTAAGTGAACTTTATTCATATTGCTGTATCAGTTGTAAAAAATAGATTTGAGGGAAGAGCCTTCTCACTTCTGCCTTATCTTCTATTAGAAAGCTGGGGTGAGAGCCAGTAGATAACTTGGAGCTGTATAAATGGAACTTAAAAGGAGTCTGGAGGCTGGGTGTGGTGGTTCATGCCTGTAATCTCAGCACTTTGGGAGGCTGAGGTGGAACTGCTTGAACCCCAGAGTTTGAGACCAGCCTGGGCAACAAAGTGAGACCTCGTCTGTACAGAAAAAAAAAAAAAAAAAAAAAAAAAAAGCTGGGCATGGTGGGGCATGCCTGTAGTCCCAGCTACTCGGGAGGCTGAGGTGGGAGGATCACTTGAGCTCGGGAGGCTGCTGTGAGCAGTGATTGCACCACTGCACTTCAGTTTGGGTGACAGAATGAGACCCTGCCTCAAAAAAAAAAATGATTTACATTCAAAGGAAATACTCAAAGACATTTGTTGTCAGATTGAAAACAGTAGATGCAAGGGAGAAAGATATCAAAGCCAACCACTGGGCTTTAAGGCTGGTGAATAAACGGGGTCAGAGAGACTGGCACAGGAGGAAGTGAGTGCACTCATGAATGGGCCTGCTGAATGTACAGCAGTCTGATAGGCAGATATCCAAATGGAAATATCCAAAGGCTCTGGAGGAATAGACTAGGGGAAAGAGATCAGGGCTGGAGACTGAGTTATCTAAAAAGCATCTAGAGGTTGAGAATGGGCTGAAGAGAGCTAAATGAACCGGAGCACACCATAAGAAAGAGCCAAGTCTCCATTGACCTCAGATACAACTGCTCTAAGTCATAGAATGTACCTAATTTTTATTTTTATTTTTTATTATTTAATTTAATTTTTTGAGCCAGTCTCGCTCTGTCACCCAGGCTGGAGTGCGGTGGCGCGATCTTGGCTCACTGCAACCTCCACCTCCTGGTTCAAGCGATTCTCCTGCCTCAGCCTCCTGAGTAGCTGGGACTACTGGCGCATGCTGCCACGCCCAACTAATTTTGTATTTTTAGTAGAGACAGGGTTTCACCATGTTGGCCAGGCTGATCTCGAACTCCAGACCTCAGGTGATCCGCCCGCCTCTCCCTCCCAAAGTGCTGGAATTACAGGCGTGAGCCACCCCACCCGGCAGTGAATGTACCTAATTTTTAGAAAATGAAACTCTGTTTAGGATAATTCTGAAATACTTTCAGGTAAATGGATTGAAACGTTCAATTTGTGGTCAAGTATGAGCAGTAAAGCATACATCAAATTGGTGGTTTCCTAAGTAGAGTCTGAGAGTCTTCCTGATGAGTTTTAAATTGATCCAGAAATATGCATGAGTGGCTTTCATTCTTACAGGACATTTGCAATCCCACTGTAAACCAAAAATAAAATTCTAAGGCCCCCAACCAACTGAATGGACCTTTCCTCTCTGCCAAGGGCATTCTAAAGTAAACCAGAAACACTAGTTCACGCCATGATGGGAATGGGTATTTATCAAATACTACAGACTGGGTAATAGATAAAGAAAAGAATTTTTTCAGCTCACAATTCTGGAGACTAGGAAGTCCAAGAGCGTGGTGCTGGGACCTGGCTAGGGTCATCCCCTGGTGGAAAGGTAGAAAGAAGTTGGCAGAGTGGGAAAATGCACGTGAGAGAGCTCGCTTATTATTTTATTTTTTTATTTTTTAGAGATGGGGGTCTCACTATGTTGCCCAAGCTGGACTCAAACTCCTGGGCTCAAGTGATCCTCCTGCCTCAGAGAGTTGGCTTTTATAGCAAAGCCACTTCTGCAAGAACTAGCCCACTCCTGTGATAACGGCATTCATCCATTCATCACAGTGGAGCCCTTATGACCTAAATGCCTCCTGAAGGTTCCACCTCTCAATACCACCACAAGAGGAACCAAGTTTTCATGCTTGAACTTTGGGGGGACACATTCATTATATCAGGCCTCCTGGTTATACAGGCACATTCATGGTCTTATATTTGTGACTTCTGCTTGTTACTGGGAAGAACTGAGGTTTCTTGAAAAGACTACAAAATTTGAGGCCCTACCCAAACTGTTTAAGGATCAGAGCACTACTGTCTGTGGCTGCATAAACTTGGCACGTTGCTACACTACTCTGAACCTTAGTTTGCCATCAATAAAATGAGGAGAAAGCACAGTAGCGTTTTATGAATTATTGTAGGAGCCTACAATAATAGGGGATAATGTATACAAGTGTCCCCCATAGGGCTCGGCACCAGTATTTGTATTCTGCTTGCATTGGCATACAACTCAAATTGTGGAAAAAAAAAGAAAAAAGAAAAACTGCTAGTTGACAAAAAAAACAAAATGTTATCTGCTTGCCTCTAAATAATGTAAGCAAATAATTCATGTCAGAACCATAAGTGTTGTATTAGAAATGTTAATTGTGAGTTGAGCATTTGAACCATTTGTCATAAATTTCATTCAAGACTACATTTTGAGAACCAATTCTTAGAGACTCAGAGACATCCAAGGTCAGATTGTACCTTAGAACTTATAATTAGCTGAGATAGAAGGAAGTAAAATATGTATAGCAGAGAACTTAGATTTCTTGATCTTAAAATATTGATCTTCCCAACTGGGGTAGCTGTGGTAGTGGAATAAAAGGTTACTGAAATTTGGGTCAGAAAACCCCAGCTTAAGACCAACCAAGTTCAAGCACTTTCTTTTTTTTGAGAGAGAGAGAGATGGAGTCTTGCTGTTGCCCAGGCTGGAGTGCAGTGGCGCGATCTCAGCTCACTGCAACCTCTGCCTCCTGGGTTCAAGTGATTCTCCTGCCTCAGCTTCCCAAGTAGCTGAGACTACAGGCATGCACCACCACACCCAGCTAATTTTTGTATTTTTGTTTTGTTTTGTTTTGAGACGGAGTCTTCCTCTGTCACCCAGGCTGGAGTGCAGTGGCACGATCTTGGCTCACTGCATCCTCCGCCTCCCGGGTTCAAGTGATTCTCCCACCTCAGCCTCCCGAGTAGCTGGGATTACAGGCACCCACCACCATGCCTGGCCAATTTTTGGTATTTTTAGTAGAGATGGAGTTTCACCATGTTGGCCAGGCTGGTCTCGAACCCCTGACCTCAAGCGATCCACCTGCCTCAGCCTCCCAAAGTGTTAGGTTTACAGGCAGAAGCCACCATGCCTGGCTGTATTTTTTTTTTTAGTAGAGACGGTTTCACTCTGTGTTGGCCAGGCTGGTCTCGAACTCCTGATCTCAGGTGAGCCACCTACCTCCCAAAGTGCTGGGATTACAGGCATGAGCCACTGTGCCTGACCAAGCTCAAGCACTTTCTATTTATGTGATTTTTTTCCCCCCAAGCCAAACTTTATCCAGCTTTATTAAAGATACTTTCCATAAACAGTCACAGTATTTCAGGCAGGACGTGGGCAGACAATCCTTAACAGTATACAACAACTTTCAAACTCGCTTCTTCAATGGACTACCAAAAAACATAAAGCCACTTTAAAACCCAGTGGAGGGCCGGGCTTGGTGGCTCACGCCTGTATAATCCCAACTACTTGGGAGGCTGAGGCAGGAGAATCACTGGAACCTGGGAGGCAGAAGTTGCAGTGAGCCGAGATTGCGCCATTGCAGCCTGGGCGACAGAGCAAGACTTCTGGCCAAAAAAAAAAACAAAAAAACCCAAAACAAAACGAAAAAACCCAATGGAGTATTCATTTGCTACTCTGAACAAGAAAGTTTAGGGTGAGGGTTGACATTTCACATTTAGCATGTTGTTTAACATGAGCCGACCCTGACTTTCAGGGAGTGAAATGAAAATGGCAGAATTTGTCTGACAATACACAATGTAGAAATTGAACCACTGCTCTTTTGAGGAGCCCCATCTCAGTGGCATCACTGGAAAGTCCAGATTGCCTGACATGCTGGTAACCAATTATTGGGGGCCAGTCCCCAACAGGTGTGTGGGTTTAACGGAGTTAAGTTTATGCTGAAGATGGAAAGGGAGAAGAGGACATAGGAACAAATTTGTTTTTCCATACCACAAGGCTGTTGTGCCAAGGTGTCTGTGTTTGTCAAAGTCAGGGAATCCCTTCTCCTGGGAGCCAAGAGGAAGCCTCTCAAAACTAGAAGGGAACACCAGCCTGGCCAACATGGTGAAACCCCTCCTCTAGTACTAAAAACACAAACATTTGCCAAACATGGTGGCACACGCATGTAATCCCAGCTGCTTGGGAGGCTGAGGCAGAATTGTTTGAACTCAGGAGGTGGAGGTTGCAGTGAGCTGAGATCATGCCATTGCACTCCAGCCTGGGCAACAAAGCAAGACTCCACCTCAAAAAAAAAAGTCTGGGCACAGTGGCTCATGCCTGTAATCCCAGCACTTTGGGAGGCCGAGGAGTGCGGATCACCTGAGGTCGAGAGTTTGAGACCAGCCTGACCAACATGGAGAAAACCCGTCTCTACTAAAATACAAAATTAGCTGGGCGTGGTGGCGCATGCCTGTAATCCCAGCTACTCAAGAGGCTGAAGCAGGAGAATCATTTGAACCTGGGAGGTGGAGGTCGCGGTGAGTCAAGATCTTGCCATTGCACTCCAGCCTGGGCAACAAGAGTGAAATTTCATCTCAAACAAACAAACAAACAAACAAAAAAGTAGAAGGGAAAGGTGTTTTCCCCACATCAATCCAGCTTCTAGACGTTCTATTAGTGACAGTGACTGATATCCCATCCCCAGAAAACAACAATGAAGTGTTCTGTGTGCTAACAACATACCTTTAAAAAAAAAAAAGAAAACCAAATTCTGCATTTTTATAAAACTTGATAAAAAATAGTATTTCAAACTGTACAGTCACCACAAGTACATAGTTATCACAGATGCACACACTTCACCTGGCACCTCCAGCACCTTGGCTTCCTGTGCCTGGTCTGTTTAGGCATCTGCATTCTCTGCAGGGTTATTCCCCTCCTTGCCACCATCAGTTCTTCCCTTTTTCTCTTTGGGTACCTTCTCTCCCTTCTTTGCAAGGGTCTCCTTAGACTTGGCTTTGGAGAAGCAAGTTTAACAGACAACCTCGCGGATCTTCTCTGTGGTTCATCCTTCACCTTGGCGTTATCTCCTTAGCATCCCGCTCAGTCTTTCTCTTGAGCAGGGCGGCAGCTGCAGCGGGACATAAGCCCTGGGTAAGGGATGCAACAGCGCATAGGTTATAGTCGGTCTGGGGGTTGTTCTTGCTGCTTCTTCACACTGTTCCTTTATGTGATCTTGCAGAAGCAACTTACCCTGTATGTGCCTTGGTTTCCTTATCTATAAATGGAAATAATGATCTTTCTTGGGAGTGTATTAAGGTTAAATGAATTAAGGTATATGGAAGTGTTTTTAAAAACTTTTGTAGAGAACCAGTGTATCAAGCTTGAAATTAGACATAAAAAATTACTGGCCGGGCACAGTGGCTCATGCCTGTAATCCCAGCATTTTGGGAGGCCGAGGCGGGCAGATCACTTGAGGACAGGAGTTCAAGACCAGCCTGGCCAACATGGCGAAACACAGTCGCTACTAGAAGTAAAAAAAAATTAGCCGGGCATGGTGGTGCACACCCGCAATCCCAGCTACTTGGGAGGCTGAGGCAGGAGAATTGCTTGAACCTGAGAGACGGAGGTTGCAGTGAGCCGAGATTGTACCTGGACAACAGAGCGAAACTCCATCTCAAAAAAAAAAAAAAAAATTACCATACAATAACAAAAATAGCTAAAAGGAAAGGGTAGGAACCAAGGCAGATATGGAGTTCTACGTAAAGGGAGAAAAGTTCCATCTGGTTGCTACTGAATCGGTCATTATGTCACTGTGTGCAGTGTTCAACTTCCAGAGACATGGTCTATACTTGACTTGGCTTGCCAGGTGCTCACGCCTTCAGCAGGAGTTGGTAGGCACCTTGACTGAGGTCCCACTGAGACTATATGTAATATAAGAGGTATTGTTCCTGAAGAGCAAGAGCAGGATGCTATTGCAAGAAAAAGGAGGAATGGATGCTGGACAGGTATAAACAACAAGTAGATGTCTCAATCACTGCACAAGTGAGCATCCTCTGTGTGCTTATAGTAATTTGATAACAGATGCAGAAGAGAATACTGTTACGAATCAGTCATGATCCAAGCCAAATTCAAACATAATAAGAAAAAAATAAAGAGTAAAAAAATCGGTAGTGACTAATATAATTAGGAGTTAAAGAGGAAAAGAAGAAGAATTATTTGGAAAATAACTGTGCCTGCCCATCACTAAAGTTTATCATCAGCAAGTATTTAAATACTACCCAGATGTCCATTAACAACAGAAGGGTAAATAAATTTGGGTGTATTCATACAATAGACTTCACAAAATTAGAATGGACAATCTCAACTATATACAACAATATAATGAATCTTTTGACCATAATATTGAGCTAAAGAAGACCAAGAATACATACCAAAGGGTTCCATTTATAGGAAGTACAGAAACAGGCAAAACTGATCTTTGTTATTAGAAGTCAATGATTAGCACCACCAAGGATGGTAAGCAGGGATGAGAAAGCTGCAGTCTATAGGCTGGTACAATGTTTGAAAAGTATAATTTTCATATGTTAAAATACATTTTAAAAAGTCAGTGATTACTTTGGAGGGGATAGAATTGTGTCTGGAGGCCAGGCACAGTGGCTCACGCCTGTAATCCCAGCACTTTGGGAGGCTGAGGCAGGTGGATCACCTGAGGTCAGGAGTTCGAGACCAGCCTGACCAACATGGTGAAACCCTGTCTCTACTAAAAACACAAAAAATTGGCCAGGCGTGGTGGTGGGTGCCAGTAATCCCAGCTACTTGGGAGGCTGAGTCAGGAGAATTGCTTGAACCCAGGAGGTGGAGGCTGCAGTGAGCTGAGATTGTGTCATTGCACTCCAGCCTGGGTGACAAGAGCAAGACTCCATCTCAAAAAAAAAAAAAAAGAGAAGGAAACAAGAGGGGAAATTTTAGGGGCTGGCCATGCTGTTTTTGTTATAGGTACTGGTTATATGGATGTGTTCAGTTTTGAAATTTCATTCAACTATATGCTTATAAGAACTTTCCAGTATGTACAGTATACTTAAAATTTAAAAAGCCTACCTTTGGACATGTATTAATACTCCCAAATAGATATTATGTGCTGAGTAGTTTAAGAGGCATCAGGTCATGCTGATGTGTATAAATTACCTAAATGCTCATTTTTATTTCTGTATTTATGGAGTCTTCAACAACTCCTATAAATAGGTCAGAATTTTCTGGAAATGTTGATTATGTTAAGATTTCATAATGAGCACCTTTAAATAAACCAGAGAACATATTTCTTGACCAGAAAGGAAGGAAGGAAGGAAAGGAAGGAAGGAAGAAGGGAGGGAGGGAAGGAGGGAGGGGAGAGGGAAGGGAGGGAGGGAAGGAGGGAGGGGAGAGGGAAGGGAGGGAGGGGAGAGGGGAGGGGAGGGAGGAAGGGAGGGAAGGAGAAAATGGTTTTATAGGGAATTATAATGTGTCTGGTATTTTTACTTCCTTGACTTCCTGCTATTTTCTTACGTGACACACAAAACCCCACAGAAGAAAGACATATTTTCTCAAGAAATTTGAGGTAAAATCCAATTTAGACATTCTTTAAAGTATCGTTTAAACTTAGCCTATAGGAAAGCTATTTCACCCACTTTGAATTCTTACTTTTCTTGAAATGTGTGAAAGTGCATGTGGTAAGAATGTGTGATTCTAAAGAAGTCTTGCTGGGAAGGTAAGCAATTCTCGGGAAGTGCAGGGTGCAAGTGGACCTGTAATTTGGTAGTATGGCTCATGGGGTACGAGGTGTCATTAAATTACAGTTTACACAAATGAATACATGGTGGTGGCTCCTTATAGCTTTCAAGGAAAGTGATGTATTTTTGGTCTGTTTGGGGTAGATTCTGCCGTTCCTGTATTGCTACCAGTCTAAAGAACAACAAGTGGACCTGTCCTTATTGCCGGGCATATCTTCCTTCAGAAGGAGTTCCAGCAACTGATGTAGCCAAAAGAATGAAATCAGAGTATAAGAACTGCGCTGAGTGTGACACCCTGGTATGTATGTGACCCCACCTATGTTCATGGTTACCAGCTTAAGTCCCTGCGAAAGTTATCATTTCACCTCTGCTTCTGACCCCATGGTACGCACCTTTTGTTTTTGTTTTTTTTTTTTTTTTTGAGACAGGTTCTCGCTCTTTCACCCAGGTTGGAGTGCAGTGGTGCGATCTCGGCTTACTGCAACCTCCGCCTCCCGGGTTCAAGTGATTCTCCTGCCCGCAGCTTCTTGAGTAGCTGGGTCTACAGGCACGTGCCATCACGCCTGGCTAATTTTTTGTATTTTTAGTAGAGACACGGTTTCACTATGTTAGCCAGGATGGTCTCAATCTCCTGACCTCATTACCCGCCTGCCTCGGCCTCCCACAGTGCTGGTGAGATGTGAGGCCAGCTGGACTTCCCGGGTAGAGTGGGGACTTGGGAAACCTTCCTGTCTTACAAGAGGATTGTAAAACACACCAATTAGCGCTCTGTAAAATGCACCAATCAGTGCTCTGTAAAACGCATCAATCAGTGCTCTGTAAAGTGCACCAATCAGCACTCTGTAAAACGCACCAATCAGCAGGATTCTGAAAGTAGCCAACCGCAGGGAGGATTGGAAAAAGTGCACTCTGATAGGACAGAAACGGAACATGGGCGGGGACGATAAGGGAATAAAAGCTGGCCACCCCCAGCTAGCAGTGACAACCGGCTTGGGTCCCCTTCCATGTTGTGGGAGCTTTGTCCTTTTGCTCTTCACAAGAAACCTTGCTACCACTCACTCTTTGGGTCCATGCCATTTTTTTTTTTTTTTTTTTGAAACAGAGTCTTGCTCTGTCGCCCAGGCTGCAGTGTAGTGGCGCCATCTCGGCCCACTGCAAGCTCCGCCTCTCAGGTTCAAGTGATTCTAATGCCTCAGCCTCCCGAGTAGCTGGGACTACAGGCATGTGCCACAATGTCTGGCTAATTTTTTGTCTTTTTAGTAGAGAGAGGGTTTTGCTATGTTGGCCAGGCTGTTCTCAAACTCCTGGCTTCAAGGGATCTGCCCACCTTGGCCTCCAAAGTGCTGGGATTACAGGCGTGAGCCATCTCACCCAGCCTCCAATTTCATATATGTACATATATCATCTGCAGAAAACCCTGACCTTCTACCATCACCCGTAATTTGTCAAAGAAAGGCTTTCATTGACCACCTCCATTTTCCCTTCTTCCCATTACTCCAGTGATCCTCTATGATATGTCCTCCAGTTCTGCTACTCTATTGCAGACCACTAATGAATAGCTTTATTATCAAACCCAGTGACATATTTCCACCTGTATTGATCTGGACTTTGCAGTATTTGTCTCTATCAAGCACACCTTGCCTGTTGCAGTTTTCAACTTGGGTACTATATCAGCTTCCCCAGATCATGTGAGGTCTTGAAAGTTATGTAGAAGATTCTAGATTTTATCTTAAATGCAATAGTAAGCCAGAGAAAGAGAGTAAGTTTTGGAGTGCCAAGATCGGGCTTATATCTTTATTTTTATTTTTATTTGAGACAGAGTCGCACTCTGTTGCCCAGGCTGGTGTGCAGTGGTGCGATCTCAGCTCACTGCAGCCTCCACCTCCTGGGTTCAAGCGATTTTCATGCCTTAGCCTCCCGAGTAGCTGGGATTACAGGGGCCCGACACCACGCCTGTCTAACTTTTGTATTTTCAGTAGAGACACAGTTTCACCATGTTGGCCAGTCTGGTCTTGAACTCCTGACCTCAGGCGATCTGCCCGCCTCGGACTCCCAAAGTGCTGGGATTACAGGCATGAGCCACCATGCCCAGCCCAGGCTTGTATCTTTAAGATATCACTCTAACATACACATAGAAAATGGTTTGGAGGCCAGGCGCAGTGGCTCATGCCTGTAATCCCAGCACTTTGGGAGCCCGAGGCGGGAGGATTGCTTGAGCTCAGGAGTTCAAGACCAACCTGGGAAGAGACCTTGTCTCTACTAAAATTCAAAAAAATTAGCTGGGGCATAGTGGTATATGCCTGTAGTCCTAGATACTCCAGAGGCTGAGTAGGAAGAGCGCTTGAGCCCAGGAGATCAAGGCTGCAGTAAACTATGATTGTGCCACTGCACTCCAGCCTGGGCAACATAGCAAGACTCTCTCAACAAAAAAGAGGAGCTGGGGAGAGGATCATGTTCATGTTCATGTTAGAGGGTGGTTTTAAAGGTAAATGATAAATATATATGTGATATATATAACTGATGATTGGCTTTTAACACAGTGTCTGGAATATAGTAAATGCTCAAAATTAATAGCTTTTTACATTCTTAATAATAGATTATTGCTTATTTTTACTTTGTCTTCACATAAAATTCATACACAAAATCAAACTCATTATATTGTTTAATCATCAATTCTTGATCCCACCTTGGTGTCTGTCAGAAACAAGAGGATTCTCTCAATTAACTTGTGTGGAAATCCTTTTTTCACCACCTCCCCCTCCCCCATTATCTGATTAATCACAAAGATTTTGATTTTTTTCTTTGAGATACTTTTTTTTTGAGATGGAGTCTCACTCTGTTGCCCAGGATGGAGTGCAGTGGTGTATGATCTTGGCTCACTGCAACCTCCACTTTGCACGTTCAAGAGATTCTCGTGCCTCAGCCTCCCGAGTAGCTGGGACTACAGGCATGCATCACTATGCCCGGCTAATTTTTGTATTTTAGTAGAGACGGGGTTTCACCATGTTGGCCAGGCTGGTCTTGAACTTCTGACCACAGGTGATCTGTCCACCTCGGCCTCCCAAAGTGCTAGGATTACAAGTATGAGCCACTGCGCCCAGCTTTGAGATACTTCTTATATTCTGTCTTTTCCTTTCTGTGTTATCCCTCTTTCTAGGAATGCTCCCCATTCCTTCTACGCACATTTTGCCCTCTCCCATGTTGCACTCTCTGTGTTCTTCAGAGTCCCGGCCAGATCTCCATTCCTTGAGGCCTGGCCTTAGTTTTCCAGTTCCCTATATCAAACAATTTCTTTCTTTCTTTTTTTTTTTTTTTTGAGATAGAGTCTTGCTCTGTCACCCAGGCTGTAGTGCAGTGGCACCATCTCAGCTCACTGCAACCTCCGCCTCCTGGGTTCAAGCAATTCTCCTGTCTCAGCCTCCCAAGTAGCTGGGACTATAGGTGCACACCACCACGCCCGGCTAATTTTTGTATTTTTAGTAGAGAGGGGGTTTCCATATTGGTCAGGCTGGTCTCAAACTCCTGACCTCAGGTAATCCACCCACTTCAGCCTCCCAAAGTGCTGGAATTACAGGCGTGAGCTACCACGCCCAGCCCGTATATCAAACAATTTCTTATCTACTTGTCTAACATCCTTTTTTCTTCTGTTAGATTGTAAGCACCATTAGAACAGGCACAATGAATTGCATTTCTTCTGCCATTTTTTATAATGTTTCAAATAATCTTGTGTCTAGACTATGAATTGATCAATTCATTTGTCAGTAGATAGTCCACGGCTTGTTAATTTTCATGACTAATGCTTATCTTTGTTGAACAAAGAATACAAATAGAAATTTTTACTAGCAAAAGTCAAAGACATGAGAGAACGCTAATGTGCAAAGTTGGATGTTACAGATTGTAAAATATATCTGTTTAAGACAGCTTATGCAGATCAATCCTAGTTTTTATATCTTTTAGGTGGATACTTGTAAAGCCAGGGTTTTGTTCTTACTTTTCACTTGCTTTTATTTTTGCCCTCTGTTAAACAATTATAACTGTTTCCTTCACATGGCAGATTTCATGTTTGAGGTTTAACTTCCGTAGCTTGGGCAAAATGAAGCAGAGTGGGTCGGCCACCTTACCACAGCTGTACAGAGCTTCCTTTAGCACAAGATCTTATCAGAGTTTCTAATGAAACATTTAATAGGATGTGTTATGTTAGCAACAGATCCCTCATGGTTAGGCTCTCTGAATGTATATGTGAAAGAACAAGGGCTCTTTATTCTGCATTGATAAAAATGGACTGCAAGAGCTGTCTTTTATGTTTGCTCTTAATGGGACCATTAAGTATACTGTGTATTGTGAATTCATGTAATACTGTTGGGTGTGTTATAAAACCATGGTATTTATATCTTTCCCTAAGGCACAGTGTTTCATTTAACTTACTATGGGCACCTCTAAAATGTATCCATTTCTTCTTATCTCTCCATTTCTTTTTTCTGTCTCTTTTTCCATCTTAGATTGTTTCTTCTCTCTTGTGCTCTTTTTCTTCACCCATTTTTTTCCCTTGCTTCCTTCTTTCTAAAACCTGTTTATGTAATGGCATGCAAAAGAAGTAAATTTGAGTTACCACACATCTATCTACTTTAAAAAATGTATATGCTTTTTAGAAGAACCAAATTCAAGAACTTAACAGTTGGGTCTTCTAAGTATTGGAGAATTTGAAAAATAGTAGTATTCTTGATAATGCCTTAATTTTTGGTGGTACTGGTGTTACGAATGCATCTATTTAGTCAGTTGATCCCACAGTATGACCTTACTTGAAAGTTAAAAGGCTGGATCGCATAAGCTTTCATTGAGCCCTTTTTTAACAGTGAGTTTATTTTGAATTTGTTTTTATGTAGGTTTGCCTCAGTGAAATGAGGGCACATATTCGGACTTGTCAGAAGTACATAGATAAGTATGGACCACTACAAGAACTCGAGGAGACAGCAGCAAGGTTTGTTTCAATACAATATAGTTTAATGCTCAAATTGATAATGTTTATAAAGAATTTAATGGGTTGGAAACTTTAACATTCTTATGAAAATATTTACATATTTATGTTTATGTTCTTAACTATAATACCTGGTACTGGTAATCATTTGTTGATAGCAATCATTGTTAAGGAATTTTGCACTGTCTACTTTAAAAATTTCCAGGGGTAACCAACCACAGACTGGAGAGATTGGGGCAACTTCCTCAAACAAGTTTGTGTTAACACAGATCCAAAAATAGAATGCAGAACTGTTACATTTCTGCTAGGCTTTGTTTTCTAATAGATTCCTGAAGTAGATTGTGTTTGGGATTATCCATTTTCTATCACCACTGCTCATTTCACCAGCTCATTCCTTATCATTTTGCTTGTTTCTCTTTAGAATATAGACAGCAGCATCTCAGTATGCAAGAGAACAGGCTGGGCAGGCATCCTGAATCCTTTGCCTTTTTGATGGGTAATCTCGTATGGGGGTAGGGGAAAGATGGAGGTAGCTGACAGATGTAATGGAGGATATTGATAGTATTTTATTCTTTAAAAAAAAAGAGAGAAAGAAACATTCGTGGGGTGTGGTGGCTCACACCTGCAATCCCAGCACTTTGGGAGGCTGAGACGGGCAAATCACTTGAGGTCAGGAGTTCAAGACCAGCCTGGGCAACATGGCAAAACCCCATCTCTACTAAAAATACAAAAATTAGCTGGACGTGGTGGTGCACACCTGTAATCCCAGCTATTCTGGAGGCTGAGGCATGAGAATCACTTGAATCTGGGAGGCAGAGGTTGCAGTGAGCTGATATCTGGCCACTGCACTCCAGCCTGGGTGACAGAGCAAGACTCTGTCTCAAAAAAAAAAAGAAACACATCTAAGTCATTATTCTCCTGATGAGAAAGGTAATTTAGCTGCATCAGAGTAATTATAAAGTTTGTAATCTGCCCCTACTAACCAAATAAAGTGATCTGTGCTCTCTAGCAAAGATTGATGGCTTTCCAGCCATTAATCTGCCTATGGATTCATTTATCCAATATTGGTATTCTGTTTAATTTCTCTCTCCTGGAGAAAAATGTTAGCTCTGCTCATTTTTAGAAAATATACTCAAAATATAGCTTACATTTCTAAACCTAAAAGTCTAAACAATCACCTCATTCTTTATGTTTTACTAGAGATCGCCTTGCAAAAGTACCTATTATTATAGGATTAGCTTTATACCCTGACTTTATAAATTTCAAATGAGTATTTTAGCTATAAACAGAGTATGGATCCTGTTAGATTGACCACAATGACCAATAGGAAGGAAGGATTACCAATGGGTTGAGAAAGTGTATGGGTTTGATTGCAAGGTTGATGGCTTTTATGAAAATTTAAAAATATATGAAAGCTAATTTGAATCCCAATTTCTTTTACTCATTAGAATTAAATAGTAAAGAATTAAAATAATAGAAAATGGAGAGGGTTGTTGATTATTTTACAAGATATATTAATATTTTGATTTATGATAAAAATCTTTGCTTTACAGAAGAATTTACCACATAATTCAAATTTTAAAAATTCTTACACATAGAGTTTGTCCAGAGTACAAGTTTTGGGGGACAGGAAGTTACATCTGTAACAGAAAGTGAGCAAACAACTCCAAGACTCCGTATTGTCCCTAAGAACTTAAGGCAGTGTTGTCCAGTAGAAATATAATGGGTTTTTTTTTTTTTCTTTTCTTTTCTTTTCTTTTCTTTTCTTTTCTTTTCTTTTTGAGATGGAGTCTTGCTCTGTCACCCAGGCTGGAGTGCAGCGGCGCAATCTTGGCTCACTGCAACCTCTGCTGCCCGGGTTCAAGCGATTCTCCTGCCTCAGCCTCCTGAGTAGCTGGGATTACAGGCATGTGCCACCATGCCTGGCTAATTTTTGTGTTTTTAGTAGAGACAGGGTTTCAGCATCTTGGCCAGGCTGGTCTTGAACTCCTGACCTCGTGATCCACCCGTCTTGGCCTCCCAAAGTGCTGGGATTACAGGCCTGAGCCACTGCTCCCGGCCTAGAAATATAATGTTAATCACATGTAATTCAAAATTTTCTAGTAGCGACATTTAAACAAATAAGAAGATAAAGTTTAAATTGCCTTTCAATATATTTTATCTAACCTAATATTGCCAAAATATTATCATCTGAATGTGTAATCAGTATAAAAATTATCAAGATATTTTACATTCTTTTTTCTTTTTACATTAAGCCCTCAAAATTCAGTGTGTATCTTATACATCCAGCAAATCTGAATTTTTTTATTTTTTTTGAGATAGAGTTTCACGCCTGTTGCCCAGGCTGGAGTGCAATGGTGCGATACCAGCTCACTGCACTTCTCTTTAGGAGAGAAGTGCAATCTGAGCATGCATTAACTGAGAAACTGAGTATTGCAGCACCCAGCTGTCCTTGGATTACCTTTTTCTTCCTCCCTTTCCGAATTCACATAACATTTAGATGGGGTGTTATTTGTTTTCCAACTTCACTAGCATATAACTATGTGCATCAGCCTATATTGTTAGTTTCCAGTGAAGAAGGAAAAGTGACCTGCAGTCCGGGCGAGGTGGCTCACACCCGAAATCTTAGCACTTTGGGAGGTCAAGGCGGGTGGATTGCTTGAGCTCAGGAGTTTGAGACCAGCTTGGGCAACATGGTGAAACTCCTACCTCTATTAAAAATACAAAAAATTAGCATGGTGGCATGTGCCTGTGGTCTGAGCTACTCGGGAGGCTGAGACAGGAGGATCATTTGAGCCCAGGAAGTGGAGGTTGCGGTGAGCCAAGATTGCACCACTGCACTCCAGCCTGGGTAACAGAGCGAGACTCCCTCGCCAAAAAAAAAAAAAGAAAGAAAGACAGAAAAAGAAAAGTGACCTGCAGCTACCTTATTAAATCCTTATGTACACTTAGGAATATTTGTCGCTTATCTGTGCTGTCCAAGATGTGTCCACTGGGCACTTGAAATGTGGCTAGTCCAAATTCAGATATGTGACCAGGTGTGGTGGCTCACGCCTGTAATCCCAGCACTTTGGGAGGCCGAGGTGGGTGGATCACCTTAAGTCAGGAGTTTGAGACCATCCTGGCCAACATGGTGAAACCCCATCTCTACTAAAAATACAAAGATTAGCCTGGTGTGGTGGTGGGGGCTTGTAATCCCTGCCACTTGGGAGGCTGAGGCAGGAGGATCCCTTGAACCCGGGAGGTGGGGAGGTTGCATTGAGCTGAGATCATGCCACTGCACTCCAGCCTGGGCCACAGAGCAAGACTCTTGTCTCAAAAAAAAAAAAAGAAAAAAAAAGTGACTACTATCTAGTTGCCAACCATTTTAATATTATTTGTATTCTGTGCTATTTCCAGGTGTGTATGTCCCTTTTGTCAGAGGGAACTGGATGAAGACAGCTTGCTGGATCATTGTATTACTCATCACAGATCGGAACGGAGGCCTGTGGTAAGGATTTTTGTTACATGTATTACAGCAATGTCTGAATTCAGGACACATTAGGAAAGCCATTTAATAGATTTATATTTATAGATACCTTATAAAGGATAATGATTTAAGTTAAGGTTATGGTAACTATGTGACTGTTTACAATGTGTGAAAGTGTTCAGTTGAAACTGATAAGAATGACTAATGTGTAATCACTCATTTATGAAATTACACATTATCTCTAACAGGTAATCATGGGCATAATCAACTAAAATGATCCAAAATGCACAGTTAAGATCTAAGTTTACCAGCTGGGCCAATATGGTGAAACCCCATCTCTACTAAAAATACAAAAACTAGCTGGGTACATTGGCGGGCATGTGTAATCCCAGCTACTAGGGAGGCTGAGGCAGAAGAATCGCTTGAACCTGGGAGGCAGAGGTTGCAGTGAGCCGAGATGGAGCCACTGTACTCCAGCCTGGGCAACAGAGCAAGACTGTCTCAAAAAAAAAAAAAAAAAAAAAAAAAAAAAGAGAAAGAGAGATCTAAGTTTAGTACACTAACCATGGTTATAGCCATGTTTAGAACATTTAAAAATAATGCAAATAAGGCTGGGCGTGGTGGCTCACACCTGTAATCCCAGCACTTTGGGAGGCCGAGGCAGGCAGATCACGAGGTCAGGAGATTGAGACCATCCTGGCTAACACGGTGAAACCCTGTCTCTACTAAAAAAATAAAAAAATTAGCCAGGCGTGGTGGTGGGCGCCTGTAGTCCCAGCTACTCAGGAGGCTGAGGCAGGAGAATGGTGTGAACCCGGGAGGCGGAGCTTGCAGTGAGCCAAGATCGTGCCACTGCACTCCAGCCTGGGCGACAGAACGAGACTCTGTCTCAAAAAAAAAAAAAAAAAAATGCAAATAGTGTTATTATGACACTACACTAGAAACAAAAAGTAGTCATTCATCTTCATTAATGTGTCGTTTTATTCATGGTTAATATTTATCCATATGTTTGTATGGTAAATGTACATATTGCTCATTATTTCCTATATTCATTGTGAATGATGCTTTTTTCTTTTCAGCCTTGGCGTTTTAGTTCTTCTTTGTAGAGTGGCTTTTATAATTTTCATTTTTGTATAGTTGTGAGGTAAGGCAGAGTGGATACATCATTGTTTACTTAAGCTATTTTATTTTTATTTTTTTGAGACAGGCCATAGTACAGTGGCGCCATCTCGGCTCACTGCAACCTTGACCTCCCAGGTTCAAGCGATCCTCCTGCCTCAGCCCCTCAAATAGATGGGACTGTGGGCACGTGCCACTACACCTGCCTAATTTTTTGTTGTTGTTGTTGTTTTTAGACGTGCTCTGTCGCCAGGCTGGAGTGCAGTGGCGTGATCTTGGCTCACTGCAACCTCCGCCTCCCAGGTTCAAGCCATTCCCCTGCCTCAGCCTCCTGAGTAGCTGGGACTACAGGCGTGCGCCACCATGCCCGGCTAATTTTTTGTATTTTTTTGATAGAGACAGGGTTTCACCATGTTGGCCAGGATGGTCTCGATCTTCTGACCTTGTGGTTCGCCCACGTCGGCCTCCCAAAGGCTGGGATTACAGGTGTGAGCCACCGCGCCTGGGCCTGGATTGTTAACCAGTTTTTAGAATTTGAGTTCATATTCTTGTATGCTTAAACTTTTCCTTATATTGGAATTTTTCTAAGAGGAAATTCCTTACATTATTATTTCTGCAATTAATAATGCAGACTTTTTATTAGCTCTTGAAATGTACTTTTAAAGTGCTTTCCAAAAAGTCTGAGTCAATTTATATTTGTGTCAGCAATGTATGAGTAAACCACTTTTACCTTAATCTGACCATAATTGGGAACATTTACTTTTAATTTACCCTGGCTCAACAAATATAAAATGATACTTTGAAGATTATTTTATGTAGTATGTAGTTTTATGTAATATATACACAAATGTGTGTGTGTTGTTTTCTCATATGAGTTTTTAGGGGTTTTTTAGTTTTAGGGTTTTTTCCATAAAATCCTTTCAGAAAGTGGATGAAATTAAAACATAAATATATTAGACAGGTAGGTAGATAGATAATGGATAGAAATAAAGATGATAGAGAATAAAGAGAAAGATACAGCCAGGTACAGTGGCTCACACCTGTAATCCAGGACTTTGGGAGGCCAAGTGGGCAGATTACTTGAGGCCAAGAGTTCGAGACCAGCCTGGCCAACACGGTGAAACCCCGTCTCTACTACTAAAAATACAAAAATTAGCAAGGCATGGTGGCATGCGCCTTCAGTCCCAGCTACTCGGGAGGCTGAGGTGGGAGGATTGCTTGAGCCTGGAAGGACGGAGGTTGAAGTGAACTGAGATCGTGCCACTGCACTCCAGCCTGGGTGATAAAACAAGAACCTGTCTCAGGCCGGGTGCAGTGGCTCATGCCTATAATCCCAGCACTTTGGGAGGCTGAGGCGGATGGATCACCTAAGGTCAGGAGTTCAAGACCAGCCTGACCAACATGGTGAAACCCTGTCTCTACTAAAAATACAAAAAAAAAAAAAAAAAATTAGCCGGGTGTGGTGGGGGTCACCTGTAATCCCAGCTACTCGGGAGGCTGAGGCAGGAGAATCACTTGAACCTGGGAGACGGAGGTTGCAGTGAGCTGAGATCACGCCATTGCACTCCAGCATGGGCAACAAAAGCGAAACTCTATCTCAAAAAACAAACAAAAAAACCCAAAAAAACCTGTCTCAAAAAAAAAGAGAGAAAATCCTCACAGCAATCCTATGAGATAGGCTTGATGATTATCCCCATTTTAAAAATGATAAACTGAGGCTCAGAGAGGTTAAGTCAATCATACAAGGTCACACAGCTGGTAAGTAACAAAGACAGAATTTGAATACAGTGATCTAGCTCCAGGGCTGTGTGGGAAACCCCTGTGGTCTATAGCAAGTTCAAGAGAAAAGCATGCAGAGATATTTGTTATTGATCTTAATGGCCTAGGGAGTTGGCAATTGGAATGGCTAAGTAGGAGCTTGTTAGGTGTTGAGGGAGCAGAGCCGATGGTCACGGGCTTTTCCTGCTCAAGTTGCTCTGTAGGAGGAACTGGGCTAGGGAGTTGTTTCACAATAGGTCCCTGGGGAGCTAGAGGAAGTTAGAAGAAAGCATAAGGATGGAATGATAGTGACTACTATCACTGAGTTTACTGAGTTATAAGTATTTTCTTGTCTCCTAGCAACTCTGTGAAGAAGGTTGAACCCTGACCATTAGTACCCAGGGTGCTGCTTTGGCTGGAAGAATGCCAGGCCCTCTGGACTGTGGTCCTAGGCTGCATCTAAGCAGCAGTCTGGGGCAGGCCGTGTACTGGTCAGTTCCGTGGTACTGTGTACCGGCTCCAGCAGAAATCCAGTCCACATGCTGCTCAGTTTGGCCCAAATTGAAGGTGGCCCATGAAGCTAGGTCCTCCATGATTTTACAGGTCTTCAGGGTCATTGAAGACAGCTGACCTAAGCAGGGAAACAAACTAGGAATGGTGGAATCAGATTGCCTGTGGGATTTTGTAGTTAAATCCTAGGCTTTAAAGGGGATAGGCTTGGTTCTAATCCCAGGAAGTCTATGAAATTCTGTCACTGTTTCATCATTTGTAAAATGGGGATGGTGATGACATTCATGCCTTTTTCACAAGTAGTAAATGAATCAGGCATATAATAAAGTAAGCACTCTGTCTCCTGGTGTTCACTCCATTAATAGAAGAGGGTGGTGGTGATAGTGGAGGTTCACTACACTTTTTCAATTCTATAAAATCAGGCCTAGAGCAGATTTCTTACAGGAAGTGATGTCCTCTCACAGAGAACCCACATGGGGTGGTGGTGTGAGTCGGGGGGGTGGCGGGGAGGAGGAGGATGGGGAAGTGAAGTGGTAAAATCTCACCACAAAGACCAGGACGCTATCATGGCCTTGAAGCAGGAGCAGATTGTTCAGAAATCCAAGGTTCTGTAATACCCTAGGGCTGTCTAGAGGTGGTAATTGGAACACAAGACCTTCAGGTGTCCTGTGTTAGTGTTTCACTCTTGAGCAGAAGCTCAAGAGCATGTCACTCTGAAGGATCTAGAGCCATTAGAAGTCATGATTTACCCCATGGTTAGGAAAAGGCAGGGGACAGATATGTGGTATAGCTGGGGTTCACGTGCTTAGGGATCCCTAATGGGGACATGTGGGTGAAAACACACTGAGGGAAGTCCTGGGCAAGGAGGGCTGGGTCCAGTGCTGATTCTGGATGGGTGTGGAAGTTAACCAGGAATTATTGCTTTAAAGGACTGGATTACAGGTTTTGCAAGCAGATAAGATCAGTGACATCATCTGACTTACCTCACATAAGAGGTTTCCTGGCAGTTAGAGATTTCCTGGGTAAATGATTCTTCTGACTTCCAAAAATAATTAGATAACTCAGAGATCAAACCACAAGATAACCATCTTTTCTTTCTGAGCTGCTCAAGAATGATAAAATGTTTGTTAAAAACATCAGGGGATTTTGACTTTTCTTATATGCATCCTTAAGAGCCAATAGCTCCTTTTTGTCAAGCAGTAATTATATTGTTATATTCTGCCATTTTTTAAAATTTGGAGACAGGGTCTCGCTCTATCACCCAGGCGGGACTGCAGTGGTGCAGTAATAGCTCACTGTAACCTTGAACTCCTGGGCTCAAGTGATCCTTACCTCAGCTTCCTGAGTAGCTGGAACTACAGGTGTGCACCTTCACAACTGGATAATTCTTTAATTATTATTTTTTTATTTTTTATTTTTGGTAAAGATGAGATCTTGCTATGTTGCCCAGGCTGGTCTCAAATTCCTGGCTTCGAGCTATCCTCCCACCTTGGCTTCTGAAAGCATTGAGTTTACAGGCATGAGCCACTAAGCTCGGTCATTTATTTTTTTAAATAATAATTCCATCTCTGGAATATTAGACTCAAAGGAAGCAGGTGACACAAACAGCATGCTTTTTTTTTTTTTGAGACGAAGTCTTGCTCTGTCGCCCAGGCTGGAGTGCAGTGGCGCGATCTCGGCTCACTGCAAGCTCTGCCTCCCGGGTTCACGCCATTCTCCTGCCTCAGCCTCCCAAGTAGCTGGGACTACAGGCGCCCGCCAACACGCCCGGCTAATTTTTTGTAATTTTAGTAGAAACGGGGTTTCACCGTGTTAGCCAAGATGGTCTCGATCTCCTGACCTCGTGATCCGCCCGTCTCGGCCTCCCAAAGTGCTAGGATTACAGGCGTGAGCCACCGCGCCCGGCCACAGCATGCTTTTAGACTGAATTATGAGACCACTTTTTTTCTTTTTCCTTAAATGTAGATAACATTAATGAGACCACTTTTGAGAGAAATGTATTTTACTCTGTAAAGGGAAGATGTTTTAGCAAGAACCTTGCCCTCCAGCTAGTCTCTCTGTCTAGAGTGCTTTTTTTTTTTTTTTTTTTTTTTTTTTTTTTTTTTTGAAGAGACGGTGTTTCATCATCATGTTGCCCAGGCTGAGTCTCGAACTTGTGAGCTCAAGCGATCTGCTCTCCTCGGCCCCCCAAAGTGCTGGGATTACAGGCATGAGCCACTGCGCCCGGCCTCAAAGTTCTCTTTCTGTCACTGGTTGGCTCTTACTCATCCTTTGGAGCTTAGCTTAAATTTTACTTCCTCAAGGAAGCCCTCCCTGATACTCATTAATTTCAGCTTTTGCGTTTCTCCCCTCTACTTTTCAGTATTTACCACAACTTATAATTGCATATTCATTTCATGTCTGTCTCTCCCTCTAATTTATTAGGCTTATGGAGTCATGGGACCTAAGTCTTTCGTTTAACACTGCATGCCCAGTTCTTTGCAGAGTGCCTAGAACATAGCAGGATGTAGTGATGTGGAAAAAAGATAGTAAAGAAAGACAGGCTGGGCGCGGTGGCTCACATGTGTAATCCCAGCACTTTGGGAGGCCAAGGCAGGTGGATCACCTGAGGTCAGGAGTTCGAGACTAGCCTGGCCAACATGGCAAAACCCCGTCTCTACTAAAAATGCAAAAATTAGCTGGGCATGTTGGCAGGAGCCTGTAATCTCAGCTACTCAGGAGGCTGAGGCAGGAATCGCTTGAACCCAGGAAGCGGAGGTTGCAGTGAGCCAAAATCATGCCATTGCACTCCAGCCTGGGCGACATGAGCAAGACTCAGTCTTAAAAAAAAAAAAAAAAAAAAAAAGGCATGATTCCATTCACCCTGATTCAGGGGTTCCAGTGAGTTCTATATTTTCTTTCTTTTTTTTTTTTTTTGTTTGAGATAGAGTCTTGCTCTGTTGCCAGGCTGGAGTGTAGTGGCGTGATCTCACTGCAACCTCTGACTCCCTGGTTCAAGCAATTCTCCTGCCTCAGCCTCCCGAGTAGCTGGGATTACAGGCATGCACCACTGCACCCAGCTCATTTTTGCATTTTTAGTAGAGTTGGGGTTTCACCATGTTGGCCACGATGGTCTCGATCTCCTGACCTTGTGATCTGCCCGCCTCAGCCTCCCAGAGTGCTGGGATTACAGGCGCGAGCCACCACGTCCAGCCTGAGTTCTATATTTTCAATGTTACCCTGGGGGCTCATTCCTTAAGGAAGGGACAGGACTTTTGGTTTGAAGTGTAAACTGTGATGATTACATCCTGGGCTACCCCTCTCCATAGCAGTTAATTTCCGTGAGTACTTAGAATATCTGTGACTTGATGCGACAGTGGAGATCTATGTGGTAATAATTCTGGAAGGAAAAAAAAATCTCCAATAGATTTGCTTTCAGTGGCCGGGTGTGGTGGCTCGTGCCTGTAATCCCAGCACTTTGGGAGGCTGAGGTGGGCAGATCACAAGGTCAGGAGTTCAAGACCAGCCTGGCCAATATGGTGAAACCCCCATCTCTACTAAATATACAAAAATTAGCCAGGCACGGTGGTGCGCGCCTGTAGTCCCGGCTGCTCAGGAGGCTGAGGCAGGAGAATCGTTTGAACCTGGGAGGTGGAGGTTGCAGTGAGTCAAGATCGTGCCACTGCACTCTAGCCTGGGTGACAGAGCGAGACTCCATCTCAAAAAAAAAAAAAAAAAAAAATTAGGTATGCAGTCTTGCACCTTGATTTTAATTAAATAGGTGCCTGTGAATATTTTCAGTGCATGTTCCTTTTTTCTTCTTTGGGTATTGGATTGAGTAACCTTTAATTACCTCCTCAAATGGCACTTGTCATCACATGGAAAGTGTTCTATAATCAGCTGAGTTGCTGTGGAGGTTAATCTAAGCCACAGATAGAGCGGAGTGTCCATTATCATAGATATTCTGAAGGATCGAATCCTTTGCATCTTGGAATGGCTGTAACATGAGTGCACTGTCGTCCAGCTCTTTTACACTTGTACTCCTAGAGTCATCTTCTGACTTCAGGAGAACTTGATAGAACATGCTGTTCACTAAGGATCATTGATATTAGATTGCATACATAGTACTTGGCAACTGAAATCCCTCAACAGTAAAATATGGTGTTCTTGCATATATGCTATTAGAACTTAAGAAAAGGGTACCAGAAAAAAATTAAGTTCTGACACACTTATTTTCTATTAAATATTAAATCAGTCATGCACAGACTTTAGAAATGGAATTCAAGTTTTATAGTAGAAAATAGATGTCATTGGCTGGGCGTGGTGGCTCATGCCTGTAATCCCAGCCCTTTGGGAGGCCGAGGCAGGGAGATCACCTGAGGTCGGGAGTTCGAGACCAGTCTGACCAACATGGAGAAACCCCGTTTCTACTAAAAATACAAAATTAGCCGGGCATGGTGGTACATACCTGTAATCCCAGCTACTTGGGAGACTGAGGCAGGAGAATCGCTTGAACCCGGGAGGTGGAGGTTGTAGTGAGCCGAGATTGTGCCATTGCACTCCAGCCTGGGCAACAAGAGTGAAACTCTGTGTCAAACAAAAAAAAAAGAAAGAACATATATGTCATTCACAGTGAGGGCTGTCAGACCTGCACTGAGTATGATATTATTTTAGGGATTCCCTATAACAATACAAAAATTGGGAAAAACTATCAACTTTAGGCCAACTCTTCAGGCATAGTGGCTCACACCTGTAATCCCAGCACTTTGGAAGGCTAAAGCAGGCAGATCACTTGTGGTCAGGAGGTCAGGAGTTCGAGACCAGCCTGGCCAACATGGTGAAATCCCATCTCTAGAAAAAAATTTTAAAAATTAGCCAGGCACGTTGGCGTGTGCCTCTAGGAGGCAGGAGGATTGCTTGAGTGCGGGAGGTAGAGGCTGCAGTGAGCAGAGATCGCATCATTGCACTCCAGCCTGGGTGATGGGAGTAAAACCCTGTCTTAAAAAAAAAAAAAAATAGAAGAACTGGAAAGCCAACTACCCTGTTGGTTATGATCTGTCAGTAATATTGCCTTTATTCTTAATGGGATAAGGGAGGGGTGTCTTATTGAAAACCCTGGTAAGGACCAGTTCAGAAAGACTAGGGGGGAGACAGGATATTTGACTCCATGTATTCATGAAGCAGTATCAACTCCATTTCTGTGGCTTTGGTGTTTGGTGTGAGAAACTTTAGGAAATGCATCCTAATAGACCTATGTAGATGCTCTCACCTATGATCCTGATGATCAAAGCTCATATGATCATGCCTGTGAAGATATTTACTTTTTTTTTTTTTTTTTTTTTTTTTGAGACAGAGTTTCACTCTTGTCACCCAGGCTGGAGCGCAGTGGCGTGGTCTCGGCTCGGAGCAACCTCCACCTCCTGGGTTCAAACGATTCTCCTGCCTCAGCCTCCCAAGTAGCTGGGATTACAGGCGTGCGCCACCATGCCGGCTAATTTTTGTATTTTTAGTAGAAACGTGGTTTCACCATGTTGACCAAGTTGGTCTCGAACTCCTGACCTCAGGTGTTCCTCCCGCTGTGGCCTCCCAAAGTGCCGCGATTACCGGCATGAGCCACCGCATCTGCCCTGTACATTTTATGTATTCTCAGAAGCCCTTACATTGGTGATTCCTAATATTTTCTCTGTCCCATCACATCTAAAAAATATAATACTGAACAAAATCATTCTTATTTTTCCATAAGTAATAGTGATGCATGAGAGTGGTGAGAACTCCTCTGGGGAGAAAATGTGGTTGTATCAGAATTTAGGGAAGGAAGGTTATATCATTGAAAAAGAATTCTCATCTGATTCTGTGTATCAACTATTCTTCTCCCATTTCTGACCTGCCCAAGTGCTCTGTTATAGGAACTGATGTGAAGTAGAAGACATTTGGAAAAAACAAAAGGCTAGCAAAAATCCGTCAGAAGAGAAAGAAAAGTACTAGAAATCTTTTTCCCAAAAAGGAATTCTTTATTCATGAGGTGTCTACTGTGTGTCAAGTTATGCTAGGTCTAGGCATAAGGAAATAAGATAAATATGATTTGTTTTTGCCCTAGGATCCTTTATTCCAAGGAAGAAGAAAATTTGAATAAAATATATATTATCTAATCTGCAAAGTATATATTTTATTCCTGCTTTAGATATGAAAAATTGAATTTGAGCTTCTATTATGTGCCAAATCCTATGCAAGCTAACATAGCAAGAATTTAGGCCAGCTGGAGTGGCTTACACCTGTAATCCCAGCACTTTGGGAGGCCGAGCTGGGGGGATTGTTTGACCCCATGAGTTCAAGGCCAGCCTGGGCAACAGAGCAAGACCCTGTCTCTACAACAACAATAAAATTAGCTGGACCTGGTGGTGCACACCTGTAATCCCAGCTACTAGGGAGGCTGAGGTGGGAGGATCCCTTAAGCCCAGGAGTTTGAGGCTGCAGTGAGCTATGATGGCACCGCTGCACTCCAGCCTGGGCAACAAAAGGAGACCATGTCTCTAAAAAAAAAAAAAAGAAATTAGACCAAGTTCTTCTTATTTAGTTTTTCCTGTTCCAACATCTTGCTCCCTGTATTCATTCTCACACTGCTATAAAGAACTGCCCAAGACTGGGTAATTTAGAAAGGAAGGAGGTTTAATTGACTCACAGTTGCACATGGCTGGGGTGGCCTCAGGAATCATGGCAGAAGGCAAATGGGAAGCAAGGCACCTTTTTCACAAGCAGGAGAGAGAATGAACGCAGGAGGAACTACCACACACTTATAAGACCATCAGATCTTGTGAGAACTCATTTTTATGAGAACAGCATGGGGGAAACTGCCCCCATGATTCAATTACCTACACCTGGTCTCTCCCTTGACACTTGGTGATTGTGGGGATTATTAAGAGAACACTTAGGCCAGGTGTGGTGGCTCATGCCTGTAATCCCAGCACTTTGGGAGGCCAAGGTGGGCGGATCACCTGAGGTGGGTAGTTTGAGACCAGCCTGACCAACATGGAGAAATCCGTCTCTACTAAAAATACAAAATTAGCTGGGCGTGGTGGTGCATGCCTGTAATCCCAGCTTCTCGGGAGGCTGAGGCAGGAGAATCACTTGAACCTGGGAGGCGGAGGTTGCAGTGAGCCGAGATCATTCCATTGCACTCCAGCCTGGGTAACAAGAGTGAAACTCCATCTCAAAAAAAAAAAAAAAAAAAGAGAACATTTAAAAATTAAAAAAAAATTAAACCCTAATTTTAAGAAACTTAAGAAATCCATTATTATTTCTGGCTGCCTTTATAAAAGACACTTTTTTTTAAACATCATATAGGACTTTTTTTTTCCTGGAATTTGCAAGGACTCTTACTCTCTTCAGTATTCCTGAAAATGAAAGTAAGTGGCTCACGTAGGAAGAAGGAGAGATTTCGTAGACTTTCTGTAAAGTGAACAGACTTCAGGTACTGACTCCTCGTAAATCTAGACTGTTCTAAAATTGCCCTACAAAGCTCTGAGAAAATGACTCACATGAATAAAGAGGAAAAGGACTGGCCTGGCGTGGTGGCTCCCGACTGTAATCCCAGCACTTTGGGAGGCTGAGGCGGGCAGATCACCTGAGGTCAGGAGTTCAAGACCAGCCTGACCAACATAGATAAACCACCCCCCATGTCTACTAAAAATACAAAATTAGCTGGGCATGGTGGCCCATGCCTGTAATCCCAGCTACTCGGGAGGCTGAGGCAGGAGAATCACTTGAACCCAGGAGGCAGAGATTGCGTTGCAGTGAGCCGAGATCACGCCATTGCACTCCAGCCTGGGCAAAAAGGCAAAACTCCGTCTCAAATTAAAAAAAAAAAAAAAGATAGACAATTTTAGAAAAAAAGATAATAACATTAAAAAATAAAAAAGATAAGAGCAAAACTTCATCTCAAAAAAAATTTTAGAAGAGCAAAAGGAGTGGGAAGTTTTTCTAATTCTCATGGATTACAGTAGGAGAATGAGAACAGGTGCAAAAGAAACTCAATGCCCTTGGCTTTATGCCAACAATGATTTTTTTACACAGCAAAAAATTACAAACCTTCTTCCTCACCTCTCTTCCTCAAGCTTATACATAATAGACATACAGCAGCATTTCTATTTCTACATTATACTTGGGCTGTTTATAGTATTGAGCTAATAAAGATTTTTACACAGTCGTAGAGAAAAGGGTCCTCAGAGGTGATCTAATGTAGCCTCCCTCTCAAGGTGATAAGTAACTTACTGTGTGAGTGCTTGAAGTTTTCCAGAATGGTAACCCAGTTATTACAAGGATTTTGTTTCTACACCTTTCAACATCTTAATTTCCCTTCTGTGTCTATTGCAGTTTATTGATGTTTTCCTTACCCAGCACTTAAAATAGAACACAGCACTCCAGGAATGGTCAGTGAATGCAGAACAGAGGAAACAACCATTATTCTAGATAATTGAATGTTATCCATACAGCACTGTACTAGCTTTTTTATGATTGAGTCATATTTCTGGCCTAATTATGATTCTCAGTAAAATAGAACCCCAAATGACTTTTTTTTTTTTTTTTTTTTTCTGAGACGGAGTTTCGCTGTTGTTGCCTAGGCTGGAGTGTAGTGGCGCGATCTTGGCTCACTGCAACCTCTGCCTCCCGGGTTTAAGCGATTCTCCTGCCTCAGTCTCCTGAGTAGCTGGGAGTATAGGGGCATGCCTCCACACCTGGCTAATTTTTATATTTTTAGTAGAGACGGAGTTTCTCCATGTTGGTCAGGCTGGTCTCAAACTCCTTACCTCAGGTGATCTGCCCACCTCAGCCTCCCAAAATGCTGGGATTACAGGCGTGAGCTACCGCGCCTGGTCCAAATGACTGTTTTTTTTAATAGGTACTGGAGTTAAGAAAGGTGTTCTCCATTACAGCCTAGGTATTAGATTTAGAATTTCTCATTTGTTCGCCTACTATTTTATCTTGTTTCTCTGAAAGAAATTATATTGTCTTTAAGGCAGTGGTTCTCAAACTTTATCATGCATGAGAATCATCTACAAGACCTGTTTAAACATAGATTGCTGGCCTCTGCCCCTAGAGTGTCTGATAAAATAGGTCTGAGCTAGGGCCTGAAAATTTGCATTTCTAACAAGTTACCAGATGGTGGCAATGCTGCTGGTCTGAGGACCCCACGCTGAGAACCATTGCTTCCTTTAAAGCGCTAAAGTGGCCAGGCACTGTGGCTTATGCCAGTAGTCCCAGCATTTTCTGAGGCCAAAGTGGGAGGGTCACTTAAAGCCAGGAGTTTGTGGTTACAGTGAGCCATGATCATACCATTGCACTCCAGCCTGGGTGACAAGAGTGAGACCCCATCTCTGAAAAAAAAAAAAAAAAAAAAAAAAATTAAAGGGCAAGTGAGAAGTATGACCATACATGTACTTTCAATTTTTGTGGATGCATAGTAGGTGTATATATTTATGGGGCACATGAAATACTTTGATACAGGCATGCAGCGTGTAATAATCACATCAGGGTAAATGGCATACCCATCACCTTAAGCATTTATCCTTTCTTTGTGTTACAAACAATCCAATTATACTCTATATTTGTGTACTCATTAACCATGCCCACTTCCCCCAATCCCCACTACCCTTCCCAGCCTCTGGTAACCATCATTCTACCCTCTATCTCCATGAGTTCAATTGGTTTAATTTTTAGCTCCCACAAATAAATGAGGACATGTGAAGTTTGTCTTTCTGTGCTAGGCTTATTTCACTTAACATAATGTCCTCCAGTTCCATCCATGTTGTTGCAAATGACAAAATCTCATTCGTTTTTATGACTGAATGGTACTCCGTATGTACCATGCTTTCTTTACCCACTTGTCTGTTGCTGGACACTTAGGTTGTTTCCAAATCTTGACTATTCTGAATAGTACTGCAATAAAAATGGGAGTGCAGATATTTCTTGAATATACTGATTTCCTTTCTTTGGGGAATATACCTGGGAGTAGGATTGCTGGATCATATGATAGTTTGATTTTCAGTTTTTTGAGGAACCTCTAAATTCTTCTCCGTAGTAGTTGTACTAATTTACATTCCCACCACCCGTGTATGAAGTTTCCCTTTTCTCCCCATCCTCGTCAGCATCTGTTATTGTGTGACTTTTGGATAAAAACCATTTTACCTGCGGTGAGATGATATCTCATTGTAGTTTTGATTTGCATTTCTCTGATGATCAATGATGCTGAGCACTTTTTCATATGCCTATTTGCCATTTATATGTCTTCTTTTGAGAAATGTCTGTTTAAATCGTTTGCCTGTTTTTAAATTGGATTACTAATTTCTTTTCCTGTAGAGTTGTTTGCACTCCTTATATATTCTGGTTTTTAATCCCTTGTCAGATGAGGAGTTTGCAAATATTTTCTCCCATTCTGTGGGTTCTCTCTTCACTTTATTGATTGTTTCCTTTGCTGTGCTGAAGCTTTTGGATGTGATTCCATTTGTCCATTTTTGCTTTGGTTGCCTGTGTTTGTGGGGTATTACTCCAGAAATCTTTGCCCAGATCAATGTCCTGGAGAGTTTCTCCAATGTTTTTTTTTAGTAGTTTCATAGTTTGAGGTCTTAGATTCAAGTTTTTAATCCATTTTGATTTGATTTTGACTATTTTTTTAAATTTGATACTATCTTGACCAGCATTGAATAATCTATATCCTAAGGATTTAGAGGAATAATTATCCTTTCAAAAGAATCTTCCTCATCTGATCAAAAATGGAAAGAAACATCTGTTTCCACCCACATCAAGTGTTGTTTTGTTTCAATCCTATTAAAGCAGCCTTGGTCAGGAGATCTTTCCCCTTTTCCTAGCAAGAGGATTTCTTTGGTCCTCAATTTGGTCATTTGTAAAACAAAGGTAGAGAAAATCTACTCAATGATTTTGGTTATTTTTGGCTTTATGGTTTCTTGAAAGGAAAGAACAATAAATGAAGATTCATTGCATAGAAAGGGCCTACTTGGAGTCAACATGCTCAAGGCCAGGAAATAGAAACCACAGGGCTAAGGGGATCAACTGAAGGCATCAGTAGGATGAGGTGAAGCTCTTCAAAGCTGCCAGGTCACAAATCAGGACAGGCAGATGTCCGGTCCCTGACACACTGGCCTGCACAGTGAATGGGCTGTAGGCTTATCCACTAAAGACCTGTCATTGTTGCGGGTGGGTTGGTGGGAGCATAAGGACATGATAATATCACCATGTCTAGTAAGTGGGAGGCTAATCTTAGAAACAATTTTCAATTATTTGAAGTTGGTAGTAGCTTCTAATATGGTAGCTGTTATTCGCCCATTGCATTCACCATCAGAAAAAGCCCATACAGAGATGAAACCAGCATATTTTGAATGTACACTGTATAGTTGTTGGCTCTTAATATAAGTAGTATAACCTGGGAGCATTGAGTAGAGACAAGTAAGAAAGGATGAGCTGATGTTAGGAAATGGACAACATTGAGTATAAGTCAATACTTAGGTAATCTTCAGTCTGTCTCTCACCTACCATTTCTTTCTCCTTCCTATTCTTACCCTCTCTTCCCTCAGGTTTAATCTCCCAATTTAAGAAACAAAAGAAGTTTTTCCACTAGTACCGACTTCAGCCCATTGTTTTGCAATGTCGTTTTGACAGATGTGTCTTTAGTCACACAATTAAATTTTATGTTGACCAGAGACTGAAGACTCCACTAGTTGCCTATTAACGTCAGACTAACAATGGCTTGCACCTGTAATCCTAGCTACTCAGGAGGCTGAGGCAGGAGAATCTCTGGAATCTGAGAGTTCAAGGCCAGCCTGGTCAACAAAGTGAGATCCCGTTTCAAAAACAAAACAAAACAAAATCTTGTTTGCTTAAAATTCCAGTTTTTTTTTGAGACAGTCTTGCTCTGGCGCCCAGGCTGGAGTGCAGTGGTGCAATCTCGGCTCACTGCAAGCTCCGCCTCCTGGGTTCACGCCATTCTCCTGCCTCAGCCTCCCAAGTAGCTGGGACTACAGGCGCCCGCCACCACACCCGGCTAATTTTTTGTATTTTTAGTAGAGACAGGGTTTCACCGTGTTAGCCAGGATGGTGTCGATCTCCTGACCTCATGATCCGCCCACCTCGGCCTCCCAAAGTGCTGGGATTACAGGCGTGAGCCACTGCGCCTGGCCTAAAATTCCAGGTTTTCTGTATTTGTCTTCTCCACTAGACTCTAATCAGCTCCTTATTGGTAGGGATCAAGGTAACAGACATCTCTGTACCTCTGACTCCTTGCATCAAGTCTACCAAAACCATGTCAGGTGCTTGGATAAATATGGAGCAGAGCTAGTTCCAACTTATCATTCCAAACTCATCCCCTACCACTTCCCCAACTTGCCCTACTTTCAGTTACACTGAGGTTTTTCCATTGCCCTAAGCAGGCCTTTTTCTTTTAGGATTTACTGCCTTTTCCCACATTGATTCCTCTGCTGTGATGCTCCTCCCTGCTGGCCTGGCTGGCTCATTCTTCAAGACCCACTTCAGTTACCAGCAGCTCTGCTGGAGCCTTTCCGAACCCTTGGGCAAAATTAGTAATTCCCTTTACAGATCTTGAACAGTTGTCTGTTCACATCTTGAGTATGGCACTTGATACACTATTGAAAGTATCTGCTTAAGTGATAATAATGGCAGCTAAAGACTGAGCTAATATAGTGACTGAGCTTTATAATAGTAAATGGTGTATTATTTTAAATCTAACAGCTCTGAGACACAGAAAATCAGCGAGAGGCTGAGATGAAATCGGAAACTATTTTCTGGGTACTAAGAATGTAGGGATCAACTAGACACATGGTAGTTTCTTCCCTCAGGGAGCCCCAACTCTTCAAGGACAGGGATCAAATAGTAGTAAATATGTGGCATTTATTGAATGTTTGATGTTTACCTGGCACACTGAAGACATTATCTGTAAATATTACAGCTACTCTACAAGGCAGGTGTTATTATCTCCATTTCACAGAAAGGGAAACTTACATGCTCAAGATCACACTGCTGGTGCTAGGATTTGAACCCAAAGTATCTAACTTCAAAGTATCCTACTGATCTCTATATTCTAAGTGCGGAGCACGTAGTAGGGGCATAATAAAGAGTGTTGGATGAACAAATTTCTATAGGCAGGTTCCTTCTCCCACACTACAAATATTAATAGTGCTCTTTTGTTGAAATATTTCTTGGTCTCAGCTCTGTTCTCATTATATATAGTGGCATCAGGGAAAATTAAATGCTGTCTTGGAATGACCAGTAGTGCCAATTAACCAAGAACATTAGGAAATTGTAAATGATTATAATTCAATAATAATTAATTAAAAGGATGTAATTTTACTAAAAATAAGATGTAAAAATTAGCGAAGTTGAGCAAAATTCAGAAATAGACCTTTAATTATAGAAATTGAGCATATTGAAACTGAGATCCTCATAAAACAATAAGAAAGAAAAGAAATATATAAAGACCTCATTTAAATAAAGAAAAACATTATCACCCAAGTTGATAAATTGGACACTGTTAGAATGTGAAAAGAACATTGGAGGATCAGCGACATTGATTCCAGATCTGATACTTACAGCTGAGTAAATTCAAGCTATTTTTTTCTCTCTGAAATTGGGCTCATCAACAAAATAAGGATAGCAATTAATTCACTGGGTTGTTGTGAGGATCAAATGAGAATACTACCTAATTTACTACCTAACAACACATACTTGGCACTCAGTAATAAGTCTGTATCTCATACTTTAAAAAATGAATACATGGGCCAGGCGGGGTGGCTCATGCTTGTAATCCCAGCACTTTGGGAGGCCGAGGTGGGTAGATCACCTGAGGTCAGGAGTTCATGACCAGCCTGGCCAAAATGGTGAAACCCTGTCTTTACTAAAAATACAAAAATTAGCTGGGCATGGTGGTGGGCGCCTGTAATCCCAGCTACTTGGGAGGCTGAGGCAGGAGAGTTGCTTGAACCCAGGAGGCGGAGGTTGCAGTGAGCCAAGACCATGCCATTGCACTCCAGCCTGGGCAACAAGAGCAAAACTCCATTTCAAAAAAAAAAAAAGAAAAAGAATACATGAATAAATATAATTTTAAAAAAGTGAACCCTTTGTTAAAATGTGATAAAGTAATATATGTTAAAAGAGTTATTTATATTAGCCATCATAGAAGTGCAAATTAAAACCATGGTGAGATACCAGTACACGTTTAACAAAATGGCTAAAATAAAAAAATTTGGACAATACCAAATGTTGGGGAAAATAAAGAAAAACTGAATAATTCATACATTGCTGGTGGGAATGTAAAATAGTACAGCCACTCTGGAAAACAGTTTGGCAATATTTTACAAAGTTAAACATATACTTATCATATAACCAGGCAATCACACTCCTGAAAATTTATCCTGGAGAAATGAAAACTTATGTTTATGCAAACATTTGTACACAAATATTTCTTGGAGCTTTATCTTAACCAAAAACTGGAAACAACCCAAATGCCCTTTACAAAATAAATGGATAAGCAGACTGTGGGACATCCATACATGAAATACTACTCAGTAATAAGGAGGGAGCTATGGATACACCCAGCAACTTAGATGGATCTCAAAGTCATGCTCAATGGGAAAAGCCAATCTCAAAAGGTTAAATACTGTATAGTTCTATTTATATAAGTTTCTCGAAATAGTAATAATAATAATATGGGGAACAGAGCAGAGGTTAGGGAGAGAGAAGGAAATAAAGGATAGCAACGCACTGACATTCCTTTGTAGTGACAGAATGGTCTGTATCTTTTTTTTTTTTTAATCCATCAAGTCCTTTTTTTTTTTCTTTTTGAGACAGGTTCTCACTCTGTCATCCAGGCTGGAGTGCAGTGGTGTGATCTCGGCTTACTGCAACCTCCACCTCCTGGGTTCAAGCCATCCTGCTGCCTCAGCCTCTGGAGTAGCCAGGACTACAGGTGTGCACCACCACACCTGGCGAATTTTTTTTGTCTTTTTAGTAGACACGGGTTTTGCCATGTTAGCCAGGCTGGTCATGAACTCCTACCTCAAGTGATCCACCTCCCAAAGTGCTGGGATGACAGGCATGAGCCACGGTGCCCAGGGATTACACTTCAACATGAGATTTGGGCGGGGACAAATTTCCAAACTATATCTCACACACACACTGAAAAATATGAGTACAGGCAAAACCTGGTGAAATCTTTTTCTTTTTCTTTTTTTTTTGAGACAGAGCTGGTGCCTCGGCTGCCTGAGTAGCTGGGATTACAGGTGCCTGCCACCATACCTGGCTAATTTTTTTGGCTTCACACCCAGGGATTACATTTCAACATGAGATTTGGGTGGGGACAAGTTTCCAAACTATATCACACACACACACACACTGAAAAATATGAGTACAGGCAAAACCTAGTGAAATCTTTTTTCAAGCAATTCTCCTGCCTCAGCCTGCCAAGTAGGTGGGATAGCAGGCAGGTGTGCACCACCACGTCTGACTCATTTTTGTATTTTTAGTAGAGACAGGGTTTTACCATGTTGGCCATGCTGGTCTTGAACTCTGGGCCTCAAGTAATCTACCTGCCTTGGCCTCCTCTCAAAGTGCTGGGATTACAGGAGTGAGCCACCGCTCCTGGCCAACGTTCATGACCTGGTAATTGCCATTTCTGGTCATTTCTCCTAAGGAACTAATCCCCTAAAAGGTAAACACTATAGTTATTCTCATTTGTGATAGTAAAATATCCATATACAAACAAGTATTCCAAGAGGTAGGCAAACTAATTAAGTAAATTATGGTACATGTATTAATTGTAATATTGTTTAAATAATAAATTGATGAATATGAAATAGTTATAGTTATGTATGCATATGAGCAATAAATGCATATGAAGACGTAATTTTATTTGCTTAATGTTGCTTTCATGTTTATGCAATTTTATAACATAATACTGAGGTATGGCTAATGGATGAATAAAGTTGACAGTTTATTTTTGAATGGTTATCTGTTGTTGTTTTTTGTTGTTATTGTTTGTTTTGTTTTGTCTTGTTTTTTGAGACAGAGTTTTGCTCTTGTTGCCCAGGCTGGTGTGCAATGGCAAGATCTCGGCTCACTGAAACCTCCGCCTCCCAGATTAAAGTGATTCTCCTGCCTCAGCCTCCTGAGTGGCTGGGATTACAGGCACCTGCCACTGCCCCCAGCTAATTTTTGTATTTTTAGTAGAGACAGGGTTTCACCATCTTGGCCTGGCTGGTCTTGAACTCCTGACCTCATGATCCACCCGCCTCAGCCTCCCAAAGTGTTGGGATTATAGGTGGGAGCCACTGCACCCCATCTTGTTTTGTTTTTTTGTGTGTCGGAGTCTTGCTCTGTCGCCAGACTGGAGGGCAGTGATGTGATCTTGGCTCACTGCAACCTCTGCCTCCGGGTTCAAGCAATTCTCCTGCCTCAGTCTCCCGAGTAGCTGGGACTATAGGCGCATACCACCACGCCCAGCTAATTTTTGTATTTTTAGTAGAGACGGCGTTTCACCATGTTGGCCAGGATGGTCTCCATCTCTTGACCTGGTGATCCGGCCGCCTCTGCCTCCCAAAGTACTGGGATTACAGGCGTAAGCCACTGCGCCCAGCCGTTGTTTTTAATTCTGACACTAATAACGATTTTAAATTCTTTCTTGGACCCCTGGTCTTGTTTGTTTCCAGTTCTGTCCACTTTGCCGTTTAATACCCGATGAGAATCCAAGCAGCTTCAGTGGCAGTTTAATAAGACATCTGCAAGTTAGTCACACTTTGTTTTATGATGATTTCATAGTAAGTATATTTTCTTATTTTTACATTATGTTTTTATGCTGTCTTGTTAAGCTTTCCTTTCTGATCCAAGTGAATAAAATTATAGAGGAAAAAATGTGTATATAGCTGTAGTGTTGAGTATTAGCATTAAGTAAGAAATCATGAAAATAGAATGTTTTGGCCTGGTGCAGTGGCTCACGCCTGTAATCCCAACACTTTGGGAGGCCGAGGTGGGCGAATCACTTGAGGTCAGGAGTTCAAGACCAGCCTGGCCAACATGGTGAAATCCTATCTCTATTAAAAATACTAAAAATAAAAAAATTAGCCAGGCATGGTGGTACACGCCTGTAGTCCCAGCTACTCGGTAGGCTGAGGCAGGAGAATCGCTTGAACCCAGGAGGCAGAGGTTTCAGTGAGCTGAGATCGCACCACTCCACTCCAGCCTGGGCAACAGAGTGAGACTTTGTCTCAAAAAAAAAAAAAAAAAAAAAGAAATGCAATTTCAAGATAAAATTTAATAACGATTGAAGATTGTCATTTGAGAATTTTCTCCATGCTTTCTATCTGCCAATTATTATTATCCAGGTTGGATACAAGGAGCTCAGGTTCTAAACTAGTTTTAAGCAATAGCTCTGTCATATATGTGCGACCTTGCAGAAGGTATTTAACCTCGGAAACTCAGTTTGTGCACTGGTTAAGGGAAGAGATTAAAAGCACCTACTCCCAAAATTCTTCTTAGGATTAAATGAGATAATGTATATAAAGTGTTTTGCACAGTTCAGGTGCAGATGTTAGGCAAATTGGAGATGGGATGGGAGTAGAATTGTTAGGACCACTTGAGGAAATGAACAAGGAACATGACAGAGGCTTTAAATTCTCAGCTCCATATCTCTAAGCATGTCTTTTGTGGCCCATATGGCACACAGGCCTCAACAGAACTTGGTTCTGGTCTATGTGTTCTCTCTGGTAATACAAAGAGGTTTCTCTTGGCCGGGCGTGGTGGCTCACACTTGTAATCCCAGCACTTTGGGAGGCCGAGATGGGCGGATCACGAGGTCAGGAGATCGTGACCATCCTGGCTAACACGGTGAAACCCTGTCTCTACTAAAAATACAAGAAAATTAGTTGGGCATGGTGGCGGGCGCCTGTGGTCCCAGCTACTCTGGAGGCTGAGGCAGGAGAATGGCGTGAACTCGGGAGGCGGAGCTTGCAGTGAACTGTGATCGCGCCACTGCACTCCAGCCTGGGTGACAGAGCGAGACTCCGTCTCAAGAGGTTTCTCTTTACCTTAGCTCTATGAGGTGTTCTAAAAGCCAGGTCGATTCTATGGCTGTTCTGTCTAATCATGCTCAGTCTGTTCTCAAGATCTTTCAGACAAAGCATGATCCAGAGCTAGGCAGGATGAAGCCACTTTGATAAGAATACTTTCCAGCCACTCACAGCCATATTCTTGGGTAGGGAAGTGAACTTGAAGTAGTGTTCTTTGTTTTGATTTTTTGCTTCCTGAGCTACTATATACTAAGCTAAGCACTCTATGTATATATCACATTTTATTCCTTGTAGCAACTTCCGTGAAGTGAATACTGTATTTTTATCTTCATTTAACTGAAATATCTGAAGCTCAAAGGTTAACTGAATTATCTAAGAACAAGCCAGTATCAAGACCAAACCTTGTGCTCTGCTGTGCTTTATGACTTTCCTTTGGATTTTGTGGGGTTTTTTTTTTGTTTTGTTTTTATATTGCAGAATGGACTTTGAATAGAGATTTCACCTTTTGTTATTGCGGAAGAGGAGAGGGATTGCAGAGGATAGGGTTCTTAATGGTTTTTGTTTTACTTATAGAATGTGCTGACATAGAATTTTGAATTCCCCTTTGACACATAGGAGGCAAGGAGAAAGTTTTGTTTTTAACATTTTCTTCAGAAATAGCCATTCAGTGGTACTGCTGGCATTGGTGAAGCCTGTGGGGGAGCCTGAACTTTGCTCCATTTTACAGGTTTATGTGGAACATAGCACTCTGACCAGGATTTGTAATGGTGACTAAAAACTTCTCATTATATCAGATAAAAACTTCAAATTCCAAATCAAGACTGTTTATTATGACAGTAACTAGTTAATCGATAGACAACAAAGTGAAGTAGAAAATTCATTAGCCCCAAAGCAAAAGTCCTGGGTTCTATGACAGGCTTTGTGGAACCTTGGACAAGTCTCCTAACTTTAGTTCCCTACAAAATGAGGGTATTGCATTGACCCTCATCCTCTAGTTTCTGAAATACTATTGACTCTGAATATTTCTAATTATTTTTCTTTATTGTAGGATTTTAATATAATTGAGGAAGCTCTTATCCGAAGAGTCTTAGACCGGTCACTTCTTGAATATGTGAATCACTCGAACACCACATAATTTTATTAAAACGAAGGGAAAAGGGACCACTGAATTGCACCATTTAAGATGCTGCTTGAACAAATTGGAGGGAAGTTGTCAATGATTGATGGGCAAAAATGTACAACACAGTTATGTGTTTGTCCATGTTTATTGTTATAGTGCATTTAAAAACTGCTTTAATTTTAATTGTTTAAATCTGTTTTACATCCTTGAGATTCTTACACATCTAACAACAAAAAAAATTATCTACATCAGTCATTGTTACATGGAAAAGACACATGGTAGGCAAGTAGGTGGAGGATCTCAGTTTGCAAATTAGATAATACTCTGTGTATAATGCTACATATTAATAACTACCATCGTGATTAGGCACGATAACTAATCTTTGTTCTGTGTAAAAAAAAATGGAGAGTGAAACAAAGTGCAGACATTCAAAGAAATAAGAAATCTGCTCCAATGCTCTTGTTCTAATCTCTAATAGGTTAACGTTAATAATCTTGTATGGGAGTTGGAAAGGAAAATTTTGGAAGTCAAGAAAGTCCATTTAGGCCGGACGCGGTGGCTTACGCTTGTAATCCCAGCACTTTGGGAGGCTGAAGCAGGCGGATCACAAGGTCAGGAGTTCGAGACCAGCCTGGCCAACACTGGTCTCTGTGAAACTCCGTCTCTACTAAAAATACAAAAATTAGCTGGACGTGGTGGCGGGCACCTGTAATCCCAGCTACTTGGGAGGCTGAGGCAGAAGAATCACTTGAACCCGGGAGGCAGAGGTTACAGTGAGCTGAGATTGCGCCAGTACACTCCAGCCTGGGTGACAGAGCTAGACCCCATCTCAAAAAAAAAGAAAAAAAAAATCCATTTAACCAAATTGTCTTACGTAATACTGTAACAAAACAAATTTTGTGTTAGAAAAGTATACTTAATTCTTTTTATAACTGCATACATAAGAATTCAATATTTTTCAAATATTTATAGCTTATTTAGAAATATTTCTATAATATAAGCAATTTCTTAAAAACCATCAGATGATACTTACAGTATAAGTATTCACATCCAGACTTTTTAGTAGAAAACCCTAAGGGCTTTGATATCTTTTTTGATTGTAACATTTTAAAAATTATGAAATAAAAGTACTGAAAACCAGACACAAAATTTATAGCTGAATGCCTTATTATAAGGAAATACTCTTTTAGGACTCAGCCAGTCACCCCACGTGTCCTTTTTGTGTCCTGTCACAATTACAACCCCACAAAAGTAACTGCTAGACTGATTTAAATAGTAATCACTTTGTTGCATTTGATTACTGCTGCCACACCTAAATGCATATATCTATATTTTAATATTATCAATTTAAAGTTGTTATTAAATGTATATTTTATTTTACATCTCTTTTTTAATCTAGAAGTTCCTCCTTCTTTCCAGTTCCTTAAAATTTACCTGGTGAAGAACCTGATCCTAGGACCTATAGAGTTTCCCATACTTTGTATTTTGCTGATTGCACACTCATGGCACGGTTCAGCACATTGCCCTGTCCTCTAGATATTAGCACAAGGTGCAGGTTCAGGCACATTGAATTTGAGAAGACTTAGGTTCAGTCCTTTGGCAAGACTGTAAATCATGGTGTCTTTCTTTCCTTCCTTCCTTCCTTCCTTCCTTCCTTCCTTCTTTCTCTTTCTCTCTCTCTCTCTTTCTTTTTCTTTCTCTGTTTTTCAGAGTTGCACTCTGTTGCCCAGGCTGGAGTACAGTGGCACGATCTCGACTCACTGCAACCTCCATCTCCCGGGTTCAAGCAGTTCTCCTGTTTCAGCCTCCCAAGTAGCTGGGACTACAGGTGCATGCCACCATGCCCGGCTAATTTTTGTATTTTTAGTAGAGAGGGGGTTTCACCATAATGGTCAGGCTGGTCTTGAACTCCTGAACTCAAGTGATCCACCAGCCTTGGCCTCCCAAAATGCTGGGATTACAGGCATGAGCCACCGTGCCCAGCTAATTTTTGTATTTTTAGTAGAGACAGGGTTTCACCATAATAGCCAGGCTGGTCTCAAACTCCTTACCTTGTGATCCACCCACCTCAGCCTTCCAAAGTGCTGGGATTATAGGCGTGAGCCACTGTGCCCGGCCTACAGGGTTTTTATCTAACCTTTCTGTTACATCTGTACCTCTCTTCTTCTGTACTGAAAGTCCTGGTTTTCAAGAACACAGGGCACGATAGAATTAGAACATCCCACAATTACTCATTTCTTTTATTTATCTTACACTTACAGCTGTCTCAGAATAACAATAGAAATACAACCACAAATAATATGGCAATTGAAACAATTAAAAAGTTTTCAGTTGCTTTTCTCATTCTTTCCCAATTTTTTTTTTTTTTCTTTTGAGATGGAGTTTAGCTCTTGTTGCCCAGGCTGGAGTGCAATGGTGCGATCTCGGCTCACTGCAACCTCTGCCTCCTGGATTAAAGCAATTCTCCTGCCTCAGCTTCCCGAGTAGCTGGGATTATAGGCATGTGCCACCATGCCCTGCTAATTTTGTATTTTTAGTAGAGTCAGGATTTCTCCACGTTGGTCAGGCTGGCCTCAAACTCTTGACCTCAGGTGATCCGCCTGCCTCGGCCTCCCAAAGTGCTGGGATTACAGGTGTGAGCCACTGCGCCCAACACCCCAATTTTTAAAATAGTTATACTGTGTCAACATTTTCAGAATATACTGGTATAGCATACTGTACTTTCTTCCTTTTATCCCCCATTTATTCTTAGTTCTTCAACTATATATTTAACACTTGCCCCCAGTTTTGTTTTGTTTTGTTTTGAGGTGGAATCTTGCTCTGTTGCCCAGGCTGGAGTGCAGTGGTGTGATCTTGGCTCACTGCAACCTCCGCCTCCCGGGTTCAAGTGATTCTCCTGCCTCCGCCTCTCGAGTAGCTGGGATTACAGGTGGGCACCACCACACCCGGCTAATTGTTGTATTTTTAGTAGAGATGGGTTTTGCCATGTTGGCCAGGCTGGTTTTGAACTCCTGACCTCAAGTGATCCACCTGTGTTGGCCTCCTAAAGTACTGGGATTACAGGTGTGTGCCACCGCGCCAGGCGATTGCCCCGTTTTTATTTGATGGCTCTGACTGTTTCTCATATCTGACTCTTTAATTATGAATCCAGGGCATAGATTAGTATCTCCATCTTGTAAGGATGCAAAGAAGCCAGGAAAATAAGTAATATCAACTCCTGAGGATAAAATGTTACTTGACTAGAGTTAGCTTTTTAATTGTAATCATTTATAAACTTCTTTGTTCCTTACATATAAGCATAGTCATAACCATGGTGCCCAAAATTTTCTATAAGTTATTGTAACTCCTTAAAGGTCTTGCTACAGTTCTTTTATCCAGTACAAATAATTGGGAAAAATGTAAAGCTGAATGAAATCTAGTGAGCCTCATAGCCTCCCTTTTAGATATTGATTTTAAGTTTGCTTTTCACAGCTGCTAAAAAGTAACAACTGATTTTTAGTTCCACTACCTCTCTTTCTTCAATTTAGATGGATCATACAATAAAGCAAAACCTGGCTGGTTACAGTGGCTCACACCTATAATCCCAGCACTTTGGGAGGCTGAGGTGGAGGGTCTTATGAGCCCAGGAGTTCAAGACCAACCTGGGCAATATAGTGAGACTCCTTCTATTAAAACAAAAACAAAAACAAACAAACAAACAAAAAGCTGGGCATGATGCACACCTTTAGTTTCAGCTACTAAGGAGGCTGAGGTTGGAGGATCACTTGAGCCCAGGAGGTCAACACTGCAGTGAGCTATGATCATGCTACTGCACTCCAGCCTGGGCAACAGAGCAAGACCCTGTCTCCAAAAACATAAATAATTAAATATAAATAAAAATAAAGCAAAATCTGTTGGGAAATGAGAAAAAGGAGAGGAATTTTTCAGGAATAATCATAAAAAGAGAAATGATCATCAGACTGAAAGTCCAGAGCCTGAGAAATGAAAACATATTTTTAAGCATTGGTGTTGACCATGCAGACAAACTTTTGTTAATTCAGAGCAATACAAAAGGCACTTTGAATCTATAAAACTTGAAAAAGTTAAAAATTGTATGTCGGATAAAGCTTTAAGTCATCTGTCACTATTAACCTCAGTGCAGCAATTCTGACTCCTGTGCCTGGATTCCTCTTATGATAATTTTGCCACCTACAGGACAGATTAGGTGCTGGTCGCCTGAATTATTTTGTGTTCTGAATTATTTTGAGCTCTAAAATGGTAAAGTACAAATACTCATTGTTTTACTGTGCCTTTGGCCTTTTATAAAAAGGTATTTATAATTCATTGATAAAAACCAATATTTGAAGCTGTTGATTACCAACAAAAAAGTTTCACTCTCTCTATAGTGCTTCAGGATACAACTTTTTCAGGGTCTTATTAGAGAAAAACTGATTCACATGTTATTCTTCTAAAGCTAAATTATTAAAATGTAGGTTGAAAGATTGGATTGATTGTGAATCTACACTAAAGATATGGTTCCAGGCAGACCTCCTTAGAGACCTCCAGGCAGACCTCCTTACTGTCTTCAGTGATGTTTAATTTCATTACTGTTACTGGGTGCCAAGTGTCTTTCATTTGGAAGTGAACTTACTCCAGTTATTGAATGTTTATCATATCATAATTTGCATTTTTCAAACATTGAAGGTATTTTAAAAAGTCACTAAGAGATTCATTCTTTTATTATTCAACAAATAGTGTAATGATCAGAATTTAAAATGTATGATTCTTTTTCTTCTGTAAGTATGTATTGCTATGATAAATAAAAAATGGCAGGACCATTGTTTTTATTAAAATATCTACTGTGTCTATTCTTAAACATTAATCTTGGTTACTTTTTAACTCAAGTTTAATAATGCTTTTTAAATTTTCATCATTGAGCAATATCTGTCACAAAGGTGTACATTCATTTAGGCCAGTAGTTCTCAACTGGGGGTAATTTTGTCTCCCAGCAGACATTGGCAATGTCTAGATACATTTTGGGTTGTCCTAACAGGGCTCGGGTGTGCTAGTGGCCTGAGATCTAGATACAGGTCAGGGATGCTGTTCAGCATTCTACAGTGCACAAGACAGCCCCTCGCAACAAAGAATTATCCTGCGCAAAATGGCAATAGTGCCTAGGCTTAGAAACTCTGATTTGGTCAACATAATACTGAGCACTATGGAATTATTATTTGTTCTGCTAGCAAGAGGCTTCACTGAAATTTAAAAGGTAAGATGTAGATAGATTCTTCCCCCCGCTAAATCCATACTAAGTTTCGAATGGCTGTAGCTGTCATGCGTACCCATATGTCATGAGCATATTAATTTTTTGATTTTTTGCAAGAACACATACAGGACAGAACACAAGTGTTACTGACGAAACCTCTGATGCCTGTTTGCTGAGTGACGTTCTAGATGATTGAGGGAACCCAGATCAGTTGAGAAGATTTACCTTCATCATTTAGATTATCTTTATTGAAATAAGACAAAATATTACAGAGGGACACTCATGTCTGAGATCCTTGAAGCTAATAGTTATGTTTTTGTATTATTACTAGAAAATCATGTGGTATTTTAATCCTAAAGATTTCAGCAAAGACAACGCATGGATCTTAAGGCTAATCATTGCCACCACAATAGCCATGTAAGAAGCCCAACGAAGGAGAATCACAGGGAGTAGTATTGATCTAGGTGAACTGGATTATGGTACAATTACAAGTCCCAAATCCCAGTGCTCATCCAAAGTCTACTGTGGTTCCTGGCTCTCCTCCAGGGAAGCTGTTCTCCAGCTTCAGAATTCCAGGGTACTTTCATCTCATGGCATTTGTATATCACTGTGTGTTCCTATATCACCCCTCGCAACAGGCTGCTGAGTTGGCTACACAGGTAATTTCTGTTCATTATTTGCCAATGCAAGTCACATGGCCATATGTAATGTCAAGGCATTGAGGAAATCCAGTCTTCTCACGTAGAAGACAACTGGATACTGAGGCATAATAGTAATACCAACCATGAAGGTACAAGCCAGGCAGAGTTGACAAAGAAGACAGGAAGTACACAGGGTAAAGACATTAAAAATATGTGTGGAAAGGAGGGGTGAAAAGTCAAAATGAGACTAGCTTTCTAAAACATGAAGTCACGTTCATTTTTGCCATGGTAGTATTTTCTTTTTCTTTTCTTTTTTTTTGAGATGGAGTCTTGCTCTGTTACCCAGGCTGGAGTGCAGTGGCATGATCTCAGCTCACTGCAACCTCTACCTCCCAGGTTCAAGCAATTCTCCTGTCTCAGTCTCCTGAGTAGCTGGGACTACAGGCATGCACCACCATGCCCGGCTAATTTTTGTATTTTTAGTAGAGACGGAGTTTCACCATATTGGTCAGGCTGGTCTCGAACTCCTGCCCTCAGATGATCCGCCTGCCTTGGCCTCCCAAAGTGCTGGGATTACAGGCGTGAGCCACCACGCCTGGCCCTGCCATGGTAATATTTTCGTTAATTTTACTTAAAGTTTGGGATTATTTTACCAAATGAAAGAACTGTCAGTTTCTCAGACATAAAATAGTGATTTCTTTTTTTGAATTGTTCTTTCTTATTTATTAACAAAAATGCCAAATATGTTGTCTGTCCCTTACAACAGTATTTTCTCAGTATACTCCTTGTCTGCCGCCATCAGAACCACTTGGGATACTTGTTATAATTGCACTTTCCTGGGCCCTCTCCAGATGTACAGAATCTCTGAAATTATCATGGATTCATCAGGAAGTCATTGATATGTATGCCAACCTGCCCATTTCTCACCACCTCCATTTTTACAATTCTACTCCATCCATCAGCGTCTCTTGCCTGGATCCCTAGAGCTATCTAATTGGACTCCGTGCCCACATTTAAGAAATTGTCCATTTCTCAGCCAGTCGTAATCACGCCTGTAATCCCTGCATTTTGGGAGGCTGAGGTGGGTGAATCATCTGAGGTCAGGAGTTCGAGACCAGCCTGGCCAACATGATGAAACCCCGTCTCTACTAAAAATACAAAAAATCGGCCAGGCACGGTGGCTCATGCCTGTAATCCCAGCACTTTGGGAGGCCAAGATGGGTGGATCACCTGAGGTCGGGAGTTCAAGACCAGGCTGACCAACATGGAGGAATCCCAACTCTACTAAAAATACAAAATTAGCTGGGCTTGGTGGTGCATGCCTGTAATCCCAGCTACTCAGGAGGCTGAGGCAGGAAAATTGCTTGAACCTGGGAGGCGGAGGTTGCAGTGAGCCGAAATCGTGCCATTGCACTCTAGCCTGGGCAACAAGAGCTAAACTCCATCTCAAAAAAAAAAAAAAAAAAAAAAAAAAAAAGGTCCATTCCTCATACAGCAGTTGGAGAGATCTTTAAAAGCATCAATCTGATTGTGCCATGCCACCTTTTCACTGCTTAAAATGCTCCCAGGGCCTCCATTGTTTTCTTTGTTGTTGTTGTTTGTGTGTGTATGTCCACGAGTCATTTTATTTGTAAATATATATTACATCTCTAGAAAAGAAACCTAGGATTTTCCCTCCTGTGTGTTTTCGTCTTGCTTCTTCATGGTCCATGATGCCAGCTGAGGTTGTCAGTACAATGAAACCAAACTGGCAGGATGGGAGCAGATTATTCTGCCATTTTTCTAGATCTTTGAGTTGCACATCAAATCTGGGGCTAATCACTCCACACTTGTTTAGCCTGCCTGTGAGGTTCACAATCTTCCCAGCTCTGATCATCAATGATTTCAGACTCGCCAATGTAACCATGCTTCATTATCACAGTTAGAAACCGGATGATGACTTTGGAGCATGGCCCAATAAAAACCTGGTGTTTGCCTCTCTTTTTGGCATTGCTGATGCTCTTGAGAGCATCAGCCAGGACATTTATGCGCACCATTGTGGTGACGTGGAAAGATGGTGGAAAGAGGTTTTTTTTGGTTGTTTTTTTGTTTTTTTTTTTGAAACAGGGTCTCACTCTGTCTTCCAGGCTGAGTGCAGTGGTATGATTACAGCTCACTGCAACCTCGACCTTTTGGGCTCGAGCCATCCTCCCACCTCACCCTCCCTAGTAGCTGGGATCATAGACATGCACTACCATGCTGGGCTAATTTGTAAAATTTTTGTAGAAATGGAGGTCTCACTATGTTGCCCAGGTTGGTCTTTAACTCTTGGACTCCCGCCATTCTCTTGCTTTGGCTTCTCAAAGTGTTGAGATTACAGGTGTGAGCCAACATGCCCGGCCTCCATTATTATGAGAATAAATTCTAAAGGCCTTTCCATGCCCTTCAAAGCCCTTCACAACCTGGTCCCTGCCCACCTCTCCAACTTCATCTCACTCCACTCTCTCCCTTGATCCTTATACTTTGGCCACACTGTTAGGTTTATTAAACACACCAAACTTACAGTGGGTCCTGCATCTTGGCACTTTCTATTCCTTCTGTTTGAAAAGCTCTTCGCTGGGAGTTTGACATGACTGCCTTCTAAATCATTCAACTGTCAGCTCAAATGTCATCTTCTCATAAAGGAATTACCTTGTAATTCCAGCCAAAGTCACTCCTCCACCAAATCTGTCTATTGTTTTATTGTAATGTCTCCATAACTGTACTAGAATGAGAAGTTATCTTATACATTTATTTTCATTTTTATTGGTTATTTCCTCTCTCTAGAATATAAATTTTTGATTGCAAGTATTCACCACTAAATTCTCCAAAATCTAAAACAATGGCACATGTCAAGTACTTAGTAAATATTTCAGCTGTCTAATCTATCATGAGACCTACTGATGATATATACACATACACATCATCAGTGTGTGATGATAACACACATATAAAACATCCAGCATGAAGTAGAAGGATTGCTTGGCCCAGGAGTTCAGGAATTTGAGGCTATAGTGCACTATGATAGTGCCTGTGAATAGCCACTGCACTCCAGCCTGAGTGACATAGCAACACCTCTCCCCATTTTTTTTTTTTTTTTTTTTTTGAGACATGTAATCCCAACACTTAAGACGGAGTCTTGCTCTGTCGCCCAGGCTAGAGTGCAGTGGTGTGATCTCAGCTCAGTGCAACCTCTGCCTCCCGGGTTCAAGCGATTCTCCTGCCTCAGCCTCCTGAGTAGCTGGGATTACAGGCATGTATCACTACGCTCAGCTAATTTTTGTATTTTAGCAGAGGCAGTGTTTCACCTTGTTGGCCAGGCTGGTCTCGAACTCCTGACCTCAAGTGATCCGCCCACCTCGGCCTCCCAAATTGCTGGGATTACAGGTGTGAGCCACCTCGCCGGGCTGTAAAACCCCATTTTTGAAAGAAGAAAAAAATCCTAATATTACCAGTAATCAAAGACATTAACTTGACCACTCTAATCATGTACCATTTTTCTCTCTTAGCATAATGTCTGGCATAGTGTAACCTCTAATAATTTTTCTTTTTTTTTTTAGAGACATGATTTCACCCTCTCACCCAGGCTGGAGTGCAGTGGTGTGACATGGCTCACTGCAGCCTTGACCTCCCAGGTCCAAGTGATCCTCCTACCTCAGCCTCCTGAGTGGCTGGGACTATAGGCACACACCACCACATCTAGCTAATTTTTAAAATTTTTTGTAGAGACAGGGTCTCACTATGTTGCCTAAGCTGGCTGCAAACTCCTGGGCTCAAGTGACCCTCCCACCTCAGCCTCCCAAAGTGCTGAGATTACAGGCGTGAGCTACCAGGCCCAGCCTTCAATAAATATTTTTTGATTCAGTCTATTAGCAAAATTTCTCAATTAATAATCCCCCATGAAAGGATGATATGGTGAAACTGGCATATTGTGCTGGTGACAGCGGTATCACTTACACATTTCAAAGCAAGTTGATAGTAATATCTTACCTCTTGGCCCAGTAATTCTACATCTGGAAATATTTCCTGGCACTCTAATCCAAAATGGAATCTATATGCAGGATGAAATTTATTGCAACACCATTCATAATGACAAAAAAGGAGTGGGACGTAATAAAGTCTAATAACGGTTAAATAGTGGCACTTTTTGATTGTCACTGTCATTAGATAGGTGAATATCCTTCCTGTAGGATATAGCTTAAAAATAATAATAATAAAGATCGGTGAATACATCATTCATAGCTGGGCACGGTGGCATGTGCCTGTAGTAGTCCCAGCTACTTGGGAGGCTGAGGCATGAGGACTGTATAAGCCCAGGAGTTCAACGCTGCAATGAGCTATGATCATGCCATTGCACTCCAGCCTGGGCAACAGAGTGAGACCAAATCTCTAAAAAAAAAAAGAAAAGAAAAAAAATACATCATTCAGTTTACTCTCAAGTCAGCTTGGGAAGAAATGTGTATCTTTAAATTACTATATTTAAACTTTGCTTTAGTTAGTTTTAATTTAATTCTCATAGTGCAATCCTTTTCACTGTTTCTAAGGTTTTAGGAAATATTTTATTGTTGCCCTAGTCCTTCCATCTCCAACACATCATGTTGTTTTATGCCTCTGTGATTTTGCACACTTTTTCCTCAGCCTGAAATAAATTTCATTATTTTTCTGAAAAGACTTCCTTGACCCACCCAAGTAGAGTCAGTCACACCATCTTTTATATCACCAGTATCCCTTGACCATACATCTGTTGCTACAGTTATCACGTTATATTTCTTTGTTTATATATCTGAGATCCATGAGATGGGGAGTTCCTTGAGGGCAAAGGTTGGGATTTATCTTTGTAATCACAGGGCTTTACTAGAAATTCAATTCATGTGTCAATCTGTTCAGGCTACAATAAAAAAATACCATAGACTGGGTGACTTTAGTAACAGATTTTTGGACAGCCGACTTCTCACTGCATCCTTACATGGTGGAGAGGGAGAGAAAGAGAGAGAGAAGATCTCTGGAGTCTCTTATAAGGGGATTAATCTCCTCTGAGGGTTCCACTCTCCTGACCTCATCTAATCCTAATTACCATCCAAATGCCCCATCTTCAAATACTATCAAATGGTGGGTTAGAGCTTCAACATATGAATTTTGGAAGACACAAACATTCAGTCCTTAACAACATGTTCATTGACTGGATGAATGAATGGCTAAAAAATGGATGAGACTATTCATGTTAGCTTTTCAGTGTATTTTCTTAGCAATAAAGCCTACATGGGGAGCAAAATTATAATGAAGAAAGCAGCCCTGTGTCTAAATTTGTGCATTATTGTTTCTGGAACTTAGCAACAGTGTCATGCATCTCTGTAGGCACTCCATAAACATCTGATAAATAAGTTAGTGAATAAATTGTAGTTTGATATGCTTACACAAGATGTTCTTAATGAATAATGTCTTCAAGCCAGATGCATTCCTTCTCTTTAGAGATATGCCCATCAAGTGAACCAAACTACCAGACAACTTCTCTCCTGGACAGAGTTCTAAAGTAAAGATTTAGTCCAGTGATATAGCTCTTATAGGAGAAGCGGTATTATTTTGTGTTCATTTTAAAGCTATAGTGCTAATTCTGAAGGACAACTGTATATATTATAGTTGCTGAGTTTCATTGGCTCTAGATGTTACAGTGTAGTAATCTGCTACAGAGTCAACCTAGGTAACCAAATAAAATGGACTAACCTAGGTAATCACGTAAAATGAAGAAAATGTTTAGCTCTTATATCCACTATGTTTTTGTTTTTGTTTTGTTTTGTTTTGAGATGGAGTCCCGCTCTGTCGCCCAGGCTGGAGTGCAGTGGTGCAATCTCGGCTCACTACAACCTCCGCCTCCTGGGATCAAGCGATTCTCCTGCCTCTGACTCCCTGGTAGCTGGGATTACAGGCACGCGCCACCACGCCCAGCTAATTTTTGTATTTTTAGTAGAGTCAGGGTTTCACCATGTTGGCCAGGCTGGTCTCAAACTCCTGACCTCAGGTGATCTGCCCACCTCGGCCTCTCAAAATGCTAGGATTACAAGTGTGAGCCACCACGCCCGGCCTATCCACTATGTTTTGATATACCTCTAAGGGTATTTCACTTTGTGCCTTTGAAACACTCTTACTAATGTATGCAAGAAGGTCAAAGTCTTATAACAAAATCATACTGTCCTTTGACAGTATTTCAAGGATGTGTCCTCCAGAAATTTCGGCCTTGAGGCATGCTGGTTTTAAAACTACCTTAAAGAGAGAAACTGTAACTTTCTAATTTAAAAAACTTAATAAAGTGATCAAACTCTTAGAATGGTAGTTGAAAGTAGAAAAGGGGAGTTGTTGTTCATGGGTATGGAGTTTCAATTCTGCAAGATAAAAAGTTTTAGAGATCTGTTGCGTAACAAGGTGACTATAGATAACGCTACTGTCTTATACACTTAAAAGTCATGAAACCTCGTCTCTACTAAAAATACAAAAAATTAGCTGGGCGTGATGGCGGACGCCTGTAGTCCCAGCTACTCGGGAGAATGGCGTGAACCTGGGAGGCGGAGCTTGCAGTGAGCCAAGATGGCGCCACTGCACTCTAGCCTGGGGGACTGTGCGAGACTCCGTCTCAAAAAGGCAAAAAAAAAATAGGGTCAGAATGGGCTGGGCGCGGTGGCTTACACCTGTAATCCGAGCACTTTGGGAGGCTGAGGCAGGCGGATCACGAGGTCAGGAGTTTGAAACTAGCCTGACCCAACATGGTGAAACCCCGTGTCTACTAAAAATACAATCATTAACCGGGTGTGATGGCGCAGGCCTGTAAGCCTATAATCCCAGCTACTCAGGAAGCTGAGGCAGGAGAATCGCTTGCATCCGGGAGGCAGAGGTTGCAGTGAGCCAAGATCTCGCCACTGGACTCCATCCTAGGCAACAGAGTGAGACTCCATCTGAAAAAAAAAAAAAAGGTCAGAATGGTAAATTTCATGTTGTGTGTTTTTAAACACAAAGAAAAAAACAACAAACAAAAAATTTTAAGCAAATACCATGGTGTATATATAGTTCTATGACACCCAGTTTAGGAAATTATAATTGTCAGTGAAATTTAGGAAAGAAGAAATGTCATCTTACTGGCAAAGCTCTTGGGGTTTCAAAAATGAAGTATTTAAATATAGAGACAACAACTTTACTCTCTGTTGCTATTTTTTTCACCCACTGGTCTCTCTCCAGACTTTGGATGAAGCTTAAAGCACAGAACATTGTTTGCTTGTTTCCCCCACCATTTGCAGTGATTGTACCATCTCTTAGATATTTACTGAGTTACAAGTTATAGTTAGTATCACCCCCATTTTAACTTAATTACTTTTTAAAAGCCATACCTCCAAAAAGAGTCACATTCTAAGGTACTGGGGTTAGAACTTAAACATAGGAATTGGGGAGAGAAAAGGATACAATTCAACCTATAAAATCTATTATAATTTAAAATTTTTAATATTAAACTTTCTCTGTTCAAATTATTGTGTGGTTTCTCTCTCATGATTAGACCCAGACTGATAAATCAGATTGTGTTGATTTTTCCTGAGTACTTTCAATAAGGTACAACCAGAAATTTACATTCTTCCATGGAGATTTTTCTGGATGTGAGTAGAAAAAAGGAAGTTGGGAATTGAGAATGTGGAGGTCCAAATGAAGAAAGTAATCATTTGATGGACTGAGGTACAGGAGTCAAGTTCTTTGATTCACTTCCTTTTCTGTATGTAAGTTTGAAATGCTGAGTGGGAAAGTTTGAGATCCTGGCAACCGGAGTGGGAAGGAATGAATGGAATGGAGGGTTTGGGGAATCTTGGCTCCCTGAGCTACATTAGAGAACCTCACACTGGCTTCCCTCCTGGCAAATCAAATAGGATGTCACTATCAGTACAAAATACATTGGACTGGTATTCAGTACATTACACTGGCTTCCCTCCTGGCAAATCAAATAGGAAATCAAAACCTCACACTGGTTTCTCTCCTGGCAAATCAAATAAGATGTCACTACCTGTACAAAATACATTGGACTGGTATATGTATATACACACACAAACACACACACACACACACACACATATATATACATGGACACACATCATATATATTATATTTGTATTTATATTATATGTCTGTTTAAATATAAGTAGAGAGTTTATTTGGGCCAAGTTTGAGATCTGCAACCTGGGAGCGTAGATTCAGGATGCTGTGAATTCAGATCACCAGGCAATATTTTAGGGAATAGAGAAGACCTCTCTGCCAGCCCAGGTAGTCGTCTTCACGCTGTCCTGATATAAAGTTTGTCAAACAGAGTGTACTGGGATATACATCGCCCCCAGAGTTGCTGCTAAGGAACGGAAACTCTATGTGTGTAGGCCAGCCTTGGCTCTTCAATTTAGCAGCCCTGCTGACCTGACATTTTTGGTGTTTGCTTTTAGGAATTTCCCCTATAATGAAAATGATGGACAGGTGACTAAGTTTTTATTAGAATTATAGCACTGGAAAAACACAATTCGTATAACAGGACTGTGATTCATTGAAACCAATGTCCTAGTTCCTTGGAGACCCTAAGGTCCTCAGGGCATTTGTGGACTCCAATACCTTTAACAAAAAGTGAATTGTGAGATATACCCATCCTCTCTCCCCAAACAGGGTAGTCTCCTCTAATGTCCTTTCAGATGCTCCCTTGACAATAGAAATGATCCCAGAAGGCAATATCAGAGAAGCTAGATTTGTTGGCAATAGAGCTCTCACTGTTGCAAAGTCAACCAAATGATGCCCATGAGATGCTGTGGTTCTCTGTTTTGCTTTATTAATTCTGTCCAGCAACAGATGGTACATGTCCTGTGTTTCTTCCCCTTTTTCCATGTTCTAAATGGAAGTTTTCATTGTAGTTGTATTTGCTCTCCATTGTGGTACATAACAGGTGGTTGATAGGAATTACATTTCTTATTTGGTCTAAGGTTGCAGTATCATGAGATCTCAAAATTGGACCAGATTAAGACCCAAGCAAAGGGAAAGGTAAATCATTTGGCAATACTGAACTGGAAAAATAGTGGTCTCATGACATTGTGACATTGCTGCCAGAAGGGACTTTGGATTACCTCCTTTCGAGAAAATAATAAATGCCTATATATTAAGGGGTAAGGCTGGAATTATTGAACTTCATGTATAGAAAGAAGGGCTTATATGTGGGCTGGAGGGTTCTTCTGTTTCCCTAAAATGTAGGCTTTGTTTGCTTTTTAAAACTGGTGTCAGGCTTTTGCCTCCAGTGTGATACTGGAACTAATCTTGTTATAGTTGCCTCTGTCCTGGCGAGGAAGCCGGGGGGGGCAGAACAATGCCCAGAGGATGTTAATAAACGTGGAGTAGGTCAGGTGCGGTGGCTCATGCCTGTAATCCCAGCACTTTGGGAGGCCTAGGTAGGCAGATTGCTTGAGCTCAGGAGTTTGAAACCAGCCTGGGTAACATGGCCAAACCCCATCTCTACAAAAATTAGCTGAGTGTGGTGGTGTGTGCCTATGGTTCTCACTACTCAGGAGGCAGAGGCAGGAGGATTGACTGAGCCTGGGAGTTTGAAGCTGCAGTGAGATATGATTGTGCCACTGTACTACAGCCCGGGCAACAGAGCGAGACCCTGTGTCGAAAAAAAAATGTGGAGTAAAGGAAAAACAAAAAGGGAAAAAAAGGAAGGAGGGAGGGAGAAAAGGTAAGAAAAAGAAAGGGAGAAAGGGAGAGAAGAGCGAGAGAGAAATGGAGAAAGATCTTTTAGCTTCAAATTTAAATGTTTCTCTCAAAGATTAAAAAACAACTGACCAGGCGCGGTGGCTTACGCCTGTAATCCCAGCACTTTGGGAGGCCGAGGCAGGTGGATCACCTGAGGTCAGGAGTTTGAGACCAGCCTAGCCGACTTGCTGAAACCCCATCTCTACAAAAATACAAAAATTAGCCAGGCTTGGTGGCGCATGCCTGTAATCGCAGCTACTTGGGAGGCTGAGGCAGGGGAATCGCTTGAACCCAGGAGACGGAGGTTGCAGTGAGCCGAGATAGTGCCACTGCATTCCCGCCTGTGGGATAGAGCAAGACTATGTCTCCAAACAAACAAACAAACAAACAAAAAAAACAAGAACAGTGTCAAAGAAAAGTTGAAATGTGAGTTAATTTGTTGAAATCTATTCATCATTACTGGTCTATTCTAGGGCTCTGCCTCCTAGAACAGCATGGTTTATTCAGTGAAGTGACTTTAGCTGCATTCCGAATATCTGTTTCATTGTTGGTTTGCTCTCTTTCTACTGACTGATTTGTGTGTTTGGGCAAGAGATAAGGTGGCTGCCCCACAGCTCCTGTGTTAACATGCCTTCCAAATTAAGGGATTTGATAGAGACTGACTAGAATATCAGAATCTCAGTTCCACAGTCTTGGGAGACAGAGTGTGGCTATCACAAGCTGGGATTATATTCACCTCTATCCTAATCAACTGTAACATAGAGGCCAGATTCCACAGGATAAACAGGGTCACCGGGGCTACTCATATGAACATTGTTAAAAATGGAAGCTGTATAATAATACATAAAATACGGATGATATGAAATTAAATGTCATGAAAATTCATGTTCATAATGACATTTATGAAGAAGTTGAAATGTAACTGTCTCAAACTGGGGTGAATTCAAAAGATAAATTCCTTCATTTTCTATAGTTAATTTAATCTCACTTTTGAACTTCCATTTCAGCTACTTTGCAGAGGTGTGAGGAGAGAATTTAAGCTTACAATGAAAAGTAACCCAGTTCCTTGTCTTTGGGAAGGAAGAACCACTTTGCGGCATTTCTTTGTCACTTGCCTCTCCTCTCCTTCTGAACTGTTGATTCAGCTAGGAAACTGGGACAGGGGCCAATCAGGAAAGCGGAGCTTGCAAGGGTGGTTCAGTAGAGGATGATTAATATGGGAAACTAATTACAAAGACATTAAAAGAGCAGAAAGGCCAAGTGTGACAGTGAAGCAAATACACAAGGCATTGAGAAAAGGAAGGGCCTGCCCAGCAGGAAGCAGGACCAAAGAAAGTGCAGCCTCACAGAAGCCAAAACCGCAGAAGAAATGAAACCACTGCCAGAAGCAGAGAGAGAGAGAGAGAGAGCAAGCTGGGTGAGGTGGCTCACACCTGTAATCCCAGCACTTTAGGAGGCCAAGGTGGGAGGATCACCTGAGGTCTGGAGTTTGAGACCAGCCTGACCAACATGGTGAAAGCCCATTTCTACTAAAAATACAAAAAATTAGCCGGGTGTGGCGGCGGGCGCCTGTAATCTCAGCTACTTGGGAGGCTGAGGCAGGAGAATCGCTTGAACCTGGGGTGGAGGTTGCAGTGAGCCGAGACTGCACCATTGTACTCCAGGTTGGGCAACAAGAGTGAAACGCCTTATCAAAAAAAAAAAAAAAAAAAAAAAAGAGAGAGAAGTAACTTGGTTTCGTCCTTCCTTCCTTCCTGATCTCTCATTGGTGCCTCGTATTGGCTGAATATAGCCAGAAGTCAGCTGGTAAGGGAAACTGGGAAACAGTTTATAAGAGTCAGCTCCAACAACAAGAGCAGAACAATAAGAGCAGAACAGGGAAAGAGATGTGGAAAGGCAAATGCCTAGGTCAGATACTTCCAACTACAAATAACCAAAGAACCCACTGAGAATGGCTCAAACTAGAAGGTGTTTAATTAATCTTGATTAACAGATAGGAGGCAGGGCAGTTTCAGGGTTGACTAGAGTAATTGAATAATTCAAATATTAATATATCAAGAACCTATATATTCTTTCCATCTTTCAGCTTTACCACCTTCAGCACATTGGCTTATCTTTTCACGGCTGGCTCTTTGCATGGTTTCATCCTGGTTGCAGTTCCACGTAGCACATATAGACACAGAAACATCTAGATGGGGGAGTAGATTTGTCTTTTTTTTTTTTTTTTTTAAGAGACAAGCTCTTGCTGTGTTGCTTAGGTAGGACTCCTGGGCTCAAGCAATCCTCCTGCCTCAGCCTCTCGAATAGCTGGGACTATAGGTGCACACCACTGCACCTAGATATTTTTTTTTTTTTTTTCAGACAGGTTCTCTGTTGCTCAGGCTGGAGTGCAGTGGAGTGATCATGGCTCACTGCAGCCTTGACCTCCCAGGCTCGACCAGTCCTCCTAACTCAGTCTCCCGAGTAGCTGGGATTACACGTGTGAGCCACCACACCATGCTAATTTCTAATTTTTTTTTTTTTTTAAGATGGAGTTTTGCTCTTGTTGCCCAGGCTGGAGTGCAATGGCATGATCTCAGCGCATCGCAACCTCTGCCTCCCAGGTTCAAGTGATTCTCCTGCCTCAGCCTCCTAAGTAGCTGGGATTACAGGCTCCTGCCACCACGCCCAGCTAATTTTGTATTTTTAGTAGAGGCAGGGTTTCTCCGTGTTGGTCAGGCTGGTCTTGAACTCCTGACCTCAGGTGATCTGCCTGCCTCGGCCTCCCAAAGTGTTGGGATTACAGGTATGAGCCACCATGCCTGGCCTCTAAAATTTTTTTGTAGAGGCAGGGTCCCACTATGTTGTCCAGGCTGGTCTCAAATTCCTGACCTCAAGCTATCCTCGTACCTCAGCCTCCCAAAGTGCTGGAATTACAGGAATGAGCCACCATGCCTGGCCTTGTCTTTGATCATCAAAGAAAAGTGCTTGCCGATGCCCCTCATAATAATTCCCTTCACAGCCTTTTGGTCATAACTGAGTCACATACACACTCATGCTTAAACCAGAGGAAACGGCCAATCCAGGGAAGGCTTGGAAGCTCTGCACCTCTTCCCCCATACCTTACCCTATGCGTCTCGTCATCTCTATCTTTTGCAATATCCTTTATAATATACCAGTAATCGTGTTTCTCTGAGTTGTGTGTGCTGCTTCAGCTTCAAGTTGCGGTTCCCAGAGCCCACTCTTTCGGTTTCATTAATTTGCTGGAGCAATATCCTTTATAATACACCAGTAATCATGTTTCTCTGAGTTCTGTGCACTGCTCCAGCAAATTAATGAAACCCAAAGAGTGGGCCGTGGGAACCACAACTTGAAGCTGGTTGATCAGAAGTTCTGGAGGCCCGGACTTGTAAGTGGTGTCTGGGGGTATGGAAGCCAGTCTTGGGAACTGGGCCCCCAACCTGTGGGATCTGACACTGTCTCTGGGTAGGTAGGAACTGAATTAGAGGACACCCATTTGCTGTCTGCTGCTTGGTGCGTGGGGAAAACCCCCCACATATTTGTTCACAGAAGTCTTCTTCTGTGTTGATTGTTGTGGTGCTGTGAGAGTAAAGGTAAAATATGGTTAGAGTTTTCCCTACACAATTGGTTATTGTGGAGGTTAAAGAACTCCATCATGGATGTTAACATGCTAGGTTGACTTCTGATTAACCCCAGTTCCAGGAATGCCCCTAAGAGTTCTTCTTTATGATTCCTTGTGTAAAAAGAGCATGATCTTAATCATAAATCCTGCCCTTAAGCAAATTATAGGCTGTAATGCACATAGTATTCTTGTCTTTCCCTCAGGGGTGAACTTTAATTTTCCTGCACATTATGTATACCCTTTCCTTATGGTCTGCAGGATAACAGTACGAAGATCCACCTGTCTTGCTGCTGCCCAAGACCACACTTCCATCCACAAGTTCCCCAGTAAATCACCTGCTACCAGCAAACTGGATTTGTTTGCCTCTTCTTTGGATTTTTGGCTTCTTCTGCATTTGAGAGTCACTTTGCATATATAGCCCTTTCATGGAACAGTTGTGTATGTACATAGTCAAGAGTAATATTTAGCTAATATTTGCTAAAATAAAAATATTTAGCGACTGGAACCAAATTGGCACTGGTCATTCAGGGCAGACTACTCCCCAGTCAGGATGGACAAGGCTGAAAAAGACTAGGAAAATGGTACTGGTACAAACCAGCTGAGTGTCAACACTGCACATGGTAGCAATTTACAAAGATACCAAAGGGTAGAGAGTGAAACATGAGCCTCTCTCCTGTTCCATCCTCCAGCTTCCCAGTTCACTTCTTCAAAGGCAGTTACTTTTGCCAGCAAAACAGGATTTTGAAGGTTTGTAGTAAGATAAAGCCAGGCCTTGTCAAGAAATCAGTATTCTAAATTATTTTATTTTTCTCTTTTGCATATCAAGGTCCATCGAACTTGACTGGAGAGTTTTATTTATTTATTTTGATTTTTTATTTTTTGAGACAGAGTCCTGCTCTGTCACCCAGGCTGGAGAGCAGTGGTGCCATCTCAGCTCACTGCAACTTCTGCCTCCTGGGTTCAAGCCACTCTTCTGCCTCAGCCTCTGGAGTAGCTGGGACTATAGGCATGCATACCATGCCCGGTTAATTTTTGTATTTTAGTAGAGACAGGTTTCGCCATGTTGTCCAGGCTGGTCACGAACTCCTGACCTCAAGTGATCCGCCTGCCTCGGCTTCCCAGAGTGCTGGGATTAGGAGCATGATCCACCACGCCTGGCCTTGACTGGAGAGTTTTAGAGCACCCAATCAGCAAGAAGTGGCAAGGGGAAAAGTCCATTCCTTCTAATCCAAGAGACTGTAGGAGAAGAAACAAAGTAGGGGCTTCATTCTTGGGGGGAAAGGTGGTTTAGATGGGTTGGAGTGCGTGCCCTGGAAGCACATGGCCTTACAGGCTGTTCAGAACCAGAGGGAGAACCACAAAGGATGTCATAGACAGTAGTTGTGTTGAGAGCCAGAGAGCCTGCTAAGGAGCCTGCCATGTTAAGGGTTAAGGAATTGGAAGGTGATCGTGGCAGAAATCAGAAGGTTTTACAGTGTTGGTGAAGCTAGGACATATCTCAGGGCCTTGGCCCAGCTGAGAGACAGGTCCGAGCAATCTTCATCAGCAAGTTTCAGCAAGAGAACACCCAGGACACATTGCATCTCAAGGAGCAGCGAAAATTAGTCTGGCTAAAGAAAATCCGGCAAAAATGCAAAAGAGAACTTGCAGATTTCAGGACCCAGATTCCCCTATAGTGCCTTGAGTTCATGTCAGCTACCCATCATCCTCCCTTCCCTTCTCCCAAATGCCATTCTGAGGGAAGCCCACTGAGAGGGACTGACTGGTTTAACCCAAACTTAAAGGAACTGTTTAAATTACTGCAGCACAGTTTACCAAATCGGTCTACATCTAGGGTTTTCCCTTCTAATGACCAAAGGCTGAGGACATTTTATTTACGCAGCTGAATGTATTTTGAGTAAATCTATGACATTCTTATAAAAATATCAAGTAGCTTTTCACCAGAAATGTTGCCAAGAAAGAAGATTGTGTCATTGGTAATTGCAACTTATTTTTTTAAGCTTAACTTTCCAAGGGTATCTATATTTTTCTTATGTCCAAGTTTTTGCTGGATTTCCACATATTGCCAGCTATATGCTTACGTGTATACCGAATGACTTATTAGAATATATGGGGGAGTGATACAAATATGTTTGGATTAGACATAAGTAAAGCTGCCGTTGCAGAGAAAGAATGAAGCAAATAAAATTAGGGTCACAAAATTAATGTTATGGTTAGATATTCCCAATGAATAATGGGAAACACTATTATACAGAAAATACACCTTACTTCCTAAATGGTCAGAATGAATGAAATGAGTGGAATTATCAAAAAAGTAAAATGTAGGCCAGGCACAGTGGCTCAGGCCTGTAATTCCAGCACTTTGGGAGGCCAAGGTGGGCGGATCGCTGGAGGCCAGGAGTTCGAGACTAGCCTGGCCAACATGGCAAAACCCTGTCTCTACTAAAAATGCAAAAATTAGTTTGGCATGGTGGTGCATGCCTGTAATCTCAGCTACTTGGGAGGCTGAGGCAGGAGAGTTGCTTCAACCTGGAAGGCGCAGGTTGCAGTGAGCTGAGATCATTCCACTGCACCCCAGCCTGGGTGACAGAGTGAGATTCTGTCTCAAAAGAAGAAAGAAAAAAAGTGAGTTTTCTTCTCTGGGCTGTTAAAAATTTGAACTCAAAGAACCATTTTATAAGTGAATGTGAAAAGCACCTGAACTACTGCTATTAGCTGCCCCTCTCGTCACGTGGTCTTCCTCCTTCCAGGAAATCTGAAGCTAGTATTAGCTTTCTTGTCTTGCTTCCACTGCGCTTGCTGCTAAGGAGGAAAAGCAACAAAAATACAAAATATAGTTTGGTAGAGGGAATTAGCTATTCATTGGACAAATTATTATTATTCTAGGAATCAATGCTTTTGAGATGTACATTGAAACCCATTTCCTCCATAAAGTTTTCTGTTAAATCTATATATTTCTAATCATTCCATTTCCTATCCTCATTACAGCCATCGTTTAATGCAAAATTTAATACTTTGGCAAATACCATTTTTTCTCTCTCATTCTGATAGATATGTAATAATGTAAACAGGTTGAGAGCAAAGTTCATGACATCTGCATAACACCTAACAATGCCAATGTCAACATAGACAATAAATGGCAGAATTGATTTAAATAGTCCCTTAAATGGCTTCTGTTTATTCATTTAGACCATGGGGGAGGGTTTTAACAAAGGATGGTAATAAAACCTTTCTTTTCTCTGAAGCTAATTGTAGATGCTGTATAATGTTCCAGATTTTCCTTAGCTTCTTTCACGTCATTGTGATCCCATCTTATCGATTTATCCTTTTTTTTTTCTTCTTTTTTTTGAGAGAGTCTCACTCTGTCGCCAGGGCTGGAGTGCAGCGGCGCGATCGCGGCTCACTGCAACCTCTGCCTCCCGGGTACAAGCGATTCTCGTGCCTCAGCCTCCCGAGTACCTGGGATTACAGGCTCCCACCACCATGTCCGGTTAATTTTTGTATTTTTAGTAGAGATGGGATTTCATCATGTTGGCCAGGCTGGTCTTGAACTCCTGACCTCAAGTGATCCAACCGCCTTCGCCTACCAAAGTGCTGGGATTACAGGTGTGAGCCACCGCGCCCGGCCTTTTTTCTTTCTTTCTTTTTTTTTTTTTTGAGACGGAATCTCACTCTGTTACGCAGGTTGGACCATCTTATAGATTATCAATTGTACAGATAATTGCACTCCGGCCTGGGAGACAGAGTGAGTACCTGTCTCAAAAAATAAAATAAAATAAAATAAAATTAAAAAAAAAACACTTAAATTAATGAATAACCTTGGTGAAAAGCCACGTCCATGCTTCTACGGCATTTCTCTTCAAAGCTAAAAAAAAAAGAAAAAATCAAAAATCAACCCAAAGGTGTAGTAGAAGACTGCATCTGCGACCGTATTTAAGCATCGGTCATGCTGTTAAAGGAGAAAGTGGACATCCTCTCAAGGAAACTTTAATCCTGCCCCCAAAGGATTAAAATCCCGTAACAAATATTCGTTTATAACACATCTTGACAAGATCAAAACATTCTGGTAGGGCAAATAGTAAAGGCTAAATCTTGAACATTGACGAAAACTTCCTGAAAGGCCCAATGTATTTGACAGGAGAGGTAACTGGGGTCCCGGGCCTAGCGAGGCGGGGCGGGAAGGCGCAGGTGTTACCGCGGGCGCCCAACTGCTTACGTCACAACCCGCGGAAGGAGCCGTGCGCTGGTTGCTATAGTGGCCGCACTTCACACCCCGTGCCTCCCCGACTCTCCTGGCTCCTCCGCCCAGATCCCCGGCGCTCCCGCGTTCGGTGACGGCCGGGTAGGCTGTAGGCAGCGCAATGCCAAGACAGAGCTGCTGGCGGCGGCGGGCGAATCTCCCTGCACCATGAGCCTCGGCTCCAGCCCCGTTTGGGGCCGATAAGCACAGCGCACGCCGCCCTCCATTTGCCCCGGGGCCTCGGCTGCGAAGATAGCGGCGGCCGGACAGGAAGCCCGAGGAAAGCGCTGGGCCGCCTCTCTACGAACACGTGAAGGAAAAGCAGCTCCGTCCACAGCGCCGCTTCGGGGCTCCTAGGTGAGAGTCTCCCCGGCGGAAGCGTGGAGGGGCCGGGGTGCCGGGAAGCGGGGCGGGGAGGAAGCCGCGGACACGGGCTGGGCACTCGGGGCTCGGGGTCGGGGTGAGTAGAGGCGGAAAAGCAGTGAAAAGGGAGGCCTTGGGCGAAGACGGGGGCTGAGGGCGGGGCGCGAGCCCGCGCCTGGAGCCCGGTGAGGGCGTGGCCTAGAGCGTGAGGCCGCGGCCTGGGGCGGGGTGAGGGGCGAGCGGGGCGGGCCCACGGCACGCTGCGAGCCCAGCCTCCCGCCAAGCACCGTCCCCCATCCAGCCCCTGTGGGAGGAGCCGTGGGAGGGGTCGCCTCTTGCCCGGCGCGTGCGGCGGTAGCGTCTCTGCGTTCGGCCCCGCCCTACCCAGGGCCCCGCCCCCTTCCTGGCGCGCGCTGTATCCTGATGCGATCCCCCTCCCCCCTCCGGGTTCGTGTAGGGAGTCGGGCCCCGGGCCGCCACCATCACCTCGGCCGCTGCCGCTGCCGCCATAGCCTTGTTTCCCCATCCCCCGCCATGGCCGAGGACCTCTCTGCGGCCACGTCCTACACCGAAGATGATTTCTACTGCCCCGTCTGTCAGGAGGTGCTCAAAACGCCCGTGCGGACCACGGCCTGTCAGCACGTGTGAGTAGACGCCCCCTCCCCCGCGCGGAGCCGGGTTGTCGCTTAGGCCCGGCCTCCGGCCCGGGACCCCGGGCTGCCGCCTGGCGGGAACCGAGCCCGCCGCGCCCTGCCCGAGCGTCGCTGCCCCGCGAGGTCCCGTTCCCCGCCCCTCAGAGTCCCGGGGCGGCCTTTTCCTCAGCCTCGGGGCCCGCTCCCCGCGTCCAGCCCCCTCAGCCCAAGCTCCCGCTCTCCCGCTCTCCCGCTCTCCCTGGCTTTCGCGCCCCCGGGGCAGTGGCCAGGCCGTTCCCTGCGGCGTCTTCAGGCCCCGGAGGCCCCTGTCGTCTCCGCCAGGCCCGGGAGGAATTGCAGGGATCTTGGAGCCTTTTTGTTTCTTAGCAACCCGGGTGAAGGCTGGGGTGTCGAGTGTCAAAAGCGGCCGGCGGTGCTCGCGCGGGCCCGCTCGCCCCGCGACCTGCCCTGCTTTCAAGTTTCCTCTTTCAGAACCTTGGTCCGTCCCCTCGGTCCAAGAGCTCTTCTGTAACTTCCCCTCAACCCTGCTTCACAGAACACCCTCGAGAGCGTTTTGTTTCGTTTCCAGTCCACTATGTGTTAGAGGGATCTAGAATGAGTTTTCTTCTCTGGTCTCTTAAAACTGACAGGATTTTCGGGCATTGAAATGAGCGTTCCCCTTTGTTTTACCTTTCTGCTTATTACTTGATTAATACAAGGGTGGAGAGGAGAAAGGAAGACTTCTGTTATGAGGAATGAGCCGAAATTGAGATGCTACCCAGGGTGGGGGAGAACACAAAGGGGTTGGGTGAGATAACGCATGCGTTTGATTGGCAGGCATATTTACAAGAACTTTGATAAAATTTCATGGACGGCTAGGGTGTGAGTAAGGGTTGGAAAGAGCCCTTGTTGAGAAGGTGTATAGCCCTTCTGACAGACCTGACTGATGATCAGAGTCCCCGGGGAACTTTTTAAGTAAACATACCAATTCCCAGGCTCCATTTCAAACTTAACAAAAGAATGTTCGGGCAGGTGGGGCCTGGAAATCTTTATTTATTTATTTATTGTTTTTTTTTTTTAGTAGAGACGGGGTTTCACCGTGTTAGCAAGGATGGTCTCGATCTCCTGACCTCGTGATCCTCCCGCCTCGGCCTCCCAAAGTGCTGGGATTAAAGGCGTGAGCCACCGCGCCCCGCCCGGAAATCTTTATTTTTAAAAAACACACTCAGGCTTGAAAGTTACGTGTGTTTGCAAATAACTGAAAAGAATTGACCAACCTTCTAAATGTATTTCATTCTCCTTCGACTTTTTTTTCTTTTTTTTTTTGAGGTGAGGTTCTATAATTTTGTAAAGGATAGATTGAATTTTTGGTTCTTAATTGCAAATGCCCTTACTGTGGTTGTTTTCTTGATACCAACTCTTCTCATTTTTTCCCCAATCTTAACTGCACTGTCTACTTTATTTCTATTTTGTGCTGGTTGTGTGAGCCAAGAGTGTGTGGATTTTCATGATAGAAATTATGCCAGTTACGCTTTTGCTCTTTAAGGGAGATGAATGACATCTTGTTATTTTGTGCAACAAATGCAGATTCTTAGGGAAATGTTTTGAGGGATCCTTTTGCGGTTCATAGTGTGATGATTGAGTGTTCACAGGCATGTGTGAGATATGCCATCCTCAAACCTTGTTACAGGGTCAGCACATTACCCATCTGACATGAAAAAAAAAAAAAACGTTTGGAGGTGTCTAGGGCACAATATAGATCTTCCACCTTTAATCTAGCATAACTTGGTCCCTTTCCAATATTTTAAAAAAATTTAAGTGCTGTGTTGGCATTGGGTAGATAAAAGGGAGGGAGGAGAGCAAGGTGAGAGGAAGCTGTAATAGCTGCTAACTATATATATATATATATATATATATATATATATAAAGCAGGTCTTTTTTGGATAGAATCATTCTAATTATCCTTTGGGTCATTGACCTAATGGGCCTCATTGTAGTTTTTAGCACTCCCCAAAATTCCGTGTAGATTGCTCTAGTCCGCTTCCCTTGTGGGACATTTTAAATCAAGGTTTATAATTTGATTTGACCTCAAGACTGTGGAAAATGTTGGAGATGACTGTTTTTAATTCAGGACCTTTCTCAAATCAACTGATTGTACATAGACAGTTCTGCCTGAACAATGAATTAAAAGAATAGGCAGAGGGAGAAAAAAAGTTTAATTTGGAAGAGGTGGTAATGGAGGAACAGGATTTTAATCAGTTGGAAGGAGTTTAGTGGGGGAATTGGAGACAAATTTTATAAATTATCATTTTTTTTTTGAGACATGGTCTTATTCTGTTGTCCAGGGTGGAGTGCGGTGGTGTGATCATGTTTCATTGCAGCCTTGACCTCCCCCGTTCGAGCAACCCTCCCGCCTCAGCCTCTCAAGTTGGTGGGACTACAGGAGCATGCCTCCATGCCTGACTAATTTTGTTTTCTTTTTTATAGAGACAGGGCCTCACTACGTTGCCCAGTCAGATTTTGAACTCCTGGGCTGAAGTCATCCTCCTGTCTTGGCCTCCAAAAGTGCTGGGATGACAGGCGTGAGACATGGCACCTGACCTGTTTTTTAATTAACATAGTTATCTATGTCATTTGCTCTACCTTCTTCACAAAGGACAGACCTATGCCTTTAAAGAAACTTATATTTGGCTGCAAAATCAATTTTTGATTCACGAATAGAGAGTTGAAGTGATAAGGGCTTTGGGTTACTGTGGATCAGTTAGAAAATGAAAAATTTTAATTGCCATTTCAATGACAGGTAAGGATTTGACTACTGACTATCCTAGTAAAAGGAGCAAGTTCATTATCATTAGAATAACATTACTAAAATATAAACTCCCATTTAATCCCCATTCATTCCCTGAAACTGCAGTTGTTGAATGCTCTTTGTCTGGTGCACGGACTACTAAGTACTGTTTCTCTGGAGACTTAATAGTCCGCTGGAGAGACCTATAAATGAGTGTGATTGATATAGAAGAGATTTTATGTGAGCATCTAGAGCAGGTATCTAAATTAGCCTAAAGGATAGGGATAATTTCCTAGATGAAGTAATGCCTTAGGTCAGCGTTTGTATTCAGTGTTTGTGGGGAATGCCAGAGTCAAGGAGGGTACAGAGGATGAATGTGAGCTGGACTTTGAGGTTTGGCTGGAACCAAAGACAGCGTAGTGGAGATGGAGCTTAGCGTTATTGGCAGGAACTTACTGTGTAAGCTAATTTGAGCGTTTTCCTGAAAACCTATTAAATAATTAGATAACCTAATGAATAATACTAGACCTAGTAAATAATTTTTGGCAGGGGAGCAGCGTGGTCACATTTCATTTTTAGAAAGTTTACCTTCATAGCAGGGTTTTCAGCTTGGTAGTGGTGAGACTAGTGAAGAGGTCATTCATTGATGTGTCAGGGAGAGAAATGATTAGAACCTGAACTAAGGAAATGATAGTAGGAATGGAGCAGAGAGACTCCTGACATTTTAAGGACAGTGTGTAAGATTTGATGACTGTGTTCAGTAGTTAAGTGTGTATACCATATGTAGATCTGGAATACATGGAGCTAAAGCTGTGGGTGTCGACGTGGTCACCCAGTGAGGTATATAAATGGAAAGATTGAAGAGCACCTAGATAGAGCAAAGTGTTGGAGAATACTTACTTAAATATCGAGTGGAGAAAATTGCAGCCAGACAAGGAACGAACAGAAGGATAGGAAGAAAACCAGGAATAAAGTGAGAGTGGAAACTGAGGATTCAGATCATCTGCAAATGATTGTTAAGCAGTCAGCATTTTCAGAGGCCTTAGAGTGGTCAGATGTAATTTTGTTTTTGTTTTTGTTTTTTTTGAAATAGGGTCTCGCTCTGTTGCGAGGAGTGCAGTGGCATGATCATAGCTTACTGCAGCCTCGACCTCCCAGGCTCAAGAATATCTTCCCACCTCAACCTCCCAAGTAGCTAGCTGGGACTACAGGCACTCACCACCATGCCTGGCTATTAAAAAAAAAATTTTTGTAGAGATGGGTCTTGCTTTGTTGCCCAACCTGGTCTCTATCTCCTGGGTGCAAACCGTCCTCCTGCCTCAGCCTCCCAAAGTGCTGGGATTACAGGCAAGAGCCTCCACACCTGGCAGATGTAATATTTTGAAAAACATGTTAAGACAAATTAATATGAAAGTTGAGCAGGTAGTCAAAGCAAGGCTTCAGAAGAAAGTACAGACTGGCGTAGGAGTAAGGTGTTTATCTCTTTTGGTGTTTTATTCTGTAATCTTCAAAGGCTCTTGGAAACCTCTGTTCTTCCTTGTTTTGAACAGTCAAGGAAATAATTCTTGTACATGGCAGAAGTAAGCTACTATTGCAATAAAAATTACATATAACAAGTTTGATTCTTTGCTAAACTCTTAAAAATGGAAATCTAATCTGTTTTTGCTTTTAGGCCTCTCTGTAAGGAGGCATCTTTTAAAATGAACTTCTACTTCTTGTTAAGCACAAATTTGTGTAATTTCCTATTTGACCAGCTTGAACATCCAGTTCCTGAGTTTTTAGTTCATATTTACTTTTTTTAATCCTTAATTTTAAAACAATTTTAAATTAATTATTTATTTTTGAGACCGAGTCTCTCTCTCTTGCCCAGGCTGGAGTGCAGTGGTGGGATCTTGGCTCACTGTAACCTCCACCTCCTGGATTTAAGCGATTCTCCTGCCTCGTCCTCCTGAGTAGCTGGGACTACAGGCACAACAAGTAGCTGGACTACAGGCATACACCACCATGCCCGGCTAATTTTTGTTTTTTGTTTTTTTGTATTTTTAGTAGAGATGAGGTTTCACCATATTGGCCAGGCTGGTCTCGAACCCCTGTGCTCAAGTGATCTGCCCGCCTTGGCCTCCTAAAGTGCTGGGATTATAGGCATGAGCCACTATCCTCGGCCTAATTAATTAATTTAGAAACAGGGTCTCACTCTGTTGCTCGGGCTATGTATATATGTGTATGTATATGTGTATATATGTGTATATGTGTATGTATATATGTGTGTATATGTGTGTGTGTGTATATATATTTTTTTGTTTGTTTGTTTGTTTGTTTTGAGACAGTCTCACTGTGTTGCCCAGGCTGGATTGCAGTGGTGCGGTCTTGGCTCACTGCAACCTCCACCTCCCTGGTTCAAGCGATTCTACTCCCTCAGCCTCCCAAGTAGTTGGGATTACAGGCGTGCACCATCACGCCCTGCTAATTTTTTGTATTTTTAGTAGAGACAGGGTTTTGCCATGTTGGCCAGGCTGGTTTTGAACTCCAGGCTGGTTTTGAACTCCTGACCTCAAGTGATCCTCTTGCCTCGGCCTCCCAAAGTGCTAGGATTACAGGTGTGAGCCACTGTGCCCACAGTATATTTCTTATAGTTTAAATTTTTTTAGAGATGGGGTCTTGCTGTGTTGCTCAGGCTGGTCTCAAACTCCTGGTCTCAAGCAGTCCTCCCACCTGAGCCTCCTGAGTAGCGGGGACTACTGGTGAGTGCCACAGCACCTGGCTTTGTAATTTTAACACCTTTATTGGTATCTTGTTACTTGAGTAGTTATGCTGTAAGTATATACTTTAAAATAATTTTCTTCTTTCCTAAAATCTGTGCTATTTAATTATATAATAAAAGGTTGAGGCCGGGCGCGGTGGCTCACGCCTGTCATCCCAGCACTTTGGGAGGCCGAGGCAGACGGATCACAAGGTCAGGAGATCGAGACCATCCTGGCTAACACAGTGAAACCCCGTCTCTACTAAAAATAAAAAAAATTAGCCGGGTGTGGCGGCAGGCGCCTGTAATCCCAGCTGTTTGGGAGGCTGAGGCAGGAGAATGGCATGAACCCGGGAGGTGGAGCTTGCAGTGAGCTGAGATGGTGCCACTGCACTCCAGCCCGGGCGACAGAGTGAGACTCCGTTTCAAAAAAAAAAAAAAAGATTAATTTTAAATCTTGAGGACTAGTTTACAACCTTTGATTTTTTTTTTTTTTGAAGTTTTTTTGGGGAATGATCTCGATTATTGACTCGGAAAATAGACTAAGTGCCAGATTTTAAATTATTTAATTTATACTGAAATTGGGAGCATGATGAGTGGGAATATTGTTTTTCCTCTCCCAGTGTTGTTGATTAGCCTTTTGTTGGGAGAATGCGTAACGGAAATTCGTCTAGCATCTGCTAGTTTAAAGTTGAGAGAAATGTAAAGAGACCTTTTTTGGTTATAGGGTAATGCCCTGTTCTGAAGATACGGGCCTTTTCAGGAACATGAAAATTAGTTTTAGTAATTCTTGATTTGTACCTTTTTCCTTCCTACTTCTGCTTTGTTTTGAAATAAGTTCTGTCTAGCACTTTGATCCATTCCAGCCCAAAGTGAGATGAGAATAATTCGTTTTATGTCTGAAGAAACATGCTTGGTTGTACAGAGGAAGGAACAGTAAAATTGGAGATAAAAGACCTGAATATCTCTATTTTATTTTATTTTTAGACAAAATCTCGCTCTGTTGCCCAGACTGGAGTGCAGTGGTGCAGTCTTGGCTCACTGCAACCTCCACCCATTGGGTTCAAGAGATTCTCCTGCCCCAATCTCCCGTGTAGCTGGAACTACAGGCATGCACCACTATACCCGGCTAATTTTTTTGTATTTTTAGTAGAGATGGTGTTGCACCATGTTGGTCAGGCTGGTCTCCAACTCCTGACCCCAAATGATCTGCCCCGCCTCGGCCTCCCAAAGTGCTGGGATTACAGTGGCTGTGAGCCACTGCACCCGGCCATTCTTTGTACCTGTTATCACAGTTTGTAATCATAACATTTTTGGAATCAGATAATTTGACCAATGTCAGTTTCACTGGTTAGGCTGCAAGCTTTATAAAGAAAGCATCCAAGATCTCCTGTTACTTACTTAAGCCTACTAATATATCGTTTCACATATGAGAGTTTTTCCTGCCAGCTAAATTCTGACAAATGGAATTGCTGGGTCAAAGGGTAGATACAAACAAATATTTCTGATACATCACACAAGAATAGTTGCAGCTCTAGTGAAGTGTCTTGTTCATGGAAAGTGCTCAAGGTTTTGATTTGAGAACTGTCAATTATATCTTTTGGTTAAGGGATTTAATACTTTTTAAATTAAGGTAAATTGGCATTCATTGCTTTAGCAAATATTAGGACTGCCTAATAGGTGCTTAGCACTGTTAGGTGCCAGGGATATTGTAAAGAGCAAATAGATAGGATCCCTGCCCTCTTGGAGCTGGGTGTTAGTGATTGAGATATATATATATATATATATTTATATATATATATTTATATATATATATTTATATATATATTTATATATATATTTATATATATATTTATATATATATATTTATATATATATATTTATATATATTTATATATATTTGTATATATATATTTGTATATATATTTATATATATATTTGTATATATATATTTGTATATATATTTGTATATATATATTTGTATATATATATTTGTATATATATATGTATATATATTTGTATATATATATGTATATATATTTGTATATATATATGTATATATATATTTATATATATATGTATATATATATTTATATATATATGTATATATATATTTATATATATATTTATATATATATTTATATATATATATTTATATATATATATTTATATATATATTTATATATATATTTATATATATATATTTATATATATATATTTATATATATATTTATATATATATTTATATATATATATTTATATATATATATTTATATATATATATTTATAATCTTTGGTTGTACAGGGGAAGGAACAGTAAAATTGGACATAAAAGACCTGAATACCTCTATTTTATTTTATTATTTTGTATATATATTTGAGACAGGGTCTTTCTCTGTTGCTCTGTTGCCCAGGCTAGAGTGCAGTGGCATGATCATGGCTCACTGCAGCCTTGACCTCCCTGGGCTCAAGTAATCCCCCTTTAGCCTCCCCAGTAGCTGGGACTACAGGCATGTGCCACCACCACACCCAACTAACTTTTTTTTTTTTTTTTTTTTTTGAGACGGAGTTTCGCTCTTGTTGGCCAGGCTGGAGTGCAATGGCGCGATCTCGGCTCACTGCAACCTCCGTCTCCCGGGTTTAAGCGATTTTCCTGCCTCAGCCTCCCAAGTAGCTGGGATTAAAGGCATGCGCCACCAGTCCCGGCTAATTTTGTATTTTTAATAGAGACGGGGGTTTCACCATGTTGGTCAGGCTGGTCTCGAACTCCCGACCTCAGGTGATCCACCCACCTCGGCCTCCCAAAGTGTTGGGATTACAGGCATGAGCCCCCGCGCCCGGCCTGTATTTTTTGTATAGACTGGGTTTCACCATGTTGGCCGGGCTGGTCTCGAATGCCTGAGCTCAAGCGATCTGCTCGCCTTGGCCTCCCAGAGTGCTGGGATCACATGCCTGAGCCACTGTGCCTGGCCTGAGATATATTTAAATTAAAATAAACACTCAGAAAAATGGTGTAATTACAAATGTATAGGTTTCGAGAGAGTATAAGAGAGGGACCAGATCTAGTGGGTGAGTATCGATGACCCTTTCTTTAGGAAGTGATATTGTTGCTGATATCTAAGAGAGATATAGGTATTAATTTGTGGAGGGCTGTGCTTGTGCATAGAACATTCTGGGGAGAAGAAACATTCTGGACAAAGGTCCCGAGGTAGGAGGGAACATGCAGGGCTTTGTATTTGAATGACAGAAGCATCTTCTGGGCTTCAACCTCTTATAGGTTTCTTTTTCTTTTTTTTTTTTTTAAAGACAGAGTCTGGTTCTGTTGTCCAGGCTGGAGTGCAGTGGCACACGCAATCTTGGCTCACTGTAACCTACGCCTCCTAGGTTCAAGCCATTCTTCTACCTCAGTCTTCTGAGTAGCTGCGATTACAGGCGTGCACCACCACTCCTGGCTAATTTTTGTGTATATATATATATTTTTAAATTAGAGTCAGGGTTTCACCATGTTGGCCAGATTGGTCTTGAACTCCTGACCTCAAGTGATTTGCCTGCCTCACTCTTATAGGTTTATTAACATTTTATTTTTTTAAGCCTTAGTTTCCTCATCTGTAAAATGAAGGAACTTATTAAGAAAAATTTATTTTTTTTTAAGAATTCAAGATCATGAATGGATAGTTTCTGGGATCCAGCCTAGCACCTAGCACATATTATGTACTCAATAAGTGGTAACTGCTATTTTCATAAATGTCATGTTGCTTTCCCAAAAATTGAGCTAATTTACAAAATGCTATTAGTACTATAAAAGTATATTTGTAATCCATCATCTTTGCCAATTTTGTTTTTTTAAGCATTTTTATGCTATTTTAATACAGTTCATAATGGTGTCTAGAAGTCACATTAAAATGTATTTCTTTAGTTGCTAGCAAGGCTGCATGCATTTTTCCATATTACATTTTTGCTTGTTTGAGACAGGGTCTAACTCTGTTGCCCAGGCTGGAGTGCAGGGGCATAATCACGGCTTACTGCAGCCTCAACCTCCTAGGCTTAAGCGATCCTCCCACCTCAGCCTCCCAAGTAGCTGGGACTACAGGCGTGCACCACCATGCCTGGCTGATTTTTTTTTTTTTTTTTCTTCAGTAGAGAGGAGGTCTCGCTGTGTTACCCAGAATGGCCTCAAACTCCTGGACTCAAGTGATGCTCTGGCCAGGGCTTCCAAAAGTGCTGGTATTACAGGTGTGAGCCACCACACCTGACCTTTTTTTAGTTTCTTTTTTTTTTTTTGAGACGGAGTCTTGTTCTGTCACCCAGGCTGGAGTGCAGTGGCGCGATGTCGGCTCACTGCAAGCTCCACCTCCCAGGTTCACACCATTCTCCTGCCTCAGCCTCCTGAGTAGCTGGGACTACAGGCGCCCGCCGCCACGCCCGGCTAATTTTTTGTATTTTTAGTAGAGATGGGGTTTCACCATGTTAGCTGGGATGATCTCAATCTCCTGACCTCGTGATCTGCCTGCCTCAGCCTCCCAAAGTACTGGGATTACAGGCGTGAGCCACCGTGCCCGGCCCTTTTTTTTAGTTTCTTATATGAATGTTTTTAATAATGTCACTAGTCTGTAGTAATGCAATTAATATTTGAAGAGTTTGTATTGTACAGTTTGTCACCTGGTGTATCACATGTAATTTTGGAGGTTAATTTGGGATTTTCTTTTTTTTTTGAGAAATAGTCTCCTTCCGTTGCCCAGGCTGGAGTACAGTGGCACTATCTCGGCTCACTGAAACCTCCATCTCCCAGGTTCAAGTGATTCTCCTGCCTCAGCCTCCCGAGTAGCTGGGATTACAGGTGCGCAACACCACGCCCAGCTAATTTTTATTTTCAGTAGAAACGGGGTTTCACCATGTTGGCCAGGCTGGTCTTGAACTCCTGACCTTAGGTGATCCACCTGCCTTGGCCTCACAAAGTGTAGGGATTACAGGTGTGAGCCACCATGCCTGGCCAATTTGGGATTTTCTAACAAAATAGTTTTGTGATCTAAATTGATTTTTTGCTTTTCTATATTTTTATGCCTTTAAATATTTGCTTTGTCTTTATAGCCTATATATATATACATGTGTGTATATGTATATTTTTGAATCCAGACCATTGCATTTATTAGTTGTGTGCCAATATTTTTGAAAGTAAATGCTGAATAGAAATTGTTGGCTTTGTTTCTCCTTTTTTAGTAAAAATTCATTCAGCATGTGTTTATTTTTCATTTTTTGGTTAGAGACTAGTTTTAATTTAACTCTGTTGCCCAGGCTGGAGTACAGTGGGGTGGGGTGATCATTGTTCACTGTAGCTTTGAACTCCTGGAGTTAAGGAATCCTACTGCCTCATCCTTGCAAGTAGCTGAGACTACAGGTGCATACCACCATACCTCACTAATTTTTAAAAATTTTTGTAGAGGTGGGGAAATCTCACTATGTTGCCCAGGCTGGTCTTGAACTCCTAGGCTCAAATAATCCTCCTGCCTCAGCCTCCCAGAGTGTTGAGATTATAGGTGCGAGCCACTGTGTCTGGTCTCATTCAGCATTTGATTAAACATTTTTGTGTACCTGATATTCAAGGCACCAAGAAAAAAAAAAGATTTGTCCTTCAAAGAACACAATCAATAAACAGCAATTTTCCACAAAATATTTTTATTATCCCTTTTTATCATTAAAAAATTTTTTTTAGACAAGAGTACATGTTGAGCTTATGAAAACTTCATGGGCCGGGTGTGGTGGCTCACGCCTGTAATCCCAGCACTTTGGGAGGCCGAGGTGGGTGGATCACGAGGTCAGGAGATCGAGATCATCCTGGCTAACATGGTGAAACCCCATCTCTACTAAAAATACAAAACAAAATTAGCCGGGCGCGGTGGCGGGCACCTGTAGTCCCAGCTACTCAGGAGGCTGAGGCAGGAGAATGGTGTGAACCCTGGAGGCAGAGCTTGCAGTGAGCTGAGATCGCGCCACTGCACTCCAGCCTGGGCGACAGAGCAAGACTCCGTCTCAGAAAAAAAAAAGAAAACTTCATAGCAAATTAGGAATAGGCTAAAAAACTTTTTTTTTTTTTTTTTTGGAGGCAGAGTCTAGTTCTGTCGCCCATGCCAGAGTGCAGTGGCCTGATCTTGGCTCACTGCAACCTCTGCCTTCTGGGTTCAAGCAATTCTAGTGACTTAGCCTCCCAAATAGTTGGGATTACAGGTATATGCCACCACGCCTGGCGAATTTTTGTATTTTAGTAGAGACAGGGTTTCACCATGTTGGCCAGGTTGGTCTCGAACTCCTGAGGTCAAGTGATCCCCCCACTTCGGCGTCCCAAAGGGCTGAGATTACATGCATGAGCCACCAGACCTGGCCTAAAACTTTAAAGAAAAAATCCTCATTAAGGGTGGCTTCCCTAAAATCTATAGCAAATATACCTAGTTGTAAGCTTTAGGTGCTTTTCTAGTTAGGAACTAGTCAAAGAAGTCTGCATCACCCCTGACATTTAACATTGTATTTCAGGTTTTAGACAATTCAGTGAGAGAAGAAGAAATCAGATACACAGAGATGGAAAAGGAAGAGATAAAATTGTCATAATTTGTCGATTAAAAACAAGAGAAACAATAAGAGTACAGGGAGGTTTGATGCAAGAACAGACAAAAATCAACAACATATCTTTATACCAGCAGTAATCAGATAAAAAAATTAATAGAAGAAAAACGTCACTTACAATAGCAACAAAATTATAATGTTATTTGGACTAAACAATAAAAATATACACAGCTTCTTAAAGAAAATTACAAAACTTTATTGAAAAGTGTAAGAGAACATGACATTTATGGTTAGAAAGATTTAATAAATTTAAGGTATCAATTTTCTCCACACAGTTCTAAACATACAGTTCTGGTGAAGTCCCAACATGATTTTTTGGTAGAACTTGAAAAATGGATTTAAAAATTCTAATAAAGAGCTAATGATTATGAATAACTAAGAAAATATTTGAAAAAGAGGAACATACAGATAGCACAACCCTATCAGATATAATGAGATATTATGAAACAATAGTAATTAAAATGGTATGGTTGGCTTCTTTGATTTTCCTGTGAAAATATTATTAAATTAAAAATATAAAAATACAAAATGAAAATTAAAAAATCATATGCTTTTTTCTTTTTTTGAGACGGAGTCTCCCTCTGTCCCCCAGGCTGGAGTGCAGTGGCACCATCTTGGCTCACTGCAACTTCCGCCTCCTGAGTTTAAGTGATTCTCCTGCCTCAGCCTCCTGAGTAGCTGGGATTACATGCACCTGCCACCATACATGGCTAATTTTTGTATTTTTAGTAGAGACAGGTTTCACCATGTTGGCCAGGCTGGTCTTGAACTCCTGACCTCAATTGATCCACCCACCTCGGCCTCCCAAAGTGCTGGGATTACAGGCATGAGCCACCGCACTGGCCAAATCGTATGGTGTTCATTCAGCAGTAGATAAATGACTAGAATATACTACAGAGTCCAGAAATAGTTCCACCCATGTTTTGGAACTTTTTATCTTTGATAGACGTGACATTGCAAATGAATGAGGAAAAGGTGGCTTTGATCAGTAAGATAGTATTTAGGCAATAGCTTTATATGTAGAATCTCTGCTGTGTGCTATACATGATAATATTTCCAGATGGATTGAAAACTTTAATGAGCAAAGCTTAAACTTTAGAAGGAAATGTGGGGGAATATCTCTGATCCTGAAGTGGGGAATTCTTAAGACTGCAAAAGCATAAACCATAATTTTAGGAAAAGGCCATGTCTAAAAGTTAAAAAATTTCCATATCGGAAGACCACAAGCAGCAAGGTTAAAGACAAATGATGGACTGAATGTAGTCTGTTCTACTTGCTGCAACAGATTATATCAGAACAGATAGCTTTCTATGTGACTTTTTTCCCCCTGAAAATTGTTTTGGTCCATCAACAAATGGTAGCTGAAGCAAAGCACATTAAAACATAGCTGAATATAACAAACCATAGAATTAAGCACTATGACACAAGGTGCCCAACATTCATTCTTCTTAGTTCAGTTTGGCTATGAGTTCTCTCTTGGAATACCTATTGCATGTTTCTCCTTTCCCTTGTGCATTTTAAATTTATTTCCATAATTTAACAGCTTCAACCACTTATCCCTCTCTTCTTTTAAGAAAATTTTAGGGTGAAGTGTTTATTAGGAACTTTACATACCTTTTCAGAATCGTTCGTATTTTTATTTGGATTGTTTGGGTTTTGTTAGTAGTAGTCTGGCGACAAGGTTGCACGAGTGGTCTATTCCAACCATTTTTTTCCATAAGCCCTATAAGTTTTAGTGTGCGGGTATGCAGAATGCCAAGGTTTTCAGTGTTTCATATGTTACATTATATCAGAAATGCCTTAAGTGATACAAAATGATTTAATATCCAGAAGATGCAGTTCTAGGTTATAAATCATTTCTCCTCAGAACTTTGAACACATCATTATATTTGTCATTTGTTATTGCTCATGAGTTTGATGCTAATCTGATTCTCTTTCCTTAGTAGGTGATCTATTTTTACTTCCTCTCTGGAAGATACTAGAAGTTGAAAAATTATTTTTTATTTTATTTTATTTATTTATTTATTTATTTGTTTGTTTATTGAGATGGAGTCTCGCTCTGTCACCCAGGCTTGAGTGCAGTTGTGCGATCTCGGTTCATGGCAAGCTCCGCCTCCCGGGTTCACGCCATCCTCCTGCCTCAGCCTCTTGAGTAGCTGGGACTACAGGCGCCCGCCACCATGCCTAGCTAATTTTTTGTATTTTTAGTAGAGACAGGGTTTCACTGTGTTAGAGCCAGGATGATCTTGATTTCCTGACCTCGTGATCCGCCTGCCTGGGCCTCCCAAAGTGCTGGGATTACAGGCGTGAGCCACCGCGCCCGGCTGAAAATTATTATTTGAAGTTTTTCCAGTAATCTCTCTGGTTGTGACTGTTAAATTTATTGTACAGGTCCTTCACTTGTCTCTATTCTGCTGACATATTTTTTAGCTCTGGAAATTCCCCTCACACTCTCACTTTCTCCTTTTGTTTCTTTGAAAATAATTTTCTCTTTCTGTCTCCTATGGCTATTGGGCCACTGGATTAGGGCTCTTGTGTGTTAACTGTCTCTGGTTAAATTCACTTTCCTTTTTTTCTTTTTTTTTTTTTGGGGGGGGACGGAGTCTCGCTCTGTCACCCAGGCTGGAGTGCAGTGGCGCGATCTCGGCTCCCTGCAACCTCTGCCTCCCGGGTTTAAGCAGTTCTCCTGCCTCAGCCTCCCGAGTAGCTGGGACTACAGGTGCACGCTGCCACGCCCGGCTAATTTTTTTTTTGTATTTTAGTAGAGACGGCGTTCCACTGTGTTGCCCAGGCTGGTCTCGAACTCCTGAGCTCAGGCAGTCCGCCCTCCTTGGCCTCCCAAAATGCTGGGATTACAGGTGTGAGCCACTGCGCCGGCCTTATTTAATTATTTTTATAACAGTTTTAATATAACTACCCTTGTTTAAAGGGTACTTTTTTTTTGGAGACGGATTCTTGCTCTGTCGCCCAGATTGGGGCGCGATCTCGGCTCACTGCAAGCTCCGCCTCCCAGGTACGAGTGATTCTCCTGCCTTAGCCTCCTGAGTAGCTGGGATTACAGGCACCTGCCACCACACCTGGCTGATTTTTGTATTTTTAGTATAGATGGAGTTTTGCCATGTTGGCCAGGCTGGTCTTGATCTCCTGACTTCAGGTGATCCACCCGCCTCGGCTCCTCAAGGTGCTGGGATTACAGGCGTGAGCCACCATGCCTGGCCAAATATTTTTTATTTAACTATAAAATGCATACAGAAACGTGTCCCTATCACAGATATCCAGCTCAGTGAATTTTCCCAAATTGAGTACACCCATATCAAGCAACCATTCAGCACCTATGTCAAGCAACAGATTATTAGCATCCCAGAAACTCCCCTAATGTTCCCTTCTCTAAGGGAACATATCCCACCTCCTTCAGGATACCATTATCCTGACCTTTAACATAGTTTAACTGCTTTTTGTACATTCTAAAAAATAGAATCATGCAGTTTGTACTCTTTTATATCTGGCTTGTTTAGCTCAACATTATATCATTATGTTCATATTGTTGCTTATAGCTGTAACATTTTCATTCTCAATACATCATATTGTAATTTTCATTTTGCGAATATACCATAATTAGTTATGCATTCTTCTGTTGGCGGACATATGTATAGTTCTCAGTTTGGGGCTATTATAAATAGTGTGGCTATGAACTTTCTAGCAAATTTTTTCTGATTATATATGTAATTTTTGTTTTGTTTGGTTTTTAAATGGATGCAGGGTCTCTTGCTCAGGTAGGAGGGTAATGGAGTGATCATAGCTCACTGCAGCCTTGACCCCCTGGGCTCAAGCAATCCTCCTGCCTTAGTCTCTCAAGTAGCTAGGACTACAGGCATGCACCACAGTGCCCAGCTAATTTTTTATTTTTATTTTTAATTTTTTTACAGGAGCAAAGTCTCACTATGTTGTCCAGGCTGGCCTCAAGTAATCCTCCCGCCTTGGCCTCCCAAAGTGCTGGGATTATAGGCATAAGCCACTGCCCATGGTTTTATGTATATAGGTTTGATGGGTATATACTTCAGAGTGGAATTTATGGGCTCTAATGGATATTGCCACCCAGTTTTCCAAATGGTTGTAAAAGTTTATACTCCCATAGCCTCCAATGTGAGTTTAGGTTGGTTCATATTCTCCCTAACACTTGGTATTTCCCACCGTTTTCATTTTTGTCTTTTTCTTTCTTTTTTTTTTTTTAAACAAGGTCTCACTCTGTTGCTCAGGCTGAAGTGCAGTGGCACGATCTCAGCTCACTGCAACCTCTGCCTCACAGGCTCAAGTGATCCTCTCACCTCAGCCTCCTGAGTAGCTGGGACTACAGGCATGTACCACCATGCCAGGCTAGTAGAGATGGGGTTTCACCATGTCGCCCAGGCTGGTCTTGTGAGCTTAAGCCATTTGCCCCGCTCAGCCTCTCAAAGTGCAGGATTACAGGTGTGAGCCACTGTGCCTGGCCATTGTTTTATTATTACTATTTTTTTAGAGACAGGGTCATGCTGTGTTACCCAGGCAGGCCTTGAACTCATTGGCTCAAGAGACCCTCCCACCTCAGCCTCCCAAGTGGCTAAGACTACAGGTACATGCTGCTGTGCCCAGATTTGGTTACTTTTACTATTTTTAAAACTAGTTTTGCTGGGCACCATGGCTCACGCCTGTAATCCCAACACTTTGGGAGGCTGAGATGGCTGGATCACTTGAACTCAGGAGTTCAAGACTAGCCTGAGCAACTGGCAAAATCCCATCTCTACAAAAAGTACAAAAATTAGCCGTCGCAGTGGTGCATGCCTGTAGTCCCACCTACTGGGTAGGCTGAGGCAGGAAAATTACTTGAGCCCTGGAGGCAGAGGTTGCAGTGAGCCAAGATCGCACCAGTGTACTCCAGCCTGGGCGACAGAGTGAGGCTCTGTCTCAAAAAAATAAAACAAATAAAACTAGTTTTTAGTTTGGCAAGTGAAAACTGGCATCTTGTTTACTTTGCGTTATTTTGGTTTCTGGCTATGGTAAATATTTTTAATTGTTATTGTTTTTTGAGAGACAGTATTGCTCTGTTACCCAGGCTGGAATGCAGTGGCACCTTCATAGCTCACTACAGCTTCAACCTCCTGGGCTCAAGTGATCCTTCGCCTCAGCCTCCTGAGTAGCTGGGACTGGACGTGCATGCTACTATACCCAGCTAATTTTTTTTATTTTTAATTTTTGTAGAGACAGGGTCTTGCTCTGTTGCCCAGGCTGGTCTTCAACTCCTTGCCTCAAGCTGTCCTCCTGCCTTGACCTCCCAAAGCACTGGGATTATAGGCATGAGCCACTACGCCCTGCCTAATGTTTTAGTTTATGGTGTTAATTGGTAATGACTTCTAGTGCTGCTTTAATGATATTAGCTACTATTTATTGAGCACTTTCCTGACCATGACAAATAGTGTGTTAAGCATTTTATACTTGTTATCTATTTTAATCCTCTGAACAGCCGAATCAGTTGTAGATACTTTTATTATTTCATGAGTGAGGAAACTGATATTAGAGGGGAAAACTGACTTGTTTAAAAGTGCTGCATAGTTAGGAAACTCAGGTTATGTGATCTGTTACTGCACCATTTCTTCTCAACTTTCGTTAGTATAGAGGAGGAATATTCATATATATTTATAGGAGATTGGATTAAATGTATATGTATTCTAGATCCCAGATATATATGTCTGTAATTTAACTGGTTCTCTTGAAAGCAAAATGATCAAATAAGGTATTTGGTGGGGCTAGAGAAGATAAAAAGATTTTAGTTTGATTCTAATTAGAAAGTTGGTTATAAATGTTTAATCTTTTTTTTTTTTTTGAGACGGAGTCTCGCTCTGTCGCCCAGGCTGGAGTGCAGTGGTGCAATCTCGGCTCACTGCAACCTCCGTCTCCTGGGTTCATGCCATTCTCCTGCCTCAGCCTCCCGAGTAGCTGGAACTACAGGCGCCTGTCACCACGCCCGGCTAATTTTTTATATTTTTAGTAGAGACGAGATTTCACCGTGGTAGCCAGAATGGTCTTGATCTCCTGACCACGTGATCCGCCTGCCTCAGCGTCCCAAAGTGCTGGGATTACAGGCGTGAGCCACCGTGCCCGGCAAAGCCGGAAGTATTCTTAAGTATTTCTCAAATTATGTTCCATTGCATACTGTTTGGGAAATTTCCCTATTTCCGGACCAAATAACCAAATATCTGTTAACACGCAGATAACTTTGGGTAACACCTAACTTTGGGTAAAACCTATTAACTTTATCCTAGAACTTCCCAAACCAATTTGTGTGCTCTTTTGTAGTAGACCTGTTTATGTCTTGTGGAACAACATGTGGATATACATCAGTTTGAGACAAAAGCTTATGTTATTCATCCTTTTATTTTGTAAGGGGAGGAAATGGAGATCCAGTGTGCGTTAATTTGTTGGCCTAAGATTACACAGCTACTAAATGGCAGAGCCGGGATCCAGTTTTTCCTTTGTACCATGCTTCCTCTAGTAATATTATTAATATGTAGCATTAATATTCATCATATATTAAAAAGTTGTAAAGCAGACTTGAGTGTAATTGTTCAAATATTCCCATCTAGTCCAGTTATCAGTCTTACTCTCTGATAAATACATATACAGTTACTAAACTTCTGAGATTTATGTACATATGAGTAGCCTAACTTATTTAATATGAATACATATTTATAATCACTTGTTTGTATTTAATTATAGAGATGAAGCGAGTAATTTTTTTTGTAATTAATGTGTCACAATGTTTGGTTTAGTTTCTGTAGAAAATGTTTCCTGACTGCAATGAGGGAAAGCGGAGCACATTGTCCCCTATGTCGTGGAAATGTGACTAGAAGAGAGAGAGCATGTCCTGAACGGGCCTTAGACCTTGAAAATATAATGAGGAAGTTTTCTGGTAGCTGCAGATGCTGTGCAAAACAGGTAGAGTAAATGTGACATCTCTCTTCTTTGGAAGCCAAGTTTCTACTCTGAAATTCTTATTTGAATTTTCTTGGTTGGTGTTTTTTTTTTTTTTTTTGAAAAGATGAAAGGTATTTAGACTGGGAATTGGATAGAAAAGGCCAAAAAAAGCTGTGGTCATAGATCTTACTAGATTATAAACTTACTGAGAAATGAGACTGAAAAAAAAATCACTGAATTTCATAATACTTAGCATGGCATTTTTCTAAAAGTAATTTCTTTGATTACTTACTAAAGTAACTAAATTAGCAAGCTGGCATTTAGCTCATTTAAACCCCATTCTGGTACAAATTCACCCCTTAAGTTTTTCTCATGGTAGCATCATTATTGCAGCTTTGCACATAGAAATGTTACTAGTTTGGGCACATGGATTTATGTAGTTAAGGAACTCTCTAGCTCCTCACTTTACTTATGTATTTATGTATGTATTTAAGAAATCACAAGGGCCGGGCATGGTGGCTCATGCCTGTAATCCCAGCACTTATGGGAGGCCAAGGTGGGTGGATGACCTGAGGTCAGGAGTTCGAGACCAGCCTGACCAACATGGTGAAACCCCGTCTCTACTAAAAGTAAAAAATCAGCCAGGTGTGGTGGCGCATGCCTATAATCCCAGCTACTTGGGAGGCTGAGGCAGAGTTGTTTGAACCTGGGCGGCAGAGGTTGCGGTGAGCTCAGATTGCGCCATTGCACTCCAAACTGGGCAACAAGAGCGAAACGCTGTCTAAAAAAAAAGAAGAAGAAAGAAATCACAAAATATTTGGTTAATTTTAAGGAACATGTAGGAAAATCAGGTGTTAACAAATAACCAGCATTAATTCTCTAATCTGGATTTTATTCTATCATTTGGAGAAGGAATAAAATAGAGAGGGGTGGTTAGGCTTTGAGTATATCCATGTGTCTATAGATTTATCACCGACATTTTTTCTAATAGCTAATGAATTCAGTGAGCAAAGCTGGTTGCTATTTCATGCATTCACACAAGTCAGATCTGCTTTTACATCTTTTTGAAGGAAGTGTTTAACTGACAAGGCAATGACGTGAAGCTGGAAAACACACTCGAGAGATTCTGGCTATTCCTCTCAGTGAGAAACTGAAAAATGTTCCAAGTATTCCTGGCAACTTAATTTTTTTTGAGACAGGGCCTCACTTTGTCACCCAGGCTGGAGTACAGTGGCACAATCTCGGCTCACTGCAGCTTTGACTTCCCAGGCTCTAAGCAGTCTTCCTGCCTCAGCCCCACAGGTAGCTGAGATTACACCTGGCTAATTTTTGTATTTTTTGTATAAACGGGATTTTGCCATATTGCTCAGGCTGGTCTTGAACCCCTGAACTCAAGCAGTCCACCCATCCCAGCCTCCCAAAAGGCTGGGATTACAAGCGCGAGCCACTGCACCCAGCCAGGAACTTAATTTTTTAAAAGTGTTTCTAACTCTGCCAGGCTGCAGAAGTTAAATAATAAGACATGCCCAATAGCATCTGGCATCCTCTTAGTGCTTTTAATTTTTTTGTCTACTGCTGGTAGTGTCTTTTCAAGTGTGAAGTTATTTGCTGTTTTTTGCAGTGAATTTATGGACAGATGGACTCTTCTCCATCTCTACATTTAATGAACAGAAATGTATTATCTATTCTTAACTCCTACTTAAGGATGAAATCATTTACTTTAAAAAAATACAACTCCTGTTTAAATGGAGTATTTAGTTACTTTTATTTTTTTCCTCTTTTTACACTATTTCAAATCTTATGACTTCTATTTTAAATTAAAAGTCACATTTTAATAATTTACAGATTAAATTCTATCGCATGAGACATCATTACAAATCTTGTAAGAAGTATCAGGATGAATATGGTGTTTCTTCTATCATTCCAAACTTTCAGATCTCTCAAGATTCAGTAGGGAACAGGTAAGCAATACTTATTCCTAAATACAGAATTTTCATAATTGAAATGGAAATTGTTTTGGGAACTATATGATAAGGTATTTGGGGGGATGTGTGTGTGTGTATGTGCACATGTGTTTTTAAAGTGAATTGCCAAGTATCAGAACTACAGCATTTGCCTTAAAATCTGTTTGGCACACGTAAGCTCTCATCTGGGAGATGACTTCATGAACTTCAGCTTACGTTATTTAAAATCATTCTAAGAATTTTCATTTTTTTGAGTAAAAAATAAGTTGGAGATTTTTCTCTTACTGATTTTGCAACTGAAATGATTTGAAAAACTATAGAAAATTCTTTTCAGTAATGTATTTGCAAACTACAACCTGTTTTTTCTTTGCTATCTAAGGGATAGACTTAGAGTTTGAAATTTTTATTCTAAAATGTCATGTAAAAATGAAACCAGGTGCAGTGCAGTTCTATTTGAGTCTCATTTCTTTTAAACAACTAGATTTGGATTGATTTGTATCTTATCTCAGATTCATGTACATTAAACATTTTTATGAAATGTATTTTACACAGAAAAATGGCCAAAATGCACTTGTGGTTTAAAAAAATAATGATTAACATCCAGTTACCTATTAACCCAGGTCAAGAAAGAACATTTTTCAGAACTTTAGGATCTCTATGTGAGCTCCTGCCCATTTGAACCGTACACTCCTAGATGCAACCACTGTTCTCTTATTTGGATTATTCATTCCTTTGATTTTCTTTATGTATCATCACCCATGCATGTATCCCTAAACAATGCATTGTTAATTTTGAAAACTTCAGTAGTAAGCACATACGTAACTGTAAGGAAAGACAATATTGCCACTATTATAGAAAGGTTCCCAGGAGACAGTATATTAAGCAGTCTCTAATATTTTATTTTAGTAGCCTTTCATTTTACATATTGCTAATTTTTAGTAACTTAACCGCCCTTAAGCACTTCATGTTGATCATACTACATTAAGCGTCTTCCCTACTCAGTTGAAATTTCTGGTAAAAATCTTTAGTGATTGTCTGGTAAAGATCTGCAGTAATTTTCTGATTGCCTAGTCTGAAAAAACTTCAGGTTCTCATTTTACTTGACTTGTTAGTGTCAAGGAAATTTGTTTGAAAGTTGTTGCTCTTATAGTTTTTTTTTTAGTCCTTCTGGGTTTCTTCATTTCTATGTTTTTCTTATTGTTGTACTTCTACTTTATTGTAATTTCCTATCTGCTTTTTTACCCAATAGATTGTTCTTAAGTGAGGGGATGGTGTTTGTCTTGTTGAGCATATCTCCAGCTTTTAGTAAAGTTCTTAGTATACATGATTGCAATCACACTTTTAATGACCAACTTTTCTTATCAGGAAACAGGCCTTCCTCCCCCTTATTTCTTAGATCCACTTGGTCATAGACACTTGATTCCTAATAGCAATATTCCTCATCTGTACTTTTATTTTATCTTGTCACTTCCCTAGCTCAGGCCCTCATCATCTCTCACTCGAACTATGATAATAGCCTTTTTAGCTGGTAGTTATCCTCTAATCTGTTTTACATTCTATCGCCAAAGTAATATTAATGAAGTATAAAAGACAAAATTCTGGCTGGGCGCGGTGGCTCACACCTGTAATCCCAGCATTTTGGGAGGCCAAGGTGGGCAGATCACTTGAGGTCAGGAGTTCAAGACCAGCCTGGCCATCATGGTGAAACCTTGTCTCTACTAAAAATACAAAAATTAGCTGGACGTGGTGGCGCGTGCCTATAGTCCCAGCTACTTGGGAGGCTTAGGCAGGAGAATCACTTGACCCTAGGAAACGGAGGTTGCAGTGAGCCGAGAGCACATCACTGCACTCTAGCCTGGGCGACAGAGTCAGACTCCGTCTAAAACACACACGCACGCACGCACACACACACACACTTCCTTATTCCAAAGCCCTTTCTGATCTGGCCCTTTCCTCTCTTTTTATAGCCTCTTTCTTGGTTATCCATCGTTGCATCACATGCCTTAGCCATGTTGATTTATTTGTTCCCTCTCTTTGCCATTCTTGAAAAACAGTATGACTGTGGTTAAAAATGTAGGCTTGGAGCCGGAATGCTGGGTTCAAATTTCAGATGTCACTTACTAATTGTATTACATTGTCAAGAAACTGCCTCAGTTGTCTCATGTGTTTAAGGAAAGGTATGAGAGGCGATGATGATGATAGGTCCTCATTGAGTTGAAGTTAATAAATAAGTTAATACAGGTAAAGAAACTTGAATAGTACTTTGCTTGGAAAATGTTAGTTCTTCCTCATCATCCTCATTATCACTCCCTCACCTCCACACTTTTACCAGTAATATCCCAACCTGCATTTTGCCAGCTGATTAACTTTTTTCTTCTCCTTGAAGACTTAGACCAAGTGTTAGCTACTCAGTAAAATCCTTCCTGAGCTCTAGAATTTCTTCTTGGTAGAACTGTTCTTTATGCTATTAGATCTCTAAACTTTATTGTATTTATTTATTTATTTCAGCCTGTCTCCTCACCTAGAATGAGCTTTTAAGTCTTATTTATTTCTATATCCTTTGCAGAGTTCTGATTGCAATGGAAGAATTGAGTTTGTATATGGATTTTTAGTCAGTAAGAAACTTGGCAAAGGAAGGAAAAGCTTTTTTTTTTTTTTTTTTTAATTTTTAAATTTATTTTGTTTGTTCTGTTTTGTTTTTAGACAGGGTCTTGCTCTGTCATCCAGCCTGGAGTGCAATGGCGTGAACATGGCTCACTGTAGCCTTGACCTCCTGGGCTCAAGCAATCCTTCTGCCTCAGCCTCCCATGTAGCTAGGACCATGGGCGCATGCCACCACATCCATCTAATTTTTTGGTTTTTTGGGGTGGGGGGGTGGTTTTTGGTGTTAAACACATTGAGATGGGGTCCTCAATTTGTTGTCCATGCTGGTCTCGAACTCCTGACCTCCGGTGATCCACCCGCCTTGGCCTTCCAAAGTGCTGGGATCACAGGTGTGAGCCACCACGCCTGGCCAGAAATGTTTATTTTTATTTTTAATTTATTTATTTGTAGACAGAGTTTTGCTCGTCGCCCAGGCTGGATTGCAGTGGTGCGATCTCAGCTCACTGCAACATCGACCTCCCAGGTTCAAGTGATTCTCCTGCCTAAGCCTCCTGAGTAGCTAGGATTACAGGTGCCCACCACCACGCCCAACTAATTTTTGTATTTTTTGTAGAGATGGGGTTTCACCATATTGGACAGGATGGTCTCGAACTCCTGACCTCAGGTGATCCGCCTGCCTCGGCCTCCCAAAGTGTTGGGATTACAGGCATGAACCACCCGCGCCCAGCCAGAAATTTTTTTTTTTTTTAATGGTAGGAAAAATATGATCTGTGGTATATTCACGGTCTGAGCAGGAAACAGTGGGCTCTAATTATGCGATTTGAGGAGAATTTAGTAAAGAGACTATTTTCAAAGAGTAGTATGTTAGGTTCACTATATAAGTAGGGTATAGGAAGCCACAAGGAATAATGGTGTGCTCTGGGTCTACTGAAAGCAGGAGAGAGGAGGAAATAGATACCAGAACCTGAAGAAGAGAGCTGAATAGAGCATGGCTATGGAAATTCTTAAAGTGGCATTTGCATGCAACTGAGTAGAAAAAAAAATTGCAAAATAAATCCATAGATCATTTCACTAATTCATACTGTTTGTTATACGTTCTGAAGTGCTGGACACACTCCACGTTATGAATATACAGGAATTGGTAAAACAGACATTATTTTTTCCACGTATCTAACTGTAAGCTATAACTTCCAGTTGAGCCATCTAAAATAATCTGTGTCACTTTCATTCATATCATTCAGAGTAGTACTGTTTACTGTAAATTAGTAAATGTTGGAGGATGTTTTAGCAAAATTATTGCATTGGTGTGGGGTAGTTTCTCATAATAATTAGATAGCAGTGCTAATTTTACTAAGGCCATTCCTATTTTATAACAACATTCTGCTGCTAACATAAGATTATATATTTTTGTTTTCTTTAGCCACAGGAAGTGGGGAGGAGGAGGGAAGATGAATGTAATCATTAAGATACAGAAGACATTTCAATTTTATCTTCCTTGGAAATCATTTGGTCTGTTTTCAGGCTGTTCCTACTAATCTTGACTCTGTAAACGTTAGTAACTGGTTGTCAGTAGGCTCATACAGTTTATTTCAAATACAGCTCTTCACAAAAACTAAAAAAAAATTACCAGCAGTCTTTTATTTTTCCTAATAAATTTCTCTCCAGATTGTTCAATATTTTAAGTGGCTAAATAGCTATGAAGAAATCTGGCATAGTATTAAAATGTTCTTTTTCTTGTTTATAGGCATTCTTCATATATTCTGGATAGTAATCCTTTGTTATGGCTGGGCGCAGTGGCTCACGCCTGTAGTCCCAGCTTTGGGAGGCCAAGGTGGGCAGATCACCTGAAGTCAGGAGTTCAAGACCAGCCTGGCCAACATGGTGAAACCCCATCTCTACTAAAAATACAAAAATTAGCCAGGCATGGTGGCACACACCTGTAGTCCCAGCTACTCAGGAGGCTGAGGCAGGAGAATTTCTTGAACCCAGGAGGCAGAGGTTGCAGTGATCCGAGATCTGGCCACTGCATTCCAGCCTGGGAGACAGAGCAAGACTCTTTCTCAAAAAATAATAATAATGCCGGGCGCAGTGGCTCACGCCTGTAATCCCAGCACTTTGGGAGGCTGAGGTGGGTGGATCACTAGGTCAGAAGTTCGAGACCAGCCTGGCCAACATGGTGAAACCTTGTCTCTCCCAAAAATAGAAAAATTAGCTGGGCGTGGTGGCGCGCGCCTGTAATCCCAGCTACTCAGGAGGCTGAGGCAGGAGAATTCCTTGAACCTGGGAGGCCGAGGTTGCAGTGAGTCGGGATCGTGCCACTAACACTCCAGCCTGGGCGACAGAGCGAGACTCCGTCTCGAAAAAAAGAAAATAATAATAATAATAATAATAATAATCCTTCATTACATGCATTGCAGATATTTTTGTTTAGTCTTTGGCTGGTTTTGTATGGTGTCTTTTGACATAGAAAAGTATTTACATGTATATGCATATTCTTTAATTTTCTTTTTATATCGTGCCTGAGAAATTTTTTTCTACATGAAGGTTATAAAAGATATTTTCTTCTTAAACTTTAAAAGCTGAGCTTTTCACATTTATTTGGGATGTATAATGTGAGGTAGGAAAAATTTTCCCCATGTGATAAACCATTTGGTAACATTCATTGAGGAGTCAGTTCTTTGTCTACTGATTTATAATGCCACTTCTGTTCTACACATCTCTGCATCCTGATTTTTTCTGGGGCGGGGGGGCGCAGTAGGAGGTGATCCATTGTTCATTCCTCTAGAAATATGACCTCTCTCATTTTACTATTTATTTTATTGAGGCAGGGTCTCGCTATGTTTCCCAGGCCTGTCTCAAACTCTGGGGATCAAACAGTCCTCCCGCCTTGGCCTCCTAAAGTGTTGGGATCACAGGCATGAGCCTCTGTGGTGCCTGGCCTCTTTCTCATTTTATTTTATTTTATTTATTATTTTTATTTTTTTGAGACAGAGTCTAACTCTGTCTCTCAGGCTGGAGTGCAATGGCGTGATCTCAGCTCACTACAACCTCTGCCTCTGGGTTCAAGTGATTCTTCTGCCTCAGACTCCCGAGTAGCTGGGACTACAGGCATGTGCCACCACGCCTGGCTAATTTTTGTATTTTTGGTAGAGACAGAGTTTCGCCATGTTGGCCAAGCTGCTCTCGGCCTCCTGGCCTCAGGTGATCCGCCTGCCTTGGCCTCCCAAAGTGCTGGGATTACAGGAGTGAGCCACTGCCCCCAGCCTCTTTCTCATTTAAAAAGAAATGGATTAAAAGTTCATTTAGAACATGAGTAAATGTTTTATATCTTTTTCTAGTAAAACCTTATAGTTTTTGTTGCTATAAAAATGAGCCCCTTTTTTTTCCTGTTTGATAATCTAATTAGTTATTACTAGAGAGTAAATTGATTTTTATGTTAATCTTGTTTTCAGCAGCTTTGATGATTTGTTAGTTGTAATAGTTCTAATCTGGCAGTTCTTATAATCTACCTGTTGATTCTTTTAGATTTATTATATAGAAAATCATTATGTTCTCCCATAGTTTTGTCTGCTTCTTTTAAACCTAATGTTCTATATAATACTTGATTTATTGCATTGAATAGGTTTTCTATTGTGTTAAATAGCAGGCACCTTTTCTTGTTCCTGATTTTAGTGGGAATACACCTATAATATTACAAATAAGTATAATATTTACTATAGTTTTTTAGCGTAGATCTTTTAGTTTTACAGTTTATCTGCCCCATGTCAGTATTACCCTGAATTTAAGGTTTCCCCATTAATAGTTTTACTCAAATCAGAATCATGTATGAAATTAAAAACATATATACATCTGGCTAGAGTTCCAGATATTCTGATACCTGGAGTCTAGGCATTTGTATTTTTAAAAAGCATTGTGCTTACTATTTAACATTGGATAGAGATCCTATTGAATGCAGTAAACCAAGTGTGATATAGAACATTAAATTAAAAAGCAAGACATAACTATGGGAAAATAATTTTTTGTTTTTGTTTTATTATGGAGATTGAATTTTATTGGTGTTTCTGTATCTGATAAAATCATAAGTTTTTAAAAAAATAATAATTTGCTGTCAGTAATTGATTTTCTATTGTTGAACCTATTCTGAGCTAAATGAGCAGGCATGATACAACAGACTAGGCATGATACAAGGATGACTAGGAAGAACTAGAATGATGATGATGACAGTAATAATGGAAAATTGAGAGTTATAATGGTAGACAGAAGGGAGAACGTGTTTGAAAAGGGCATTAACTTTGATATTAAATGCTTTAAATCAGAAGTTTTGTGATTGCATTACCCTATCAGTGAAAGAATTGAGTATGTACCCCCAGTGTTTGTGTTTATTTAAAACTGCATAGTACTGGCTGGGTGCGGTGGCTCATGTCTGTAGTCCCTGTACTTTGGGAGGCCATGGTGGGTGGATCACTTGAGGTCAGGACCAGCTGGGCCAACATGGTGAAACCCTGTCTCTACTAAAAATACAAAAATTAGCCAGGCATGGTGGCATGGCCGATAGACCCAGCTACTCGGGAGGCTGAGGCACGAGAATCACTTGAACCCAGGAGGAGGAGTTTGCAGTTAGCCGCGATCGCGCCGCTGCACTCCAGCCTGGGAGACAAGAGCGAGACTGTCTCAAAAAAAAAAAAAAAAAAAAAGCAGATCCAAATGGAAGATGTATGCCATAGGATAAAATAAAAATTTTTTCAATCCTGGCCAGGTGTGGTGGCTCACGCTTATAATCCCAGCACTTTGGGAGGCCAAGGCGGGCAGATCACCTGAGGTTGGGAGTTTGAGACCAGCCTGACCAACATGGAGAAACTCCATCTCTACTAAAAATACAAAATGAGCCGGGTGTGGTGGTACATGCCGGTAATCCTAGCTTCTCAGGAGGCTGAGGCAGGAGAATCGCTTGAACCTGGGAGGCGGAGGTTGTGGTGAGCCGCAGTCGCGCCACTGCATTCCAGCCGGGGCAATAAGAGCGAAACTCCATCTCAAAAAAAAAAAAAAGTTTTAATCCTATTTTCTAAATATAAAAAGGACTGTTGCTGAAATTTTCATCCTCCCCAATGATATTATAGTTCTATAAACCTATTAGAAGTTGTTAACAGTATTTTTAAAGGGCACATTCAAAACCCAGTGATTATATTAATTTGGAAGATTTTTTAAGCTGGTTAGAAACATCTACCAATTTTAAATGTATAGATATGAGTTGTTTTTCTTTAATTGGTGACACATGCTGTTTTTGGTAACAAAATCATGTAACACTCCCTTAATAAGTGCACTCTCCATAATTTGACTTTATTTTAAAGAGCAGGTTTTTAGTTCCAGAAAGGTACAAATAGTAGTTTAATAGTCTTCTATTTAGGTTATGTCCTTTTTTTTCAGACTGAGTTTCGCTCTTGTTGCCCAGGCTGGAGTGCAGTGGCATGATCTTAGCTCACTGCAACCTCCGCCTTCCGGTTTCAAGTGATTCTCATGCCTCAGCCTCCCGAGTAGTTGGGATTACAGGCGCCCGTCACCACACCCGGCTAATTTTTGTATTTTTAGTAGAGACGGGGTTTCACCATGTTGGCTAGGCTGATCTTGAACTCCTGACCTTGTGATCCGCCCGCCTCAGCCTCCCAAAGTGCTGGGATTACAGGTGTGAGCCACTGTGCCCGGCCTGGGTTATGTATTTTAACAGTGAAGTCTGCTTGCTCGCTTGGGCTATGTGTGGAGAGATAACATTGTTATCTTCACAGAAGTGAACTGAGTGTCATTGGAATGGTGCCTTTTCACTGTGTACACATTGTTGTATACACATTTATTATTAAAGTAAACAGAAAAGAAAGATCAGCTGCTAAGTAGATGATACAGTACTCCTTGTCTTTTTATAAAGGAAAAATGAATAACCATTTAAGTTCAACTTTTTAAACTCGCATTGAGATATAGAACCAACCTGTATTGTACAATTTTTCTTAGCCACTACTTATCTTATTACTGTGTTAAGATTTCTACTATTGAAAGACGTTGCTTTTATAAAATTGAGCACATTGGGCCAGGCGCGGTGGCTCACACCTGTAATCCCAGCAGTTTAGGAGGCTGAGGTGGGCGGATCACCTGAGCTCAGGAGTTCAAGACCAGCCTGGCCAACATGGCGAAACCCCATCTCTACTAAAAATACAAAAATTAGCCGGTCATGGTGGCTCACGCCTGTAATCCCAGCTACTTGGGAGGCTGAGGCAGAAAAATTGCTCGAACCCAGGAGGCAGAGGTTGCAGTGAGCCAAGATTGCACCACTGCACTCCAGCCTGGGCGACAGATTGAGACTCCATCTCAAAAACTAAATAACTAAATAAATAAATAAATAAAATTGACCACATTGATCAAATTCTGTAACACACAGGTGACAGTCCCTGTATGGAATACTTACTCTTCCCTCAGGATTCCTCTGATATTCCATGTGACACATGACTCTCTGGCATATGGTAAAAGTGGAGATGTTAAGTTGTTCTGTATATTAAATATTAGTGAAGCCTGGTTTCTTTCCTTTCTGGAAATAAAATACAAACATAATGAACATTTACATATTTTCTTAAATTACTCCACTTTGGAGGGCATAACCTTATACCATATCCTAGTTTGAAGTAAAAAAGTTCACAAATTCTTGAGTCTACCGTAGCATTTAAAACCTTACTAGTCTAGGTAAAGGTAGAGGAATGGGATTTAAGGTAATTCTGCAAAATTCTCTATACTTTTGTAACTTGTGCATAAGTTAATTTTAAAGAACATAAATAAGAATCTAGTAAGCAGTCAATTTATTTAAAAGTAATTAATATTGTAATTATTTCATAGTTCAGAACCATTTGAAGTTCAAATTTTGTTTTTTCAAGGACCTAATAGGAAAAAGGTGTATTGAAGTTCAGACTTTTAAAACAAATTCAGACTAGTCTTCTTCATTAATGGTTCAAGATAATGAACCTTTAGTGTGTTTTCATTACTTTGAGGTATTAACTTTTTCCCCTGTGCTTCTTAAGCAATAGGAGTGAAACATCCACATCTGATAACACAGAAACTTACCAAGAGAATACAAGGTAAGCTTTTGAAAAATCCTGCCACTTTAGCAAGTAATATTATATTTATCACTTATCAAATAGCTTTTTAAATTAAACTTTTTTTTTTTTTTTTGAGACGGAGTCTCACTTTGTTTTCCCAGGCTGGAGTGCAGTGGTGCAATCTTGGCTCACTGCAACCTGCGCCTCTCAGGTTCAAGTGATTCTCCTGCCTCAGCCTCCCAAGTATCTGGTATTACAGGTGCCTGCCACCACGCCCGGCTAATTTTTGTATTTTTAGTAGAAACAGGGTTTCACCATGTTGGCCAGGCTGGTCTCGAACTCCTGACCTCAGATAATCCACCTGCCTTGGCCTCCCAAAGTGCTGGGATTACAGGCATGAGCCACTGCGCCTGGCCATAAATTAAACTTAAAAAAAAAAAAAATCAGTTACATCATTAGGCATAGTGTTTGAAGTTAGCAGTTTAGAAATAGAAAATGCAGTTACTGCTTTTAAGAATCACATTAGGTTAGAAGAGTTTAGTTATTCTCTTTCACTGTGGTCAGGTTTCTTCCACACACGATTCAGGTAAAGTTGTCTGTGTTGAACTGTCCCTTCCTGAAATTCAGAAGTATTAAAACTCAGTGATGCTTGATCCTCAGAATGTTTTCGAGTATTTCATTCTCATGATCAGTGCTTTTGTTTTTTCTTTTCCTTTGAATTTTGGATGTTGGATTCCTAGGGCCTGGTATTTATTAGAGATACGATATTGATGGAAGTCTTTTAGAAGTTTTAAGTTCCTAGATAAAAGGTTTGCAAAATGTGGAATACTACAGAATATTAAAAATTTTCAAGGGACATACAGTGACAGCTATTGGCATCAGAAAACAACTACAATTAAGTTTGGACCTAACTACATAATATATGGAGTCAGCTAGGTTTTTGTTTTTGTTTTTGTTTTGGCCTAGAGGTGCCATGAAAAAATTTATTGAGGATACTAAGAGTACTGTAAACTGAGATTGGGAACCTCTGTAATGCATCATTTCCTGAATATGTATGTTCAAAACGAGAGAATCTTTGAATAGTCTAATAATTATAACTTTTTAAAAAAATGTATAGTGATTCCTCAAAAAATAGGAGAGCGTTATTTTTGTGTTATTCTGAATTAAGTATGTTTCACTTAAAATTGTTTTATAGTTCTTCTGGTCATCCTACTTTTAAGTGTCCCCTGTGTCAAGAATCAAATTTTACCAGACAGCGTTTACTGGATCACTGTAACAGTAATCACCTATTTCAGATAGTTCCTGTGGTAAGTACATATGTTTGAGACAGTCTTCTGCTTAGAATAAAACATGCTGTTCTATTTATTTCACTTCATGTATGCAAGGGAAAGTAGTTGATTTATATTTGGTTGGGGCATTATCAGTAAGGTAGATTTTTGTCAACAAAGGATTGATGACTGTGAAGCAAAATGGGATATTTAAAATTGCAGTAACTCTCATTATAAAAAGGGAGATGCATAGTGTGAGGTAATATAGCACAGTCTGGAGAAGAGTGAAGTAATGAAAGATGAACTGGGAACTCATTCCTGCGCAGTAGCACAACCTGTCTATTGAGGCCTCAGTTACTTGCTCTGTAGATGGCAGACAAGTAGATCTAGTCAGGTAGATTGCTGTAGGTGAAAATACCTGTAAGTAAGAATAAAGTCAGTAGGTATTTTTATTGTTTTCTTGCAGCATATAGTATGTGAATGCATAAAGCAAGGAAGGAAAAGACTTAGACTTTGTATTTGATGCCTACGTATTTTTTGACATTTTGAGGGTATGTAAGAAAATGGTGAGAGCTTTTTGATAATGAGGGAGATAGAGCAGAATTCAGGATTCCAACATATAATGATCCTAGAAGTGTTTCATAGGTAAGTTATTTCAGCTGTGAATGGAACAGGAGAAACTGAGCTGGGAGAGAGATTTCCCTTTCAGCTGAACATTTTGATATATAAATAATTGTCTTCAGAAAGGAGAATAGGAAGGAAAATGTTATCAATAAGAACTGTAGATATTTCTAAGCTGTTTTAGTGAGTATGCTAGGAAAAGTTGTGAAAGAATATGCTTCAGGACCGGGCACGGTGGCTCATGCCTGTAATTTAGCACTTTGGGAGGCCGAGAGGGGAGGATTGCTTGAGCCCAGGAGTTCGAGACTAGCCTGGGCAACATAGTGAGACCCTGTCTATTTAAAAATAAAATAAAAAGAATATGCTTCAATAACCATTGAGGATGACCTTAAGCTCTCACATACCACCTAAGAAGGTGTACTACCTACTTTGCTTATTAGAATGGGTTCAGTTATGCTTAAATAGACAAATACAGTGCCAAAGATGTTCCAGGAAATCTCGCTCATATTTAAGATTTTACTTAGTTTTATATTGGATTACCAAATTTTTATTCATTTCTGCATAATATTCGATATATCATAAACTTTGGCTAGAGTTTAATTACTGAAGGTTTTTTGTGTGTTATTTCAGTTATTTATCCATTCAGTTTTTAAGATGTAGTTCATTTAAACGTAAGGATATGGCTGGGTGTGGTGGCACATGCCTTTACTCCCAGCACTTTGGGAGGCCAAGGCGGGAGGATTGCTTGAGCTCAGGAATTTGAGACCCAGCCTGGACAACAGTGAGACTGTGTCTCTAGTTTTAAGAAAAGAAAAGAAAAACTAAGGATACAATTTAAAGTAAATTTTCCAGTTTACTTCATTTTTATTTTACTTACAAATGAAATAAAACTAATAATAATTATATGGTTATTGTATGGATCAAATGAGATAATATATTGGATATGTTGCAGGCAGCCAGTTAGTGATAACTGTCATTACAGTTGGTATTATTAAAAGCTAGATGTGGTTTTTCTGTTGAAACATTTGTGTAATAAGAGATTTAAGGAATAGAATGTCTAAGATCTCTCTTACTGTGTTAAATTAATGTCATTTATCTAAGGTAATTGATTGGGAAATGATCTAGTCATGGAACTTGGCCTTTAAAAATGCTTCTCACATAGATATTTTTGGTTAACATATCCCTGTGTTATTTTAATACTGTCAATTGTATAATATTTCATTGTTTTTATTATTTTTTGTTTAAAACAATCTGTTTCTTATAGACATGTCCTATTTGTGTGTCTCTTCCTTGGGGAGATCCTAGCCAGATTACCAGAAATTTCGTTAGTCATCTAAATCAGAGACATCAATTTGATTATGGAGAATTTGTGGTAAGTGAATTCTTCAAGATTAAGAAAGTACTGTTTAAATATTAAAGTTAAAATAACTTTTTTTTAATCGACTTAAATTTTGTGGCAAGCTGTTGTATCTTACTGGATGGATTTAGAGCAAGTTCTTAGGTTTTTAATAATACTGGTGAACTTTAGCTTGTAGAAATGGTAAGGTAAAAATTGAGTTTACTCTCCACCTCCTGTACTAGAGAGAGAATTAATAGAGTAACAGCAAGCACCCAGATTAACAAAATGATGATTTACATGAAAACTCTGTCAAGATTTAAGGGAAAATTGTACCTACAAGAGAAGTAAAATTGGTACAACATATGGAGGATGTCTTTCTCATGTAGTATAAGTTGCTTGTATTATGCTAGAAATCTTAGATTTCTCAAATCTAGCATGTAAGACACAATGTTTTTAAAAATGAGGGAGCTTAGTTATCAGGCAAAGCCAGGTTACAAAGAGACTAAGAGTGTAAGAGAAGTTATATAATGTAAAAATGAATTCATAAAGCAAAATGGGTTAATTTGTACTTCTAAATGTGTGATATACTTTTTTAATTAGGTGAAAACCTGTTTTATTAATTATTAAATTGCATTTTATTCAACTTCAGTTTAATCAAAACTTTATTTAAGATTAGTCCTGACAAAGAATGGCTATTTGTTTTCCAGTTTAGGTAAGCAGAGTGACATGAACAAAATATACATTTTTGTCTGCCTTCCAGTGTTGAAATTACATCATTCTTGTTTAAATGGTTTTTAAATTTTGTAGAATTTGCATTATTTAGCCAATTTCAAAGTAAAAATTCAAATATATGTAAAATTTAGGTGCGCTTTATTGCTTTAGCAATTTATAAAGTAATTCTAGATTATTATTAAATTCTCATTGTAAGAAAGATTGCTATGTAATGTATTTGGAAATACAAAAATTTGTGAACCACTTTTGATCTAATTGTCAAGTTGTTTTATCTTGCCATAGAAAAGTAGGTAATCTAGGCAGGGCTTGGTGGCTCACACCTGTAATCCCAGCACTTTGGGAGGCCGAGGTGGGTGGATCACAAGGTCAGGAGATTGAGACCATCCTGGCTAACACGGTGAAACCCCGTCTTTACTAAAAATACAAAAAGTTAGCCGGGTGTGTTGGCAGGTGCCTATAGTCCCAGCTACTTGGGAGGCTGAGGCAGGAGAATGGGATGAACCTGGGAGGCAGAGCTTGCAGTGTGTGAAGATCACGCCACTGCACTCCAGCCTGGGTGACAGTGCGAGACTCTGTCTCAAAAAAGAAAAGAAAAGTAGGTGATCTAATTATTTCAGATTGTCAAATAGAGGCCTTGATTTTAAAGCGAAACGCATAGGGCATAAAATTGGTAGCAAATATAATTTTTAAAATTAAGGAGTAGTTTTATAATGATTGAATAAGCTGTAGGCTTCATGTTATGGTTAAGAATTTATTACTCATCTGGGCATGATGGCTCATGCCTGTCATCCCAGTACTGTGGGAGGCCGAGGTGGGTGGATCACCTGAGGTCAGCAGTTCGAGTAGCCTGGCCAACATGGCAAAACCCTGTCTCTACTAAAGATACAAAAATTAGCTGGGTGTGGTGGTACGTATCTGTAATCCCAGCTACTTGGCAGGCTGAGGCACAAGAATTGCTTGAGCCCAGGAGGTGGAGGTTGCAGTGAGCCAAGATTGTGCCACTGCACTCCAGCCTGAGTGACAGAGCCAAACTGCCCCCCCAAAAAATTTCTTACTCAACTCATAATTCAATAAATGCTTGTTTTCTTAAAATCAGTTTACTGTCAGATATTTGGCATTATTTTCTAGAGATGACACATTTATGATTGTGTGTTATGATTAACTTCAGTTTTATTTTTCATTTTTTATTTTTTAAAGTGACAGTCTCCCTGTGTTGCCCAGGCTGACCTCAAACTCATAGGCTCAAACTATCTTCTGCCTCAGCCTCCTGAATAGTTGCAACTACAGGCGCATGCTTACCCAGCTTTCCAGTTAACCACATTTTTTATGAATGACTTATAAAGGCATTATAACACTCAAATTTTGTTCTGTGATGATCCTCTCTGTTTGTTTGTTATTCTTGAACAGTTACAACTGAACTTAATGTCTTATTAAAGTTCAGGTATTCAAATCTTGTATCTTAAAAGATACTGTTATATATGTTTTACATAACTGTCCTGAGTGTGTGTACTGTGTATCAAGATGTCTAATGTTTTGGGCAAAGTATTAGAGTAGTTGATAAAGTTCAGGTATTCAAATCTTGTATCTTAAAAGATACTGTTATATATGTTTTACATAACTGTCCTGAGTGTGTGTACTGTGTATCAAGATGTCTAATGTTTTGGGCAAAGTATTAGAGTAGTTGAGTATGTTTTTCCTGTTGACATGAATGTTATTGTTTTTAGAATCTTCAGCTAGATGAAGAAACCCAATATCAAACTGCTGTTGAAGAATCTTTTCAAGTAAACATCTGAAGGCTGTAGACATCTCTGCATCTTTGTACCTGCAAGTGCCATCTTTAAGGGGGAAACTACATGAAGTCACCGTTTCAGTAACTTGATGTGTATATTAATAAAAGTAATTCAGTCATTTTAGTTTTTGATTGGAAATAAAGGTAGGGCTTCTAAAAACTTCATCATCTTGATAAGTTAAAAAATGAAAGTTATGACATTAGCTTTAAAGGTGTAAAAAAGATGTTTCACTAATGTAACGGTGAAAGAGAATCCCTGTTGTACTTTATCTTTTTGTAATATTATTTTTGAATTTTTCATTATTATGTTGCTTTTGAAATTTGATGCATTCCTCCCATTTACTTTATTATTGTACACATTTAACACACAGTAGCAAATTTTGAACGATGTGATTGATATAACCTAACAAATCTGAGCCAGTTATTATTAGAGTTGCAGAATAGAAACTTGAAGTGCTAAATGGAATAATCCAAAGGAAATTTTTTAAATGCAGGTTCTAGCTGAAAAATTCAACTATAAGAAAATTGTATTTATATAACATTTACTATTTTTGAAGACTAGTGAGATTTCTGTAATAATTTTAATTCTTTAAAAAGTGAAAGCTTGTTGTAAAGATATTTTCTTTTCTTTTTGTTATTAGAAGGACATACAAAGAGAAAAATTTCTTTCTTTCATGGGCATTTGATAATTTCAGTCTTTGACTGATTTGTAAGCCTAGAATATACTAAGCTGAATAACAGCTCTTTGGCCTCAGAATTTTCAGTAGCCAGTATTTCTGATTAAGTTGAAACTCTTATTAGAAACTTTCAGTTGGTGATATTGTATTCTAGAAGATATAAATGAGAGGTTTGGCTTCATCTCAGTTTAGAAATTTATTCAAAGCTAAAGATGTATATATACATATACTTTTGTGTGTATATATACACATATGTGTGTATGCAGTTTGTCAGGTTATATATAGAATTTCTATTAAGGATTTTTTAAATGGACAAGCAATAGGGGGTTGAAGTGTTTATCTGATTTGTTTAAAATTTTGTATATCACCAAATTTTTAAAAAGTGATAGTCACAGTGCTAAGTTATCTAGTTGGCTGCTATTACACCTTAAAAATTGAGTTTACACACACACAATTACCTGTTTATATGGTGCTCATTTGTTATTCTCAAATATAATGTGTGACCGTGATATAGTGAGAAAGATTCTACCAACCACTGTTTCACTACTTTTTAGTTAAAATTGGGTATGTTCTTAATATTCATTAGTGAGAATCACAAAGTATTTTGTAGAAGGCCCAAATCACAGAATAAAGGACTAAGAGTGGATTTGCTGACATTCCATACTAATATACATTGTTTGTTTATGCTTTCTTTAAAATAACTAGAAGAACATAAAAGAGAATCTCAGAAGTAGTTTGCTGCTAATATATACATATATTGTATAAAAAGGTATATTTTGGTTTTGTTAAAACCCTTGTTGACTTTTCTACACTGAACATTTTTTTTAACTTGATTTAATAAAAATGTTAATTTTGGAAGTGGAGTTTTGTAAAAACCTTTTTCAGTCAAACAGTAAAGACTTTATTTATGGATTGTAATAACAACCACAAGAAAAGCCATACATCTTAATGAACATACGCCTTTGTTCTGTCATTTTAAAGAGTGGTGTTTACTATGTGTGTGCTTGAGCATTTTCTCTCAGTTACATGGGTGTAATTTAAAAAACAGCTCCTTTTTAAGAGACTTTTGACCATAGTGTTTTCCAGTTTAAAGCAATAACTTTCATAGTTTCTTTCAAAGTTTAATACATCCAATATGTCAAGTTAAACCATTCTGGGATTTGGGAACTTCTTTAAAGGAAAATTGTAGTAGAGGTCATCTTGATGGAATTGTGTTTTAAAGTTTTGTGAATGAGTTAAATACCATTGATAGTCTTGTGTGTCTCACATATCAGCTTTTTCATAAGGAAAATACTTTATTTGCTTTTATCTGAGAATTTCTCAGTATGAAAATGATTGTTTAAAATTTCCCCTCTTTTTGTCAGTGAATTGGGAATAGGGATAGACTTTACAGATTTATGGACATTAAATTTATGGGGAAAAGTTTTTATTTTTAATATTACTTATAGCTGAGTCAGAATTAAAGGAGGGAATTGTATTGATACTCCAATACCTAAATTTCACAATACCACTTAGGAAAGCTATTTCAACAAATTACAGTTTTGTTGTTAAAACAGAGTCTTATTTGAGATGTATTGCTTTATTTTTCAATTAAAAGTGGTTTTCTCCTACTTGTGTGTCTAATTAAAATTTGTCTGGAGGCAAACATTTAACTCTCATAATTCACACTGAAAGACATGTAGGAGATAACCCATTATTTTGCACTTAAAAAAGTGGATAAGAAAAAGCTACCACATGCTGGTGCTATATGTCAGATTTAACTTTATAAACCTATTTATTTGTATCCATTTCAAATGTTAATCACCTTATAAAGCAATTTTATGAAGTGTCTGCGGAGCAAGATTTTCAAGCCCTGTTAGCAGCTAGGCAGAAAGCTTATTTGCTTAATAAACACTTTTATATGGAGATAGTACTTTTAAGTAAGATACCAGGGTTATAAGACTATGTTGCCAAATACAATGTCATATACCTTGTATGGGTTGCTTGGTAAGTATTAATTATGATCTTCAATACATCATAACTTCTACAGAAACCCCTTACAGCTGCTACTCAAACCCCTTGTAGAAGCGTGACTTTTTAGCATACTATGTAGAAAAGGTGTGACCCAGAAAACATGTAAATACAGATACTATAAAACTCAGACATATAAGTAAAGCACTCATTCCATGATATCACTTAGTGTGTAACATAATTATCTGTGCAGTACAGTTTTGAAAAAAGATGGGGAAGGGAGGTGAGTTAAAGGGGGATACAGGAATCTCAGGAAAACGGGTGTCACAGCCTGTCTCCCTGCTTCAATAGCAGTGGTCCAGTCCTGGGATTGAGAAAGATGACATACACTGCATTCTTCTCCCAATATGAGTAAAATGGGTGTATTCCATTATGTACTTTACTGACAAACAAACAATTTAAACTGTATTGTATGATGTCCTATATAACGAATTCTCCCAGCCTGGGCAACATATATCCCCATCTCTGCAAGTAATCAAAAAATTGGCCGGGTGTGGTGGTGTGCACCTGTAGTCCCAACTACTCAGAAGGCTGAGGTGGGAGGATGGCTTGAGCTGGGGAGGTTGAGGCTTCAGTGAGCCGTTACTGTGCCACTGCACTCCAGCCTGGATGACAGAGCAAGACCCTGTCTCAACAAAAAACAGGAATTTTTTTTTTTTTTTTTTGAGACGGAGTTCTCTCGTTGCCCAGGCTGGAGTGCAATGGCATGATCTAGGCTCACTGCAACCTCCGCCTCCCAGGTTCAAGCGATTCTCCTGTCTTAACTGGGATTACAGGCACACGCCACCGTGCCCAGCTAATTTTTTGTATTTGGTAGAGACAGGGTTTCACTATGTTGGTCAGGCTGGTCTTGAACTCCTGACCTCAGCCTCCCAAAGTGCTGGGATTACAGGTGTGAGCCACCATGCCCAGCCAAAAAACAGGAATTCTTAAGATTGTAATAGTGAAAGACATCCTGCAGAATTTAAGACAAGCAAGGCAGGGGAATAAATATGGAAGACTGGTAAGCAGATGAGTCAGCCATTTGGTGGAGGATATGGAGAGGAAGAAAATATGATGTGAGGGAGATTTCGTATTAGTCTAAGTGGGCAATAATGGCACATGATACTGAAAGTGCACAAAGTGAACGATAACCTGAAGTAATCCATGCTCAAGTCAAGAAAAAAAATTGCTAGAATCTCCTAAGTCTTTTTGTTTCTATTTCCGGTCACAACTAAGTATTATCACTACATAACTTCTAATACCATAAATGGGTTTGTGTTAAGTGGAAGCACACAGTAAATATTATTTTATATTTGGCTTTTATAACATTGAGATTTTTCTGTTTTTTTCTTGCATTTACAGCAGCAGTGACTTGTCCTTTGTCCAGAACAGAAAAGCTTAGTCTTCTAAAGTTACATTTTAGTATTTATAAAAGTTGTGTTAAATGTATTACAAGTGATTCTTTTATGTATGCTGGTACCTGGGGATGCCAAATGTAGGTAAAAACAGAACAGGCTGGTCTTCCCCTCATAACTGAGGAAGGAAGTGAAGAGTCTAGCCAAATGGCCTTCTGCGGCTCTTACCTGACTTTCCATGAGCTGTGTATGGGATGTTCTATCTTTTTTTTTGAGACAGTGTCTCACTCTTACCCAGGCTAGAGTGCAGTGGTGCAATCTCTGCTTACTGCAACCTCCATCTCCCGGGTTCAAACAATTCTCCTGCCTCGGCCTCCTGAGTAGCTAGGATTACAGGCGTGCGCCTCCATGCTCAGCTAATTTTTATACTTTTAGTAGAGATGGGTTTCACCACGTCCAGGCTGGTCTCAAACTCCTGGCCCTAAGTGATCCGCCCACCTCAGCCTTCCACAGTGCTGGGATTACAGGTGTGCGCCACCGCGCAGGGCCTGGATGCTCTTTTATCTTTTGGGGGGATGGAGTCTCGCCCTGTCACCCAGGCTGGAGTGCGGCGGCCTGACTTCGGCTCACTTCAACCCCTCCCAGGTTCAAGCGATTCTCCTGCCTCAGCCTCCCGAGTAGCTGGGATTACAGGCATGCGCCACCACACCCAGCTAATTTTTATATTTTAGTAGATACGGGGTTTCGCCATCTTGGCCAGGCTGGTCTCAAACTCCTGACCTCAGGTGATCCGCCCACCTCAGACTCCCAAAGTACTGAGATTACAGGCGTGAGCCACCGTGCCCTACCTCGGCCTGGATGTTTCTTTTCAAGGCATTTTTGTAGGTACAGAATTTTATTTTTCTATTTTATTTTTTTGTTAGGCTCCCTCAAATCATGGGAAATAGGAGATTTTAATGAGTATTTAAGGACAATATTTTCTGGGATAGGATCTGAAGCCACCAATAGAAACAAAAGCGGTTGCAGCAGATACAGAAGGGTGTTGGGTAGATCTTTGCCAGAAGACCAAGCATTTAAAACAACTGAGCCTACTTTCTTGGACCAGACAACCCGTTTTTGATGATTCTGCTGGTTGCTACTTGTGTAGTTTGGACACATTTCTTAGCCCTTTTTACCTCTATGGTTTGTGAGGATTGAATTAGTTAATATTACAAAGAGCTTGGAACAGAGCATGTTACGTTTATTGTTACTGTGTATCCAGTACAAGTCAACCTATTGTATTTATATCTGTCAGGTCCTACTTTAGTCTAAAATCCTGTCAAGACAGTCTGGATTTTTTTTCCCCCTTAAGGATATAGAGTCTAAAGGGTTACTAGTCTTTATTTGCTGGCCTCAACTGTTTGTATTTTTTGTAGAGAGAGGATTTCGCCATGTTGCCCAGGTGGGTCTCAAACTCCTGAGTTCAAGTGATCCTCCTGCTTTGGCCTCAAGGCCTCGATCCCTTGAACCTAAACTCCTTGTCTCAAGGGATCTTCAGCCTCATGAGTAGCTGAGACTGCAGGTGTGCGTCATACCTGGCTTGCTAGCCTCAACTTTTGTGGGAAGATCTGAGACATTGTTTTTGTTTCCAAGAAGTACAAATACCCCACACATGAGGAATTCTAAATAAAACATATCTTAAAATAATTGCGCCGTTGTACTCCAGCCTGGGCAACAAGAGCAAGACTCCTCAAAAAAAAAAAAAAAAAAAGAAAAAGAATAATAAACAATCAGCTGATGATCATACTTCTCAGTCGAATGTATACCTAGGATGTATGATGAGAAATTTACTTAACCCACCCATTTTTTAACATGTTTGGTTCTTTAATAATTAGAATGAAACTATTGTCTCTAGGAAAAAAATTATTTTGCAACATTAGCAAATCACTTGACTAGCTTACATATGATTATCTAGGTTATTTGGTAGTATCAAAGGGTGTAAAATAGTTTTTCTGAGCTTTTTGAAAATTTTATGAGTAATGGTTGAGAATACTACTCTATACCAACTGTTTCTGTTTCCAGATAGAATTGATATATCACAACAGCATTTTCTGTGTTTATGAAGTAATTTTAGGTTTACTTAGACTCACACTTTTCAAACTTCTTGCCTCAGGAGCCCTTTACCCTTAGAAATTATTGAGAACCCAAAAGCAGTTTTGTTTTTGTGAATATAGTCATGCGCCACATAACGACATTTTGGTCGTTGATGGGCCACATATACAATGGTGGTCCCTTAAGATTATAATACTGTATTTTCACTGTACCTTCTCTATGTTTAGATATGTTTTCTATGTTTAGATATGTTTAGATAAACTGTGTTATAGTTCCTTACAGTATTCAGTATAGTAACATGCCATACAGTTCTGTAGCCTAGGAGCAATAGGCCACACCATATAACCCAGGTATGTAGTAGGCTTATATCATCTAGGTTTGTGTAAATATACTCTGTGATGTTCACGCAATGAGGAAATCACCTAATGGTACGTTTCTCAGAACATACTCCTGTCATCAAGCAATGCATGACTGTATTTATCACATGTTTATCACATAGGAAACTGATAAAGTGGACCAGGCCCAGTGGCTAATGGCTGTAATCTCAGCACTTTAGGAGGCAAGGTAAGAGTATCCCTTGAGGCCAGGGGTTCAAGACCAGCCTGGGCAACACAATGAGACCCTGTCTCTTAAGAAAAAAAAAAAAAAAAAAGGGAATTGACAAAGTGAAAACATTAACATTTAAAATAATAAGCTCATTACATTATCATTAACATTTGTAATGGAAAATAACTTGCAAAAATATTCAGCAGATCTCTCAAATATCTAGGTTAATGGAAGACAGCTAGATTGTTCATATTGTTCATATATGCATCAGCATTCAACCTATTGTGGGTTATTTTGCTTAAAGGATATGAAGATAATCTAGTCTCATACAGATAATGTTGTTGGAAAAGGGAGGAATATTTTAATAGCCTTTTAAAAAAGATAACTGAGTTCCAGTAAGGTGGCTCATACCTGTAATCTCAGCACTTTGGGAGGCCGAGGCGAGCGGATGGCTTGAGCTCAGGAGACCAGTCTGGGCAATGTGATAAAACCCGGTCTCTACAAAAAAAAAATACAAAAATTAAATGAGTGTGGTGGCATGTGCCTGTAGTCCCCGCTACCCACAGCGGCTGAAGTGGCAGGTTCTCTTGAGCCCAGGGAGGTTGAGGTTGAGATTGCAGTGAGCCATGATTGTGCCACTACACTCCAGCCTGGGTGACAGAGCAAAACTCAGTTTCAAAAAAAAAAAAAAAAAAAAAAGTTGGCTGGGTATTCTTACATACTGCATCAAAACAAAAACAACAAATAGTAACTTTTTTTTTTTTTTTGAGATGTAGTTTCGCTCTTGTTGCCCAGGCTGGAGTGCAATGGCACAATCTCAGCTCATTGCAACCTCCGCCTCAACCTCCACCTCCCAGGTTCAAGCAATTCTCCTGCCTCAGCCTCCTGAACAAATAGTAAATTCTTAAAAGTTAGTTGTAATCCGAACCACATCAAACTTTTTGTACACTTAACAGGAAAATCCATAGATCTATCCTGTATTTGAATGGACCTTCTACCTGCACATGATTGCATAGCATTATGTGATGGTCAGTCCAAAAGATGGTGCACTGAGTTATGGAGATCTATCAAATATTTACTCACTTTTTATACTGTAGCAATTATATTAATATCACCATGGATCTCATCAAGTCTTTAAAAATTGGGAAGCCAGGAAGCTTACAAAACTCTGATTTTTGCTTAAAACCTCAAATTTTATCTTTGACAAAAAATGGTTGTTACCTTGAAGTGACATGCTGATTTTCTCCCTCCAAATACCCACATATAAATATTTTGCCAGTCACTCTTTTAAGTAAAAGTGGCCATGCCATGAAAAAAAAAAGTTGGTTGAGGTCATAACTCAATATAATTTGCACAAATATATTTCCTTGAGACAACCATTGTACCTCCTTATGCAGGAAATGTACTTTATGTGTCTTCCCCCTTTTGTTATCCAGAATATTAAAAAAGACTTCTACTTAAGAGTCAAAATTTTTTTAGTTTTTTTTTTTTTTTTTTTTTTTAAGACAGCATCTTACTCTGTCACCCAGGGTGGAGTGCGGTGGCACGATCTCAGCTCACTGCAACCTCCACCTCCTGGGTTCAAGTGATTCTCGTGCCTCAGCCTCTGGAATAGCTGGGATTACAGGCACAAATCACATGGTTATAAGTATTTTTTTCTATTTTAGCCATTCAATTAGATATATAATGACATTTCATTGTGGTTTAATTTTTTATTCAGTAATAGCTAATGGTATTTGACATCTTTTAGTGTGTTACTGGCCATCTCTCTTTAGTGAAATGTCCTTTTATATCTTCTTATCATTTGCCCATTTTCTAACTGGATTATTTGTTTTTCTACTGCATATTTTCTCCCCATCTGTATCTGTTGTTTCCTTATTCTTATAGGGACATAAGGGATATAAAAGATGTCAAATGCCATGATCTATTACAGAATAAAAATTTAAACCACAAATGAAATGTCATTATATACCTATTTGAATGTTTAAAATAGAAAAAAATGTTCATAATACTAAATGCTGGCAAGGATGCAGAGAAACTGGGTCTCTCATATACTGGATCTCTCATCTTACAGGGAAGAAGGAAATAACATACACATGGGGAGAAGAAAATATATAAGTTTTTGATAAATTAAAAACTTTAAGAGAACAAAGTTTTTAATATTCATGAAATACAATTTATTGAGTTTAACTTTTATGGATTATACTTTTGGTATCATACCTAAAAATTCTTTACCTAGTCCTATGTCCTGCAGGTTTTTTTCTGTTTTCTTCTAAAATTCTTTATAATTTTATGCTTTACATTTAAATCTACTCCATTTAGAGTTGATGTTTATATAAATGGTTTGGTTTAGGCTGACATTATCTTGTTATTGCTTATCGTTCTCCAATTAATCCAGCACCATTTGTTGAAAACACTATCCATCCTGCATTGAGTTTGCTGTTGCAACTTTGTAAAAAATCATTTGAGCATACATATGTGAGTTTCTTTTGGGGTTCTCTGTTCTGTTCCATTGATCTATATGTCTTATCACTCTGTCACAGGGTGAACCACAAAGCTGGGGCTTAGCCCAGAAGGCCAGGTAGGTTCTTTGCTTTGCACAGGAAAGAATTCAAGAGTGAGCTGACAGAGTAAAGTGAAAGCAAGTTTATTAAAAAGTAAAGGAATAAAAGGGTGACTACCCCATAGGCAGAGTAGCAGTGTGGGCTGCTTGACTGGCTATACTTATGGTTATTTCTGGATTATATGCTAAGCAAGGGATGGATTATTCATGAATTTTCCAGGAAAGGGGTGAGGAGTTCCTGGAACTGAGGGTTTGTCCCCCTTTTAGAGCATGTAGGGTAACTTCTGGATGTAGCCATGGCATTTATAAACAGTCATGGCACTAATGGGAGTTTACTTTAGTATGCTAATGTATTATAATTAACATATTAGGAGCAGTGAGGATAGCCAGAGGTTGCTTTGGTCACCATCTTGGTTTTGACAGCTTTTGACTGGCTTCTTTATTGCATCCTGGGTTTTTTTTATTTTTATTTTTTTCTGTAATACCAAAGTGTTGGGATTATAGTGTGAGCCACTGTGCCCAGCCGCAAATTTTCTTTCTTTCTTTCCTTTTTTTTTTTTTTTTTTGAGACAGACTCTCGCTCTGTTGCCCAGGCTGGAGTGCAGTGGCACGATCTCTGCTCACAGCAAGCTCTGCCTCCCGGTTCGCGCCATTCTCCTGCCTCAGCCTCCCGAGTAGCTGGGACTACAGGTGCCCGCCACCATGCCCGGCTAATTTTTTGTATTTTTAGTAGAGACGGGGTTTCACCGTGTTAGCCAGGATGGTCTCAATCTCCTGACCCCATGATCCGCCTGCCTCGGCCTCCCAAAGTGCTGGGATTACAGGCGTGAGCCACCACCCCTGGCTACCCAGCCGCAAATTTTCTTAAAGTTCAGATTTATTTCAAAAGAAATAAATGCGTGAACATTTTTTAAAAAGTACTTTTATTAAGGAAAGAAGCTTAAATTATGTCTTTTGAAATGTAAACCATGTCCTCAACTGACAAGCAGCAAACTGCAGCAGATTATGAAGAAGATTAAGTGGAGCAGATATGATAGTTTAGCAAAAAAACACCAAAAAAAAAAAAAAATAATAATAATAGTTAATTCTGTGGAACTAGTGCCATGGAGCTGAGAGGAGGACTTTCTGAGCTAGTAGGCTTTTACAGAGTGTTTTCAGGCTGTGGCATTGAGAGGTGACAGCGTGCTGGCAGTCCTTACAGCCCTTGCTCGCTCTGGGCGCCTCCTCTGCCTGGGCTCCCACTTTGGCGGCACTTGAGGAGCCCTTCAGCCCACCGCTGCACTGTGGGAGCCCCTTTCTGGGCTGGCCAAGGCCGGAGCCGGCTCCCTCAGCTTGCGGGGAGGTGTGGAAGGAGAGGCGTGGGCGGGAACCAGGGCTGTGCGCGGTGCTTGCGGGCCAGCGTGAGTTCTGGGTGGGCGTGGGCTTGGCAGACCCCGCGCTCGGAGCAGCCAACCGGCCCCACCGGCCCCGGGCAGTGAGGGGCTTAGCACCTGGGCCAGCAGCTGCTGTGCTCAATTTCTTGCCAGGCCTTGGCTGCCTTCCCACAGGGCAGGGCTGGGGACCTGCAGCCCGCCATGCCTGAGCCTCCCACCCTCTCCGTGGGCTCCTGTGCGGCCCAAGCCTCCCCAATGAACCCTACCCCCTGCTCCACGGCACCCAGTCCCATCGACCACTCAAGGGCTGAGGAGTGTGGGCACATGGCGCGGGACTGGCAGGCAGCTCCACCTGCAGGCCCCTGCGGGATCCACTGGGTGAAGCCAGCTGGGCTCCTGAGTCTGGTGGGGACCTGGAGAACCTTTATGTCTATCTCAGGGATTGTAAACATACCAATCAGCACCCTGTGTCTAGCTCAGGGTTTGTGAATGCACCAATCGACACTCTGTATCTAGCTACTCTGGTGGGGCCTTGGAGAACCTTTATGTCTAGCTCAGGGATTGTAAATACACCAATCGGCACTCTGTATCTAGCTCAAGGTTTGCAAACACCAATCAGCACCCTGTGTCTAGCTCAGGGTTTGTGAATGCACCAATCGACACTCTGTATCTAGCTACTCTCGTGGGGACTTGGAGAACCTTTGTGTCGACCCTCTGTATCTAGCTAATCTAGTGGGGACGTGGAGAACCTTTGTGTCTAGCTCAGGGATTGTAAACGCACCAATCAGCACCCTGTCAAAACAGACCACTTGGCTCTACCAATCAGCAGGATGTGGGTGGGGCCAGATAAGAGAATAAAAGCAGGCTGCCCCAGCCAGCAGTGGCAACCCGCTGGGGTCCCTTTCCACAATGTGCAAGCTTTGTTCTTTCGTTCTTTGCAATAAATCTTGCTACTGCTCACTCTTTTGGTCCACACTGTTTTTATGAGCTGTAACACCGCGAAGGTCTGCAGCTTCACTCCAGAAGCCAGTAAGACCACGAACACACCAGAAGGAAGAAACTCCGAACACATCCGAACATCAGAAAGAACGAACTCCAGACGCGCCACCTTAAGAGCTGTAACACTCACTGCGAGGGTCCGCAGCTTCATTCTTGAAGTCAGTGAGACCAAGAACCCACCAATTCCTGACACAGCTTGATAACATTCCATCCAAGTGATTGCCATAAAACGACTTCATAATTCTATAGTCCAGTCTTACCAAAAATAAATGACATAAAATTCTGTCGTTTTATAACGTAACTTTGAATGCATGAGTCTCTTACAATATCAGCAAAATTTTACTTCATTTCAAGGTAACATCCTCATTTGCTTTGATCATTCCTCATGGCCTGGTTTTAGGATCACTTCTCTTCCTGGTTTCCATTGTCTGGCCTCAGTTCAGTTTTGTCAACGCCCTAAATTGTTGGCTTCTTAATTGCAGTCCAGTGCTTTAAATTGTTTTCCCATCAAAGCAAAATAATTTGGTACCATTATGTGCATTGTATTAGAAACCACATTTTAATCAAAATTGCTCAAGACTACATGACCACTGATGGCAGTTTATGTCTATCATAATCCCTAAAATGTTTTTCATAATTTAGGACATTACTTTAAAGACTATTAAATTTCATTGTTTTTAGTTTTGGCCATGGGTCTCACCTATAAGATGTTTTGAGTTTTTATTTTGGCACTCAACATATTAGCTACCACTCCCAGATTCATGTGCAGACTAATAAGCAAGGCCTTCACCTTATTGCACAGGACCAAGGTGAGCCCAGGAACAAATCATTAAAGGCTATTTTAGACTGGCATTCATCTATTAATCAATAATCTTTGAGTGTAGTTATTAAACTATTACTTTAATATTTATGCTTAAATGTTCTAGTCTCCAGCCCTTGCATAGCATATTGTTTGCAATGATAACAATTCTTAATCTTCTGGCCCATTAAATGTGTTAAAATGTGAAATGTATTTAGTTTGATTTGACTTAGTGAATACACCTTGAGTCCTTTAATTACTATTTCAATTTCTAATTGCTTACAAGTCAGATACTCTAGAATTTTGTCGAACAACATGATTCTCACTGGTAATTTCCAGAGCATGCATTCTTTTTCTTTAGAAAGATAGGTTGGCTGGGCGCAGTGGCTCACACTTGTAATCCCAGTACTTTGAGAGGCTGAGGCAAGTGGATTGCTTGCATCCAGGAGTTCGAGACCAGCCTGGGCAACACCAGCCTGGGCAACACCAGCCTGGGCAACACGGTGAAACCCTGACTCTACAAAATGTTTAAATATATATATCACTAAAAGGTGACCACATGTAAAATGTTGTATATGTTTCACTGGTGATAGGTGTATTATTGCAAAAAAGCTGGAAGTTTTTGTTTCCCCCTCTTGTTATTTGGGCCATGAATGTTGGGGGACATTTCTAATAAAAGTATCTCTTTCAACAAAAAATCAGGAGCAGTTTGATCCAGATAGGGTTTCTTACGTACTGACTGGCTGGGGCTTATCAAGGGCCTATGATATCATGAGTATGAGACTCCTCAGTACAAATATGTCTAAATTGAAGTGAAGATTCTGTTTGCAGCCTTATTTCTTTCATATTTCTCATAAACACCCTGCTGCTTATTTTGTAATATGAGCTAATATCACGATAAGGAAGCAAGTTGAGGCCAGCTGCAGTGGTTCATGCTTGTAATCCTAGCATTTTGGGAGGCCGAGGTGAGCAGATCGCTTCAGCCTGGGGGTTCGAGACCAGCCTGGGTAACAAAGTGAGACTCCATCTCTACAAGAAGCCCAAAAATTACCCGGGTGTGGTGGCGAGTGCCTATGAACCCAGCTACACAAGGAGGCTTAGGGAAGAAGATTGCTTAAGCCCAGGAGGTTGAGGCTGCAGTGAGCCAAGATCACACCATTGTACTCCAGTCTGGGTGACAGAGCAAGACCCTATCTCAAAAAAAAAAAAAAAAAAGCGCAGCAGCAAGTTGATGTGAGGCTTGTGAAATTTATAACATAGGAAAGAATGTATTTATTTATTATTATTATTTTTTGAGACAGAGTCTCGCTCTGTCACCCAGGCTGGAGTGCAGTGGTGTGATCTTGGCTCACTGCAACCTCTACCTTCCAGGCTCAGGCAATTCTCCTGCCTCAGCCTCCTAAGTAGCTGGGATTACAGGTGTGTGCCACCATGCCTGGCTAATTTTTGTAATTTTAGTAGAGACGGGGTTTCACCATGTTGGTCAGGCTGGTCTTGAACTCCTGACCTCAGATGGTCTGCCCACCTTGGCCTCCCAAAGTGCTGGGATTACAGGCGTGAGCCTCCGCACCTGTCTGAATGTTGGTTTGTTTGCTTATTTATTTATTTTGAGATGGAGTTTTGCTCTTGTTGCCCAGGCTGGAGTGCAGTGGCATGATCCCGGCTCACTGCAACCTCCACCTCCCAGGTTCAAGTGCTTCTCACCTCAGCCTCTCAAGTAGTTGGGATTACAGGCGCCTGCCACCACACCCGGCTAATTTGTGTGTGTGTGTGTGTGTGTTTTTTTTTTTTTTTTAGTAGAGACAGGGTTTCACCATGTTGGTCAAGATGGTCTCGAACTCCTGACCTCAGGTGATCCACCTGCCTCAGCCTCCCAAAGTGCTGGGATTATAGGCGTGAGCCACCGTGCCCGGCCAATGTCACGAATTTTAAAGTGACTATTTTCATCATCATCATAGTTTGATATTCAATCCACCTTGAGTATGTGGCAGGGCTGGTCTGTATATCTTGGGTTGTCTGTGAGCCCAGGTTCAGAAAACAAAATCCTGAGATAAATCCAGAGGCCAGTGATGGTGTGACCAGTTCAAATGCACTGAGCCAAGAGGGAAGATGAAACTACAGTGAACTGGATGGGGGATGGAGACGCAAGTCAACAGAAACAGACACAGAGCAGGAAAAGAGGAGACGAAGTATGAGTATGCTGTGGTTTGGGTTTGGTTCAGGCAACTCTTAGCATGAATAGATCTTGGAAGACAGGTATCCCTTCTGTTCTTTTCAGGCTACCCACAGGTTGGATGTGAAGATTTAATGAGGAAGGTTTTCAGCAGTTTTTGTCATTGTCATGAGGTTTTCACTCTCATCCTTATACTAGGATGAAATTTATCTGGACCTAGAGATATGAATTCATCTGAAGCAGCAAGTTACTTTTATTCCTGTATCTTGAGCTTCAATTCACTATTAACTATGTTATGCCACTCTTCCTTAGAAAAGATGCAAACTAAGGTTTGTAGCCTGAGAACCTTAATGCTGAAAAGCCCCTTATTTCCTAGGCGGGGTTCTCATAGCTAGTTAGTACTTGTTTTACTGTACTACTCAGTACTGGGTTGAAATACTGCTTTCTCTTGGCCTAATGTGGCATCCTTCTCTCCTGGTTCTCCTCACATTCCTCTCTACTTCTTCTTTGCTGGTTCACCTCCTAAGATTGGGCATGTAAATGTCAGAGTTCTTTAGGGCTCAGTACTGTCTCTCCTCTTTTACTTTATCTCAAGGTCAAGCATTTTCATCCGTCATTGTGCATCAGTGATCACATTCATCCAAGCGTCAAGTTACCATCTTTATGGTAACCAGTCTCAAATTTTCATCCGCATCTGTCCTCTGCATATCCACCTATTTGTTCAGCAGCACCAACGATCACACAGGTGTCTCAAACTCATAACAGCTAAGACCAAACTTATCTTCTCTTCACATCTGGTCTTCATATTCTGAAACTCAGTAACAGTAGTATGTTTCAGCACTTGCTGAAGCCAAAAGCCTAGGAGTCATCCTTGTCACTTCTGTTTTCCATATATTACACATCTAATTCATTAACGAGTCCTGTTGATTTTATTTCTTAAGTCTCTTTTGTCTTTCTTCCTATTCACTGTCATTCCACTACCCAAAGATATCATCCCTACTTCTGGACTGCGATCAGTATGCCTGAATAGGCTTGTGTTCTCTTTAGTATATATCATCAAATTTCTTACGATTGTTTTGGTTAAAATCATCCAATGATTTCCATTGTTCTCAAGAGAAAAAGAAACAAATGCTCTTAATTTGGCCAACAAACCTACAGCGTCTGCATCTTACATAACATTCCCAGCCTCATTTATCATCACTCTTCATACTAGAGACACAGGCGCTATTAGCCATAGATTCTGTTCCTCAAAGTTGCTATGCCCATTCCCACCAGAGGGTCTCCACACATGCTGCTTTCTCAACATAGAACACCACCCTCACCCTCCCTTCTCCATCTAGCTGTAATCTGTTCGTCTGAAAGCTCAGTTCTCACCTTACTTGCTCAAGGCAGTCTTGATGACCCAGCTCTCTTCTGGTCCTGCTGTACCCTCCCATAGCACCTGTTCTGCTTCCTAGCATTTAACCCAGTTACAATTAAATTAAATAACTTCTTGCCAGTCTCCCCCAGAATGTAAGCTCCATGAGGACACAGCAGCAATGGACTATTCAGTGGGGGAGGCATAGTAATGCCCAATACACAGTAGGAATCAACTGTGATTCTGCATCGTCAATTGTCAGAATCTATATCCCCACCTCTGATGAGGCCTTCCTGTAACGCCCTGGAGGTCCATAGTTTGGAAGTGTTGGAGAATTAACCAATCTCTTTTATCAACACTCCCCTCCATCAACCCTCGATCAATGCCCAACGGAAGTTGATGTATAAAATCCTACCTCTCTGGCCCCTTTTGTGGAACAACTCTGAGGTCTGTATTTTACTGTTTCCCTGTCTCATTTTCCCCTCCTCTACAGGTGTTGGTCTTTCTTTCTTTCTTTCTTTCTTTCTTTCTTTCTGTCTTCTCTCTTCTCTCTTCTCTCTCTCTTTTGTTTTTTTACAGGATCTTGCTCTGTTGCCAGGCTGGAGTACAGTGGCATGATCATAGCTCACTCTAGCCTCAATTTCCCAGCCTCAAGTGATCCTCTCACCTCAGCTTCCTGAGTAGCTGGGACTACAGGTGCTTGTCAGCACGTCTGGATATTTTTTGTATTTTTCTGTAGAGGCAGGGCCTCACTTTATTGCCCGGGCTGGTCTCCAACTTCTGGGCTCAAGTGATCCTCCCACCTTGGCCTCCCAAAGTGCTGGGATAACAGGTTTTTTTTCTCTTTCCCTCCCTCCCTCCCTTCCTTCCTCTCTCTCTCTCTCTTCCTTCTTTCTTTCCTTTTTTTTTCCTCTCTCAGTCTTTCTCTCACTCTCTCTCAAAGTCTTGCTCTGTCACCCAGGCTGGAGTGCAGTGGCATGATCATGGCTCACAGCCTCGACTTCTTGGGCTCCAGCAATCCTGAGTCTGTGGGACCACAGGTGCACAACACCACACTCAGTAATTTTTAATTTTTTATTTTTTGGAGAGATGGGGCCTCACTATGTTGTCCAGGCTGGTCTGGAACTCCTGGCCTCAAGTGATCCTCCCTCCTCGGCCTTCCAAAATGCTGGAATTATAGGCGTGAGCCACTGTGCTCAGCCCCCTACAGGTGTTTTCTTTACCTCCAAAATAAATTACTTACACTTGTATCCTTGTCTTAGTGTCTACTTGTTGTGGAACCCAAACCAAGACACACACTAAGTCAGTCTTGGAGCATGGTGCCTGTCCCAGCAGCATCAGCATTACTTGGGAACTTGTTAGAAAATCAGATTCCCAAGTCCTATCTCAGTCCTCTGAATACAGAAGTTCTGGAGCTGAGGTCAGCAATCTTTGTTTTCATAAGGCCTCCATGGGATTCTCATGCAGGCAAGGTTTGAGAACCACTGGAGTAAATGAATGACATTGTATCTTCTGCTCCTAACAGAAACCTATCAGTCTTTTTTTCTCTTGTTCCAAAAATTTCTCTAAAAGGTTAAAATATAAAATCTTCAGAATTTTTCAAGAGTCTTAGATATCTGGGGTACTAACCTTCTTGAAATGATTCACTGCTATTTATCCTTGTATACATGTCTCTTTTATAGACTGATTTTTCATCTTGTTAGAATGGCAGTTACTTTAATTTCTTCAAATATTCCCCCTTTCCTTCCTTATTGGGATCAATTTTTAATAACGTTGTTAGAATATCCTCTCTACTAACTTTTTCTTTTTAATATCTCTTGCCTAAGGATCATATTACCTTAGTCTGAACTTGTTGAAATATGACCTTTTTTTTTCACTAATTCATGCGTCTTCCTTCAAAAAGAAATTTTCTTTAAATAATTGCCTTTCCAATCTGTTAAGACATTAAATTCAGAATCCTTTTCAGGTGTACCTAGTTTTATAATTTCCTTTATCTTAGGAGATACTTATTTCCAACAATGTTACATATTTTCAGTATGTAAATCCCAAAATTTCAATATTGCTTCTCTAATGTAATCTCTGTGTCTTGTGCTTCTGTAACAAAAGCCAGGCCTATCTACCAGTTTAGCATCTTTGATCAAACTATTAGTGGAGTTTTAAACACAGGAAAACTGACCTCATCAACTTTCTCCACTACAGAAATGGAGGCAGTCATCTTGTTAATAGGAATCCAGGTCCATAAAGAGAAATGTTTGATAACCTTAGAACTTGAGTGTTACTTTTGAAAACTATAAGTTGTGTACCGTTTTGTTCTTTGGTACCTTACCAATTTTTGCACACTACAGAACAAATTTCTTTTTATAGAAATAAAAGGAGTTTTACACCAGTCTCCATTATACACTATACATTAGAGATTATACATTATAATCTAGCTTTAGTCAACTATTTGAAATTTTTCCCATATGTGCTGCACTTACTTTTTTTTTTATTTTTTTATTTTCCAAGTACCTCTTCTTTGAATGCCTTTCCCATACCTTGCCTTGCTGACATTCTATTTGTTCACTCTTAAAGCTACAGCTCAACAATATGAATTGAGTGGCTGTGCTAGAAATAAAGGCTCTAGTGCTTGAGACATATCAGTAAACAAAACAGACAAAGGCTTCTACCCTCATTGAGCTCATATTCTATTGCAGCCCCAAGCAGAATGTATGATTTCAATAGCACTTTTTTCATGCCTCCATCACAGCATTACCATCAACTTGTGTAAGTCTCTTTCCCAACTAGATCTGCAACATTGTCTGCTCAATAGAATCACGTAAGAATCTTTGGAAAAACAACTATATCCCAGGTCCCACCTCCAGAGATTTTGATTTAGTTTGGGGCAGGGCCCAGATGATTCTAATGTACAGCCAGAGTTAAGAGCCACTGTGAAAATTTTTTGTTTGCTTTTTACTTGCACTTCCTTCAATTTTTATTTTTCGGTTTAATATCTTTTATTTACTTATGTATTTTTTATTTAGACCAAATATACATATATAATTTACCATCTTTACCATTTTTAAGTATACAGGTTAGTGGTAATAAAATACACTTATATTTTTTCCCCTTCATCCTCCCATCTCCCTCTCCTGGCCTCTGGTAATCATTAATCTACTCTCTATCTTCATGAGATCCACTTTTTAAGCTCCCACATACGAGAGAGAACATGCAATATTCGTCTTTCTGTGTTTGGTGTATTTAACTTAACATAATGGCCCCTCAGTTCTATCTATGTTGCTAAATGACATAATTTAATTTCTTTTTATGGCTGAATATTATTCCATTGTGTATATGTACCACGTTTTATTCATTCATCCATTGGTGGGCACTTTGATTCCATATTTTTGGCTATTGTGAATAGTGCTGCAATAAACATGGGAGGGCAGATGTCTCTTTGACATATTCATTTCCTTGATTTATTGATTTCTATACATTGAACCATCCTTGCATCTCTGGGATGAACCTCACTTGATCATGGTGAATCATCTCTTAAATATTGAATTTGGCTTACTAATATTTTGTTGAGGATTTTTGCATCTGTGTTCATCAATTATATTGGCCTATAGTTTCCTTTTTTTTTTGCTGTGTCCTTGTCTGGTTTTTATATCAGGGTAATGCTTGTATTGTGGAGTATTTGGAAGTAGTCTCTGCTCTTCAGTTATTTTGAAGGGCTTGAGTAGGATTGGTATTAGTTCTTTAAATATTTGGTAGAATTCAGCAGTGAAGTCATCAGTTCCTGGGCTTTTCTTTGATGGGAGACTTTTTATTACAGCTTTGATCTTGTTACTCGTTATTAGTTTGTTGAAGTTTTCTATTTCTTCTTTGTTCATCCTTGGTAAGTTGTATGTGTCCAGGAATTTATTCATTTCTTCTAGGCTTTTCAATTGTTGGCATATAGTTCATAATAGTCTCTAATGATTCTATTTCTGAGGTCTCTTTTTTGTTTCTGATTTTATTTATTTGGGTCTTCTCTCCTTTTTTCTTAGTCTAGCTAAAGGTTTGTTGATTTTGCTTATCTTTTCAAAAAACAACCCTTTTGTTGATCTTTTGTATTGTCTTTTAGTCTCAATTTCATTTATTTCTGCTCTGATCTTTATTATTTCTTCTACTAATTTTGGGTTTGGTTTGCTCTTGCTTTTCTAGTTCCTTGAGGTGCATTGTTATTTATTTGCAGTCTTTATACTTTTTTGATATAGGCATTTATTGCTGTAATCTTACCTCTTAGTACTTAGTATTACTTTTTCCATATCTCATAGATTTTGGTATGTTGTATTTCCACTTTCATTTGTTTCAAGAAAATTTTTGATTTCCTTCTTAATTTTTTCATTGACCCATTGGTTGTTTAGTAGCATGTTGTTTAATTTCCATGTGTTTGTGTATTTTCTGAGGTTCCTTTTGTGACTGATTTCTAGTTTTATTCCATTGTGGTCAGAAGAGATACTTGGTAAATTTTTTTTTTTTTTTTTTAGACAGAGTTTCACTCTTGTTGCCCAAGCTGGAGTGCAATGGTGCGATCTCAGCTCACTGCAACCTCCGCCTCCCAGGTTCAAGTGATTCTCTTGCCTCAGCCTCCTAAGTAGCTGGGATTACAGGCATGTGCCACCATGCCCAGCTTGTATTTTTATAGAAAAATTTTCTATAAAATATAAAGTTTATAGAAATATAAATTTTTATATACAATATAAAAATTTTGTATTTTTAGTAGAAATGGGGTTTCTCCGTGTTGGTCAGGCTGGTCTTGAACTCCCAACCTCGGGTGATCTGCCTGCCTCAGCCTCCCAAAGTGCTGGGATTACAGGCGGGAGCCACCATGCCCAGTGATAAAATCTGTATTTTTAAAAAATTTGTTTTGTGGCCTAAGATAGGGTTTATTCTGGAGAATGTTCCATGTGCTCTGCAGCAGTTGGGTGAAATGTTCTGTAAACATTAGTTAGGCCTATTAGATCTAGTGTTCAGTTTAACTCCATTGTTTCTTTGCAGATAATCTGGATGATCTGTCCATTACTGAGATTGGGGTATTAAAATCCCCTACTATTGTTTCATTGCAGTCTATCTCTCCCTTTAGATCTATTTCTTATTTTTTATTTTTTGGAGACAGGGTCTCACTCTGTCACCCAGGCCAAGTGCAGTAGTGTGATCATAGCTAACTGCAGCTTCAAACTCCTAGGCTCAAGTGATACTCCCACCTCAGCCTCCCAATTTGCTAGGACTACAGGGACAAGCCGCCATGCCCAGCCCAGGCTGGCCTTGAACTCCTGGCCTCAAGCAGTCCTCCCACCTCTGCTTCCCGAAGTGCTGGGATTACAGGCACGAGCCACCATGCCTGGCCCTTCCTTTAGATCTATTAATGTTTGCTTTATATAGTTGGAGCTCTGGTGTTGGTTGCATAGATATTTATACTTGTTATATCCTCTTGCTGAATTGATCCCTTTATCATTATATAATGACCTTCTTTGTCTTTTTTTGTAGTCATTGATTTGTCTGAAATAAGTATTTCATCTGATTTTATCTGATATAAGAATAGCTATTCCTGTTCTTTTTGGGTTTCTAATTGCTTGAAACATATTTTTCCACCCTCTCACTTTTAATCTGTGTGTGTCTTTCTAGGTAAAGTGGGTTTCTTGAAGGCATCATATAGTTGGGTCTTGTTTCTTTATCCATGCAGACACTCTATGCCTTTTAGTTGGAGAATTTAGACCATTTACATTCAGTGTTATTATTGATAAATAGGGGCTTATTACTGCCATTTTGTTGCTTGTTTTCTCGTTGTTTTGAGACTCCTCCCTTCCACTTTTCCTTCTTTATTTTCTTCCTTTGTGGCTAAGGATTCTCTCTGGTAGTATATTTTAATTTTTTTGTATTTTATTTTTAGGAATTGTATTATAGGTTTTTGTACGGTGGTTACCATGAGGCTTACAGAAAACATCTTATACATATAACAAGTTATTTTAAAGAGTTGATAACTTATCTTTGACTCCAAATAAAAGAATAGAAGCAAACAAAGGCCAAGAAAAGCACATGCAAAAAAATTCTACTTCTTGAACTCTATCCCCTCCTCCATTTTGATTTAGTTGTCTCAAACTATATATTTTTATATTACCTATCTCTTAACAGGTTGCTGTAGCTATTATTGTTTTTAACAGATTTATTTTTTGGGCTTCATAATAGAGTTACGAGTGGATTGTACCCCCCAAATACAGTAATAGAGTATTCTGGGTTTGTTTGTGTACTTAATTTTAACATGGGTTTTATGCCTTGAAATGTTTTCTTTGGGATGTTGGTGTGTTTTTGTTTTTCTTTCATATTGAAGAACTTCCTTTAGCATTTCTTGCAAGATGGATCTGGTGTTGATAAATTCTGGCAGCTTTTGTTTGTCTAGAAAAGACTTTATTTCTCCTTCATATTTAAATGAGAAATTTTGTTGTATATATTACACTTGAATGATAGTTTTTTTTTTTTTTCTTGGCGCACTTTGAAAATTTCATTCCATTCCCTCCTGGCCTCTGTGGTTTCTGTTAGAAGTCTGTTGCTAGATGAATTGGAGCTCCTTTATATGTTATTTGCTTCTTTTCTCTTGCTGCTTTTAGATCCTTTGCCTTTGACCTTTGAGAGTTGCATTATTATATGCCTTGGGTTAGTCTTATTTGGGTTAAATCTGTTTGGTGTTCTAAGACCTTCCTGTACCTGGACATTTATCCTTCTCAAGTTTTGGAGACTCTTCTGTTATTATTTATCTTTCTACCCCTTGCTCATGTTTGGCTCCCTCTTGAATGCCAATAATTCTTAGATTTGATCTTTTGAGCTAATTTTCTATATCTTGTGGGTGATCTTCTTTCCTTTTCATTCTTTTTCATTTTTCTTCTTTGACTGCATATTTTCAAATAGCCAGTCTTTGGGCTGATTCTTTCCTCTGATTCATTGTGCTCTTGAGAGCCTTTAAAGGGTTCTTTAGTTCTGCAAATGTACTTTTCCATTCCAAGATTTCTATTTTTTAATTACAATCTCTTTGTTAAATTTCTCTGATAAATTTCTGAAATGCTTTTCTGTGTGATCTTGGAGATCACTGAGTTTCCTTAAACTACTGTTTTGAATTATTGGTCAGAGAGCTCACAAATTGCTGTCTTGTTAGGGTCAGTTACTGGATTTTTGCTTTATCCTTTTGGAGAGGTCATGGTTCCATGCTGTTTCTTGTGGATGTCTAGGTCTTTGCATTGGATGATTATTTATCCCAGTTTTCTCAGTCTTGTTTTGTTTTTTTAATTGAATATATTTGCTTAGCACATCTTTGCCTGCAGGTCATTGCTTCCTTTTCAGCTTTAGGTGACACCTTAAGCCCAGGTTTGCCTCAGCTTTAGTTAATGCTCAGAGTGCTCCCGGTCCTAAATGGAGGAGGTCCCAAAGGGATTATCCTGACTGTGTCAGAAGGCTGGCTAGAGGTTCATGCCCAGGAGACCTGTGGGACTTACTTCCTACAGTGTGGTGCTGCTGAACGGCCACTCTGATTTAGCATCTCCTTTGGCTGAGTTACAGAGCAGAGGTCCTAGGGCTGGAGATGGTAGTCCTGTCTCCCCACTTTGTCTCTTCCTGTTCTCAGGGATATTTCTGCCATCAGGCAGTCACAATGCTTCCCATAGGTTAAAGCAAGGACAGGGTTCCTGCCAGGGAACCCAAGAAAGTGGGGAAGCTGGTTGACCACCTCAGTTTCACTTTTTCTATTGTAGAAACTGAGTTTGGGAGAGATTTTTCACTTACTTGGTACTGGGCAGAATCGGGGTGAGGGTCATTACAGATGTAGAAATCCATTTCTCCTATTGTCTGCTCAGAGGTTTTCCATTTCTCTAAGGCCCTGAAAACTGTCTCATCCTCAGATCTGAGCTCTGGATTGTTGCTGGTGAAAATCTCAGTGCCGTATATATACTTTTTGGTATTCTATGGGGGAGAGTGAAACCAGCTTACCTCTACACTGTCATTTTGAAACCAGAAGTCTCCCGGCTGTGAAATTTTTGAAAATGTGATGTTGTATTACTCATTTGATATTAACTAACATTTAACATGTAGTGGGGTAATCAATAAGTGTTTGTTGATCTGCTTTGTGACAGTAGGAAGAAATGATATTGGCTCTCGGTCCACTGAGCTACTAGCACATCAAGATAAATAGTCTTTATGGGGCCTTTGAGAAATTGGGTTTATTTTAGGTAATTATTAGGATGCATAATCAATGAAAGTTAACAGATAGACAAATATCCAGAAAAACTATAGAAACTTAAGCAGCCCGGGAAACATGGCAAGGCCCTGTCTCTACAAAATTTTTAAAAATTAGCCAGGTGTGGTGGTGTGCACCTGTAGTCCTAGCTACTTGGGAGGCAAAAGTGGGAGGATTGCTTGAGCCCAGGAGGTTGAGGCTGCAGTGAGCCATGATTGTGCAGCCAAAAAAAGAAAAAAAAAAAAAAAAAAAAAAAGAAGTGGGAAAAAACTGAAGATTTAAAAAGAAAAGATAAATCATATTTTATAAATTAGGAGAAGCTGAAGAGGAGAATCATAAAAAAGCAGCACAGCAGGGCCTCAAATAACATGATTTTGTTCAACATGGTTTCGTTGTAATGTGGAAAAACTGCCTGTAATTCCAGCACTTTGGGAGGCCGAAGAGGGTGGATCAACTGAGGAGTCTGAGACCAGCCTGACCAACATGGAAACCCCGTGTCTACTAAAAATACAAAAATTAGGCATACGTGGTGGCAGATGCCTGTAATCCCAGCTACTTGGGAGGCTGAGGCAGGAGAATTGCTTGAACCCGGGAGGTGGAGGTTGTGGTGAGCCGAGATCGCTCCATTGCACTCCAGCCTGGGCGACAGAGCGAGACTCCGTCTCAAAAAAAAAAAAAAAAAAAGAAAGAAAAAACTGATTCCCAATGGGGACTACTGTCTGTGTGGGGTTTGTACATCCTCCTCATGTCTGAGTGGGTTTTCTTAGGATATTCCAGTTTCCTCCCAAATCTCAAAGCTGTACACATTAGGTTGATTGGTGTGTCTACATGGTCCCAGTTGGAGTGAGTATGTGGGTGTCTGTGAGTGTGTTCTGTAATGGAATTACATTCTCTCCAGGGTCATTTCCCACCTTGCACCCTGAGCTTCTGGAAGAGAATCCAGCCATCTGTGAGCCTGAACTGAAATAAGTGGGTTAGAAAATGAATAAAGGAATGGATATATATGATGGTAAAATAAAACTTCACAAAATATATGAAAATCATATAAATACATTGATATTATGTGGCTGTGTCCCCACCTAAATCTGACCTTGAATTGTAATAATCCCCATGCGTCAAGGACAGGACCAGGTGGAGATAATTAAATCATGGGAGCAGTTCTCCCATCCTGTTCTCGTGATAGTGAGTGAGTTCTCATGAGATCTGATGGTTTTGTAAGGGGCCTCCCCCTTTGTTTGGCACTTCTTCCTGCCGCCCTGTGCAGAAGGACAAGTTTGCTTCCCCTTCTGCTGTGATTGTAAATTTCCTGAGGCCTCCACAGCCCTGCAGAACTGTGTGTCAAGTAAACCTCTTTCCTTTATATATTGCCCAGTCTCGGACAGTTCTTTATGGCAGTGTGAGAACACACTAATACATGCATGAAAATAAATGATGCAGGACAAAAGCGCTTATTGAGCCTGCCATGTCTGTGATTGTTTTTGAGCTGCATAGTGGTAGGAAGTACTCTGATATTTTTTGCTTTGCGAACATTTATTCCTTGATTTAATCCACCACTATTGCAACCCCCATCACTCACTGATTCACCAAAAATTGGGTAATTATGCTACTTGTTTTTATTAATATTTCTTAAAGGTATATATAGCTCACATTTATTTCAATGTTTAATATTAGAAGTGTTTTGTGTCTTTATTTAGAAGTTTGGTGATGTTTCTGTGACCAGAAAAATGCCACAAGAAACTAAACTCTTGTTTATACCAATTAGCCTATGGTAAAATTGGTTTTGTTTTGCTTAAAGTTGCAGTTTCCAAGCACCTATTGATGACATTGAGGACTTATTGTATTTAGAAAAAAATGCCACCCTTATATTTCTCGAATACTCTATAATTTCACTGTACTTTAGGGTCCATCATTTTGCTTGTTTTTCACAATGATGATGTAGATAGGGCAGACATCATCCCCATTTTACAGATTAAGAATCTGATTCATGGTTGATGAGGTTAGATATCTAATCCAAGGTTATATGCCAGGTTGATGGTAGGTAGATCCAGAACTTGAACCCACTGTGTAGTTCCTAATCTAAGGCCTTTATTTATTTTTTTTTTTTGAGACAGTCTCTCTCTGTCGCCCAGGCTGGGGTGCAGTGGTGCAATCTCCGCTCACTGCAAGCTCCGCCTCCTGGGTTAACACCATTCTCTCACCTCAGCCTCTTGAGTAGCTGGGACTACAGGCGCCTGCCACCATGCCCGGCTAATTTTTTGTATTTTTAGTAGAGACGGGGTTTCACTGTGTTAGCCAGGATGGTCTCGATCTCCTGACCTTGTGATCCGCCCGCCTTGGCCTCCCAAAGTGCTGAGATTACAGGCATGAGCCACCGCGCCCGGCCAATCTAATGCTCTTTCTAACACTGAGAACTGTCCATAAAAGGTGGAATTGCCCCTGACTTTGGCTGTTAGGCAGGATACATTTATGAGCTCCACATTCCCCTTCCTCTACATATCTGGGTCTCCTCTCCTAGGAGACCTACTTCTGGGTCTAGGTCTCTAGAGATAGCTACCAGCCACCAAGACCTTTAGATGGTTTACTTTGACATGTCATCCCTGGATTTATCTCCTAGGACTGGGACACAGGAACTTTTAGCTTATTGTACTTATTCATTGAGTGAGTTATTAGTGTGTGCTAGAAACTGTGCTGAACCCTGGACAGACAGTATTGATCAGGAAGACATAAGGCCTGCCCGTATGATGTTTTACAGTAGTGGGAGAGAGATATTCTATATCCACACTCACAAACCCTTAGGAGCCTTAGACACTATAAGGGGGCCACACCTTGTGGCAAATGTTATCTGTATAGTAATAACATCCCACAAAAATAAGAAATATGGCTCACAACTCTAAAACTCCAAGTGTGTTAAGTGCTATGATGCTATGAGAGCACATAATAGCAGAATTTGGTTATGTCAGGGAGGTCACAGAAAAGATGCCAGTTAAAGCTAGATCTGAGGGAAGAGTAGGCATTAACTAGACAAAAGTGTTGTACAAAACTAAACTAGTGCTTCTTGTCTTGTCCAGCATGGTAAAATTTTGAACCTCACAATATTTCTCAGACCTCTCTACATGATGAGTAGCCGATTTTTTAATTGTCTTCTGTGGAAGGCTCAGAGTGGCCGATTTTTAACGATTGGGGAAATACACAGTCCTATGAATCCGCTAACAACTCTAAATAGATTTCTAATTTATTAATCACCCAACCTTTAGATACATTTGAGCCATATTTCTTATTTTTGTGGGATGTTATTACTATACAGATAACATTTGCCACAAGGTGTGGCCCCCTTATAGTGTCTAAGGCTCCTAAGGGTTTGCTGCCCATGAGTTATCCATCTCTGAGCTAATTTGTGGGCATGTACTGTTGGGACAAGAGAAAACAAGAGCTTTCCTCTCCTCTCTCTTTCCTCTGCTACTAGGTACCAAAAGTCCATTTTTTCAGTGGCTTCTTGGGGACATCAGTGTCAGCCAGTTTGCAGTCCAGTTTCAAGAGTGAACAGGCTGTGAAAAGACCTAGTATTGCTTTAGAATAAGTAATTGTGAAATGGAAAAACTATTAAGGGAAGAGAGCACAAATATTGGGTAATAGCAGTGGTTGGTCAAACTGATTCAGAAAGCCCTTATGGTTCAGTATATTTTATTTGGGTAAAAAGGGAGGAGTTCTCTTAAGAATGTTTAAATACATTATTTTAAAAAAATTGAAACAGAGTCCCACTCTATTGGTCAGGCTGGAGTGCAGTGGCTCATTCATAGCTCATGGCAGCCTCAAACTCCTGGGCTCCAGCCATCCTCCCACCTCAGCCTCCCAAGTAGCTGAGACTACAGGAATGTGCTACTATGACTGGCCAATTTTTAAAATTTGTAGTAGAGACAGGGTCTTACTATGCTGCCTAGGCTGGTTTCAAACTCCTGGGCTCAAGTGATCTTCCTGCCTTGGCCTCCCAAAGCACTGGGATTGCAGGTGTGAGCCATTGTGCCTGGCATAAATACATTCTTCAAAGCACCTGGAGTGCTGTTTGGGCTGGCAAAGCTCTGGGGATCAAGTCCCAGAACGATGCGTGCACTTCCTCACCAAAATAGTGCTGCTTTTCCTTCTGTCTGGGATGTCTAACCTGTCTCCAAGCTTGGCCCTCTGACCTGCAGGCTTAAGCTTCAGCCTGGACTCTTCTGTGAAGGCATTGCTGACCCCTTCAGAGAGATTCTAGAGTGATTTCCCAGGTCCCCCTGTACAGCGGTCCACCTGCATTATTTGCAATTGCCACATGGCCCCACATGTCGCCTCATGAGGCTGGGAACTCCCAAAGGCAGTGGCTAATAGGTGCTCAATAAATGCTTGGGAAAGGAATTCGTTGTTGCTTTTCGGATACTGGGGATTTAAAATAAATATTACAAAGTATTTTGGGAGAAAAATATAATGGTGTCTACTAGAGTTCAAAGCAATGTGCAACTCTGCCATAATTTTAAGCTCTTGGTATACTTGTTATCCTGAATGATGTCAAGTGTTGTAATTCAGTTTCGTGAATCTACGACAGGACAACTAGCAGCTCTGGGGGAAGGAAGCACAAAACGCAGAAAGCAAAAGGAACCGCATCAAATTACAAGTATAGCTAGGCAAGCGGCACATTGAAGAGGCTGCTTAAAACACACACGTGGGACGGCCACAAGGTGGCAGCTTAGAACCGTGACATTACGCATCGACCATTCAAAGACCGAACAGCGGGGAATGTGGCAGGCTGGAGAGTGGAGAGCGGGTTTATTGGGGCAATTAGAACCGGGAAAGGAGAAAGAGACCGTGATTTATTGTATTTGGTGCGCACATCCTTATAATTTTGTTTGCCCTAGAAAAAAGCACAGGCACACACACTTAAATGCATATACACAGCAAAGACTCATCAATTTCACTCTTGAGAAGTGTTAACCCCAGAATGAGTCAGCTGTGCAGTCGCGAGCTGGCTGTTTCCTGAGGTGGCCTCACATCCTTCGTACCTTTTATGGCGTGCTTTTATAGGCTGTTTAAGAACTTTTTTTTTTTTTGAGACGGAGTCTCGCTCTGTTGCTCAGACTGTTTGGCACGATCTCGGCTCACTGCAACCTCCGCTTCCCGGGTTCAGGTGATTCTCCAGCCTCAGCCTCCTGAGTAGCTGGGATTACAGGCGCGCGCTACCATGCCCGGCTAATTTTTGTAATTTTTTTTTGGTAGAGACAGGGTTTCGCATGTTTGCCAGGCTGGTCTCAACTCCTGACCTCAGGTGATCCGCCCGCCTGCCTCGGCCTTCCAAAGTGCTGGGATTACAGGTGTGAGCCACCGCGCCCGGCCAGGACTTCTTAAGAGTACTTTTACTTTCACTGGGGTTCATGTAACATATTTACTTTAGAACCTCACTAAGTTGCTACTCTACTCTGCTTATAAAAATATACATACAGAAATCCATATATTATTATAGACTATATACATCTATATTATACTTTATAATAATATGTAGCATTAATTGATGAATCAGGAAACCAGTGCTTTCTACTATGCCTTTGAAATCAGTGGGTGTTTAATATATGTCTGCTGAACTGAAGGGAAACAGAATACATATTTTGGAAAATGGAAGGTGTGGACACAGTAGCAGAGGAATATTGCAACACAGTGTAGAGGATCATAAAGGGGCAAAAGGGAGAAGAGAATGTCTACCTCTCTGCCACTTCTCAGAGCAAACCTGCTGTACCCAGGGGTCCATGAAACTCAAGGTCCCATTCCCTAGTTTTTTTTTTTTTTTTTTTTTTGTTTGTTTGTTTTGAAACAGGGTCTCACTGTCGCCCAGGCTGGAGTGCAATGGCATTATCTCCGCTTACTGCAACCTCCGCCTCCCATGTTCAAGCCATTCTCCTGCCTCAGCCTACCAAGTAGCTGGGATTACAAGCGTGAGCCACAAAACCCAGCTAATTTTTTTTTTTTTTTTTTTTTTTTTTTGAGCCTGAGTCTCGCTCTATCGCCCAGGCTGGAGTGCAGTGGCTCGATCTTGGCTCACTGCAACCTCCACTTCCCGGGTTCAAGTGATTCTCATGCCTCAGCCTCCCGAGCAGCTGGGACTACAGGTGCGTGCCACCACACCTGGCTAATTTTTGTATTTTTAGTAGAGATGGGGTTTCACCATGTTGGCCAGTCTGATCTCGAACTCCTGCCCTCAGGTGATCCACCCGCCTTGGCTTTCCAAAGTGCTGGGATTGCAGGTGCGAGCCACCATGCCCGGCTCTAATTTTTGTATTTTTATTTTTATTATTTTGAGGCAGAGTCTCACTCTGTTGCCCAGGCTGGAGTGCAGTGGCGTGATCTCAGCTCACTGCAACCTCCACCTCCCAGGTTCAAGCAATTCTCCTGCCTCAGCCTCCCGAGTAGCTGGGATTACAGGTGCCCTCCACCATGCCAGGCTAATTTTTAAAATATTTTTTAGTAGAGACGGGGTTTCACCGTGTTGGCCAGGCTCGTCTTGAACCCCTGACCTCAGGTGATCCACCTGCTTTGGCCTTTCGAAGTGCTGGGATTACAGGTGTGAGCCACCATGCCCAGCCTCCTTCCTTATTTTGACCCATACTATCGCCACGTCTACATGTCCTTCTAGTGATTTGAACAGCAGCCTTTGTAACATAATCATGAAACTTTGGATTTCTAGAAGGCAAATGACGTAAGAGTCAACGCCTTGTCTGAATGATCATATTTCCATACCTTGCCCAGAGGAGGCATTTAATAAAGATTGGTTATAAATTTAACCTATCCAATAAGAAGTCCAAAAGCTAAGCACTGAACCACATGAACGTGGGAAATTACGGAATTAAAAGGAAATGTTATTTACAATAAACCATATAGATACTACCTAAAACGTAGCTTTTGTTAAACTTCCAACAAATCAAAATTCTATTTTAGTAAAATCATATTTTTTCAGACCAGCAGTAGGGTAAAAACTATGGATATAGGGCAAAGGGTGTGGTATCATCCTGTCTCCAGGAACTTATACCTTACTGGAAAACGATAACATATCTATAAATGCACTTTCAACAACATATGGCAAAAATAAGTGCTATAGATGCTCAGAGGAGGGAGGAAGGTTTCATAGAAGGGATTAGCATTGGCCTGGACTTTGGAAGGTGAATCATAACTGTATAACAGGAGGGGGAAGCATTCTTGGGGCAGAGGCTCAGGAAGGTGTGTTCAGGTGAGGGTGAGTAGAACAGGGTGCCCAGAACAGTTCAGGAGGGTGTGGCACAGGGAGATAAGACTGAGATGCAGAGGGGCCAGATCATGAGGACGCCTGGGAGTCTGTCCTCAGAGAGTCTGTCCTTTACCCCAGAGGCACTGCAGGCCTTTGAACAGGGTAAGGACCTGGTGGAGGCTAAACTTTTGAAAGATTATGCAGGATATATTGATATGGGTATAATTGGAGACTTAGATGTTATTTTGTTTTATAAAAGTCATCCAGACAAGCTGGGCACAGTGGCTCATACCTGCAATCCCAGCGCTTTGAGAGGCCAAGGCAGAAGGATCACTTGAGATTAGGAGTTTGAGACCAGTTTGGGCAACATAGTGAGACACTGTCTCTACAAAAAAAAAAAAAAAAATCAAAATAAAAAAAATTTACCAGGCACAGTGGTGCGTTTGTAGTTCTGGCTACTGGGGAGGCTGAGGTGGGAGGATCACTTGAGCCCTGGAGATCACAGCTGCAATGAGCCATGATTATGCCACTGCACTCCAGCTTGCGTAACACAGCAAGACCGTGTCTCAAAACAAAACAAAACAAACAAAAAACAAAAAAAGTCATAAAGTACAACCTGTAGCTATTGTACATATATAAATATTCAAACATATGATAGCCAGTAGGTTTATCATATAATTGGATGACAAAATAAATTTGAGAACCACATTCTATTTTAAATATATTAATTTTTATTAGTTGAAAAGATTTTAAAGATATACAGTATTTGAGAAAATGACAAAAACAAATCTCATGAAATATCTTTCATTTTCACTTTAAATATTTTTTATGAACAAAGTACAAATAATGGCCCACATTTATTATAAATAGACTAATTTTTAAAGATGTAGCTGGGGAATGGATGATGAATGAAGAGGACAATGACTACGACTTTATTTAGAAGCAAATCCCACCTAAAGTGCCAAGGGCATGGGCTTGCTTTTGAAAGGGGCTCTTTGCAATCAGCTGGGCAGTGGTTTGCTATGCACGGTGGCCCTTCAGAGGGCCAGCTAACCTGAAAAGTTATCCCTACCAGGATCACCAGCCAACTGCAGCACAAACCTTCTGTAAAGAAAAATGGGCTGGGTGCGGTGGCGCATGCCTGTGGTCTCAGCCACTGGGGAGGCTGAGGTGGGAGGATCAAGGCCAGGAGTTGTGGTGAGACCAGCCTGGGCAACATAGTGAGGCCTAGTCTTAAAAAGCAACTTAAGTTTCACTCAGGTATCCACAGTTTCATTTGGGTAACAGAAAAATATACCTGCTGTAGTCTGGCAGTTCCTCAAAAGTTTAAACATGGAATTTCTTTCTTTTTTTTTTTTTTTTTAAGACGGAGTCTCACTCTGTCACCTAGGCTGGAGTGCGGCAGTGCTATCTTGGCTCACTGCAAGCTTCACCTCCCAGGTTCACGACATTCTCCTGCCTCAGCCTCCCAAGTAGCTGGGACTACCGGCGCCCGCTACCACGCCCAGCTAATTTGTTGTATTTTTAGGAGAGACGGGGTTTTACCATGTTAGCCAGGATGGTCTCGATCCGCCCGCCTGGGCCTCCCAAAGTGCTGGGATTACAGGTGTGAGCCATCGCGCATGGCCTAAACACGGAATTTCACTATGACCCAGTAATTCTACTCTTAGGTATATAGACAAGAGAAATGAAACATATATTCACATAAAAACTTGTATGAGAATATTCATAATAGCATTATTTGCAATACCCAGACATTGAAAACCACCTGAAAGTCCATCAACTGATGAAGAGATAAATAAAATGTGGCGTATCCATACAATGGAATATTCTCTGGAAAAAAAATGAGGTACTGATATATGCTATGAGATAGCTGGATCTTGAAAACATTATGCTAAGTGAAATAAACTAGACACAAAAGACCATATATTATATGATTCTATTTATATGAAATGTCCATGATAAGCAAATCCATAGAGACAGACAGCAGATTAGGGCTGCACAGGGCTGGAGAGACTGTGAAGAAAGAGGGAAGGACTGCTAAATGGTAGAAGCATTTGGGGAGGGGGGCAATGAAATGCTCTAAAATTGTTGTGGTGACAGCTAATGCCGTGAGTATACTAAAAGCCAGTCTTCACTGTATACCTCAAAAGGGTGAATTATATGGTATGCGTATTATATCTCAATAAAATTGTTACCAAAACAGAAATATCTGCTGTAATATCATAGTACTGGAAAGGACTTCAAGATGTCATCTAACATGGTTTAGTCAATTAAATGTAGTTCATCTAATACATATCAACTAAGTCATGGAGCCCTCATGTGCTGGGTTTTGGATGTGATGTTGTGAGAGCCCTGAGGAAGGGCACTTGGCTCAAGCTGGAAGTCAGGAAGAGTTCCCGGAGGAGATGGTGCTTAAGCCAAGAGTTAAAGGATAACTAAGCATTAGCTTGGAGGCACTAAGCAATTTGAGAGGGTGGGCACAGTGGCTCCTGCCTGTAATCCCAGCACTTTGGGAGGCTGAAGTGGGAGGATTCCTTGAGCTCAGGAGTTTGAGACCAGCCTGGGAAACACAGAGAAACTACATCTCTTAAAAAAATTTAAAAATTAGCTGGGCGTGGTAGTGCACAACTGTGGTTCCAGCTACTTGAGAGGCTAAGGTAGGATGATCTCTTGTGCCCAGGAGGTCAAGGCTGCAGTGAGCTGTGATCACGCTACTTCACTCCAGCCTGAGTGACAGAGTTAGACTCTGTCTCAAAACAAAACAGTTTGGGGATGTAGCTTTGGGGAGGACTGTGCAAGGAAGCTGTAAACACTTGGTATAATTGGCATATTGAGTACAAGGTTGGAGGGGACAGGAGATCTACAACTAGGCAAAGTTATAAATATAGATGGAAGACCTCCAACGCCATGCTGTCTAGATTGCATTTACTCTTGCAGCTTCTAGGCTGCCACTGAAGGGCTGAACCCAGAAAGTGACACAGTGTCTTGCATTTTGGACAGACCATTCTGTACATACAGAAGAGGGGGTCATGTTGACAGAAGGAGCCAGTTAGGAGGCCAAAGTCCAGAAGAGAGAGATGCTGAGAATCTGAAAGGATAATGTGGTAGGGATGATGGGTGGGGGAGGAGAGAAGGGGGTTTCCAAAATGTTGAGGAGGAAGAATGAGCCACGCTTGATATGGCTTAGGTGTGAATATGAAGGACAGGATGAGATCCAGAAAACTCAGGTGTTCCTATTGATATGCCCAGGTAGTGGGAGGAGCCATTAACAGAGAGAAGCTTGCAGGAGATAGATTTTCCCTAGGAGGAACAAAGTGAATTGGGTTCTAAATGAGTTGATTTTGAGATACGTCCAGCAGGAATTGGATTTTGAATGTGAAGGTTAAGGATAGGAGGTCACCGAAACCATGAGAACAAATTAGGTCACCCAGACTAACATGGAATAATATCTAACAGTTGCTAACATTCACTATAACCCTCCTATGTGTTTATATGTATTAACTTACTTAATTCTCCCAAAACCCTATTCAGGTGATACTTTTACCCCATTTATATAGAAATGAGAGGTTAGAAATAATAAGAGAACTTCCACAATCTCCCTACCCACACACCTACCTACCTATCCACCTCGGTCTGCTGACCTCAAGTGCTTGGTCTTCTATGGATGAAAGTAACTTTTCTCAGAGTGCAACCCCTCCACAGTGGAACAGATCTCATCCTCTCTCACCTACTAAAATAACATTGCTTCAGCAATTGTCCTCTCCCTCTGTCCTTCATAAAATCCAGCCTCTCTGTGGATCATTCCTATCAGCATACAAACATACTATTATTTCTCCTAGTTCGAACAAAACCAAGACCACAACCACAACCAAAACCCTTGACCCCATTCTGCCTTCCAGCTCATGTTCCATTTTTGTCCTTCCTTTTACACCTCAAAAGAATTGTCTGTACTCATTGTCTCTAACTACTCTGTTTCATTCTCATGTGAACTCATGCTGGTATGGCTTTTATGGCTTCTAGTCTGCCTAAATTGTCCTTAACAAGGTAGCCAAAGACCTCCATTTTGGTAAATCCAACAATCAGCTCTCAGTACTTGTCTAATTTGACCTGTCTGCAGCATCCTGATTCAGCTGATCACCTCCTCCTTCTTCTGTCACTGGAGTCAGAGGCTACTAAGCTCTTGGTTCTTCTCCTACCTCTCTGCTCAGTCCCTTAGTTTCTTTTGCTTATTTCTCCTCATGTCCCTGAACTTTTAGTGGAGACCAGTCCTTGTACCTTCTCTTCTCTGTTCATGCCTTGGTGATCTCATCCAATCTTGTGGTATTAAATATTTCTCATTGCATGCGGTTACTCCCAAATTGGTATCTTTAGCCTGTACTTACCTCTTCATAGATCCAACTGTCATTTCCGATTTGGTGTCTAAGAGAAAATTCAAACTTACTTTGTCGAAACTGAACTCCTGACCTCCTCCTATCCCATCCAAGCTTAGTTGTCCTTATGCTTTTCCAGGTTTATTTAATAGCAACTTTATTGGTATAGTTGCTTAGCTCTAAAACTTGGATTCAGCTTGGATTCCTCTTTTTTTTTTTTTTTTTTTGAGACAGAGTCTCGCTCTGTCACCCAGGCTAGAGTGCAGTGGCAAAATCTTGGCTCACAGCAAGCTCCGCCTCCCGGGTTCACGCCATTCTCCTGCCTCAGCCTCTTGAGTAGCTGGGACTACAGGTGCCCGCCACCACGCCAGGCTAATTTTTTGTATTTTTAGTAGAGACGGGGTTTCACTGTGTTAGCCAGGATGGTCTCGATCTCCTGACCTCGTGATCCACCCGCCTCAGCCTCCCAAAGTGTTGGGATTACAGGCGTGAGCCACCGCGCCCAGCCCATCTTCCTTTCTGGACTACCTGCCCTATTGATTTCAGGCACTAGTGCCTGACACAGAAGCAACAGCCTCCATATAGACTGTTTAACCAGCCCCCACATTTGCATATAGGCAAATCCCTATAGTAAGTCCTTATAATAAGCCATTACACATGTTTATGATTGTGGTATGTGGATAAATGTTTAACAACCAGCTTTCTGGAAAAAGAAAATAAAAACCCTAATTTGTAGCATTTGCCAATTTTCCTGGTATAAATATTCTTACCATGGCCAATTTCAAGCCACCAATGTGACATCACTGAATGGGGAGAAGAGAGAAGATGCTGATAGCTCTCTCAGGCCAGTACTAGCCAGCTCCAGCCCACCACTGTGAATACCTGTTAATGGTCTTGTTTCTCTGGTCAAATCCTAATAAACCTATTTTTTCCCCCACATCTCTTAGCACCTTCTCCCATGCTCTATATTTTAGTTATCTGTGTCCTACTTTGAAATGTAAATTCTATCAAGGCAGGGATTTTTGCCTGTTTTGCTGTATCCTTGGCTCTCAGAACAGACTTTTTTTTGCCCTTTTATATAATCATAAAATTAAGTTTATCAAGTAAATTTGATCTCAAAAAATGAGTATGTAGAGTAGCTCCTTTATGGTAGTCTCTATATATATTAAAATTGTTTATTATATTTATTTTTTTTTTTGAGACAGACTCTCATTCTCTCACCCAGGCTGGAGTGCAAATAGTGCCATCTCAGGTCACTGCAACTCCCGCCTCCTCAGTTCAAGCAATTCTCATGCCTCGGCCTCCCAAGTAGCTGGGATTACAGGTGTGTGCCACTGGCTAATTTTGTATTTTTAGTAGAGATGGGATTTCACCATGTTGGCCAGGCTGGTTTTGAACTCCTGGCCTCAAGTGATCCACCCATGTCAGCCTCCCAAAGTGTTGGGATTACAGGCATGAGCCACTGTGCTCAGCCAGAATTTTTTTTTTAATACCAAGGTAGCTATTTTAACTCTGCTTCCCTAGTTTCTTGTATGGAAAGAAGCCATACATTTCTGTACATTTCTATCTTATCAGAACAGATCTTGGCACTTAATAGCCATTCCACATATATTTACTGAGTGAATGAGTGTAGTGTGGGAGGATGTGGCAAGGGTCTGGCAGAGGAAGAACCTGAGTAAGAATTCTTGGAGCTTTGTCAAGGCATGACCTGGTTAGGTTTAGTTCAGCAAATATTTGTTGAGTACCTATCATATGTCAGGTATCTTGCTAGCTACTGAGATCATAAAAAGAATATGGCATGTTTGCCAATCTGGCTGAATTCAGCAAGGTTCGAGAAAAAGGGAGAGAGGTTTCAGGGTAAATAGGACATAAAGAGTTTCTAAAATGAAGAAATATTCAATAGAGCCAAATTCAGCATAATGGATGATTAAGAAAGAGATTGAAAAGTATCTTCTTTGCAGAGCAATTGGAAAAGTTACAGCAGATTTTCTCCGAGATGCTACTTTCTCTGATGTTTTATTCTCAAATACTTTGGCCATGTTCTGTTATAGCCATCTTGATGTAATTAATTTTCCAACAGCCATCCCTTTTGGCCTTTTGGCAGTGGGATCTTGATTTTTTGCGGTGGTTTTTGTTTTTGAGACAGAATCTCACTCTGTCACCCAGGCTAGAGTGCAGTGCTATGATCTCGGCTCACTGCAACCTCTGCCTCCAGGGTTCAAGCAATTCTCCTGCCTCAGCCCCCGGAGTAGCTGGGATTACAGGTGCGCGCCACCGCACCCAGCTAATTTTTATATTTTTAGTGGAGATGGGGTTTCACTATGTTGGCCAGGCTAATCTTGAACTCCTGACCTCAAGTGATGCACCTGTCTTGGCCTCCCAAATTGCTGGGATTACAGATGTGTGTCCCGCACCCAGCCTGGCAGTGGGATCTTAAAGGACAGGGCTGTTAAAAACTTGTACCCTTGGCATGGGCAAGGACTTCATGTCTAAAACACCAAAAGCAATGGCAACAAAAGCCAAAATTGACAAATGGGATCTAATTAAACTAAAGAGCTTCTGCACAGCAAAAGAAACTACCAACAGAGTGAACAGGCAACCCACAGAATGGGAGAAAATTTTTGCAATCTACTCATCTGACAAAGGGCTAATATCCAGAATCTACAAAGAGCTCAAACAAATTTACAAGAAAAAAACAAACAACCCCATCAACAAGTGGGTGAAGGGTATGAACAGACACTTCTCAAAAGACGACATTTATGCAGCCAACAGACACATGAAAAAATGCTCATCATCACTGGCCATCAGAGAAATGCAAATCAAAACCACAATGAGATACCATCTCACACCTGTTGGAATGGCAATCATTAAAAAGTCAGGAAACAACAGGTGCTGGAGAGGATGTGGAGAAATAGGAACACTTTTACACTGTTGGTGGGACTGTAAACTAGTTCAACCATTGTGGAAGACAGTGTGGCGATTCCTCAGGGATCTAGAACTAGAAATACCATTTGACCCAGCCATCCCATTACTGGGTATATACCCAAAAGATTATAAATCATGCTGCTATAAAGACACATGCACACGTATGTTTATTGCAGCACTATTCACAATAGCAAAGACCTGGAACCAACCCAAATGTCCATCAATGATAGACTGGATTCAGAAAACGTGGCACATATACACCATGGAATACTATGCAGCCATAAAAAAGGATGAGTTCATGTCCTTTGTAGGGACATGGATGAAGCTGGAAACCATCATTCTCAGCAAACTATTGCAAGGACAAAAAACCAAATATCGCATGTTCTCACTCATAGGTGGGAATTGAACAATGAGAACACTTGGACACAGGAGGGGGACATCACACACCGGGGCCTGTTATGGGGTGGGAGGGGGAGGGATAGCATTAGGAGATATACCTAATGCTAAATGACGAGTTAATAGGTGCAGCACACCAACATGGCACATGTATACATATGTAACAAACCTGCACGTTGTGCACATGTACCCTAGAACTTAAAGTATAATAATAAAACAAAACAAAACAAAACAAACAAACAAACAAAAACAAACTTGTACCCTTGGTGCCCAGGTCAGTGCTCGGCACTTGAAGACACACAGCACCATGTTTGATCAACAATTAAATTACAAAGAGATTTAAAACATTTTAGACATCCCAGCCATTTGTTTCAGGCTTTTCTTAGTTTGTCCCATTGTTTTTCATGGAAACTTATCAGAAATTGAAATATTATAATACCAACTGTATCCTTCAGTTCTCCAAAATTCTGATTTTAGAACCAGAAATAAATGTTAAGTCACAGTTTATAATGAGACAAGTCAGATTTTGGATTAAGGGAAGGTTGATTTGAGGCCCAAATAAATCTTTAGTTGGGAAATGCCACTGCATAATTGATAACTAGCCTAGATTTCTTTTATTTATTTATTTTCTTAGAAGGTTGTGTTTTACAGGATCGTTAATCCTGAAAGGTCCTTTTTTTTCCCCCCTCTCAGAAAGAAACATTTAATAGGGACTTACGAATAGAAGTCATGTCTCAGGTAGACCTGAGGCTAATCCTGAACTTTGATTACTATGCCCACCATTCACTAAATTATGCTCTTGTGGTCTAAGAAAAATGTCATCTGACTGGAGATTCCTCCTCTGAGCACATCGTATAAAATAGCTCCCCTCCTCAGCCTTGCTACCTACTTTGCTTGAGTTCTATTTCTTCACCGCACTTATGACTCCCTGAAATTGTGTTCCGTGGTAATTGGTAATTGTCTTCTCTCCCACGGGAATGTAAGCTCCACGAGGGAAGAGGCTTTATCTGTTTAGTTTACTGCCTCATCCCCAGGATTGAGAACAACACCGGCATAAAACAGGTAAAGGAAATAAGTTAAATGGATGATTATGAGCTTTCTAGAGCAATAAGTTGATTTGTTCTTTTTATTAGGCATATTATCCTTTTAGAATCAGTTTCCAAAAACTGGTAAAGACAAGAACATGAGTGCTGAGTATGAGGCCTGCTTAGTGCATGACACTAGCCCATTCCCCAAGTTAGCCCCTTTCTCCTTTTCGTAAAGTTAAATAGATGGGTCTTGGCTGTGCCCCAACCCTTCCCTGCCCCACTCCTCCCCACTCTCCCCAGGCCTCCCTCTCATCTTCTCCTCTCCCCTGTCTCCACTGGCTCCTGCTTTGCTGCCAGCATGCCAAGGCTAGGTCTAAGCTTTGTTAGAACCTGCTGCTCCCTTAGTTACCACCCTACCTTTCTCCTTTCTCTCACTCCCCAAATCCTAAATCATGAGGATAGTGCTGACAACACTCTTTTCTTTCCATCAATTCCTCCCTGAAACTTTTACAATCTGGCTCCTATTCCTAGATATTTCTGGAACCTCCTTCTTATGTAACTATCCTAAATGGTCTCTGCATCCCATCTATATTAGTCTGTTCTTATGCTGCTATAAAGAACTGCCTGAGACTGGGCAATTTATAAAGGAAAGAAGTTGAATTGACTCACAGTTCCAGAGTGCTTGGGAGGCCTCAGGAAACTTAGAATCATAGCAGAAAGGGAAGCAAACACGTCCTTTTTCACGCGGCAGCAGGAGAGAGAAATGAGTACCTAGTGAAGGGGGAAGCCCCTTATATAACCATCAGATCTTGCGAGAACTCACTGACTATTATGAGAACAGGATTGGGGAAACTGCCCCCATGATTCAATTATCTCCACCTGGTCCCTCCCACAGCACGTGGGGAATTATGGGAACTACAATTCAAGATGAGATTTGGGTGGGGGCACAGCCAAACCATATCACTATCTTAACCTTTTGGAACCCATTTGCTAAACAGGCAGCAGAGTAATCAACCTAAAAGGAACACCTGATCATGAGAGTTTCCTACTTAAAAACTGCAGAGGCTTCCCATCTTTTTTAGGATCAAGTTCAAGCCTCTTTCGAATGGCATCCTCAGCTGACATGGCTGGCTCCTGACCGCTCTGCCCCCCTCATCTCTCAACATTTCTCTGCTGGGCATTGATTGGGTTCTTTGTCTGAATCCATTGTTTCATTCATGCATGCAGCAACTCTTTCTTTACTGTGATTCCTTTGCTCTGGGTGCCCTCTGTCTAAAATGTCTGAATTTCTTCTCTCATCTCCATCCAGCTTACTCCAGTTGATGGTTTAATACCCTGGTCTTTTAATTTTTTTGAAATAATGAAGGATCTAGATGTCCCAATGTCATCAGTTGACAACCCATCATTTCTCTACTGATTTTCAGTGTCACCTCCAGCATGTGGTAGATTCTTACATTTGGGTCTCGTTTGGGGCCTTATATTATTTAATATTCTATTAATATATCCATTCTTGTGTTGTTACTATTTTTATTATTATAAATTTCAAATGACTTTTAATATCTAATGTGAGGGAAGGCAAGCCTCTCCACCTTTTTCCTGCATAGCTACTAATATCCACCACCCCATCTGTCAATTTTTTTTTCTTTTTTGAGACTTTTTTTTCAATTTTTTTCTTTTTTTTATTTTCCTGAGTCTCACTCTGTTGCCCAGGCTGGAGTGCAGTGGCATGATCTCAGTTCACTGCAACCTCCACTTCCCAGGTTCAAGTGATTCTTGTGCCTCAGCCTCTCGAGTAGCTGGGATTACAGGCACACACCACCATGCCTGGCTAATTTTTATATTTTTAGTAGAGACAGGGTTTCACCATGTTGGCCAAGCTGCTCTCGAAATCCTGACCTCAAGTGATCCACCTGCCTTGGCCTCCTAGAGTACTGGGATTACAGATGTGAGCCACCGTGCCTAGCTATATCAGTCAATTTTTTTTTTCAAATTTTCTTGACTATTTTCAGATGCTTACTTTTCCGAGTGAGCGCTAGAATCTCCTTTTTCACATTTCTCCTTCTTCAAAACAAAAAAGGGATTTAGATTGAAACTACTATAATTATAAATAATTTTATAAAGTATCATTTTATTGTTATAAAGTCAAAAAGAGGAAAATGGAGGAGCTAGCAATTGTTCACCTATAATTTGTGTAGCCCTTACCATTAATTTGTTCTGTGCGTTGGTTTTTGATAAGGTAAAATTGTTGATAAAATGATGTATTATCAAGAAAATTTGTCCAAGACTTAAAAATTGGCTAAACAGAATGCACGGTAACCTTTCAGTGGAGTTCTGTGCACTGTCCAGAGAATGTTATCTGATTTTATAGGGATGGGTACCTTTGATTGTCTCCTAATGACTAGGGCAGAATTGAACTTGCAGGAAACTGGTAGTCACGGCAAACAATTCTTGTCAACAGAAACGCAAATGCTTTTGTCGGGTAGAGATATAATTGATTTCTGCCGTGTAGAAAGATAACCCCAAATGCTACATTTCATTTTCTTACGTAATATTAATAAGTTTTACAACCATTAGCATATGCATTTCAGCATTCCTAATTGCCTCTCTATATATGACTGTTGTTCAAATTTTCTCTTAAACTGGTTCTTACATCTTACTGGTTTCTTTCTTGATTAATTGAATACAATCTTTGACATACATACATTTTATATTTGCATGAGGGTCATAATATGAGCTTCTAAAATATTATATTGTAATAGTATTGTACCTTAACAAAACTATGTGAGAAATGTGATTAAACCAAATTCCTTTGCCTACACTCTTTAAAGAAATTCTTCTAGAAATGTAATATATGCTTATAAAGCAATTCAACAGTACAGAAGCCACCATGCTTAGACTTACATTTCCGAAAGAACATATTGCCTAACCCCTTATTTGAAAACAAGAACAACAGACATGCTAAACTTCTCAGACAATTTAATCATAAACAGATAAAATTTATGACAACGTTGCATAAATAGGGAAAGGCCTTTGGGAGGCAAATTGAAAGATTTATGCTCAGTAGGAGTATTTTATAGAAAAAGAGAATATTTATATAATCCTTGTTAGATTAAATACAGAAATTTTACAAGTTGGTCAAAAGCAGCTGACAGTAACACAGGGGGCAGGGAACTAGATTCCCACAACAAATCTTAGTCCTATTAAACCTCCTCAGGGCTGGGCGCAGTGGCTCACACCCGTAATCCCAGCACTTTGGGAGGCCGAGGCAGGTGGATCACCTGTCAGGAGTTCCAGACCAGCCTGGCCAACATGGTGAAACCCTGTCTCTGCTAAAACCACACACACACACACACACACACACACACACACACACACACACGAAAAAATAGCTAAGTGTGGTGGCGGGTGCCTGTAATCCCAGCTATTTGGGATGCTGAGGCAGGAGAATCACTTGAATCCGGGAGGCGGAGGTTGCAGTGAGCCGAGATCGCACCACTGTACTCCAGCCTAGGCAAAAGAGTGAGACTTGGTCTCAAACAAACAAACAAACAAAAAAACAAATAAACCTCCTTAGAAAATGGCTTATGAGTTTTATCAGGATGCTAATTTCTTCCCAGGAAGAAGTTCTTTCCAAATCTAGGCTTTGGGACAATTTTGTTTGCACAGATCTTACATTTTAGTGTAAGCGTGAGGAAGAACATCAACGTTTTGATTTTTCCCTGTCTTTGGTGCCTTTAAATAAATGTATCAAATTTCAAATATTTTTCAATTTTTTTTCATTTCTTTTAATTTTTAATTTTTGATATGTAGAGATGGGATCTCGCTATGTTCCCCAGACAGGTCTTGAACTCCTGGGCTCAAGTGATCTTCCCACCTCGGCCTCCCGAAGTGCTGGGATTACAGGAGCGAGCCACCATGCCTGGCTTTTTTCACTAAACTGGGTCTTCTTTACTGTTCTCAGAGAGTGAGATGCCCAGGAGAGGGCAGTGAGGCTGAAAGTGAGGGCTTAGAGAGGGCAGCGGGAGGATTGGGAAGCCCATGGGAGGAAAGGGGAAAGGGATGCCAATGCTGGAAATCTTCCCAAGTCCTGAACTCTGAGACTGTGCTCCTCACGGGAGCCGAGAGGACAAGTCACAACTTCTAGTCGTCATGGTTTTGCAACCTAGGAAGACTTAACCCCCTTTCCATCTTGTTTTGAAGCCCACCTTACACCCCATCAAACATATTAAAATGCAGACATTCCACATCACATAAATAGATTCTTCTTCCCATAAAATATTGGGCATATTTTTATAATTCTGCCTCTGAAAATATTTGGCTATGAGTAACTTTTAATCTTTTATAGCCTTTCTTCATAATCATGTTTACTTGAGGCTTCTTGCAAAGTGAGAAAATCTGACGTCATTTTTTTATGCAAAAATTTTATGAATATTAAATTTAATGACAGATGAGTTTGACATATTTGGTAGAATGTTTAATTAGACATTTATTGATTTCACATCTGTAGCTTTATTTTTAGGTAGGAGCAAATAATTTTTCCCCCTAAGTCTGTCTCAAGCATGTTTGTAGACAGCATTGTTCAAGCTCATTGGCCCTGGGCCCTGTTTCTATGGTTCCTAATGGATAAAACAGCTTGCTGACAGTCCCCTGACTTGATGGTTTGGGCTGCTTCCTGGAAATGTCATGAAAAAACTGCCTATCCCTTCATGAGAATTCAGGGCAATGTCTAGGCAGGGACAGCGGGGACAATTGAAAGAGGCAGCTCCCATTCTAACATTTTTGAGCCATGGACTTGTTAGTCTAATGAAGCTCATGGATTCCTCCTCAGAATAATGTTTTAAATGTGCAAAATAAAATATACATAGGATTACAAAGGAAATCAATTCTTATTGAGATACTGTTAGGAAAAAGAATAAATTTGTGATATAGTAATACACACGTTTCTTTTTTTAAGCTATTAAATGACAAGATCTAGCTGTGGGCCTAAGAACTATAGTAATTTCAAAGTAGCAATGAGTACAAATGATATTTTGAGATATAGGACCTTATTGTGACCTGATATGAAAATATTTGATGTTTCCATTGATGACAAAGTCATAGGTACTTATACTATGACTATGACTTGTTGCCTATTTTCTTTTAAAAATTTCTATTTATGTATCTATGTATCTATTATCTATCTATCTATCTATCTATCTATCTATCATCTATCTATCTATTATCTATCTATCTATCTATCTATCTATCTATCCTCTATCTATCTATTTTTAAAGCCTACAGCACACAATATTCCCAGGCTGGCTCTCATCCAAATACTAACTGGGACTGACCCTTTTTAGCTTTTGAAATCAGACGAGATTGGGTGGATTCAGGGTGGTAAGGATGTAGACGTCTATTTTCACAATGGAGAGAAATGCCACATTTTAATTACAAGCTAATGAAATTAAGGTGTAATTATTTTTTTATTTCTCAGTCTCAGAACCTGTGATTTCTATCCATGGCTGTGGGCCCCAAATTAAGATCAACGGAGGTGAAGAATGCCCCCACGTTAGTGAATTATTATGGCAAGAGGATTATAGATACCACATGACTCTCTAGCCTCAGAGATCCTGAAGCAGAGTCTATGGATCTCTCAGCCCTCAAAGACACTGTCTTGAATTCTCCTGATGTAGTATAAGTGGAACAAAAAGTAAGTGGCTTCGCTGATACAGAGTGTTAGAAATTTTCACAGGATTTCTAATCTCCTGTTCTAGGCCGAGATTATGGCTCTCAAGTCTGCTTTCTATTCTCTCACCAAATGGCCCCCAGAAAGCTCTCCTGAGCCACCCTACCTTGGAAGCTTTTAATTTCATTCTAAAATTTATGTACTTTAAAGTTCGTACTTCACAGCAAACCACCCACTAACCCACCTTCCCATCCATCCATCCATCCATCCATCCACCCACCTATCTACCCATCCACCCATCCATCTACCCATCTACCCATCCACTCATCCATCCATCCATCCATCCATCCATCTGCCCATTCACTCATATATCCATCCATCTATCCATCCATCCATCCATCCATCCATCCATCCATCCATCCATCCACCCATCTACCCATCCACTCATCCATCCATCCATCCATCCATCCACCCATCCACACATTCACTCATCCACTCATCCATCCATCCATCTACCCATCCACTCATCCATCCATCCATCCACCCATCCACACATTCACTCATCCACTCATCCATCCATCCATCCATCCATCCATCCATCCATCCATTTAGTAATGAGCCCACGCAATGAAGGTATGAATGTGTAACTTACCCCCCTTTTCAAATTCTCCCCTTGTTCATAACCTCATAGTGAGAAATATCTACATTAGTGCAAAGGATTGTGTATGATAAAGCCATCCTCAGATGTTTCTAGCATAATTGAAGCAAATCAAGTCATTGCACTATGCAGTTTTTGGGCCAATTTGTGAAAACTGGTGGTTATTCTTGGCTTCTGGTCCTCAGATCTGAAATGTCTAATACTGATGGTAAAATTGCCTATCCCACATGTAAGTGTAGTCATGATTTCCAAGCTTGTTCATTATTTCTCTTTGTTTTTCTTCTTTCCTCTCTCAGATGAAGATAGAACAGCAGCTTGTACTTCCTGTCTGTTTTGTCATAAAAAAATGATAACCTAATATTCTGTGTCTGTACGGTGGTGTTCTTTCGTGTTCTGGGCCCTGGCATACCCCTTCAGAACTCTCATCTGGTAGCTGACTCCATGGAAACACTTACCTGTGGCTTAAATTAAGACATTTGAACTGGGAAGCAAATGTTTTTCTTTCTCTTTTACTCTAACCAAAACCTGCAATGAGTCACATCTCACCCACTCCATGCTCACCTGGCCTTTCTGGCCACATGGAGCAAAGTCAACAATCAAGGCCCACCACATGCAGCAGCTGTCAAAGCAGAAGTCCTCAGTCATTGAACAGCTGAGTATTATCATAGATCCTAGGGTTCCCACAGTGCATATGTAGGGGAAGCAGCTTCTTCTCATCACCATGGTGGGGATCTGAAAACCCAGTACATGTGAAAATCTCGCCTTGACCCACTTCCCCATCCAAGGGCAGAGTTTGCAGTTCAGAATGGTGCAGCTCCCTCTCTCCCTCTCAGACCATCAGGCCCTTTGGTGACTCAGTAAACCTTGCCAAAACTAGGCTCTCTGTTCTCTTCTCTACTTGGACTGACCCAAGAGTCCATCCTCCCTTTTAAATTGGCTTCCAAGGTCCAGACATAGACTATGAGCAAGTATTTCACTGCTTGACCTTAGCACTTGGTGGATACCTTTCTTATAACTGATCAGACGAAGCCCTTACAGTCTACTTAAATGCTTGTGCCCCCTGTAAACTATTTAAAAGCAGGGATCATGTTAATTGTTTCTATGTCCCCAGTATCTAGCACAACGCCAGGATGTGGTTCTCCATAAATATTTTGAATGAATGCATGAATATGTTAATTAAAGAACACTTTAGTTTTCTCTAATAATTCCCTTTTGCATGAACTTCCTTACATACATGTCTCTGGTCCATATTGTAGTGTTTGTTCTAATTTTCAGGCACTTTACATATATAATTTTTAATATGCTAATCCTGTCCTTTTATTACTTCTATTTTATACATAAGAAAGTTGAGGCTGGGCACAGTGGCTTAGGCCTATAATCCCAGCACTTTGGGAGGCCGAGGTGGGAGAATTGCTTGAGCACAGGAGTTCAAGACCAGCTTGGGCAATATAGGGAGACCCCATCTATACAGAAGAAAAAAAGTTAGCTAATGCAAAGCTGAACTTCTCAGCTAAGGGTTCAAACCCCAGTCTTTTTTAGTGCAGCTCTATCTTCCCATCACCATGAGGCAACAGTTTCAAGTTGTGGTCCATAGACTCTTGAGTGTCCCTGAGACTCTCTCAGAGTCCACAGGTCAAAACTATTTTTACAATAATACTGACTCTTTTTGTCTTAAAAAAAAAAACTACGTTGACAACTGTACCTTGGTGCAAAAGCAGTGATAATGGTAGTCATTGTATTTTTCATCACTGTGCACTTACAGTAAAAACAATAATAACAAAAGTCTCACTTTAAAATGTCCAGATGATGCTATAAAAATTAATTTTATTAAATCTAGACCCTTGAGTACACATCTTTTTAATATTCTGCATGACAAAATGTAAAGTACACATTTGGAAGAAAAGCATTTGTGTGATTGAGTTGTGGAAAAGATGCCTTTTTCATGGCACACTATATTTACTCGAAGAACAACTGACAGACAAACTTTGGTTATCAGGCATTTGTCAGAAATGTACTTGAAAGTGAATGGAGGCCGGGTGCAGTGGCTTATGCCTGTAATCCCAACACTTTGGGAGGCTGAGGCGGGCGGATCACAAGGTCGGGAGTTTGAGACCAGCCTGACCAACATGGTGAAACCCTGTCCCTACTAAAAGTACAAAGATTAGCCGGGCATGGTGGCACACACCTGTAATCCCAGCTACTCAGGAGGCTGAGGCAGGAGAATTGCTTGAACCTGGGAGGCGGAGGTTGCAGTGAACCGAGATCACACCACTGCACTCCAGGCTGGGCAACAGAGGGAGACTTCATCTCAAAAAAAAAAAAAAAAAAAAAAAAAAAGGAAAGAAAAGAAAGTGAATGGAGTGAGCCTAAAACATCAAGAAAATCAATTGATGGTATTTATTGGCAATGAAAAAAATTAAGCTTTCAAGAGAAAGTTGGAATTTTGGAAAGCTTGTATCTGCTACTATGAACTTGACAGTTTCCCAGATACGTCTAAAGTTTTCTGATGAAATTGGTGGTGATATTAACAAAGTGATTTATCTGATAAAGTATAACTAAATGTGTCAACATTTGTAAGATCTGCATAACTCAGTGAGCCTAGATTTTCTAAAAGATGAATGATGTTAGAAAATCATGCATAGGTAAAGGATCCATTCAAATGTAAGATAGACCAATAGATTTGAATACAACAGCATATGAAATGGACTTAAAAATAACAGAATATGAAAAGTTCACTGATGTGGTTTAAGAAACTACAGCTTGTTGAGTTTGGGTGTAGTACTTAAGCAGAACAGCCACAATTACCTAAAAGGCTATTTCAGCTTTTTCAACTACATTTCTCTTTGAAGTCAACTTGAGCACAGGAGATGTGCTCTCCATCCACCCATCTACCCATGGGTGTGTGACAAGTTTTTTTTTTTTGCTTTTGTGCAGGATGTTTTCTACTGCGAGGTACAGCGAATGCTTAAACAATGCCATGGACCCCCTCCTACTTCAGGAACACATTGTAGTGGAGTCTCCACGGCAACAGTGTAGTCTTGTAGTAAGTGTGTGACCCTGTTTACTTTTTGGCCTCTTTCTGTTGTTGCACTGCAGGTAGTGTCATTTACATCCTTTGGAAAATGTTTGTTATTCTAGTAGTTTTCTCAGAAGGCACACACTGTAAAACAAAACAAAAAGTCAATGCAGTAGAGGAGAAGCAAGATGATGCACAGTGTTGGGTGCACAGAAGATGCCACCGGCTAGTGGTTAAACTTGATTAATTGAATCTTGGTGATCCTGTATCAGGGCCTATAACATGTACACCTGATACTCTCAGCTTACGTGTTTTTGTTAAAATATTGAATGGTTTTTATTTATTGGATTAATTTTTTTTCTTGGACTTTATTTTTTAGAGACTACTTATTTTAGGTTCATGGCAAAGTTGGCTGGAGGGTACAGAAATATCTCATATATCCTTCCCCCCACACATGCATGGCTTCCCCACATCAACATCCCCAACAAGCGTGGTACATTTGTTACAACTAATGAACCTACATTGACACATTGTTCTCACCCAGAGTTCATAATTTACATTAGGGTTCAGTGTTGGTGCTGTATGTTTTATTTTGACAAATGTATACTGACATGAATCCACAACTGTAATGCACAGAATAGCTTCATTCTTTTAAAAATGCTTTATGCTCTGCCTACTCATCCCTTCCTGTTCTCTGTCCCTTGGCAATCACTGAACTTGTCACTGTTTTCTTAATTGAGCCCTTTCCAGAATGCCATAGTTGGAATCACACAGTGCATAGTCTTTTCAGATTGGCTTCTTTCACTCAGTAACATACACTTCAGTTTCCTCCATGGCTTTTCATAGCCTGCTAGCTCATTACTTTTTAGGGCAGAATAACATTCCATTGTCTGGAGGTAACACAGTTTATTTATCCACTCACCTACTGAAGTACATATTGGTCACTTCCAAGTTTTGGCAATTAGGAATAAAGCTGCTATAAACATTCATGTGCAGGTTTTTGTGTGGCCATAAGTTTCCAACTCCTTTGGGTAAATACCAAGGAACACAAATGCTGGATGATATGGTAAGGATATATTTAAGAGGTGAAAGATGTATATGCTCTGACAAGAAGCCAGAGCATAATAAGGCTATGTTTAGTTTGGTAAAAAACTGCCAAACTGTCTTCCAAAGTGGCTGTACCATTTTGCTTTCCTACCAGCAATAAGTGAGAGTGCTTGTTGCTCCACATCCTCACCAGCATTTGGTGTTGTCAGTGTTTTGGATTTTGGCCATTCTAATGGCCAAATGTATCTCATCATTTGTAATGGTATCTCATCATTGTTTTGATTTTAATTTCCAAGATGACATATGATGCAGGGCATCTTTTTATATGCTCCTTCACCACCTGTATATCTTCTTTGGTGAGGTATCTGTTAAGGTCTTTGGCTCATATTTTAATTGGCTGTTTTCTTATTGTTAAGTTTCAAGAGTTTTTTTTTTTTTAATGTTGAACCAGCCTTGCATATCTGGGATGAATCCCACTTGTTTGTGGTGTATAGTTCTTTTTATACATAGTTGGGTTTGACATGCTTCATCCCTTTGCTTTTAATCTTTTTGTGTCTTTATATTTAAAGTGGGTTTCTTGGCCAGATGCAGTATCTCATACCTGTAATCCCAGCACTTCACAAGGCTGAGGGTGGGGATTGCGTGAACCCAGGAGTTGGAGACCAGCCTAGGCAACATAGTGAGACCCTGTCTCTACAAAAAAAAAAAAAAAAAATTAGCTGGGTGTGGTGGCGCATGCCTGTAATCCCAGCTACTTGGGTGGCCGAGGCAAGAGGATCGCTTGAGCCCAAAAGTTTGAGGCTGCAGTGAGCCGTGATAGTGCCACTGCACTTCAGACTGGGCCACAGAACAAGAACCTGTCTCAAGAAAAAAAAAGGTGATTTCTAATAGACAATGTATAGGTGGGTCTTGTTTTTTGATCTACTGTGACAATCTGTGTTTTTTAATTGGTGCATTTAGGCCATTGATGTTTTAAGTGATTATTTTATATATGGATTGATATCTACCATATTTGTTACTGTTTTCTGTTTGTTGCCCTTTTCTGTGTTCCTATTTTTGTCTTTCACTCTTTTCTGCCTTTTGTGGTTTTTGTTGAGCATTTTATATGATTGGATCTTCTCTCATTTCTTAGCATATCAGTTATACTGCCTTTTAAACTTTTTTTATTGGCATCCTACAGTGTGCAATATACATTTACAACTAATCTAAGTCTGCTTTTAAATGAGACTATATGGCCGGGAGCGATGGCTCACGCCTGTAATCCGAGCACTTTGGGAGGCCGAGGCTGGTGGATCATGAGGTCAGGAGATCAAGACCATCCTGGCTTACACGGTGAAACCCTGTCTCTACTAAAAATACAAAAAATTAGCCAGTCGTGGTGGCGGGCGCCTGTAGTCCCAGCTACTCGGGAGGCTGAGGCAGGAGAATGGCGTGAACCCGGGAGGCGGAGCTTGCAGTGAGCTGAGATCGCGCCACTGCACTCCAGCCTGGGCGACAGAGCGAGACTCTGTCTCAATAAATAAATAAATAAATAAATAAGTAAATAAATAAATAAATGAGACTATATGACTTCATGGGCAGTGTGAGCACCTTATAATAACAAAATAATCCCAGTTCCTCCTTCTGATCCTTATATCATTGCTGTTATTCGTTTCACTTATATATAAACATACATAAGCATATATATGTGCATACATAATCAAATACATTGCTATACCATTTTTGAGCAAACTGTTATCTGTTAGATCAATTAAAAATATGTATAATAAAAGATTTTATCTTACTTTCATTTATCCCTTCTCCCATGCTGTTCCTTTCTTTATGTAGATCTAAGTTTCTGATCTATATAATTTTCTTCCTCTCTAAAGAACTTCTTTTAATATTTCTTGCAAAGCAGGTGTAGTGGCAAAAAATTTCACCAAGTTTTGTTTGTTCAAAAAAGGCTTTATTTCTCCTTCATTTTTGAAGGATAATTTCCTAAGGTAAAGAATTCTTGGCTAGTTTTTTTTTTTCTCTCTCTCTCTCTTTCTGAACACTTTAAATATTTCTTCACTCTCTTCCTGCTTGCATAATTTCTGAGAATTCTAATGTAATTCTTATCTTTGTTTCTATATAGGTAAGATATTCTTTTTCCTCTGTCTTCTTTCAGGATTTTTTTCATTATCTTTGATTTTCTGTTGTTTGAAAATGATATGTTTGGGTATAGATTTTTGGCATTTATTCTGCTTGGTATTCTCTGAGCTTCCTGGATCTGTGTTACGGTGTTTGACACTAACTTGGGGGAAATTCTGAGTCATTGATTCACATATTTCTTCTGTTCATTTCTCTTTTTCTTCTCCTCTGGTATTCTCATTATGTGTATGTTGCATCTTTTGCAGTTGGCCCACAGTTCTTGGATATTCTGTTTTGGATTTTTTCCCTCAGTCTTTTTTTTTCTCTCTCTGCTTTTCAGTTTTGGAGGTTTCTATTGAGATATCCTCCAGTTGTGAGATTCCTTTCAGCTGTGTCCAGTCTACTAATAAATCTATGAAAGGGATTCTTCATTTCTGTTACAGTATTTTTTATTTCTAGCATTTCTTTTTGGGTCTTTGTTAGAATTTCCATCTCTCTGCTTATATTACCCATGTCCTCTTGCATGCTGTCTACTTTATTTGTTAGAGCCCTTAGCATATTAATCATAGTTGTTTTAAATTTCTGGTCTGATAATTCCAACATATCTGCCATATCTGAGTCTTGTTCCATTGCTTGCTCAGTCTCTTCAAACTGTGTTTGTGCTTTTTAGTATGCCTTGCATTTTTTTCTTGATAGCTGAACAAAATGTACCAGGTAAAAGGAATTGCTGTAACTAGGTCTTTATTAATGTGTTGGTAAGGCGTGGGAGGAAGGGAAGCATTCTATACTCTTATGATTAGATCTCAGTGTTTCAGTAAGCCTGTGCCTCTGGACTGTGAACTCCACATGTACTTCTCAGACCTCCCCACCTCACCCCCATAGGTGGGGCAGGATGGCTAGAGTGGACTGGAGTTGGGTAGTTCCTCCACACGGAAGGGCAGAGTCAGATAGAATTGGGTGTTTTCCTTCCGTCAGGTGAGTTCCAGCAGGTTTTATCAGAACCTAAAGCAGAAGAACATAGTGCTTTTATGGTTTTCAGAATAGTTTCTTTCCCCTACCTTTGATGTAATCATGAGGGAATTTTTCTCTGATGTTCACTGTGAAGACTTGATGAGGCTCCTGGAGGTAAAACTTGGAAAAGCATACCCTCCACCCCTTCCCCATGACAGGTCCCCCTGGAGTTTTTATCACTCAGATTTGTCCACAATGACCCTCCAGGAACTTGTCAGTTACAGTTCAGGTTTCCTTAACCCAGTGATGGTTCCTTACGGCAGATTCTGCTCTGTTGTGATTCTGGGTATTCACCTGTTGGTCTCTCCCACTTTAGCAACAGCATTTTGTCCTCTAACCTAACTTTTATAAATCTAAGAAGAATTGGTTATTTTTCAGCTTGTTCATATTTTCACTTATTGTTAGGGCAGAGTGGTGACTTCTTACATGCCAGACTGGAAACTGGAAATCCCATGAATGGCTTTTTAAACCATGTTAGTGTTGGGTACACACAATCCCATCCTTGGGAAACACAAGAAAAGAAGCAAAAAAAGTAACCGTGATGGTTAATTTTATGTGTCAACTAAGTTAGGTTATGCTACCCAGATGTTTGGTCAAACACCAGTCTAAACATAATTGCGAAGGTATTTTTTTTCTAATGATGAAATTAACGTTTAGATTACTCCATCCAGATGTGGGTGGGGCTCACCCAATCAGTTGAAAGCCTTAAGAGAGAGAAGAGTTTCATTTTCTTCCTCTAGGTCTTTAGAGGAAGAAGAAGTGAACTGCCATGGTACTGTAGCTGCAACATCAACTCCTGCCTGGGTCTTTAGCCTGCTGGCCTACCCTGCAGATTTTGGACTTGCCAGCCTCCACAATCATGTGAGCCAATCCAATCTATCTATATACACATCCTATTGGTTCTGTTTCTTTGGTAAACCTTGACTAATATAGTAACATACTACAATTTTGAAAAATGGGGTAAAAGATGGTAATTTGGGGGAGTGACTTGGGAGATCTGTGTGAAATATGTGATTTAGTCTGTCCAATACCAGGCAATGCAGATGTCTTAGGAAGATGTCTTATGAGCCCTTCCACCCCTTAGTTGCCTGAGTTCCAATTGAATTTGTGTTCTCAGCTTCGCAGGGACTTCTGTAATTACTCTATCTTCATTTTCTTCTTTTTCCTAAACCCATTTAATTTAATTGAAATTCAAATAAATACATAACTTTCTAATCTGTTAGGCAAATGTTTGTAAGATTTCATAAAGAGCTAGTATTGGGAAACTTATGACATAACTTACAAAAACTTTTTAAGAATCACATTCCTAAGAGAAATATGCTTTCCTGATGGTGCCAGGGGACCTCAGAACAGTATATAAATCCTATCATCTCAGCATTGGGTTTCCTGTTGATGATATTGCCTGGGGAAAAATGAACACCAGAGGTGGACCAATGACCAAAGGCAGAAAGGTTCCTGAGATCAGATTCCTAATGCCATGATGAAGCTTGTAAAGGCTTTCTAGGGGCAGGATACAAGTGATGAAAGCTGGAGGTATGTTAGACCAGCCAAGTGTAGCTTCTGCAGTAGAGCTTCATTGACAACCTTAGAAAAGAACAAACTGTAAAAGATATCTATTTATTGTAGGCAAAATACATTTTTTGGAAATTGGATTTCAGCCATGCCTCAATGACTTCCATGAGATTCCTAGTGAGGCTCTGCCCATGTCCTGTAATTAGGGTTCAAAACAGACTCCAACATCCTGGGAATGATTGCTTCCTGTTCTTCCTGCTTCCACTTTTCCTAACTTCAAATATGAACTGCTTGTAGCAACACAGAGAATTCACTCAGGTGTTTCAGTTACAAATCTTGGCTCATAGAAACAGCTGTGCTTAATAAATGTCTTTCCTTTTCTTTTTTTTTTTTTTTTTTTTGAGACAGAGTTTCACTCTTTTCGCCCAGTCTCGAGTACAATGGTGTGATCTCAGCTCACTGCAATCCCTGCCTCCCGGGTTCAAGCAATTCTCCTGCCTCAGCCTCCCAAGTACCGGGATTACAGGTGCCCACCACCACTCCCAGCTAATTTTTGTATTTTTAATAGAGACGGGGTTTCACCATGTTGGCCAGGTTGGTCTTGAACTCCTGACCTCAGGTGATCTGCCCCACCTTGGCCTCCCAAAGTGCTGAGATTACAGACTTGAGCCATTGTACCCAGACTGTCTTTATTTTTCTATAATCATACTTTTTTTCTTTTTCTTTTAAAATTTTTATTGATATATAATTGTTCATATTTTGGGAGTACATATGATGATCTGATACCTATATACAATGTATAATAATCAAATTAGGGTGATTAGGGTATCCATCAACTCAAACATTTATCTTTTCTTTGTGTTGGGAACATTTCAAGTAATCTTTTCTTGCTATTTAAAAATATATAATAAAGTGTTAGCTATAATTTACCTACTGTACTATCAAATACTAAATCATTTATTTTATCTAACTATACTTTTGTACCCCTTAACCAACTTCTTTTCATCTCCTCCTCCCTTCCCTTCCCTTCCTAGCCTCTGGTAACTACCAATCTACTTTCTACCTCCATGAGATAAATTTTTTTTTAGCTTCCAGATATGAGTAAGAACATTCGATATTTGTTTTTCTGTGCCTGGATTATTTCACTTATAATGACCTCCAGTTCCATTCATGTTGCTGAAAGTGTCAGATTTCTTTTTTATGGCTGAGTAATATTCTATTGTGTATACAGACCACATGTGCTTTATCCATTTATATGTTGACAAATACTTAGGTTGATTCTATATCCTGGGTATTACAAATAGTGCTGCAATAAACGTGTGAGTGCAGGTATCTCTTCAATTTACTGATTTCCCTTCTTTTGGATATATCCTCAGCAATGGAATTGCTGGATCATATGGGAGTCCTATTTTTAGTTTTTTGAGGAACCTCTATACTGTTTTCCATAATATCTCTACTACTTTACATTTTCACAGTGTACAAGACTTCCTGTTTCTCCACAACCTTTCCAGAATTTGTTATCTTTCGTTTTTTTTCTTTTATAATAGCCATTCTAACTCAGGTAAGATGATATCTTATTGTGGTTTTGATCTGCATTTCCCCGATGATTAGTGGTGCTGAGCATTTCTTCATATAGCTATTGGCAATTTGTTTGTCTTTTTTGAGAAATATCTGTTCAGGTCTTTTGCTCATTTTAAAATCAGATTATTTGTTTTTTTTGGTATTGAGTTGTTTTAGTTCTTTATATACCCTGGTTATTAATCCCTTGTCAGATGGATAGTTTGCAAACATTTTCTCCCACTCTGTGAGTTGTTTCCTCACTTTGTTGAGTGTTTCCTTTGTTGTGTAGAAGCTTTTTAGCTTAATGTAATCCCATTTGTCTGTTTTTGCTTTGGTTGCTTGTATCTTTGAGGTCTTACCCCCCAAAAATCTTTGCCCAGACCAATATCCTAGAGCATTTCTACAATGTTTTCCTTGAGTAGTTTTATAGTTTCAGGTCCTACATTTAAATCTTTGTTTGTTTGTTTGTTTCTTTGTTGGGTTTTTTTTTTTTTTTTTGAGACAGAGTCTTTCTCTGCCACCCAGGCTGGAGTGCAGTGGTGCGATCTCAGCTCACTGCAACCTCCGCCTCCTGGATTCCAGCAATTCTCCAGCCTCGGCCTCCAGAGTAGCTGGGATTACAGGTGTGCACCACCATGCCCAGCTTATTTTTGTATTTGTAGTAGAGACAGGGTTTCACCATGTTGGCCAGGCTGGTTGCGAACTCCTGACCTTGTGATCCTCTTGCCTCGGCCTCCCAAAGTGCTGGGATTCCAGGTGTGAGCCACCGTGCCCAGCCACATTTAAATCTTTAATCCATTTTGGGTTGATTTTTGTATATGATGAAAGACAGAGATCTATTTTTATTCTTCCGTATATGGATATCCAGTTTCTCAGCGCCATTTATTAAGAGATTGTCCTTTCCCCAGTGTAAATTCTTGGCATCTGGTTTCTCTGGGTTCTCTACTCTGTTCCATTGGTCTGTTATAATAATTGATATTTTAGGTTCCCATTCACATAGATGTCAAAAATTTAATTGTGGCTAATTCAGGATTCACATTTTACTTTTAGGCTTGTGCCTAACCTTAATTAACAGTCCCAATGCATTGGGAAGGTCCCTTATGATCCCTGAGGTCATCTATCCTCATAGGCATCCTCTAAAATATCAGTCCCTCTGTCTGGTCCTTATTTGTGATTCTGTGCAGCCTGCAATGGAGACATCCTTATTCCTATCCACATGGCTCTTCAGGCATGACAGCTTTTTCTGATACTTCTGTGCTTCCCTTGGCCCCAGGAGTTATTCTCCTCTTCCTAAGATGTGCCTTCTTCTGTAGAGTCCCTTTGCTTCCTTGTAGCTCTAGCCAAGAAACAGGACCATTTGATTTTGGATCCTATAATATATCTAGGGGATCTCAGGGATCAAGTGAAGAACTGACTATAACTACAGTTTTCAGTTTTCCCATTTAATTCTCATCCTACCCTCATAGGGTGGGAAGTGCTGGCTTGTACTCAAGAAGCAACCTCTCAAACTCCTTGTCTATGCTACATGTCTCTTGATAGTCTTCCTATTAGCACAAAATGGGGTGAAGGCTAAGCTGGAGAGGGGAAGGGGAAACTAGAAAAAAATTAGGTTTTTTTTTTTTTTTTTTTTTTTGAGATGGAGTGTCATTCTGTTGCCCAGGTTGGAGTGCAGTGGTGTGATCTCGGCTCACTGCAACCTCTGCCTCCCAGGTTCAAGTAATTCTCCTGCCTCAGCCTCCCAAGTAGCTGGGATTACAGACATGCACCACCACACCTGGCTAATTTTTGTATTTCTAGTAGAGATGGGGTTTCACTGTGTTGGCCAGGTTGGGCTCGAACTCCCGACCTCAGGTGGTCCACCCACCTTGACCTCCCAAACTGCTGGGATTACACGTGTGAGCCACCATGGCCAAAAATTAGTATTCAAAAAATATTATCCTGCATCTTAAGTAAGTTGAATATGAAGCCATGGGAACTGAGAGAACAGGTTGTTTTTAAAGAGAAATTATCCCAAGAAAAGAAGGAAAAAGTGAGAAAGAATTAAGAGATGGATTGGGAACATTATTTTATTAGAAAATCAGTGACCATTCCTACTTTTATGACCCATGTCCCACCAGTGTTTGCTTGATGGGAATTTTTAGGGATGAGATACATTGCTATCTTACTACTTTATATGTGAATAACCGGTGTGCCTGATTTCTAGCACATTAATGGATTTTATAACTCAATAAATTATAGGCACTCAATAATTTTTATTAAATGAGTGAATGATAAAAAGCAGTGGACATAACTGGATATATTAAAGCAGCATGGGGCTATATGAGAGGAGGAGTTTCATAAGATCAAGATTAAAAATTAATTTGATATATATATTTTTTGCTTAAGTGGTGTTTACTAGTCTTAGGGACCAGTACACATACATTAGAGAATGTATTCATTAAGAAGTCTCAGCCAGGCACTTAATTGTTGACACAGGAAAAAAAAAAAGCCAACAAACCAACTCCGCAGAGCTGTGTTAAAAATACTGGACTTTCATCCCTTGATTGGAGGTATTATTACAGCATCAAGCTGACCTGCAATATGGATCATTGAGATCAAAGGCTATAAATTATAATGTTTGCCTTTAAAGAAGTCAATTCAACCCTGAATGTCATAGTTAGCTACTTTCAACTGGAAGCTACAACATGGATTTATGGAATCTGTCTTGGTTTCTGTTCTTGGATGCTCTTCTTGTGATTTCTGGCTTGGTAAGGAAACAGTATATAGAAGATAATTTAAAAATTTTGGGGCAGTTGATATTGATTGTTAAAGAACAAGTGTTTTTTTTTTGTTTGTTTGTTTTACATCTTGAAATGTTGATCTCAAATGAGTGTTTCTTCTTGGAGATTAGGGGTGGGCAGTGTGTAGGGAGTGACAAATAGCCACACCAGAGTAGAGACATTGATATAAAGTTATGTTTTCCTTTCAGTTTCATCATTGTGTAACAAGTTTTCTTTTGATGAGATTATAAATGTGTATTTTGAAAATCATTCCATTTTTACTGCTGAATGAAATGCAGATTGCTGCACAGTAACTTGAGACATGAATGAGTGTCACAGGCACCGTCAGTACTTACAAAGTTTTATAACGTGGTATTTCTCTTATGCTTCTTCATCAGTTTAGACTAATCCTTCTACAGTTTGGACTAATCTTTTCTATCAGGTAGTTTGTATCACAAACCAACCCAAGGTTTTAAATGAAGTTTCAAATGGCTAGTGGAAAACCTTCAGTTGTTATTTTAAAATAACAATTATTATATTGGGGTGATATTCTATGAATAGGAACTAGAACATTGCATACAAGAGATACAGATGAATACATGTTAAAGTGTAATTAGGAATAAATCCTTGATAATTTTATTCTGTAGGTGCACTGGCATTCCTCTATGAGTGTATGCCTGTGTGTGGTTATAGTGTGAAACATGCAAAGCACTTGTTAATGTCAAAAATGATGGTAACCATCCATCCAGTTCATTCCCACATTTTGTTAAACGCTCCAAATGATTCTAGTATTTAGATATGTAAGCTGTATTTGAATAAAATTGTACTTTACACTTTTGTGACAATTTATTATAGCTTACAATGAGCCTTCTTTCACATTATATACTGTAACCCTCACAATACCCATGCAAAGCAGGTACTGACCATATCTTATGGATAGTCTGAGTACCTGGAAGGTGAACTGAATTACCCTTAGTTAGTAGAACCGGTAACATAACCCAGACAGTCCTATGAGCTTTTTAATTCAATCACACTAAGACATTTCTCAGGTTTACTTAGTTGTTTTTTTTTTTTTCCTTTGGACATGTAGTCTGAGTTTCATTGACCATTTGTGGAGAATCTATTTTCAGAAAAAAAATTAATCACAAAATGTACCCATTGTTTTTCTTAAATATTTGTATTGTCTTTGAAGGCAGAATTATTCTGGGAGAAACATGAATGCAAAATAACTTGATCAATGAGTCTTGAATAACATTTCTTTTTAAAGAATTGTTATAAATTACAGTATTATTTCAACATTGAGAATAAATTATTTGGTTTTTCAAACATTGCTCCATGAATGCTTTAGAAAATCGTGTGTAAAGTGAGCACTTATTTGAGAGCTAGAGTCTTATGTTCTGCCTTTCCTCCCCCCAATTTTTGAAGTTGGTTTCTTGTTTCCTTCACCTTCAAATTGATTTAACAGGCAGTTTCATTTTCCATATGAAATGAGAAGACCCTTTGGTCAAAAAGTCATCTTAAACTTCAATTTAGCCATCCTAAATACATGTCAGGAAGTAATCCATAATATTAATGACAAAACAAACAAACAATAAATGGTTAGATATAAACTGAATCCAAGAAGACCATTCCTGGGCATTATAATAATATGTTTTGTTTATGTGTTTATTTCCCAGCCAACTCCAGAAAACTTTGGTGAGTTTATTTTGAGTTTTGTTCTAGGTTATAGAGAACCTAGGACATATTTAATGCTAAACATCATACATAATTACATATGCATAATTGATGCATAATTGCATTGAACTTTGATCTAATACTGGATTCTTTTGATTTATGGAGGGACATTTTATTGTCCATGTTCCAGGGTTCATATGCCCAGCAAAGAAATAGATGGTATAGGAAAGGCCAAGCACAGTGACTGACACATAGACATCCCATAAATGCTTGCTATTATTGTTTTTGTTATTTTGTGTCAAATCAGATGGACCTAATAATAACAGTCTACTCAGTATTCACTTGCATACTCGGAGATTTGGCCATATTAGATACACCTTTGCAACTTAAAATAGTAATTCAAGTTTAACTTAAGAATTTTGCTTGAGAGTTCCAAGGTATACTACTAGCAAGTGATATACATGTATGAGTAGATTGGGCTAGTTTGACCAAATTTAATCATTTGTTTCCTATTTAATCTAGTCTTCTAGTCTTTCAAATTATGCTTAATAATATATAGAGCAACCAATTTCTTATTCCCGAAGTCATTTGACATTCAAGGAATGTCGATAGGACAGAATACATACATAAAAGCTCTTTAGAGCCCAACCTGGCTCATAGGAGATTCTCAATCAATCAATCAATCAATCAATCAATGTATGTTGAGTCTGAATCTAGTAGTCACTTACCTGAGGCCAAAAGAAACTTGCTTAGTTCTGATTATATAAATGATAAAGGTTTTCTCCTTTTATAAACATAATGTTCAATTTTTTGTTGTTGTTGTTTTAATCAAAGATGTAGATGGCGGAATGGACCAGGACATATTTGATATCAATGAAGGTTTGTGGATTTTTTTTACATAATCTCTTAAGTAGAGAGTTTGAATCCAATTTGCTAACATGAATTTTTATCTTTACTCTTAGGTTTGGGACTGGATCTTTTTGAGGGTGACATCAGACTTGATAGGGTGAGTTGAAACAGTATAAGGAAGAATCTTCCATTAACCACTGCAAGCCAAATTCAGAGTAAATGAGAAAGATTAGACAGCATGAATTTTGTTAAGCCTAACTATCTCTAAGGGTGCAGAATCATGGTGACACATTTATTCAATGAATATATTATACTCAAAGAAATGCATATAATTGTGTCTTCATCTTTCATTACTCAGATTTCTGTGTGGTTCAAGCCACCATAACTCATTACATATGTCTTAGTCTTATTGATTTGATTGATTTTCATTATTGGAGCAATATGACATTTGATTTTAAAATAGGACCTCACAGATTCAATCTAGTGGAGGCAAAATTAAACTGAATTTGTAAACATCTTCAATGAATCAGGCTTTTTACCCCAATAAATAGATTTTGTGACTTCTACCCTGGCCTTAGCTAAAAATAATGTTGCCAAGTTAAGACCCTCCCAAACCTATTCATAAAGAGTGCTGATTCTCATCTAAGTCATCATGCCACGCAGATAAACACAAGAACCTTGCAGGTAGATTAGGGGGACTAAAAAGTTCACTATCATGAAAGCACTGTTTTTTTCAGTGTTCTCTCACAGCATGGAAATAAGCACTATTTTTCAAAAGACAAGATATAGTTTATTGCCCCCTAGATTGAAAAATATTAAGAAACTTACTACTTACTATCCCTTTTGGTGATGATAGAGAGAAACTAGGATGCTTGTCTAGGAATGTGTTTAGAACATGTTATTATACTGGAGAGTGTATAAATTTGAAAAAAAGAAAGAAGGCAATTTGAGAAGATCTAGCATAGTTTAAAATATATACACCATGTGGCCTAGAAATTACCCAGTAGATCTTTTCCTGTAAAATTCTGCTCTTCCTTCCAACACAGTCCTAAGTCACTCCCTTACTTCCTATATCATAAGCACCAACATCCCTCACAGTCCTCCCACCCTCAGGAAACACAGCTGCAGTGTCCCAGGCTTAGTCCTGAGCCTACTCTTCTATCTGTGCTCTCTCTTGATCTCACCTTGGTCCAGGGATTCAAATGTCATCTCCATGCCAATGAATCCAAAGGCATATCTCTGGTCCTCTCCTTTCCCTGAGCTCCTGACTGGTCTATCCAAGCACTAATTTGCCAGCTCCACTTGAATGTCTACAAGACATCTCAAACCTAAGGTGTCCTCTGATCAGGTGAACTGTGACCTTCCCCCCAAACTGTTCCTCCCCACTCTCCTCTCTTCATAAAGTCATCCTCACAACCTGACTCTACTCAACTGAACACATAAAAACCTCGAGCGTCACCTTTGCTTCTCCTCTCTCCTTCACTCCCCATCCAGCCCGTCAGCAAGTTCTATCATTTCTAGCTCTAACATACACTGCAAATCATCCACTTTTCTCCATCACTCTAATTCAGGCCCCATCATCTCTTGCCTGGCCTTTTCCATTAGCCTCCTAATTTGTCTTTCTATTTCAGATATTGTTCCCCTATAATCTTTTCCACCTTGTTACTTGTCCTTATCTCTCACAGCAAAGTCATTTTTCAAACAGGCAGTGACTTCATTTCACCTCCTGGCTTGAAACTCTTCCACAGTTGCCTATGGGTTTAGAATCATCTCCGGATTTAGCCCCAGCCATCTAAGCCTAGCATGCCTTAGCTCCCGCTTCTGTCCTCCCCTCTCCCCTCCCCTCTCTCTCTTTTCCTCTCCTCTTATCTCATCCATGTTCTCTCTTAGACTCATCAGGCTACTGGTCTCAACACATATTCAAAACATCCCAGGCATACTCCCACCTCAGAACCAGAACAACTAATGTTCCCTCTGCCTGAAACCATCTTCCCAGGACCCCTTTCAATGCTGGCTCTGTCTTGCGATCCCTATTTCCCCTTAAATATCATCCCTTCAGAGAGGACTGTCCTGATCACTCCATCTCATGTACTCCGTCATCCCTGTGCCCTTGTTCACATCTCTCTTTCTAATTTCCTCCCTATTGCATTCATCCTGCTTAAACATTTTTTTTTTTTTACATACTCTTTCTCTCCTCCACTAGATATAAGCTCCAGGAAGCCAGAGACCTTTATTACCAAGGAATCTCTATTCTCTAGGACAATATTCAATTTGTGGACTGAGTAAATACATTAGTAAAATATTACTCATTTTCTATTATACAGTTTAAAATCCTTTAAAAATTTTTGAAAACTTTGGCCCAGCTCATGTGTGACTTTTTCTGATATTGTGAGATCCAGATTATCAAGGTCTTGCTATCACTGTTTTCTTGCAAATTTTTAATCTTTAAGTGTAGGAAACTAACCTATAAATCTACCAATATTTGTAGTTCAGTTTTCCAACAGTTATTTTTTGCATTATTCCTTCTTCAACTGTATTAACAAAATTAATGATAGAAATTAGTAATTTCTTCCTAGAAACTTTGTTATATTATGATAAAAGTAGGGCTCCACACACACACACACACACACACAATTTGTTTGTGCGAACTGGGAGAGCTTCAAACTTCATTTATTTCTAGATTAACTACAGGTTTCCTAAGTGTTTGCCTTATTTGTTTAACTAGCCCTTTTGCATTTATTTTTGACAGGCACAAATTAGAAATTCCATCATTGGAGAAAAGTATAGATGGCCTCATACCATTCCATATGTTCTAGAAGATAGCTTGGGTTAGTATGCACCTTGGAGTATTCATAACTAATGTCTATTTCTGACAAAATAGACAAAAAATATGATTATAATGTTTCAAAGGGTGGGCTTATATGGTCTTTAAGGTTTTGTTTGGTTTGCTCCTTTGTGTGGCTATGTACATTTACTTTGAAAAAAAAAATAAGCAAAAAGAACAATGAAAGTAACCTAAATGACTCTGTCTGAAATATTTACAGTGTCTTGACCAACATAGCAATGAGTTCAACCAACGTTTATGGAGAGCCTACTCTGTTATGCTAGGGACATAACGATTAGGGAGCCAGTCTTCTTTTGTGGGGGAGGGGCTCTGCATCATATATTCATTGAACCAGTGCAAAAACATCTTTTGGAGAGCAGACAGGCCAGGCCAGGGTCCCAGGAGGATGCTATGCTGGGGGTGCGGTGAGGGTGAAACATGGAAGAAGAGGGCCTTGCTTCCTCTTCCCATGGCAGGTATGCTCCTTTCTCCTAGAGTCTGGATCCCTGGTGAGTGAGGCCACTGACTGATTGTCCGTCTGCCTGTCCCTCTCTATCCCTGCAAGTTCGGGGAAGAAGGGTCATTGGCAGCCCGGGGCTGGGAACCCAGGTCCTCTGGTGCCCCAGCTGGCTTGGGCTCGGTGGCCTTGGGCTCCTTGGCCTTATCCCTGTTTCTGCTGGCCTTCTGGAGCTGGTGTCACTGCGCCACCTCGGCTTTCAGACTCTCCAAGTCTTTTTGGCTGAGAGGAATGAAGAGGATGCCATTGATGCCTTTGAACTGCTCCAAGACGCTGGCCATGCTGGGGGCTGTGAAGTTGAGGGGCGGGATGTTGTTGCTGGAGCCGTTGCGGTAGATCTCATGCATGGCGCGCCGCAGGGCCACGGCCAGCTGGGTCAGGCACTTGAGGTACTCAGAGCTCTCCTTGGTCTTCTCCTGGTCCTCGCCCAGCTGGGTCTTACGGAGGGTGTGCAGCCAGCCCTTCCTTCTGGTGCTGCAGGGCCGACCGGAAACTCAGCTTTGCTCTCATAGACCGAGGTGACGAGGTGGTGGCCAAGGGCCACCTTGAGAGCTTTGGGCCCTTGGTACTTGGTGCTGACGGCCAGCACGTTGTCCAGGAAGCACAGTGACAGGTCGTACTCCATCACCCTGTGCAGCACCCGCCTGATGTTGTCCAGCACGCCACCTCAGGGTGTCTTCCCCAAGCACCAGCGCGTGAGGTAGTGGGCGCCCTGCAGCAGGCTGAGGGCCGGGGACAGCTGCCTGCTGGTGAAGCAGTGCAGGGCCAGGTGCATGTTTTCCTGGATGGTGTTGGGGTGCTCGATGCCCATCACCCGCACGCTCATCAGCACTGCCTTCTGCTGGCTTCTCAGGGCCTCTGCGTACTTGCCCATGATGTAGTGGAGGCGGGCAAGGAGGCGCAGGCAGGCTCAGATCTCCGCGTGCACTGCTCCCTACACTTTGTTAAACAGGTGCAGGGCCTGATTGATGGGCTCACAGGGAGCCAGTCTTTATTTTAAAGCAGTGGTTTACCCTATGATCAATTATACATATGAGAAAATACATAAAATAACCAACTAAATTTGAGGAACTGGCATTGTTTTATCAACATTTTATTTTGCCAGGTCAGGAACTTAACAACCCAACATGATAAAAGAGCTTTCATCATCCTCTTTTCATACAGTAAATAATGTTATTAGTGTAGTATTAAAATGTTAAAAAGTCAGAAGAATCAAATCCAAAACTAAGAACAGCTTTTCTATAGAAGAAATTTAAATATGTTGGAAAACTCTAAACATGGTCTTCATTTTAATCTATGGACTAGTGACAATTATGTCACTGACCAGCATTAGCTTAGAAATTGCTGTTTGGGAAAAGTTTGAGTAAAAACCCTGCTATAGTTTTTTAATTTTTAATTTTATTTTTCATTTTTGTTTTTTTTTTTTTGTTTTGAGACAGAGTCTTGCTCTGGAATGCAGTGGCACAATCTCAGGCTGGAGTGCAGTGGCATAATCTCGGCTCACTGCAACTTCTACCTCCCAGGTTTTGGTGATTCTCCTGCCTCAGCTTCCCGAGTAGCTGGGATTACAGGCATGTGCTAGCACACCTGGCTAATTTTTGTATTTTTAGTAGAGACGGGCTTTCACCATGTCGTACAGGCTGGTCTCGAATTCCTGGCCTTAAGTGATCTGCCTGCCTTGGCTTCCCAAAATGCTGGGATTACAGGTATGAGCCACTGCACCCAGCCTGTTATAGTTTTTTAAAATTTCAACTTTTATTTTAGATTCAGTGGGTACGTGTGCAGGTTTGTTACATGGGTGTGTTGCATGATGCTGAAGTTAGGGGTACAAATGAACCCATCACCCAGGAGTTGAGCATAGCACCCAATAGGTGGCTTCTTCAACCCTTTTCTCCCTCCCTTTCCCCTCTTGTAGTCCCCAGTGTCTTTTGTTCTCATCTTTACATCCATGTCTATGCAATATTTAGCTCCCACTTATGGGAAAACATATGGTATTTGAAAACCCTGCTATTTTTCTTAAAGATCATGCATTTCAGTGGAGACTCACATAAATCAAAAGTGAATTATGATAGAATGGAATAAACATTATGATTAGTGATGTGTTCAAAGAGCTATGGGAGCACATTGGAGGGGCATTAAACTCAACCTGGATAGAAAAGCATATGCATTATAAGCAGAGGACACTATATAGCAGGACTGCCATGAAGATTGTGTAAGTTGTACACCGTACAACTGACATGACCTCCTGGAGCTGGTGCTGCCATGCCACCTCAGCTTTCAGATTCTCCAAGACTTTCTGACTGAGAGGAATGAATGAAGAATGCCATTAATGATGTAGAGCTGCTTCAAGAAGCTGCTCTCAGGTGGCTGGGCCAGGAAACAAGTGGAGCTGATACCAGGTTTATGTTCTTTCTGTTCACCAGGAGGCATTTGTTTCTTTGTGTGAAAGTGCTGTTCACCCATCTGGCCAGCCAGCAACTGCAGCACCTGCTCAGAGGTAGTGCCTCTTTCTAATTGGCACACAGGCACCATGTGGGCTAGTGTGGCCTCTGATAGCAAGGGAAGGGTGCTTTAGCCAGATGCATCACGATCTGCTAAGTCCTGAAGAAGGGAGAAAATCCTGAGCTGGAATTTAGATTGAGAGTGGGGAGCTAGGAAGTTGAGCAGGTAGGCGGAACCCAAATGGGGTAGGACTTGGGTCTTCCCGGTGTTAAAGAACTTGTCGTGTATACTAATAACATGGTGCCACCAAAAGTATTATTGTGGCAGTGAGATTGTTAAAATTGCAGTTTAAAATAATCACTTGGGTTGAAGTATAGAAGATGTGTCATTAGTGGGGTAAAAAGAAGGTAGGGAGACCAGTTAGCAAACTACTGAGGAAATTCAGAGAAAGAATTAAGAGATTCCTAACCAAGATAAATCTAAAAGCTATTTGGGATGCATTTGTTAGATTTAGTGATTGACTGTAAGAGGTCAAGAAGAAGGTGGGTGTAGAGAAAGAGATTCTAGTGCTCAGGATTCAGTCCTGGGTAGCTGAGGGCATGGTAATGTCTTCAACAAGAATGGAGAATTTAACCTTGAGGAGCATGAGACAGAGAAGCGCGGTGGAAATTAGTTTTTGGCATGCAGAATTTGAAATGCATCAGAGTCACTGTGGTGGAGATACCAAATAAATTGTTGGTATACGACCTGGTCATTCAAGGTCGAGAAATGTTTGGGAGTTATTAGGATGTAAGAGATGGTTGAAGCCGTGAGTATGGATGAGCATTTCACACAGTGCTTTGCATAGAGCAGGTGCTCCATAGATAACTGGATTTTATTGATTTATCCTGGAAGGTTGTGTTGAATAAGTAAGAAGATGGTCGAGAATGAAACTCAGTGCCATTTTTTGGAACTGGTATAGAAGGAAGATCTAGTGGAAGTTATTGAGAAGGGGGAATTGGCCAGAAACATAGATAAAAAACTAACAGTAGGGCAGGGAAAGCCAGGGCAGGAGTAGTTAGCGGGGTTGGAAGCCATAAAGAGCACAGGGAGCATGAGGAGAGAAAGATGTTCATTGACTTTTGGAATTAGGAACCTGAAAGATTTTGAATATACATGTTTTTTGGTTTAGTCTTTTGATTAAAAAATTTTTAAGTTCTTTTGTTTTAATTCTTCCTTTTTTTCCTTTCCTTCCTTCCTTCCTTCTTTCTTTTTTGAGACGAGTTCTCACTCTATCACCCAGGCTTCAACCTCTGCCTCTCAGGCTCAAATGATCCTCCCACCTCAGCCTCCCAAGTATCTGGGACCACAGATGCATGCCACCATGTCCAGCTAATTTTTTGTATTTTTGGTAGAGATGGGGTTTCACCAGGCAATCCACTCACCTCGGCCTCCCAAAGTGTTGGGATTACAGGCGTGAGCCACCACATCCAGCTATATTTCTTTTTTTAAAAAAATTATTCTCCTAAGTATGTTCCATGAAAGATTAGGGAGCTTTAATTTTATATATATCTTAGGCTATTTTTTTTTGCCATGTATTTAACCAAAGCCATCTAACCTTATGAGCTTTATTTATTTTTTAAACAACATAATGAATGCCTTGAGGATAAGAGCTATTTTTCATCTTGCAAATTGGAGGATTACCATAGTCTCTGGCATATTACATGTAATAACATTTTTGAAATAAATTGATAAGCATATGTATATATATAAATGAAAAATGTTAGGTAAAAATTCAGCCTAGATCCTACCATCCAAACTGTGTACATTTTTACATAGTTATAACTATGATGTCTTAAATCTTTTGTTCTAATTTTTTCACTTAATGTTATTGCATTTTTTCATATTGTATAGTCTTTATAATAGAATCAAACTTCAAATTTTTATAGAACAATTTTTTTCAATTATGTAATTTTGATTATTTCTTATTTAGAAAATACTTTTGTTTAATATTGTAGAATTCAACTTGTTTTCTATGTTCAAATTAAGAAAAGTATCCTTACGTTTCAGAAATGTATACCATCTTCAAATGACTCAGACTAAGAAAATTACTAAGCAAGGCCACTCTTACAGGTAGCAAAAGTAAATACCTATGAAGGGTTGATTTCTGGAAGGCCCTATTACTCAGATTCCAGTAGGTCAACCTGTGAAATTCTACCAGTAGGGTTGTAGTCTTTGAGCTTGAACTTCAGATGTTACCTGGCTGGTAGATGCAACTTCCCTGAAAGGAGTAATACTCATAGCAGCCGTTTATACTTTCCAGGGCCTAAGTTATAATTCCTTGCCTTAGCACCAAGGGAGAAAAGGCAGTGGGGGAGGCTGAGGGTAAAGAGTTGGGGATGGAAATGAAGGGGAAGGTGCTAGAAACCTGAAGGGGCTACTAAGGGGAAACAATCCTGAACAGCTGCTTACTGAACTCCTAGGATTGCCAGCAACTTGCCTCATTTTCCAAAGCCTGGCATGGTTCCAAGTGGAGCTTTCTGCATCTATAACGCAAGGTTAACTAAGGCCCTCAGTAAATAAAGGCATATGGAAAACAAAGATCTTATCTTGGTAAAGGGCCTCAGTGTTTATAAAGCTTTCACGTGTTACTTTATTTATTAATTCAAGAAACTATCCTCATTAAGTTTTGATAAATGGCCTAAACTAGTATGCTCTTTTACATTCTGTTTAAAACAGTGATATGGTGGTCAGTATTATCATGCCTTATTTGAAGGAAATATTACATTTGAAATAATGACCCAAATATGATACTTATAGGACAGAACATTTTGAACGTTAACAGCCATACATAGATACACACACACACACACACACACACACACGGCATACTATTTCAGGGTGTTCATAGACCTTCCCATCTCAACGTCCTCAGATTAAAAGCCCAGCTGTGAGGCTTTAAATACATATTATAGCTTCTCAGATTAAGTATGTGGTGGCAATTTATTTTGATTTCCTGTGATCCAATGTCCAATGGATCCAATTTGTAATCCTCTATTCATTAAAATGATAAAAACAATAATGATGAAAAAAGATTTTGATGACATAATATTTAGTGAAAAAATGGTAAAATGCTATGTAGATGACTTTATTTTTTATAGAAATATTAACATATGTATGTTATATATGTATTCAAAGGCAAAATGTATGGTAAGGGTGATTGATTATTCCTGGATGATAGGATTTAAAATTTTTTTATTCATATCAATTTTTAACTTATTTATAACGATAGTGTATTACTTATGTGGTATTGTAAAAGTCTGAACTTAGTGCCTTTTACAACTTATGGATTTTAGGGTCTTCCCTATGTGAATCCTGTTCTTGATCTTCTTAGACCTGCCTCAACAGAGGCATACCAAGTAATCTTCCTTGAATGTCTATGCAATGGTTACTCTAGTAGGGAGAAAGGAAATGAACATTTGACAAATGCTAATTTTACTTGGAACTTCACCTTTACTTTCTCTTACTATCCTCACAATATCCTGCAAAGTTGATTTTATTTCCTCACTTAACTGATAATAACACCAAAGCTCCAAAGGTTGATTGAATTGGCAAAAGTTTTATGTCAAAAGTGAGTGGTGAGGATAGGGAAGAACTTAGGTGTGTCTGGCTCCAAAGTCCAAGCACTTTCCCCTCTGCCATACTGTCTCCCACCTCCTGGCAGGCTCCCATCTTTCACGTCACTAGGACCTGGCCCATGTGATGCCTCTCCATGTGCATCTGATACAGCCCGTTCCTCCTGGTCACTCACAAGTTTCTTTTCCTGCATGTTGTTTCTTCCACACCTCTGCCTTCTTTGAGCTCCATATCCATATCACTCTTATATCCAGAGCATTGGCTCTTACCCCTATTTTGGGCCCTGAACTCACTTGCAGACCTCATGAAAGCTCTCTCTAGAAAATGCACTTTGCATATGTAGATATGCACACACACACACACACATACACACTTTGCATACTATTTCAGGGTGTTCATAGACTCTCCCATCTGAAGATCCTCAGATTAAAAGCCCAGCTGTGTGGCTTTAAATACATATTATGGCTTCTCAGATGAAGTATGTGATGGTGATTATTTATTTTGATTGCCTGTGATCCAATGGATATGTTCTCTGAGGTAAAGATGCATTTTTATTATTTAGTAATGCACCATTAGTGAGTGCTAGAGAAATATGAGGCCAAATAAGGGATCTGAAGAATAAGCAGATACTGTATATGATATTCAATGGGTACTGAATTCTAATTTTTGTAAAAATAAAAGACTCAACATTCATGAAGGGACTAACTCATGATAAGCAATATATTGCAGTGGCCTGCTTCCATGGAAGATTTTTCAGTGGTGATTGTTTTAATAAGCATATTTTTGTTTGTTTTCTTCCTTCAGAAATGAATGCTAAGGGAGTTATCCTCAATGCATTTGAACGTTATCGCCTTAAAACATGTATTGACTTTAAGCCTTGGGCTGGAGAAACAAACTATATATCAGTGTTCAAGGGCAGTGGGTAAGTTGCAGACTTAGTCTTCTAAGGCATCTAAGGAGAACTCTAGTGCCTGGGACATTACATTGCAGCAATCATCCTAGGCTCTGACCTTTAGGAAGGGGTGGGGACTTTCTTGCTAGTTGCTGGAGAGTAAAAAACAACTGGATCTAGTTTTTGTAGACATAGAAATTATATTCCCATACATGTAACTGCCTTTAGACAAAGTGGAAAGTGGATGGGATTGCAATGCCATCAGACCCACAACCTTGTGAATTTCAGCCCGTTTGTAATTTACATACTCTTTATCCCTTTCAAGTAAAAAACATGTGTATTTATGTGTGTCCATGTCTGTGCTTAAGCTTATTTTAACCTAACCACTCTTATTTCTTGGGTTAAGAAGGCGACAGTATTATTTGTCTTGAGCTCAGCAATTCTGAGTGGTTGCTGTCCCTGTAAAACCCTTGTTAATGGGCACAGGCATAACAAGGAGGAGCTCAAAGACTTTGAAATTCACAAGAAAAACCAGGTCTAGACCACCTTGGGGATGATTTGCTCCTATGTAATATTTGGTGTTAGGGCAAGTTCTTTAAAGATCACCTGGTCTGTAAGGTTTTTTAATATTATACAATACCTGGTATATTAGGCCATTCTTGCATTGCTGTACAGAAATACCAGAGACTCGGTAATTTATACAGAAAAGAGGTTTAACTGGCTTTCAGTTCTGCAGGCTTTATAGGAAGCATGGTGTTGACATCTGCTCAGCTTTTGGGGAGGCCTCCGGAAGCTTATAATCATAGTGGAAGGTGAGGGTGGAGCAGGCATGTCGCATGGCAAAAGCAGGAGCCAGAGAAAGAGTGGGGAGGGGGAGGTGCTACACACTTTTAAATGACCAGATCTCATGAAAACTCACTATCGCGAAGACAGCACCAAGCCATGAGTGGTTCGTCCCATGACTCAAATACCTCCCATGAGGTCCCACCTCCAGCACTGGGAATTACAGTTCAACATGAGATGTGAGTGGGGACAATTGTCCAAACTATGTCACCTGGGTTATGAGAGAAACGCACAGTGTTCAGATGTAAGAGCAAAGGTGGGTAATGAAGTCAACTAGGCAGTGGCGATTCTGCCCTGAGACCTCAGATTGTAACATCCTCTTCCCCCTTTCTTGTAAACTCTCCTGTAAGCTGCTGGTCTTCAGTAGGAAATAGGCGGGTTGGGAAGCAAGAACTTTCCATCGGGGCAAACTGTGACCGAATAGCAACAGTTCAACACGAGTTCCTCCACGCTCTGGGATTCTGGCATGAGCAGTCGCGTTCTGACCGGGATGACTATGTCAGGATAATGTGGGACAGAATTCTGTCAGGTACATTTCTCTTTTTTTCCTATGTTTTTAGTTAAGGACTGAATTTCTAAGCATGTGTCCTCTCTTGTCATCTGTGGCAACTGTTAATAATCTTAAAACTTTGATGTTTTGAGGTCTTAATTCATTCAGCTTGAACTCATTCTGAGTTATTGGAGCACTAGTATTCCAGAACCCATATGAGCTAGATATGCTCTAGAAACTGGTTTTGTGGTTCTTAAAGCATATTCAGTCCCACAATATGTTCATGAGTATTATGTGGAACGGAGTCTGTGGCCAAATTAGTTTTGCAAATCCCCAAGTCTTAGTCCATCTTGCACTGCTATAACAAAACACCACAGACTGGGTAATTTATAAAGAACTGAAATTTATTCCTCATTGTTCTGGTGGCTGGAAAGTCCAAAATCAAGGGGTGGGCATTTGATGAGGGCCTTCTTGCTGTGTCACATACCATGGCAGAGGGCAGAGGTCAAGGGAGAGTCAGAGAGAAAAAACAGGACCAAATCTGTCCTTTTACAAGGAATCCACGCCTGCAGTAGCAAACCTACTTCTGCAGCAATGGGATTAATCCATTTATGAGACGGAGCCCATGCCCTAATTACCTCTCATTAGGCCCCACCTCCCAACACTGTTGCACTGGGGATTAGGTTTCCAATACATGCTTTTGGGGGGACATATTCAAGGCATAACACCTAGGTTAAAAGAAATTAAGACTTACTTATCCTGCTATACTGCTCTGAGTGTTTATTGGGTTGACAGGAATTGTAAATCTCTAAGAAAAGGAGCATTTCCCAAAATGATTTGATCATGGTCTTCTTTTTTCTTTTTGCAGAGTAGCTTGTAGAGTATTTGGATTTATTGTTTCATGGAACAATTTTCAGTAATAGTTGAGTAGCATGAACTGTTTGTGATTTTGTGTTCAAAGTCACAAAGTCTTAATAACCATGTCTGACTAGAGCTCATGTTTTCCACATTCCACAGTGACACTCAGCTTCCTCATCTGTCCTGCCTGTGTGGGGCGACACAGAGGAAAGGGCATTGCTATTATGTCTGAGGCACTGTGAGGAGTGCCCTATACAAGGTCCCCTGACACCACACTTCTTGAAATCACAGCTCTTGCTCTTTATCCCCCGACTCTGCTTATCTCAAATGGGGTCAGGCATAGCAGCAAACTAAAAGATTTCTAGAGAAACAGCAGTGTTTAGCTTTAATCCACAGCCACACTCCTTAGGATTCCCAAAGTCTTATTTTTGATCTAAACTTCTGCTCACATTTCATAACACATCTTTATGTTTTGGAGATCAGAACCACCTTAAAGTGTCCACAGAATCATTCCATTTCAAGTTGAAATCAGTTGCCCATTAGTATAATGCTAAATGGCCTGAATGTCTTCTCTAAATATATTCATTTTTGTTTTTTATTATTATTTTAAACTGACAAATCATAATTGTATATACTTATGTGGTACAGTGATATTTTGACATGTGTACACAACGTGGAATGACTAAAACAAGCTACTTAACATAGCCATCACCTCACTTATCATTTCTATGGTGAGACATTTGAGATTTATTCTCTTAGCAATTTTGAAATATACATTATTATTAACTATAGTCATTATGCTTTATTTATTTATTTATTTTGAGACAGAATCTCGCTCTGTTGCCCAGGCTGGAGTGCAGTGGTGCGATCTTGGCTCACTGCAACCTCCACCTCCTGGGTTCAAGTGATTCTCCTGCCTCAGCCTCCCGAGTAACTGGGATTATAGGCGCCCGCCACCACACCTGGCTAATTTTTGTATTTTTAGTAGAGACAGGGTTTAAACATGTTGGCCAGGCTGGTTCATTGTGCTTTAAATACATCTACACCTATTCCAGTAACCATGAATTATGGTTAGTCAATAACTGCATGTCAATGCTTTTTAATGACTCCTTTGTAGGATAACTAGAAAGTTATCATTCCCAGGTTTCATCTCAGCATCCCTTCAAAGCCTTCTTACTTCCATCTCCATCTACTGTGGACGTCCTCAGCCTGCCATCATTGCTGGCCAATGCCCTGACTGGTTCAACAACACTTTTTTTTTTTTTTTTTTTTTTGAGACAGAGTCTTACTTTGTCACCCAGGCTGGAGTGCAGTGGCATGATCACAGCTCACTGCAGGCTCGACTTCCCAGGCTCAGGCAATCCTCCCACCTCAGCCTCCGGAGTAGCTGGGACTACAGGCATGCACCACCACGCCTGGCTAATTTTTAAAATATTTATTTTATTTTATTTTATTTGAGATGGAGTCTCATTCTGTCACCTAGGCTGGAGTGCAGTAGCGCAATCTTGGCTCACTGCAACCTCTGCCTCCTGGGTTCAAGCAATTCTCCTGCCTCTGCCTCCTGAGTAGCTGGGATTATAGGTGCACACCACCACAATGGACTGATTTTTGTATTTTTAGTAGAGACAGGGTTTCACCATGTTGGTCAGGCTGGTCTCGAACTCCTGACCTCATGATCCGCCTGCCTCGACCTCCCAAAGTGCTGGGATTACAGGCGTGAGCCACCACGCCTGGCCTTAAAATATTTATTAGAGATGAGGTCTCACTTTGTTGCCCAGGCTGGTTAGCAGCACTTTCTAGAATCCTCCTTTCCACGAGCAATTTTTACAGCCTTAGACTAAATGCCAATGTCCTAACTATGGGCTGCAATAGAACCTTAGATATGTTCAGTGTGACTGCTGGTATCACAGTTCTAAGCTTGAATATTATATTGTAAGATGGGAATAATGAAACTGTTGTTAGTTGTAGCAAAAATTGCTTGAGTTTATTATATTCTCCATTTCTAAGTGAGCAGTATTTGGAGTAAGATAAGCTGAATTTTGTGAACATCAAGTAAAGATTTTTTATTTATCCTTTAGGCAGAGAGCACAATTTTAACACCTATAGTGATGACATATCAGATTCCCTGAATGTTCCCTATGATTACACTTCAGTAATGCACTACAGTAAAACTGCATTCCAAAATGGAACAGAGCCGACAATTGTCACAAGAATCTCAGACTTTGAGGATGTGATCGGCCAACGAATGGATTTCAGTGACTCTGATCTCCTAAAGTTGAATCAACTGTATAACTGCTGTATGTGACACGTTCTTTGAAATGACTTATATTTTCCTCTGTTATGTAGGAAAAAATGATGGTCTGTGCCATTTTGTCAAGCATTGGTGGGGTTTCTGCGATTATAGAGATTTGATATTCAGGAAATAAACAGAATAGCACTCAGATCTCAATCTACAACTTGGAAGCAGCATTTTTCTTTTCACCACGTCTGGTGTTGAGATCTAAAAACAAATTGGGTCCTGTAGGAATATGCCTCAGGCAAGTTTTTAAAGCTGTTAATAATTCAAACGTCGGTCAGATTGATACTCACACTTCCTTTTAGCCAAAATGATATGTCTAGTTGTAATATGAATGGGATCAAATAATCTGGATTGTGGCTTAATGATTCGAATAACTAGGGGAGTATAGACTCAGGTTTCTACAAATTAGATAGTTTTTTTTTAAAAAAAGACTTCGGGCAGGGAGCTTATTCAGATATACAGAATTAATTACCTTCTTTGTAGGGGTTCTGCAAATAAAGAGGGATCTTTAAGCCACCATCATCCAGAATCAGCTAGATGTTCCCTGTAATACCAACCTGGCATTTCTAATACTGTGATAAGTTCAGTTTTTGTTACTTAGATTATCATGTTGTATGAGTGTCAATAATTGTTTTTTGCTTTTTGTAGCCTCTTCCTTGAGTTTTATGGACTCGTGCAGTTTTGAACTGGAAAATGTGTGTGGCATGATCCAAAGTTCAGGAGATAATGCTGACTGGCAACGGGTTTCACAGGTTCCCAGGGGGCCAGAGAGTGATCACTCCAACATGGGCCAGTGCCAAGGTAACAGGAGTGAGATATTCCTAGACTGTATACTCAGTGGCTACAGCCACATACTTCTCTATGAAAGAATGGGATTTTATCTCTAATTTCTATCAGAATTATTAATGATTATTCATTAGGTTACTACTGAGAAATAGGCCTTGCACCTGATAAAGACATTGTTAATTTCTTTGCTTTTCCTTCCTGAGTTTATTTTTCTTTCTACAAGTCAGAGCTGGGCTCTGTGATGCCTCTACCAGTGTGTTCCCATAGAAGAGTGTACCAGACTGGGCCTCCGGCAAGGCCTCTTAACTCAGGGGCAGTACTATTGTTTCCTAGAAGTTTGCAGAATACAAGAGACTCTTTCCAATGGACAGCACTAGGCTGCGAATTATTGTTTCAGAACTGTAGCTGGATGTGATTATATGCTCCTGTTACAAAAATATCTAAAAAGCAGAGTTTATTTAATTTTCTTCAGATGCGTATCCTTTTCCATTTTCATTTTGTTTTGCCTTAAGTAGTTATTTGGCTACAAGGACCAAATTTTTACGTATTTGCTTATTCTGGCAACAAATATGTAAAACTAGACTTCAGAACTTAGGGCCAGTGCTTAATAGCTCAGATGATCTAGGCAGGAATTGGAGGCCTCTAATGGCAAAAAGGTGCTTTTCCTTTTATTTTTCTTTTTAAATGCATATTTGGATAGTGGATAGTGGTCCTACTCAGACCAGAGGAAAGTAGATAGGGAGGGAGGGGGAAAAGAAGAAGAATCCAGACCAGGTAGCTCTCACTTTTTTCTGTTTTTGAAAACTAATTTCTGTGGTAAGGGAAAGGTTCCCTAATGTTGTCTCTTTCATAAATCGCCTGCTCCTAGAACCATATTTAAATGCCCAACACAATTCCCTGCATATAGTGGAAACTAAGCGAATACTTGAAATAAGGTAAAGAAAATTGGGCCGGGTGCAGTGGCTCATGCCTGTAATCCCCAGCCTTTGGGAGGCCAAGGTGGGTGGATTACCTGAGGTTGGGAGTTTGAGACCAGCTGGGCCAACATGGTGAAACCCTGTCTCTACTAAAAATGCAAAAATTAGCTGGGTGTGGTGGCGCATGTCTGTAGTCCCAGCTAGTTGGGTGACTGAGGCAGGAGAATCACTTGAACCCAGGGGGCAGAGGTTGTAGTGAGCTGAGATCATACCATTGCGTATCAGCCTGGACAACAGAGTAAGATGTTGTCTCAAAAAAAAAAAAAAAAAAGAAAGAAAATATATATACACTCAAACCAGAATTACTAGCTGTGCCTTCTTTAGAGATGGCTTAGAAGGTTAAGTATTGCAGATAATGAAAGCAGATAAGTGGGAGGTGCCTCTGAAATTATCAGGTTCAGTTATTCTCAATTTTTTCATTACAAGTATCATTTTAAAAATATTAAAATGTGAATCTCCCCAGATGGTTGCTGTAGTTACAATATCTTCTGAAAGTTGAATTTCTTTCTTCCTTTTCTTTTTTTCTTCCTTCTTTTTTTGTGACAGTTTGAAGCCAAAGAAGTTAGAAAGTGTTTAAAAAAAAAAAGGCGGGGGCGCGCAGGTCAGCCAAGGCCCTGATTTCCTGGCTGGACTCTCACCTCTGTCCGCAGTGTGTGTTCACCTCTCCAGAAAGACCTAGAAGTTCACGTTGAATTACCCTTGGGAGACACAGATGCTACAACTCTTTACCCACCCAAGTTTCAAACCCTTGTTTTGACTTAATTTCCATTTTCCTTTTTCATATTCTCAGCGGGGGAACAACCCTCTGTAGCATCTTTTTCCAATGGTAGCTCTTCCCACTTGGAGCTGGACCAGGGTTTTGGACACTTGAAAGGTGTCCCATGTAGAATCTACCTTTTAGCCCTGCTGTTTGGGCTTGACCTGCAGCCTTACAGTGGATTTTTAAAAAGTTAGCATTTGATACTTAAACTTGCTTTATCTTTATAGCTCATAACAAATGAAGATAAGCAAGGATTAGTGCCCACGGAAAACTACTATTGTAAGTAAACGTTTTATAAATAATAGAGAGGTTTGAGTTTTATACTGTTATGTCAATCTGCTAGCTTTTGCAAGTGCCAGATATGTAGCTTAGGCTTCTGTCATTTCTCCCTGGCGATTTATATATGGATGTTACTTATGCCTCGTGTAAAGAATCTAGCACCACCATTAACAAACACACATTCCTATACCCAGTATCTGTTTTTCTCTCAATTCTGCTTTTCTTTAACAGGTTCTGGTTTCTTCATGCATTTCGATAGCAGCTCTGTAAATGTGGGGGCCACAGCAGTGCTGGAAAGTAGAACGCTGTACCCTAAAAGAGGATTTCAGTGCCTGCAATTTTACTTATATAACAGTGGCAGTGAAAGTGATCAACTGAACATCTATATCAGGGAGTATTCTGCAGACAATGTGGATGGCAATTTAACCCTTGTGGAAGAAATAAAAGGTACAATGTCAACATCCTTATTGTCTGGATTCAAAATGAGGCAATCTTAGGTCTTTTCTTTAGTTAATGCAACAATTTACAATAGGGCAGGGGCTACTGAGTCACTACACTTCAACTAAGAACTAGATTCTTGTTTTAAGCTGTGGAAAGGAAGCTAGAATGAAGATTCTTTCTGAGTGCTCTGTTATGTAACACTCACTTAAGAAACTGTAGATCAGTCTCTGGCACTATGGAGGTCAGTTCTTGGCAAATAATAAAAATACAAGGCTGGGCGCAGTGGCTCACACCTGTAATCCCAGCACTTTGGGAGGCCGAGGCGGTCGGATCACCTGAGGTCACGAGTTTGAGACCAGACTGGTCAACATATAGTGAAACCTTGTCTTTACTGAAAAAATACATAAATTAGCTGGGAGTGGTGGCACACGCCTATAGTCCCAGCTACTTGGGAAGCTGAGGCAGGAGAATTGCTTGAACCCGGGAAGCGGGGGTGGCAGTTGAGCCGAGATCACGCCACTGCACTCCAGCCTGCGCGACAGAGCAAGACTCCATCTCTGAAAAAATAAATAAAATAAAATAAAATAAAAATAAAATACATAAAAATACAATGTGAACTAGCTTAGGCAAAATAGGATGGGCTCCTGGCTAAAGGTTAGTTACAGCCTGTGAGACAGATGAGGGAGACACTGGCTTGAGGGGGAATTATTAATAGATCTGTCTCTGAACATTGCTGGGGACCTCTTGTTTTATCTCAGAATGGCTTTCTTTATAAGACTGGTACTTTGGTTGTTTCACTTCCCAGCCTACATTTGACCAAATTTGCTATCAGTCTGGAAAAAGGACTCTTCCTCTAATATAAAGCTTAAAAAATAAATCCCGGTGAAGAACTGGGATGCTTATGTCTTAAGTTAAACACAGCTTCTGGAGCAATTCCTGAGTGGGAAATGGGTACCCACCCTTCATACCAATAATGTGTCAGAGAGGAGAGCCATGTTGACCACCTATGCAAGTAGATGGTTAAGGGGGTGACTGAGAAAGGGAGGGGCTGTGGGCTGGCAAATACATTACTGTCTATTCCACTTAATCATCTCATGACTTGAATGAATTGAGTAATTCAATTTGTTCCACAATTGGATCCATATTATGCAATATAGTATGCCATTTTCCTCCTGTTTTTAACAATGAGAAACAATCTGAAATACAGGCGATATTTTTCTTTGTGAACACCTGTAAGCAGTAAGGTTCTTAATCTCACTAAGCATATACACACATTATACATATATATTATTTATGTAACAATATAAAATATATAAAGAATAATTATATATAATATATATTACATATATAAAAGCCTTATATATAAGCCATATATGTTACTATAAATATTATATTTTATGTATTAATATCTAAATTAATACAAATATTGATATAATGTATCTGTAATATATATAATTGTCCAGGATTGGAAGGGGGGTCCTTTCTATTAGCAATCTGTGGGTTCGTCATTGATACAAAATAACACAAAAAGGCACTTAAGAAGCTTGCTTATTTTCTGTCATTTGGGTATGTCTAGCTTATTTTCAAGTAGCTGTGTTTCACATTAAGTGCCAACATATTTTTGTTTTAAGACTTTGTGTTAACCACTAGTTTGACATGAATTCCTCAGCTGTTGTTCATCTGGGGGCCTCTGCAGATTATTTAGTATACTGCTTCTTATTTGAGTATGTGATATAAGAAAATCAGACAGAATGGCATATCATGTGCTGCTAGCGAGGGGTATGGGCTAATAGTTGGGGAGGAAGTGCAGGTTGGAAAGAAAGGAGGTGGTACCAAATATCAGATAAATACTTACAATGCTGAGTTACTGGGAAGTGATCTAAAGAGTAGATTGCAGGATGTGGGCTTTCTAGGGTTTGGTGGATTTTGTTTAATATTACCAAAAAGTTGATTGAAGACTTTGTATGTGAGGGAAGTATTCCAATCAAACTATAAATATATTAAAGAAGCCTTTGCCTGAGTATCACAGGAATCTTGGGTAGAAGTGTTACAAGTGTTGGGTTTGCTGGCCCTTTAATGGAGAATGGCAGGTAACTCATAGGTAGGGCATGAAGTACTCATGAGCTAGATGTTGTTATTTACTCACTGATCTCTAGGAAAGGGTGATCTATTTGAGAAACAGCTAGACAAACATTCAGCTATTCCAGAGAACAGTGTGACCCCACAGAAGCACCTTGAAGTAAATAATTCTAGGCTGGAGCTTTGGCAAAACCATACTTCTGACCTGTAGAAATAAATCGGCTTTGGATGACCCTTTGTCTAAGAAGGCTAGAAATCTAATGTTGACATGTACATGATTTGAACTTCTTTGTCTTTGAAATAATAATGACTCTTTTGCAGAAATACCCACTGGGAGCTGGCAACTTTATCATGTAACATTGAAAGTGACCAAGAAGTTTAGAGTGGTGTTTGAAGGACGCAAAGGCTCTGGTGCATCACTGGGTGGTCTGTCTATTGATGACATCAATCTTTCGGAAACACGGTGCCCTCATCATATCTGGCATATAAGGAATTTCAAACAGTTCATTGGCAGCCCAAACGGAACTCTGTATAGCCCTCCATTTTACTCTTCTAAAGGTTATGCCTTTCAGATTTACTTAAATCTAGCCCATGTGACTAATGCAGGGATATATTTCCACTTGATCTCTGGAGCCAATGATGACCAATTACAGTGGCCATGTCCTTGGCAACAAGCCACAATGACACTTTTGGATCAAAATCCTGACATTCGACAGCGTATGTCCAATCAGCGGAGTATAACTACAGACCCATTTATGACCACCGGTTCGTAACTCATTTTCTTTATTGCTAATAAACAATCATTGCTCTAGGAGGGACAGATAATTTTGGGAATGAGGGATTGCATAGTTAGTTACCTAGGGAATTTTGAGCCCCAAATCTTAAGAACAGATATTTAGGGGAAAGGTTTCAAGAATTGTGGACTGAGTCTGTCAGACAGGAGCTCATCAGAAATGTCAGCAAGGACTCCAACAAATACTGACTGTATTCCTAAGAATTGATGGCCCTTCTCAAATTTCCACTTCTGTGCAAGAAGTGTTGGTTTTAGAGTCTGACATGCCTGAGTTCAAGTCCAAAGTTTGCTTCTCATTAGTTATGTAATCTTGAGCAAATAATCTCTTAGGGCCCCAGTGTCCTCAGCTGTAAAGCCAGGGCTGTAGTAATCATTCCACAGATTTGCTATGAGAATTAGTACAGGTCAAGTGTGGAAGCTGTGGAAAGGCCTGCGGTGGAGAGGCCCTCAGATGTTGGGTTCTTCTAACTCATGCTACCTTGTTCACGTCACTGGGATTGTCAAAAATAATTCAGCGTTTGAAATGGGGGTAGTTTTTGACCAGAAGGAAGGTATTGAGCAGGTGCATTCAAGTGTTGGTGGGAAGGGTATGAAAATGCATTATAATTTCTTAGTAAAAAGTTACAGAGGACTTGCTAATCATGACATCATTCCCCATCTTTCCCATCTCAAAAAGAAGCAACCCACTGAAAGCAATGATCACACTACTAATTTTAATAATTCTTTGCTTCTGAGACCCTAGTAAAGGAAAAAATGGAATTATGGCAAGCTGAATAATTTTGCCAAATGTGAATTCTATATATGAAAAACATGGACCAAATCGACATAGAAAAAAATCCAACTTAATCTCATAGGAAAACAATAATATTCACCAATGGAATTGTAGGGACTTGACATTCAGAATTTCTTCACTTTTTCCTAAAGTGTTTCTTCCTAAATGACATTAAAAACAGCTCAGGGCTCGGTAGGTCATTATCTTTTCCCAGAAGCAGTGCTTCTTGTTGTCTTCTACTTCTCAAGCACTTTGCTCTGTTAGGTGAATAATTCAGTTAATAAGATAAATCATTCTATGCTGATATTAAAAACTCTCTCAGCAACATATTGCTTTAACTGGACAATCTGTAACTTTGTAAAAGGACTCTCTTAGTAGCCTTGAAGGCTATTCTAAATTATTCTAATAGATAGGAGGGTTTCTATACTGGCCAATAAGTAAAGATATGATATTCCCAGGAATATCTGGTACCTAGGAAACTTCTGGTACCTCTCCACTCTTATTCTAGAGTGTGGTCCTCCCTGCCAGGCAATTTCATTTCCTCCAGGACAGTATAAATGAACAAGCCCCAGTGATTTGCCAGGGAATACATCACAGGTCAATAGCATCATTTAATTATTTCGAGTTCCAGCCTAATTGTGTTTCACATTGCCTGTTCTTTCCTACCACCAAAAGCTACGATGATGATAAACACACTCCATTAATATAAATTGCTTTTTCAGATAATGGAAACTATTTCTGGGACAGGCCTTCCAAAGTGGGAACAGTGGCTTTGTTCCCTAATGGAACTCAGTTTAGAAGAGGTGGGGGCTATGGAACCAGTGCCTTTATAACCCACGAAAGGCTGAAAAGCAGAGATTTTATAAAAGGAGATGATGTTTATATCCTACTGACAGTGGAAGGTATGTCAATAAAAATAATTTTATAGAAACTAGTTTTTTTTGTTGTGACCACTGATTATTTTCTGTTTTTTTTTCTGCATTCCACTTTTAGATGTATTATATAGAGATGTGGGGGGAATGGGCATGAATGGGGTTTGGGAGGAATATGAATTATTAACAATATGAAAATAATTTAATTTGAAACAGTGAGGATTCCAGAATAAAGAATTTAATGACCACCACATGAAGCTATAGTGGAAACCTTCAGGTTGGGAAATTTCTTTAGAAATAAGTTAAAATAGGCTGGGCGCAGTGGCTCATGCCTGTAATCCCAGCGCTTTGGGAGACTGAGGCGAGTGGATTACGAGGTCAGGAGATTGAGACCATCCTGGCTAACACGGTGAAACCCTGTCTCTACTAAAAACATAAAAAATTAGCTGGGTGTGGTGGCGGGCGCCTGTAGTCCCAGCTACTTGGGAGGCTGAGGCAGGAGAATGGCGTGAACCCAGGAGGCGGAGCTTGCAGTGAGCCGAGATTGCTCCACTGCACTCCAGCCTGGGTCAAAGAGCGAGATTCCGTCTCAAAAAAAAAAAAAAAGAAAAAAAAAGAAAATAAATAAGTTAAAATAGAACTATTATACTCTAGGATTCCTGAAATAAAAGTATCACACAAGCACATGAAATTAAATGACTGGAAACGTCTGTGTCTTATCTGTTTCAAAGGTACATACATGCATACATATGTGCATATATATACATATATGCATACATATATGTATATATATATACACATATCTTGACAGAAATGACATTAATCTCTTGTTAGATTAATGTTAAATTTCTTACTCCTGGCAGCCAATAAATACATTTTGCAGCAATTCTGGTGGTTTCCATTTTTTATGTGGTAGGATTTTAACTCATTTTCTATTAAAGACCCACTTGGATGTCAGTAAATCAGATTCTTGTTTGTGATGAAAGGTGGTGCAATTAAAACCCACAAAATTTTGACTCCAGTGTCCATTAGAGTAAATCTAGATGATAACTCTTGGAGAAATTATTCAGAAATAACTTTTGTTAAGAGAGAAAACATTTTATGTAGCAGAGAACAAAAATCAGTAAGCATCAGTTCTCTTTGACCATAGCGATTTCAACCAGAAGCAATAACAAATACTGCAAAGAACCTAACACTGGTTGTCAGGGCACTTGGTGTCTTGCTCCAAATCTCCACCAACTTGCTCTACCAAGCCAGAGACCTGTGACCTTGGGCAATGCCCTCAATTACTTTACATTTCTGAGTTTTGGTTTCCTTATCTGTCTCTTGAAAGTTAGTATCAGTGGCTTGTACCCTTCTGGGCTCCCACAATCCAGGCTAGCATGTGGTTGAGTTGGAGCCCCAGTAGGCTGGCCTAGTTTCCCTTTGCCTAGTTCTTATCTCGCTGCCTATGCATGTCGCTAGACTGTGCTTCAAGGATACCTGAATTTCTCACAAGCCTAAAATCTGATCATTGTTTATTCTGAAACTTAAGATTGGGCTTGGCATCATGGCTCACACCTATAATCCCAGGACTCTGAGGCCGAAGTGGAAAGACTGTCTGAGCCTGGGAGCAAAGACCAGCCTGGGCAACATTGCAAGATTCCACCTCTAAAAAAAAAAAAAAAAGAAAGAAAAAAGGAAAAAAGAAACATTAAAAGAAAAAGAAACTTAAAGATCAAATGATTATTAAACAAAAGCTGATTTCCATCCACACTCTTCCCCATCTTCCTAGACATATCTCACCTCAACTCTACACAAATCCAGCTAACACCAACCCCTAGTGTTCAAGACCTCTGCTCAAAAACCACCTGTAAAAATGATGGTGTCTGCACTGTTCGAGATGGCAAAGCTGAGTGCAGGTAAGAATGATTTGGAAGAGATCTCTCCATTCTTTGGTTAGAAATTTTATTTCCATAATGTAGGATTAATTACTAGATAGTTCTTATGAATGAAATCAGTTGATTCTCATCTCACAGCCATTCATAGAATTTTTTTTTATTCTCCTTTTGGGGCTTTGGATAACCTCAAGAACTATCTTTGTGATAGCCAACACAATTTTTTTATGAAAAAAATAGAACACTATATTCTAATTGTCTGAAAAAGTCCTCATAACAGTCCAGTCATTTTAAGTGTAGCTACCTCCATTTTCTAGATGAAGATACTGACGTTCTGAGGAGCCCTTGGCCAAGATGTGAATCTGGAGGGTGGCGGGCATGGGACACTGAGAACTAAACTTTCTCTGTCTATCTGTGCTATCAGCCTTTCCTAACTTGGAGATACTGTTTTAGTATCAGATTAGGAGGAATTCCATTTTTTCTTTCCATTGCTTATACCTGTGCTCTAGATGCTAGTCTCTCTCCAGTCCAGAGTGGGTAAAATAGTTTCATATAGCAATGACCTATTGGTGATCAAATAGACTAAAGGTGATCCACATCTTTAACTGTGAAGATTTCTGGAGTTAGATATCAACTCATAACTCTGAGTCATGCTCTCAACGTGCAGGTGCCAGTCAGGGGAAGACTGGTGGTACATGGGAGAAAGGTGTGAAAAGAGAGGCTCCACCCGAGACACCATAGTCATTGCTGTTTCATCTACTGTTGCTGTGTTCGCCTTGATGCTGATCATCACTCTTGTCAGTGTCTATTGCACCAGGAAGAAATATCGTGAAAGGATGAGCTCAAATCAACCAAATTTGACTCCGCAAAATGTAAGTTGAGGCTGATGTTTGATTATTCACAACCTATTGGTGAAATCTTATGGAGAGGAACTAGGACATTTTTTATATACTTTGGTTCTTGCCTTCTTCTTTCTGTTTCCTATGCTGGGACAACTGATATCAGATTATAAAAGTTCCTATTACTTCCACTGTAAATCAACGATTCTTAAACTGGGATTTATGGAGGTTCATTATCCTCCTGGAATTGTATCCAACATTGTGTACAGTTGTGTGTGTGGGTTTTTTTCCTGGAGTGTGGGGTGGTCTGTGACCTGAAAGGCACAACTGATTTTTGCCTGAAAGTTCAAACCTTCCTGGTAAAGGGGAGAGGTGGCCTGCAAGTGTTTTTGTTCTAAAGGTCTTGTAGTGGTGGTGAGCTGAGGCCATAGGAAGGGGATGCAGGCATGTTTGGGGAAGCTTTTTCATTAAAGAAGGTTCCAGTTCATTCTGGCTTCATGTGGAATAACTAATTCTAAGGCAAGTTTTCAAGTAAAGGATTTAAAGTCTTGCCTCAAAAAATCTCTAGAATGCTAATAGACTCCTGAAACGATCCTGTTTCCAGTGGGTCCCTTGGGAAGCTGACTCTGAGATGGATATTTGTACGCAGGAGGTTTATTGGGGAGGGCTCCTGGAGCACATATAATAGGCTGAGGGCGCTGGCCTGGGCAGAGGGTGAGGTTGGACTGTGATGTGGTTGCAGCTGAGGCCTCAGCCCATCCTTCAGGGAGCTCTGGAGTGGGGATGACTCCCTCTTAGGCACGTCCTGAATCGAGGGAGGGGGCCAGGCCTTTGTACTCCCATCACTGGAAGGGGGCTGCCCTCAAAGAGGGGGCATAAAATTGGGCAAGGCAACGGCCTTTGGGGGAGGGCATTTCTTGCATAACAGCCTTCATTCAAAGGGCAGGACAAAGCAGCAGTTCCCTAGCATCCACTACATACTCCAGCAGTAGAGTACAGAGTTTTACATGCAGATTCATATTCCTTGCAAAGAAGCACAGAGAAAGTGGCATAAAATCTGAGCATTACTTAAAAGTGAAGCCCTAAAATTCTTCCATTTCTATTTCATTCCAATTGGAGTCTCTGAAAATTGCTACTGAAGCCAGTCAGAAAAAATGCCCAATTAGAATATCTCCAAAAATAAAAATACTGCAATTGGCTAAAGCAAGAGTACATTTTCTTAAGAAAAACGATTATTCAAGACATACTATATTTAAAGCTATGAGTTTTTAAAGGGGACAGCCTGGTATCAAGATATTATTATTTTTTGGCCAAGTCAGTCAAAACATGAACAATGATAATGAACTGAAAGCAAATCGTTGTATTATCGTAGGCTGTTGTCCTATTTCCTCAACATCAGGAAGATGTTTAATGCTAATAATAAGGCAATAGATCAATTACCTCACAAAATTATTAGAAAAGTATTTAAAATATAAACAGGTTGTTTTGTTTTAAGACAACTTTCAGCTTATTTTATGACTCAAAATAAAAGGGAAAGATCAGTGAATACTTGGCCTGGTAGGTCAACCTGATGGCAGCTGTGCCTGCAAGTTCGGTCTCCTGGGCCACTGGGATGAGCCAGGAGTTGGTGCATGGAAGGTGGAAGAGTGGCAGGGCAGGAGAGGACAAGTTAACTGGGTGGATGGGATTGCCAGGATATTTCCCTAACAATGAATGGGTAGTGTAACAGCTGTTATAAGCGCTCTAACTTAGCAAGTAAAAACTGGAAGGAGTTAAAGAAAAATGACAAAACCAAAGAGAAGAGAAAGAAGGAAGCTAGGAAGCTAAGTCAATAAAGCAGGGAAACCATGACAGTATCAGAGACATGGTAAGGATAGTAAGTGGAAACACACATGCACACACACACACACACACTCCATAATATTACAACAGAGCTGTTTTGTTTCTGGGCCATTTAAACACATTCCTAAGGACAAGGCAGTTGACTTACATTATCTTAGGCTAGGCATTTCTACAGTTAATTCACTGGTAACAGATCTCCCAGATGTCGTTTAGATCTTAAATCAGAATGACCTTTTTTTCTGAGGCGAATGTATGTGTTCACCCTAATGTTTTAGCATCTGAATCATGTGGGCCCGAAAAACCAGGGCTCTAAATGGAGACCAGGAGCAGGAGCCATTGCCAGCTAGGAGGGAGGCCAGGAGACTGCTGATGGGGACTTCATTTAAAGACCAGATCGTTTTATTATGATTCATTTAAATAGCAGTTTTTAAATTTAGAAATTAAACCATCAATTGTTCTTTCCCCTTTTAGCAGCATGCTTTTTGAAGATTAACTCGACAATATGGCCAGCAAATGAAATTAAAAAGGATTCTTCATCATGGATTTCGCCTAAGTGATATTACAGCCACCTCATTCTTCTAAAAGTGGATATTTTTCTGTAAATAGCTGGAAATACTATAAATCACTATTTTGGTCAAAGTCAAATTGGTGAAATGCTGTTTGTGTTTCCTTCTTTTAAATGAGAGAAAAGCAATTCAGGCTCTTCTGGAAGTATAATATTGTCTAGAAAAAAGGGAGAGCAACAGTTAGAGATAGCTTTTCAAATTACTGATCCTTCCATATGGGGGCCAAGTGTGGTGTCCTCACAAGTGATTCCTTAGAAACCCGCTAGAAACACCCAATGGGAATGATCATCCATGCGGAATCACAGCAGTTTCAGTGCCATCCTTTCCCAGCATTGGGAAGGGTAATGAGACAGCTCCCCACTCTCTGTCAATATACATTCTTCTCCAAAACTGGCTACTCTCTTGTTTTCTTATATAATCCCTTTGGTACATGAGCTTGGTTTAGAATTTGTTTGAGCATACGACTGTAATCAGCAAGAAAACCTTTCACTCTTTGAGTGGCAAGTCTCAAAGTTTTGGATCTCAGGAATCTTTACACTTTAAAAATTACTGAGGATCTCAAATAGGTTACTGAGGATCTCAAATAGATTACGGAGGATCTATTTTGCTTATGAGCAGTTCATTGATTTAAATAAGTGTTTATTAGAAATTCAAACCAGGAAAAACTTAAAGTATGTATTTATTAATCACAAAAAATAAGCCCCTTATATGCTAACATAAATATGAAAAGTCGCTATATTTTTCAAAACAGGAGAATATTTAGCAAAGAGAGGGGCATTGGTTTACATTTTTTGGGAAAATCTCTAATGCCTAGCTCAATAGAAGACAGCTGAGTTTTCACAGATGCTTCTGCATTTATTCTGTTGTGATATATTAATTTGTTTGAAGGATGTGAAGAAAATCTAACCTCACACAAATATGTACTTGGAAAAAGGAGGCATATTTGAATAGCTTTCTCAGGTAAATATGAATATTCTTTTGAAATAATTTTGTTAAAAGTTGACAATGGTAACTTCTTAAAGGTTAGTTGCAATCAAAATCTGAAACCATATCAATGAACTTTTGTATTCCGTCCTGTAAAATCCATTAGTCTATCTTGTATTTTGAGTCTTTCAGCTATGTCTCATATTGCAATACTGTGCATTGATCATTTAGAAAATATTGGTTCACTGAGTTCTGCAGCTTTTACAACATTTGACACATTTCATTATGCAGTATGAAAACAACATTAGTTAATTGCACTACTGATCTCATTTTAAAGTCTTTCATGCCTGTAACCCCAGCATTTTTGGGAGGCCAAGGCAGGTGGATCACTTGAGTCCAGGAGTTCGAGACCAGCCTGGACAACATAGGGAGACTCTGTCTCTACATATAAAAAAAATTATCTGGGTATGTTGGCACATGCTTGTGGTCCCAGCTACTTGGGAGGCTGAGGTGTGAGGATTGCTTGGGCCCAGGAGGTCAAGGCTGCAGTGAGCTGTGATTGCACCACTGCACTCCAGCCTGGGGGACAGAGCAAGACTCTGTGTTGAAATAAATAAGTAAATAAATGACTAACCCCCCCCAAATTAAAAAAAATATATATATTTTTAAAGTCTTTAAGTCTTGGGAAATTGTTATGCTCATGGTGGCAGAAACAAATTTTCCAAAATTTTAACTTTTGTTTGAAAGATTAAATTTTATCGTTGGCAACAAATCCCGTCTTTCTTGTAGCATCAGGCTCACTTTACTCAATTTTTTAAATTCAAATTTTATTTTGAGAGAATTGTAGTCACATACAGTAATATGAAATAATTCAGAGAGATCTGTCTACCCTTCACTCGGTTTCCCCTAATGGTAACATCTTGCAGAACTATATATACTACAATAGCATAATCAGGATATTGACATTGATACAGTCAAGACACAGAACATTTCCACCATCACAGGAATCCCTAAAGTTGCCTTTATAGAGCCACATCCATTTCCCTTTTCTCCCACCTCCCGTTTATCCTCTGGCAACCATTAATATGTTCTCTATATCATTTTGTTTTTTTTAAAACGTTCTATTAATAGAACCATTCAGTGTGGCACATTTTGGAATTTGCTTCCCCCTGCCCTCTCAACTTAATTCTTTGCAGATTCATCCAGGTTATCATGCCCGTGAGAAGTTTATTGCTTTTTATTGGTGTTGTCCATGATATGGATGGACTAAAGTTTGTTGAATAATTCATTGTTGAAGGACATCTGGGTTGTTACCAGTTTTTTGACTATTACAAATAAAGCTGTTATAAATGTTTGTGTACAAGCTTTTGAGTCTTCATTTCTCTGAGATACTGCATGTTTAGTTTTTAAAGAAACTACCAAAATGATTTGCAGAGCACTATACCATTTTTGCCTTCCCAGCAGCAATGGATGCATGATCCAGTTTCTCTGCATTTTCTCCAGTTCTTGGTGTTGTCATGATTTTTTAAAAATACAGTTTATTTTTTAGAGCAGTTTTAGATTCACAATGAAACTGAACAAAAGTACATATACCTCTGTTTCCACAGATACACAGCCTCCCCCGCTATCAACATCCTGCACCCGAATGGTACATTTGTTACAATTGATGAACCTTCATTGACACATCAGTATCACTGAAAGTCCACCATTTACATTAGGCTTATTCTTGGAGTTGTACAATCTATAGGTTCTATAAGTGTATAATAACGTGTATCCACCATGGTAGTATCATACAAAATAGCTTCACTTCCCTAAAAATCCTCTATACTCTGCCCATTCATCCTTCCTCCCCACCAACCACTGGTAACCACTGAGTCTTACTGTCATCATAGTTTTGCCTTTTCTAAAATATCATAGAGTTGGGATGATATGGTATGTAGCCTTTTTAGATGCATCTTTTTCACTTATCGTATTTTTTTATTTTAGCCATTCTGATAAATATGTGGTGATATTGCATCATGGTTTTCATTTGCAGTTCCTAATAGCTAATAATATTGAACCTATTTTCATGTGTTTATTTCCCATCTGCATATTCTCTTGAGTGAAATATCTCTTCATGTCTTTTGCTCATGCTCTAATCATCTAATCAGATTTTTTTTTTTTTTTTTTTAGGCAGTCTCACTCTGTCGCCCAGGTTAGAGTGCAGTGGTGCAATCTTGGCTCACTGCAACTTCCGCCTCCTGGGTTCAAGTGATTCTCAGCCTCAGCCTCTTGAGTAGCTGGAATTAGAGGTGTGAGCCATCATTCCTGGCTCCAAGCTTTTTTGTTCTTACATTATTGTATTTTGAGAGTTCTTTATATATGCTATATACTATTCCTTTGTCAGATATGTCATTTAGAAATACATTTTCCCACTCTGTAGCTTATCTTTTTATTCTCTTAACAAGGTGTTTAGCAGAGCGAAAGTTTTAAATTTTGATGAAATCCAATTTATCAATTTTTCCTTTTAATGGATTGAACTTTTGGTGTAAAGCCTAAGAACCCTCTGCCTAGCCCTACATCCTGAGGATTTTCTCCTATATCTTAAAAAAAGTTTTATAATTTTATGTTTTACATTTAAGCCAGTAATATAGTTTGAGTTAATTTTTGTATAAGGTGTGAGGTTTAGGTTAAGACTCATTTTTTTGGGGGGGGGGATGCTTATGGATGTCCAATTGCTACAGCACTATTTGTTGAAAAGCTATCTTTCCTCTATTGGTTTGTTTTTGCATTTTTGTTTAACATATTTGTGTGGGTCTATTTCTAGATTCTCTATTCTATTTCATTAATCTATGCATCTATTCTTCTATCAACACCATAGACTTTTGATTACTATATAGTCTTGATTATATAATCTTTCTCTGCCAATGACATACAGTCTTGATTACTACACATATACTATAGCTGTGTTGTAAGTTTTAAAATTGGGTAGACTGATTCCTCCCACTTTATTATTTTTTCTTCAAAACTGTTTTAGTTATACTAGTTTCTTTTTCTTTCTACATAAATTTTAGAATAATCTTGTCTATATCTGAAAAAAGTTCTTGCTGAGATTTTGACAAGAATTGAATTAAATCTGAATATCAATTTTGGGAGAATTGACACCTTTTTACTAAGTTGAGTCTTCCAATCCATGAGCATAGTTTCTCTCTCCCTTTCTTATGTTCCTTTTTGATTTCTTTCTTCAGCATTGTCTAGGTTTCAGCATACAAGTCCCGTGCATGCTCTGTTAGATTTACATCTGTGTGTATCTCATTTTAGGAGAAACTATTTTAATTAATTTATTTATTTAGAGATAGAGTCTCGCTCTGTCACCCAGGCTGGAGTGCAGTGGTGCGATTTCGGCTCACTGTGACCTCTGCCTCCCAGGTAGCTAGGATTGGCCTCAGCCTCCCGAGTAGCTGCCTCAGCCTTCCGAGTAGCTAGGATTACAGGCGCCTGCCGCCACACCTGGCTAATATTTTTGTATTTTTGTAGAGACGGGGGTTTCACCATGTTGGCCAGGCTGGTCTCAAACTTCTGACCTCAGGTGATCCACGGCTTCTGCCTTCCAAAGTGCTGGGATTACAGGTACAAGCCACCACGCCCAGCAATGAAACTATTATTATAAATGCTATCATATTTTAAATTTTGGTGCCCATGTGTTTATTGCTAGTATATAGTAATGTAATTGATTTTTATATATTGAACTTGTGTGCTGAGCTAGCTTAATTCTAGGAGAGTTTTTTTTTTTTTGGAGATTCTTTGATTTTTTTTTTACTTAGACGATCATGCTATTCACAAATAGGGACAGTTTTATTTTATTTTTTCTAATCTGTATGCCTTTTATTTCCTTTCTTGCCTGTTGCACTGACTAGAACTTCCAGAACTACACTGAATAGAGTGATGAAAGTGGACGTTCTGGCCTAGTTTTCAGTCTTGGAAAAGCATTCAGTCTTTCATTATTAGGTATAATGTTATCTGTAGGATTTGTATAGATTCTCTTTTTCAAGTTGAGGAAGTTTTTCTCTATTTCTATTTTTCTGGAAGTTTTTATCATAAATGAGTGTAGAATTGTTTTCAATGCTTTTTCTGTACCAATCTATGTAATCATGAGATTTTTATTCTTTAACTGGTTAATACTGTGGATTACATTGATTGATTCTGAATATTGAACCAATCTTACTTCCTGGAAGAAGCCACACTTGGTCATGGTGTATGATTCTTTTTATGTATTGGTGAATTGTATTTGCTTATATTTTGTTAAATATTTTTGCCTCTAAATTCATAAGGGATATTGGTCTGTTGGGTTTTCTTTTTTGTTTATCTTTTTGAGACCGAGTCTCACTCTTGTCACCCAGGCTGGAGTGCAGTGGCATTATCTTGGCTTACTGCAACCTCTGCCTCCCAGGTTCAAGCAATTCTTGTGCCTCAGCCTCCCAAGTAGCTGGGATAACAGGCACCCACCACCACACCCAGCTAATTTTTGTATTTTTAGTAGAGACAGGGTTTCACCATATTGGCCAGCCTGGTCTCGCACTCCTGGCCTCAAGGGATCCACTTGCCTCTGTCACCCAAAGTGCTGGGATTACAGGTGTGAGCCACGGCACCCGGTCAGGTTTTCTTTTTCAGTACTGTCTTTATCTGGTTTTGATATCTGGATACTACTAGCTTCTTAAAATGAACTGGAAAATGTTGGCTCCTCTTCTGTTTTGTTGGGGGAGAGGGAAGGGATTGTGTAGAATTGGTGTTAATTCTTTAAATGTTTAGTAGAATTTTCAGTAAAACCATTTGGGCCTGGAATTTCTTTTGGGGGAGTTTTAAAATTATGAATTCGACTTTTTAAAATAGTTACAGGGCTAGTCAAATTATCTATTTCATATTTCATGAAGGTTATAGTGGCTGTTTTTCAAAAAATTTGATCAACTTCTTCAAAGCTGTCCAAGTTATGTGTGTATTGTTGTTTGGTGGAATTGCTGGGCCACATGGTAATTTTGTGTTAACTTTTTGAAGAATTATCAAATTATTTTCTATAGCAGCCGAACCATTTTACGTTCACACCATCAATGTGTGAGAGTTCCAAATTCACCATATTCTTTCCAATATTATTTTCTATTTTTAAAAGATGTAACCATCCTAGTGGGTGTGAAGTGGTATCTTGCCATGGGCTCACCATTACTTTTGCACTAGGAGTTCAAATGTAAACACAGTGAAAGAGGCCAATAACATCTTAGTAGTAATAGGAAAATATTTTGAATCTCAATGACCCATGGAAGGATCTCAGAGGTTGCAGGGTCTGTGAACCACCCTTTCAGAATAACTGCCCTAGTTGAACTCTATGCAGGCAGTAATAGTAGACCTTTCTTTACCTGGCTAGTGACATTTCAGATGATTTTTCATGGCTTCTTACCTTTCATAAGGGGTAAATATGGGGGTAGTGGTTAAGACCATGAGCTTTTGCATCAGATAGACCTGAATTTCAATCCTGGACCAGTAATTACTGTTATGCAATTTTGGGAGGCTTCCTAATTCTCTGAGCCTCAATTTCCTCAGCTGTAAAATGGGAACAATAATCACTGCACCATGGAATTCCTATGAGGTTAAATAAAATAATAAGTACAGATTTTTTGGTATGTAGCAGACATTCAACAAATGGTAGATATAAAAAGTAGGTAGTTTTAAAAGTGTGATGTACTTTATTACCTAAACAGGAACAATTTTGAGGGTGAAAAAGGTGATGTCAAAAATGACTGTGGGCTGGGTGCAGTGGCTCAAGCCTGTAATCCCAGCACTTTGGGAGGCCAAAGCAGGCAGATCACCTGAGGTCAGGAGTTTGAGACCAGCCTGGCCACCATGGCGAAACCCCATCTCTACTAAAAATACAAAAATTAACCAGGCATGGTGGTGCACGCCTGTAGTCCCAGCTACTCGGGAGGCTGAGGCAGGAGAATTGCTTGAACCTGGGAAATGGAGGCTCCAGTGAGCCAAGATCACACCACTGCACTACAGCCTGGGCTTCAGAGCAAGACTTCACACCAAAAAAAAAAAAAAAAAAAAGACTGTGGACAGCAGACTTTGGCTGTCCCTGGCAAACCTGGAGCTGTGGTCACCCCCAAAACAGGAAGGTGTAGCAAGTCACTTTAGTGACAGAAGAATAATTGTGGCCCACATGCTGGTGGTGAAGGTGGAGAATCTGGAGCCAGATGGCTTGGGTTTGAATCCCAGCCACACACTAACTAGCTGTGTGCATTTAGACAAGTTACTTAAAGTCTCTATGCCTTAATTCCCTCATCTCTATAATGAGTAATAAAAATACACATCTTGTAATGTTGTTGCAAGAATTAAATTACATAACACATGTAAAGTGTTTACAACAGTGTTTGGCACACCATAAGCTCTGTGTAAGTAAGAACGGCTAGTGCTAGAAGAGGAAATATGAGGGGATGATAGAAAGCAGGGGGCGGTAGAAAAGCAGGAGGAAGAACATTAGAGAAAAACAGATTATTCTCAGTGAACTGGGGAAAGGAAGAAGGAGGATGAAGAGGGGGAACTGAATAAAAGTAGTTTTTCAATAGATGATATGGTTTGGCTCTGGGTCCCCACCCAAATCTCTTCTTGAATTGTAATCCTCACTTGTGGAGGAAGGGACCTGTAATCCCCATGTGTCGAGGGTGGGAGGTGATGGATTACGGCGGCGGTTTTCCCCATGCTGTTCTCCTCATAGTGAGTGAGTTCTCACGAGATCTGATGGCTTTATAAGGGGCTCTCCTGCTTTGGTTTCCTTTTTTTTTTTTTATTATTATACTTTAAGTTTTAGGGTACATGTGTACAATGTGCAGGTTAGTTACATATGTATACATGTGCCATGCTGGTGCGCTGCACCCACTAACTCGTCATCTAGCATTAGGTATATCTCCCAATGCTATCCCTCCCCCCTCCTCCCATCCCACGACAGTCCCCAGAGTGTGATGTTCCCCTTCCTGTGTCCATGTGTTCTCATTGTTCAATTCCCACCTATGAGTGAGAATATGCGGTGTTTGGTTTTTTGTTCTTGCGATAGTTTACTGAGAATGATGATTTCCAATTTCATCCATGTCCCTACAAAGGACATGAACTCATCATTTTTTATGGCTGCATAGTATTCCATGGTGTATATGTGCCACATTTTCTTAATCCAGTCTATCATTGTTGGACATTTGGGTTGGTTCCAAGTCTTTGCTATTGTGAATAATGCCGCAATAAACATACATGTGCATGTGTCTTTATAGCAGCATGATTTATAGTCCTTTGGGTATATATCCAGTAATGGGATGGCTGGGTCAAATGGTATTTCTAGTTCTAGATCCCTGAGGAATCGCCACACTGACTTCCACAATGGTTGAACTAGTTTACAGTCCCACCAACAGTGTAAGTGTTCCTATTTCTCCACATCCTCTCCAGCACCTGTTGTTTCCTGACTTTTTAATGATTGCCATTCTAACTGGTGTGAGATGGCATCTCATTGTGGTTTTGATTTGCATTTCTCTGATGGCCAGTGATGGTGAGCATTTTTTCATGTGTTTTTTGGCTGCATAAATGTCTTCTTTTGAGAAGTGTCTGTTCATGTCCTTCGCCCACTTTTTGATGGGGTTGTTTGTTTTTTTCTTGTAAATTTGTTTGAGTTCATTGTAGATTCTGGATATTAGCCCTTTGTCAGATGAGTAGGTTGCAAAAATTTTCTCCCATTCTGTAGGTTGCCTGTTCACTTTGATGGCAGTTTCTTTTGCTGTGCAGAAGCTCTTTAGTTTAATTAGATCCCATTTGTCAATTTTGGCTTTGGTTGCCATTGCTTTTGGTGTTTTAGACATGAGGTCCTTGCCCATGCCTATGTCCTGAATGGTAATGCCTAGGTTTTCTTCTAGGGTTTTTATGGTTTTAGGTCTAACGTTTAAGTCTTTAATCCATCTTGAATTGATTTTTGTATAAGGTGTAAGGAAGGGATCCAGTTTCAGCTTTCTACGTATGGCTAGCCAGTTTTCCCAGCACCATTTATTAAATAGGGAATCCTATCCCCATTGCTTGTTTTTCTCAGGTTTGTCAAAGATCAGATAGTTGTAGATATGCGGCGTTATTTCTGAGGGCTCTGTTCTGTTCCATTGATCTATATCTCTGTTTTGGTACCAGTACCATGCTGTTTTGGTTACTGTAGCCTTGTAGTATAGTTTGAAGTCAGGTAGTGTGATGCCTCCAGCTTTGTTCTTTTGGCTTAGGATTGACTTGGCGATGCAGGCTCTTTTTTGGTTCCATATGAACTTTAAAGTAGTTTTTTCCAATTCTGTGAAGAAAGTCATTGGTAGCTTGATGGGGATGGCATTGAATCTGTAAATTACCTTGGGCAGTATGGCCATTTTCACAATATTGATTCTTCCTACCCATGAGCATGGAATGTTCTTCCGTTTGTTTGTATCCTCTTTTATTTCCTTGAGCAGTGGTTTGTAGTTCTCCTTGAAGAGGTGCTTCACATCCCTTGTAAGTTGGATTCCTAGGTATTTTATTCTCTTTGAAGCAATTGTGAATGGGAATTCACTCATGATTTGGCTCTCTGTTTGTCTGTTGTTGGTGTATAAGAATGCTTGTGATTTTTGTATATTGATTTTGTATCCTGAGACTTTGCTGAAGTTGCTTATCAGCTTAAGGAGATTTTGGGCTGAGACAATGGGGTTTTCTAGATATACAATCATGTCGTCTGCAAACAGGGACAATTTGACTTCCTCTTTTCCTAATTGAATACCCTTTATTTCCTTCTCCTGCCTAATTGCCCTGGCCAGAACTTCCAACACTATGTTGAATAGGAGTGGTGAGAGATGGCATCCCTGTCTTGTGCCAGTTTTATCTATTGAGATAATCATGTGGTTTTTGTCTTTGGTTCTGTTTATATGCTGGATTACATGTATTGATTTGCGTATATTGAACCAGCCTTGCATCCCAGGGATGAAGCCCACTTGATCATGGTGGATAAGCTTTTTGATGTGCTACAGGATTCAGTTTGCCAGTATTTTATTGAGGATTTTTGCATCAATGTTCATCAAGGATATTGGTCTAAAATTCTCTTTTTTGGTTGTGTCTCTGCCTGGCTTTGGTATCAGGATGATGCTGGCCTCATAAAATGAGTTAGGGAGGATTCCCTCTTTTTCTATTGATTGGAATAGTTTCAGAAGGAATGGTACCAGTTCCTCCTTGTACCTCTGGTAGAATTCGGCTGTGAATCCATCTGGTCCTGGACTCTTTTTGGTTGGTAAGCTATTGATTATTGCCACAATTTCAGATCCTGTTATTGGTCTATTCAGAGATTCAACTTCTTCCTGGTTTAGTCTTGGGAGAGTGTATGTGTCGAGGAATTTATCCATTTCTTCTAGATTTTCTAGTTTATTTGCATAGAGGTGTTTGTAGTATTCTCTGATGGTAGTTTGTATTTCTGTGGGATCGGTGGTGATATCCCTTTTATCATTTTTTATTGCGTCTATTTGATTCTTCTCTCTTTTTTTCTTTATTAGTCTTGCTAGCGGTCTATCAATTTTGTTGATCCTTTCAAAAAACCAGCTCCTGGATTCATTAATTTTTTGAAGGGCTTTTTGTGTCTCTATTTCCTTCAGTTCTGCTCTGATTTTAGTTACTTCTTGCCTTCTGCTAGCTTTTGAATGTGTTTGCTCTTGCTTTTCTAGTTCTTTTAATTGTGATGTTAGGGTGTCAATTTTGGATCTTTCCTGCTTTCTCTTGTGGGCATTTAGTGCTATAAATTTCCCTCACACACTGCTTTGAATGCATCCCAGAGATTCTGGTATGTTGTGTCTTTGTTCTCGTTGGTTTCAAAGAACATCTTTATTTCTGCCTTCATTTCGTTATATACCCAGTAGTCATTCAGGAGCAGGTTGTTCAGTTTCCATGTAGTTGAGTGGTTTTGAGTGAGATTCTTAATCCTGAGTTCTAGTTTGATTGCACTGTGGTCTGAGAGATAGTTTGTTATAATTTGTGTTCTTTTACATTTGCTGAGGAGAGCTTTACTTCCAAGTATGTGGTCAATTTTGGAATAGGTGTGGTGTGGTGCTGAAAAAAATGTATATTCTGTTGATTTGGGGTGGAGAGTTTGGTAGATATCTATTAGGTCCGCTTGGTGCAGAGCTGAGTTCAATTCCTGGGTATCCTTGTTGACTTTCTGTCTCGTTGATCTGTCTAATGTTGACAGTGGGGTGTTAAAGTCTCCCATTATTATTGTGTGGGAGTCTAAGTCTCTTTGTAGGTCACTCAGGACTTGCTTTATGAATCTGGGTGCTCCTGTATTGGGTGCATATATATGTAGGATAGTTAGCTCTTCTTGCTGAATTGATCCCTTTACCATTATGTAATGGCTTTCTTTGTCTCTTTTGATCTTTGTTGGTTTAAAGTCTGTTTTATCAGAGACTAGGATTGCAACCCCTGCCTTTTTTTGGTTTCCATTTGCTTGGTAGATCTTCCTCCATCCTTTTATTTTGAGCCTATGTGTGTCTCTGCACGTGAGATGGGTTTCCTGAATACAGCACACTGATGGGTCTTGACTCTTTATCCAATTTGCCAGTCTGTGTCTTTTAATTGGAGCATTTAGTCTATTTACATTTAAAGTTAATATTGTTATGTGTGAATTTGATTCTGTCATTATGATGTTAGCTGGTTATTTTGCTCGTTAGTTGATGCAGTTTCTTCCTAATCTTGATGGTCTTTACGATTTGGCATGATTTTGCAGCGGCTGGTACCGGTTGTTCCTTTCCATGTTTAGCGCTTCCTTCAGGAGCTCTTTTAGGGCAGGCCTGGTGGTGACAAAATCTCTCAGCATTTGCTTGTCTGTAAAGTATTTTATTTCTCCTTCACTTATGAAGCTTAGTTTGGCTGGATATGAAATTCTGGGTTGAAAATTCTTTTCTTTAAGAATGTTGAACATTGGCCCCCACTCTCTTCTGGCTTGTAGAGTTTCTGCTGAGAGATCCGCTGTTAGTCTGGTGGGCTTCCCTTTGAGGGTAACCCGACCTTTCTCTCTGGCTGCCCTTAACATTTTTTCCTTCATTTCAACTTTGGTGAATCTGACAATTATTTGTCTTGGAGTTGCTCTTCTCGAGGAGTATCTTTGTGGCATTCTCTGTATTTCCTGAATCTGAATGTTGGCCTGTCTTGCTAGATTGGGGAAGTTCTCCTGGATAATATACTGCAGAGTGTTTTCCAACTTGGTTCCATTCTCCCCGTCACTTTCAGGTACACCAATCAGACGTAGATTTGGTCTTTTCACATAGTCCCATATTTCTTGGAGGCTTTGCTCATTTCTTTTTATTCTTTTTTCTCTAAACTTCCCTTCTCACTTCATTTCATTCATTTCATCTTCCATCGCTGATACCCTTTCTTCCAGTTGATCGCATCGGCTCCTGAGGCTTCTGCATTCTTCATGCAGTTCTCGAGCCTTGGTTTTCAGCTCCATCAGCTCCTTTAAGCACTTCTCTGTATTGGTTATTCTAGTTATACATTCTTCTAAATTTTTTTTCAAAGTTTTCAACTTCTTTGCCTTTGGTTTGAATGTCCTCCCGTAGCTCAGAGTAATTTGATCATCTGAAGCCTTCTCTCAGCTTGTCAAAGTCATTCTCTGTCCAGCTTTGTTCCGTTGCTGGTGAGGAACTGCGTTCCTTTGGAGGAGGAGAGGCGCTCTGCTTTTTAGAGTTTCCAGTTTTTCTGCTCTGTTTTTTCCCCATCTTTGTGGTTTTATCTACTTTTGGTCTTTGATGATGGTGATGTACAGATGGGTTTTTGGTGTGGATGTCCTTTCTGTTTGTTAGTTTTCCTTCTAACAGACAGGACCCTCAGCTGCAGGTCTGTTGGAGTACTGACACCTGTGAGGTGTCGGTCTGCCCCCGCTGGGGGGTGCCTCCCAGTTAGGCTGCTCGGGGGTCATGGGTCAGGGACCCACTTGAGGAGGCAGTCTGCCCGTTCTCAGATCTCCAGCTGCGTGCTGGGAGAACCACTGCTCTCTTCAAAGCTGTCAGACAGGGACATTTAAGTCTGCAGAGGTTACTGCTGTCTTTTTGTTTGTCTGTGCCCTGCCCCCAGAAGTGGAGCCTACAGAGGCAGGCAGGCCTCCTTGAGCTGTGGTGGGCTCCACCCAGTTCGAGCTTCCCGCCTGCTTTGTTTACCTAAGCAAGCCTGGGCAATGGCGGGTGCCCCTCCCCCAGCCTCGCTGCCGCCTTGCAGCTTGATCTCAGACTGCTGTGGTAGCAATCAGCGAGACTCCGTGGGTGTAGGACCCTCTGAGCCATGTGCGGGATATAATCTCCTGGTGCGCCGTTTTTTAAGCCCGTTGGAAAAGCGCAGTATTCAGGTGGGAGTGACCTGATTTTCCAGGTGCCGTCTGTCACCCCTTTCTTTGACTAGGAAAGGGAACTCCCTGACCCCTTGCACTTCCCGAGTGAGGCAATGCCTCGCCCTGCTTTGGCTCGCGCACGGTGTGCACACCCACTGTCCTGTGCCCACTGTCTGGCACTCCCTAGTGAGATGAACCTGGTACCTCAGATGGAAATGCAGAAATCACCCGTCTTCTGCGTCGCTCATGCTGGGAGCTGTAGACCGGAGCTGTTCCTATTCAGCCATCTTGGCTCCTCCCCCTCCTGCTTTGCTTTCTCCTCTCTCTCCTGCTACCATGTAAGACATGCCTGCTTCCCCTTCCATCATGATTGTAAGTTTCCTGAGGCCTCCCCACCCATGCAGAACTGCTAGTCAATTAAACTTCTTCCTTTATAAATTATCCAGTCTCTGGTATTTCTTTATAGCAGAGTGAAAATAAACTAATATGAGTCTGATTAGCAAAAGCAATAGCATATGTGCCTTTCCTTGCAGTATGTGTTTACGATGGTTTACAATAAAAATCCCGATTAAGAAAAGTCAGCCCTTTGAAGGTTAATCTAATCATTGTTTTCTATGTAGAGCCATGCCATTTGAGCCACAAGTTCTATGGTTCTCTTGGGTGGTTACCTACTACCAAGTTATGGGTAAACTGTTACTGCTCCATAATAAAAAAATTCTCAAATTGAGATCAAGATAAATTTTTGAGAATTTTATATTTTACTCTAGGGTCAACAGAAGAAAAAAACCTTCAGTTTCTTATATGGGAACATAATCATATTACTCATATGTAATATAAGAATATATCATAAGGACAAATCAATGATCAGGTATCTATACATTTTAGTCAAATGACATTTATTAATATCATGTAGCTATATTTGGTCCAAATTTTAGTGACCTGTTAGTTTCAGACTTTAAGTTTTTTGATAGTATATGGATTTTTGCTTTATAGTTGTTTTTAAAGATTATGACTGGGGCATACAACAGTTTACTTAGTCATGCATAATTGGTAGCAAATGTTTCCTCTTTTTCAATTATAGGAGAACTCCCATCCCATATCCAGTTATTTTTAAAGTAAGAGGGGAAATGGAACCATGTCAGTCGGTCATGGCCCAGTACTTACAATGGGTACCAGGAGTACCAGGTAGTAAATAGCAGGAGACTTTCATTTGATTACTTTTTCTATGGTTCCCTGTGATTATTTAAGATAAATGTCCTAAGGTAATAATTAACTGCTTCCCAAGTGGGAGTTCAAGAATTTTCAGTATCGTTTCAAAGCAGAGAATAGGTCCCTCTACGGAAGGTCTCAGTGCCGTAGAAAGAGGGGATTGGCTTTGCTAATCTCCAGATTTGGTTCCCTGCTAGCCTTTGATAGTTCCATACCCCTTACGACAGCAAGCTGTCAAGATAGACTTGTGAGGCCTATCATTGCACATTTGTGATGCCATTGGGTTCTACCAGTTTTGACTGACAAGGGACAATGGATATTTGTGGAAAATGGACTCCTTTGTGGCTGTAACATAATTAATTTTCAATTCATGTGGACTACTAGCTTTAAAATGATGAGATTCTTGAAGAGTTTTTAATTTGGGATGTTTCACATTATTTTAAATTTTGTACAGAGACTTTATGACTGCATTTAATAGTGTGTTATTTCAAATTTAAAGTTACACATTTTGCATGGAATTTTGCCACATCACATTTCATAGGCAAAATTATCCTCTAGTAGTTGAATACTCAGGGAAGCATATACCCTCATTCTGTCTTTTGGGCCTATTGGCACCCAGGGAAATTAATGAGTTAATCTATTTTCTTAAATACCAGGGAGAGATTGAACATTATTTAATCTGTGGGCTCAAAATGGCCTTAAAGTTCCTGCATTTCTACTGATATCACTAGTTAGGCCCTGGAAAAAACAGGACTCCATTCAGATTCAGATCATCTTCCGTATCAGTAATCGTACTTAAATAAGTGTGTGGACTGCAGGAAAGACAATTATCCTCTGGTATCTACAGTCTTAACATAAAACCAAATTTCACCACTGAAGTCAAGTCTGACTGCTAGAGTCATTAGATTGGAAGCTTCTATAACATTAACCCCAGTGTGAGATGTATTTTACATTAGAAATGAAGGGCTTGCCATCTTTAGAGCTGCCGATTATGAGAAATTTCTTCAGTGTTCTCAGATGCCTGTGAAAACCTGTTTTGGAAAGATATAATTAATCACTGGCCATTTAAATAGCCATGAGATTTTATTTCAGACTAGCTTGGGAGGTGGAAACAGACCCTTCAAGGTGGATATGCATGAGTTTTAGGATCTTAGAGATCATCACTCCCTGCTCTGAGGGAATAATGCGGTTTTGGAGGAAGGGACACTGTACTCAGGTCTAGCCTCTGTGTCAGGTGTTTTGTATATGATCTTATTTAATCCTCCAAACAGTCTTTTGTGATAGGGGACATTGTTAATCCTCATTTGGCGGAGGAGAAATACTGGGGTCAGAATTTGGTCAGTCTGGCCATCAAGTCATGCCTCTTCTGTGAGGCCACCGCGCAGTCCCCAGGCAGCACATGCCACCCCAGGAGGGTCCCATCATGCCTCAGGAGGGGGAGAGGGTGCAACCTGTCTCCCCTTTAAGTGCAACTTACACAGAACCTACATGGAGATCTTTAAGGTGGTAAACGACCAAGCAGAGCCCAATCAAATCAATGCTCTACCACCAAAACGAATGGAAAGGAAATTAGACCAGTAAGTGTGAGAATGGAGGTAAAAATCAGATTTGCAATTTGACTGAGACTACAAAGCCATTCCTCAGACTCAGCAGCCTACTGTCCTAGGGAACTTACTTGACCTGCCAATAAAAGGATTGGTCCTCTCACCTAAGGCCTTTTCTCATCTCTGCTTTTAACTGCTTTTGATCTCCCTAAGACTTAAGGCTAATTTCCAGGTTTCAAAATTCAGTAAGCCCTTCTGCCCAGGAGCTGATGGCCACAGCAGTTTCCAGAAAGACAGCTTGAGGTCCTCTTTCTGCTACAGTTCCACCCACACGTGTGTATGTATCTGAACAGATCTCCTAGGAGCCTAGGAAAGTATACGCAGACAGGAGAAGGAGAAAGAGAGAAGTACAACATTTCCCTTTTTAATTTTTTAAGTGATTACATTTTTAACATATTTTTCCAATAACTACAATTAGAACATCTACTCTGTGAGGGGATTTGTTTTAAAGGATCTGATTTCTATATCCTTTTATATAACTGCCTCAAGTGTCTATAACTTAGATACCGTGCTGGGTTAGCTATCTAGGCTTTTAAATTTTCCTTTTCCAAGTATTTTCAAATATTCCTATTTTGGGTTTTTCTTGTGTTCTTACTCTAATGGTCATAATAAAAAGATTCAATATTTCGTTATTTTTCTGATCATTGTATAACAAAGCAAAACAAAAAACATCCCAGGTCCTCAAGAACTTATCTTCTCTGGATGAATAGTTCTAGGGCAAAGGTTTCCCCTTCCTGGCAGATGACTCGGTTGTTATAAACCTTAATGACAGTGATTTGGTACACCTTAAAGCGGCTAGGATTGTGAAACATTTCATTTTAGATGGAGCCTTGGAAAAGGATCACATGTAATAAGTACGTGGAATTGTCAGGATGGTGGTGATAATGCACCAGCTGATTAGGCAGCCCCTGTACCATCAGTAACAAACACTGTCTTATCTGTAAACCTTAGCCACGACAGCACTCTCCTCATGAGGAAATTCTCAGTTTCCAGTTTGGCAGTATTTCATGAATTAATTCTCATAGTCCTCTGAAAGTTTCTAAGCCAATATTATGGTAAATATAAAAAAGGCAGTTGGCTGGGCACCAAGGCTTATGCTTGTAATTCCAACACTTTGGGAGGCCAAGGCGGGAGGATTGTTTGAGGTCAAGAGTTTGAGACCAGCCTGGGCAACATACAGAGACCCTATCTTTAAAAAAAAAAATAGCTGGCATGGTGGCGTGTGCCTGTGACTGCAGCCACTCAGGAAGCTGAGGTGGGAGGTTCCCTTGAGCCCAGGAGTTAGAGGCCGTGGTGAGCTATGATCACACCACTGCACTCCAGCCTGAGCAAGCAAGACACTGTCTCTAAAAACAGAAAGAAAGTAAAATAAAATAAATAAAAATGATAGTTAGTATTGGCTGGCCATGGTGGCTCATGCCTGTAATCCTAGCATTTTGGGAGGCTGAGACCGGTGGATCACTTGAGGCCAGGACTTCATGACCAGCCTGGCCAACATGGTGAAACCTCCATCTCTAAAAAAAAAGAATAAGAAGAAAAGAAGATAGTTAATATCAAAAAAACAAAACAAAAACAGAATACACTTCTCTCCTTGGAAGCTCCAACAGTCCCAAGAAACATCCATTTTCTACTCTGAATCCCCCTCCCATTTGTGTCTTCTTTTGGCAGGTGCTGCCTCTGTGTTATTCTTTCTTCTGGTTTTAGCTTTTTGGATCATTTATAATGACAGTGTAGGATACAAAGGAATAGTGAAGGAAGGGAAAGCTGAAGAATGATGGCCCTGAATGACCAAATGGGAATGTGTACTTGAGATAATGCTCCGGGAGCCCCCAGATTAGTGACATTCATAAGCTATGTGATTGCCAACCTACAAAGCAGCCCACAAAAAAGAAGGAATTCCTGTTAAATAGGGTCCACCGAAACAGACCACTTTCTCCAGGTGTCACACTGGGTTTTTATGTCTTCCAGCTAATAAGTGCTGGAGCTGGGATTTGACTAGGGAGAGAGGAGCTGGGGGACTAAGGGAGACTCATAACTCAAGAGTCCCTGTATTCAGCCGCAGATTGTACAAGAAATGAGAGAGAAATTGTAGCTGCCTTTAAAGACAGTGCAGTCACTGTTGGTTAGTGATAGATACCCCAACGGAATCCAGAGAAGGGAGAAAAAAATCTAGGAACAGCTTCAGGACTCCTTGGGTTATAAGAGAAAAATTTACAAGTTGGCTGAAGCAGATTGGGACTTACTGGCTTGCAAGTTTGAAACTTGGGAAGGCTGGGGCTCAAGCTGGCCCCAGGAATGACAGGAATCAGAAACTTGCATGCCACCAGGACTTCCTCTTGTCCTCTGTTCTCCCGCCTGCACCTCTCTCTGTGTGTTGGCTTTGTTCTATCCAACCCGTTCTCTCTCTGTGGCAGGGGATGTGGCTGTAGGCAGTGCCAGACTGAGGTCCTAACAACTCTGCCACAGACAGGACATGGTTCTTTCTGCCTCCAGCTCCATTTTGGAGCATTGCGGTGAAAGATTTTGCTTGCCATGAATTAGCTATTGGCCAATTTCTTGCGGCCAGGGGTGAGGTGTCATGATTGGCTCAGTTTGGCTCAAGTACTCACCCCTGTGGCCAGGAGGGGGATGGAAACACGGCCTTGGGAACTCAAGATTGAGAGGCCACTGCATTTTGTGTCAGCTACAAATAACTGATCTTGAATGATTTAAAAAATAATAATTTTTGCCTGTAATCCCAGCACTTTGGGAGGCTGAGGTGGGTGGATCACCTGAGGTTAGGAGTTCGAGACCAGCCTGGCCAACATGGCGAAACCCCATCTCTGCTAAAAATACAAAAAATTAGCCAGGTGTGCTGGTGGGCATCTGTAATCCCAGCTACTCAGGAGGCTGAGGCAGGACAATCGCTTGAACCCAGGAGTCGGAGGTTGCAGTGAGCCAAGATTGCACCATTGCACTCCAGCCTGGGCAACAAGAGCAAAACTCCATCTTAAAATAATAATAATTTTTAAAAGGATAAAATAGTGTTTTTAAAGCAGTTATGCTAGAAGGGAGATTCCGTCCCTTAACCAGCTGCCCATGGAACTAGACTCATTGATTATCCTCTTTTCTATTCGAAAAACCCACAGGCGTTAGGATCAGAGCTGGGAGAGTGACTTTCTCCAAGGTACTCTTCTGCTAGACATGATCGGCCCTGACTATCAGAATCCCATCCTTTGCTTCCCTCACAAACCCTCACTCAAGACTGCACTATTCTTGAAAACTTCAGGGAAAGAGAAAGCAATTAATGGCCCCCCAAAGTTAGTGATTTCTGAGATATGCCCCAAATAGTTACTCTTTAGAGATGTTTTCCTAATTCATTAAAGGAAATGAAAGACTGCTACTCTACTTCGCATTTGAATTTCTTATGCTTAATCACAAATAGCTCCTTCCAAGTGATTCTTTAAAGAGATAAAGGGTCTTGCTATGTTGCCCAGGCTGGAGTGCAGTGGCTACTCACAGGCACAATCATAGTGCACTGTGGCCTTGAACTGGGCTCAGGTGATCCTCCTGCCTAAAACTCTGGAGAAGTTGAGACTACAGGTGTATGCCACCATGCCTGGCCCATTTGGTCTTAAAAACAGCAGACGTTAAGACTTGTAGAAATAAAAAAATTACTTAATTTAGCATTAAAGGGAGACTTAGTAGACAGAAAGAATATACCCAAATGGAAAAAAAAAACCCTAATTATTCAAAAATTCTAATGATAGTTGAGAAGAAAACAATAATTACAAATAAAGGAAAAAAAGAAATAAATATTTTACTTTTTGTAGATTTTACGAATCTGTCATTGGAAAATTCAAAGGGATCTATCAAAAATTATCAGAGGTAATAAGTTCTCCTAAATGCACATATGAAATAAATCTGCAAGATTTATTATTTGTACATGTGAATGTCATAATGCTAAAATATACAATGCTAAGAAAAGATTCCTTTTTTTTTGTTTGTACAAATATTGAATTACTGAGAATTAACTCAGGACACAAAACATTTAAGGAAATCATAAAATCCTAACATGAAAGATAAAAGAGGACAAGAATAAATGGACAGATATATGCGATTGCCAATTGAGAACTGTAAGTAAAGAAGACAGTAATTCTTGACTAAATATAACACATAGGTTTTTGCATGATTGATGCATTACCAGTTGAAGTTATAGCAGAATAGAAAATAGAAATTGACAATTGGGGAGTCACCTGGAGGACTAAAGGACTCAATATGAAATAGTAAATATGTATACATTTATGTAAAATTGCTCTGTCAAATTTGAAACATTTTAGAAAGTAATAAAAACCAAAACAGTATAGCATTGGGTTAAAAGAGGATAAACTGACCAGAGGAGTCTATTCTATTGTACATATATTAGAAAATGAATGTAAGGCAAAATAGAAGCAATATGACAACTGGAGAGAGAGGCTATGGCGCTCAGCTTGCCTCTGCCTCCCTGCCTCCAGGTCTGAGCTGCTTTCATGAGCTTGGGTGCTAAGTGACTTAGGGCCTGCCAGGTTTCTCTCTTCTCTACACACACGTCAAAAAGTGCAGATCGGTGTGTTGTTGGATCTTGCATCTGGCTGGAGAATGGTATTATCTCAGGATTTTGGAGCAGGCTTCAGTTTGCAGGCCCAGTTGCATGCTCCAGCTCAGCTTCATCACAGGGTTGCACTCAAGGTATTGGGCACCAACTCAGTCCTCTCAAACCAGTACTTTCTTATTTGCTATTTCTTGTAGCAAATTTTTTGGGAGTCTCAAGCAGAAGGGAAGGATTGAATGGACATGGCTGACAAGTTGCTTGCTGGCTTTTTTTTTTTTTGGTGATCTAATTCTCAACTTTTATTAGAATGGTTCAATGTTGCTGTATCATTAGCTCCTCCAAAATAACACTAGAAAAGCATCCTTTTACAGAGTGTTATAAACCTTAAGATGTGTTTTATAATAGATTTGAATAATCATTTGATGTTAGGGCAATGGGCTAGAGTTGCTTTCTTAACTGTGTGAAAGGAAAATAAAATCCTGGGACCCCAAAGTCACTAAGCTAAAGTGAAAAGTTAAGCTTGGGAACTGGGTCATGCAAAAACTGCCTTCTGTTTGTTCCTAAACAGATAGCTGTAATTTCACATACTTATGTAAAATGTAGATCTACTGAGCATGAAACAAATGCATAATTGACTTTCCCCACTCCTCTCTTTTCACATGTAAAATGTGGATTCAGTGAGCCTTAATCAAAGCCTTACAAGAATGGGACCACTTGTCTCATTACCTATCCTCCCTTTTTCTTTCCACTTTCCTTTCCTGCCTGCTCTTTCCCTTTAAATATTGAAGTCCTCAAAACCCTTATTGGAAAAAGCACAAGCTGCAGATCCTACTGTGACTTGTGTTTCTTTTTCCCAGGCACATTCTCAGCCTTGGCAAAATAAACCTCAAAATTGATTGAGATCTGTGTCAGACAACTTTTTGGTTTACAACTGCAATACAATAAAAACTCACTACATATTATTCTCAAGTCATTGCTTAATAGAGATGATTGGGGTAAGTGAATATCAGGAGAGAGAAAAATTAATTAGATGTATGCTTACTCTATATAACACAATGAATTTGAAACCGTTCAGATGGCTAAATGTTTAAAAATATGTGAAAAACTGGAAGAAAACAGAATAACATATGAACATATGTTTCCTTAGCCTAGGCAGTAAAATTGAGGTTTTAGAGTATTAAGTAATATTCTTCTGTCCTTTGCCTCCACCTGCTCTGTGAGACCTTCCACCACTCACAAGGGCTCCATCATAGTTTCTGGAATTTCAGCAGTATTCTCACATAGGCTCAAAAACATGTTCTCTCAGCTACATGTGGCATCCACCATTACCCTCTGTGGCTCAGCTCCCACCAGTGTTTCTCTGCTGTTATGGGTGGCATAGTGAATGGTGCAGAATATGCCACCCCAAAATGTGCCACTTTGGTATAAGGATTATTTTGAGCTAAAGGCAGTTGAGAAGAATCAGATACAAGAAAAGCTCTGTTCCCTCCCCGCTATTAGTCTAAAAGCAGGACATCAATTTACAAAGATGTCCCTCCTTCCCTCTCTACCAGGAAGGGCAAAGGTTGGTCACTGGAGACACAGTTAGGCCATTATCAGCCTGGGGAGGGCACCAGAGGAATCTACGTAACAAACTTTACTATTTAGCCTCTATTTAACATGAATTTTCTATATCATTGGCTTCCCACAACTGCTGCACTTACAGGCTTAATTAACATCCTTTCCTTTTGCCTTGTCATTTTTCTAAAAATGTACTAATTCTTTGTTGAAGATGCTATATAAGCTGGAGATCTAAGCCACCTCTTTGAGGGTTACTCTGTCCTTGAGTTTTCTCTCATGTACATTTGAAATGTACATGTTCATAAACTTCTGCTTGTTTTTCTCTTGTTAATCTGTCTTTTGATACAGGGGGCCCAGCTGAGAACTCAGAAGGGTAAAGAAAAATATTTTCTCCACTATAATTGCGTTTCCCCAAATTCAAATGCTGAAGTCTTAGCCTCTAGTACCTCAGAATGTGATCTTACTTGGAAACAGAGTCCTTGTAGATGTAATTAATTAAGATGAGGTCATACTAGAGTAGGGTGGGCCCCTAATATGAGTGGCGTCTTATAGAAGGGGGCATTGGGACACAGACATGCATACAAGGGGAACATCATGTGAAGATGAGGGAGAGATCACGGTGAAGCTTCTATATGCCAAGGGACACCAAAGACTGCAGCAAACACCATAGGTGAGAGGCATGAAACAGATTCCCTCTCACAGCCCCCTCAGAAGGAAACAACACTTAATCTTGACACCTTAATCTTGGTCTTCTGGCCCCCAGAACTGAGAGACAGTAAATTCCTGTTGTGTGAGCCACCCAGTTTGTGGCATTTTGTTACAGCAGCCCTAGGAAACTAAGACACCTGCCAAGACCTTTCCAAAATGCAAGTGCCACAAGGGCAGAGACCAAGTGTGTCTTATTTGTCACTATGTTGCCAGAGTTTAGCCCAGAGTCTGGCATACCGTGCTCAGTCAGCCTTGATAGCTAACAATAGCCTAATCCTCACCCGGGGCCAGTGCCCACAGATCTGGCAGTGCAGCTGTGTCGTGGTGGATAATCTGTGATTGTGCCGGGGACGTGGCTGTCATGAGGGTGTTTTTCAGTGGAGGGTCACTACTGCTTGTGCTGCTGCTGTTGGTGGCCAGGGCTGCAGCCTAGGTGAAGCTGGGTGCTGCTGGATGCAGCTGGTATGCTGGAGCTGTCCCATGTTCCCTGAAACAATGCTAAGTTTTGTGACAAACGGAAGAGAACTCGTTTCTTCAAAGCAGTATTACCAGTGTTGCATGGAAAGCTTATATAAGAGTAATTTCTTTGCTTTTCCCTTTACATTTCACTGTTTCCCTAAGACTTAGATATGAGTCCATGAAACCTGCCTAGAGGAAAACTATCAGACTCACTAATGATGTGCAGAACTCAAAATTTCACCTCGCATCCAAGGAACCTGGCGCTGCTCTTTTAACAAATTGTGAGGTCTGATCATTGGCCCCTCAGGTGGCGTTCCCTCAGTAGGTGCCCTAGTGACCATTACTGGCAGTCTCCTGCTGGGCCGATCTCACTGACATTCTAGACTTGCTCCATTATGTCTGATTCCCCAGGTGAGAACTACCCAAGTGAAGCTGTCATCCCAACTCACATTTGAGCACTCAAGTTTGCTCTCATACGGTGGGACTGCAGTATAACTTCTGTTTACAATGTCACCAAGAAATTATTTTCAGTCTCTACTGCTGAATGCAATTGCACAATCAATTTCATTCATTCATTCATCCATTTATTCAAGAAGATTTTATGAATACATTCATTCAACAAAAAGTTTTATTCATACATTTGTTCAACAAATGTATGAATGGTGAGCCACTTGGTTTGTGGCATTCACCATTTCAAATTTCAAAATTCAAAATTTACCCAGTTTCAAGTGGAAAAGGTTTGGTTCTTAAAATGGCAAGACTTGTCACCTAGATCATTCATTTTCAAATGGCAGTGAATGAATAGTTCTTTTGTATCTCAACCTACTAGAAATAGACTATGTTAGTTGACTGACTGATTTCACTGGCCTGTATTTGGGTTTAGAATCTCATAGAATGCCTATGTATGTTAACAACATATCAAGTGACCCAATGCGTTCGGAGGTTTATGGAAAGCATCCAACATTCTTACTCAGGTATTTCTTATCTGTATCATTTTATCGGCAGCCCCTGTCCTTTCCTTTTAGACAGTAAACAGAAAAAGAAGGACTTACAAATCTTTCAGAAAGAAAAAGAGTGTGTCTCTGGAAATATAGGTTATTGCTATCTTTTTAAAAGATTCAATCTAAAAATTTAATTTTTCTCCTTCTGTTCAAATCCAATTGTCCATCTGCTTTGCATTCCCTTGCTTCCCTGTGGCTTACTTTACACCTTTTCCCGGGTTTATTAACACTTGTCATTCAGTCATCTGGCCTCCCAAATCAGCTGCAGCCGCAGTCTAATTTAACAGTTAAATGACTGGCTATTCCCCTGGCTTTCATGTGGGCTAATTTGAACAATCTGCAGTCGTCTGTTTAGTTTATTTTAATTTTCAGCCTTCTGTGGATGTTATCTCCTAGAGCAGCAGAGCACGTTTTTGTTTTTGAGCTCAGAGCAACAGATGCTCTCCTAATTTTCCCATGGAGAAGGCAACCAGGAAAACTAGAACCGCGCAGTTCTGGGGGCTGGGGGATTCTGCACCACTAGCATGGGCTTCTGCTACTGCGGCGTAGATTTCTCTGACTTCGTTTCCACTTTGAATATTGAAAACACAAAGTGAAGAGAGGCATATTCTTTTATTTATTTTTATTTTTGAGACAGGGTCTCACTCTGTCACCCAGGTTGGAGTGCAGTGGCGTCATCTCGGCTCACTGCAACCTCTGCCTCCCAGGCTCAAGCAATCCTGTCACCTCAGCCCCCCAAGTAGCTGGAACCACAGGTGTGCACCACCATGCCCAGCTAATTTTTTGTATTTTTGGTAGAGATGGGGTTTCACCATGTTGCCCAGGCTGGTCTTGAACTCCTGAACTCAAGTGATCCACCCACCTCGGCCATCCAAAGTGCTGGGATTACAGGCGTAAACCACCTCGCCCAACCAAATTCTCCTTTAAATATGAGATGTTAGTATAAAACTATTCTAGAACTCATGGTAAGACACTAGGTTTCAGGATTCTTGAGGTTTCTTATTCATCTTTACATACCTAACAGCACCCCCAACCCACTTCCCACTACCTGGGAGTACTCAGTAAATATTTGTGAAATTGAGTGGAACAGATTAGCATATTCAAAGGCATGGTAAAAATAAATACAAACATGTTTTCTTTTTATTATTTTTATTTTTTTTTGAGATGGAGTTTCACTCTGTCACCCCCAGTGGTGCAACCTCGGCTCACTGCAACCTCCACTTCCAGGACCTAAGCCATTCTCCTGCCTCAGCCTCCCAAGTAGCCGGCACTACAGGCATGCACCACCAGGCCCAGCTAATTTTTGTATTTTTAGTAAAGACAGGGTTTCACCATGTTGGCCAGGCTGGTCTCGAACTCCTGACCTCAGGTAATCCACCTGCCTCGGCCTCCCAAAGTGCTGGGAGTACAGGCATGAGCCACCATGCCCGGCCGCATATTTTATTTTTTAAGAAGAAGCTTTATAGCAGAGATAATATCTCATTTGTATTATTATAATTATCAGCTAGTTAGGACTAAATAATATTTATTTTCAAATATAATTGTGCCATTTTCCCTCTTTTCCGAATGGCAGTCCTTCTGTTTGACATAAAATATTGGGAAATAAGCAAAACACATCACTCCAAATTCTAAATCCTCATGAAATCTGAACTAAAAGACAATAAACTTACAGCAAAAAGACAACAGTTTTCTATAATCCAGAATTCATTTTCTTATATAGCTTACATTTTGTTTAAAATTGATATTATAATTTGATATTTGTGCAGACTTAGCTAGTTTCCTAGTTGCCATAGGCTTTGGCTCTGACTATGACCTTTGTCTAAGGCACCCGAGCACCTTGAAAGGGCAACAGGGTGTGATCAGCATTCTCAGCTGTAAAACTTATTTCTCTGTGGAACAATACTGGTTATTGATTCAAAGCTGATGAGGGTGGAGGAAAAGTGTGTGGAATACAGAGGTTTGAGAAAGGGAAAATGGCCCGTCTACAAAGCTGATTTGAGAAAATCCTGCAAATTTACCATTCATCTATTCAAAAAAATCATTGAGCACCTTCTACGTGACAGGTACCATTCTAAGCACTGGAGAGACAAGAGAGAACAAAACAGTAGATTTTGAAAGTGTTAGAAAAAGCATTACATACATGTACATAAGAGAGAGTGCCTGGGTAGTTACTGTATTTTGGGAAGTCCAATCAAACCTCCTGAAGGTGATAATTAAGGGAAAATCCAAATAAATTACAGCATGAGTGTGGGAGATACTGAGGAATAAAATGAAAATAGACATTCTTTTCAATTTTTTTTTTTACTTTTATTCCAACATTGCTTTATTTTATTATTATTTTTATTTCAATAGTCTTTGGGGTACAGGTGGTTTTTGGTTCCATGGAGAAGTTATTTAGTGGTGATTTCTGAGATTTTAGTGCAACCGTCACATGAGCAGTGTACACTGTACTCAATATGTAGTCTTTTATCCCTCACCCCCTCCCACTCTCCCCACACCAAGTCCCCAAAATCTATTATATCACCTTTAGGCCTTTTCGTCCTCATAGCTTAGCTCCCATTTATAACTGAGAATATATGATACTTGGTTTTCCATTCCTGAGTTACTACACTAGAATAATGGTATCCAGCTCCATCCAAGTTGCTACAAAAGATATTATTTCATTCCTTTTTATGGCTGACTAGTATCCATGGTGTATATACACCACATTCTCTTTATCCACTCATCAGTTGTGAATTGTGCTGCTACAAACATGCATGTGCATGTGTCTTTTTCATGTAATGACTTATTTTCCTGTGGGTGGATACCCAGTAGTGGAATTGCTGGATCAAATGGTAGTTCTACTTTTAGTTCTTTGAGGAATCATGCTGTTTCCCATAGTGGTTGTACTAGTTTACATTCCCACCAACAGTGTAAAAGTGTTCCCTTATCACCACAGACACACCAACAACTATTATTTTTTGAATTTTAAATTATGGCCATTCTTGCAGGAGTAAGGTGGTATCTCATTGTGGTTTTAATTTGGATTTCCCTGATGATTAATGATGCTGAGTATTTTTTTTTCATATGTTTGTTGGCTGCTTGTATATCATCTCTTGAGAAATGTCTCTTCATGTCCTTTGCCCCCTTTTGGATGGGATTGTTTTTTCCTGTTGATTTGTTTGAGTTCCTTGTAGAATCTGGATACTGGTCCTTTGTGGGATGCACAGTTTGCAAATATTGTTTCCCACTCTGTGGGTTGTCTGTTTACTCTGCTGACTATCACTCTTGCTATGCAGAAGCTTTTTATTTAATTAGGTCCCATTTATTTATTTTTGTTTTTGTTGCATTTGCTTTTGGGGTCTCAGTCAGGAATTCTTTGCCTAAGCCAATGTCCAGAAGAGTTTTTCTGATGTTATCTTCTAGAATTTTTATGGTTTCAGGTCTTAGATTTAAGTCTCTGATCCATGTTGAGTTGATTTTTGTGTAAGGTGAGAGATGAGGATTCAGTTTCATTATTCTACACGTGGCTTGCCAGTTTTCCCAGTACCATTTATCGAATAGGGTGTCCTTTCCCCAAATTATGTTTTCGTATGCTTTGTTGAAGATCAGTTGGTTGTTAAGTATTTGACTTTATTTATGGGTTCTCTATTCTGTTCCATTGATCTACGTGCCTATTTTTATACCAATACCATGTTGGTTTTTTTTTGTTTTGTTTCTTGTTTTTTGTTTTGTTTTAAGACACAGTCTCGCTCTGTTTTATACCAATACCATGCTGTTTTTTTTTGTTTTGTTTTGTTTTTTGTTTTGAGACAGAGTCTCGCTCTGTCACCCAGGCTGGAGTGCAGTGCATGATCTTGGCTCACTGCAAACCTCTGCCTCCCGGGTTCAAGCCGTTTTCCTGCCTTAGCCTCCCGAGTAGCTGGGATTACAGGCACCCGCCACCATGGCTGGCTAATTTTTGTATTTTTAGTAGAGATAGGGTTTCTCCATGTTGGCCAGGCTGGTCTTGAACTCCTCGACCTCCCAAAGTGATGGAATTACAGGTGTGAGTCACTGTGCCGGCCAGTACCATGCTGTTTTGGTAACTATAGCCTCTTTACAAATAGTTTCTAACAAGTTCTTGAAATGTGCATTCAAGAGGAGGTGTTGAAAGCTAAAATCCTACTCTTGGAAACTTCTCCTCCTTTCCCACCTGTGTAATATCTTCCTCTTCTGAATAATATCCCCTTTTTGGTACTTTCTGTTAGTGCCCTCTCAACATTTTGCTTATGCTTTGATCATAGCACCTAGATCACTTTGAGGCACTAATTCCTTTCCACGTCTATTCCTTTGCTCTCTACTATAAGTCCCTTAAGGACAAGCTTTGTGTCTCTCATTTTTTGTTTTGTCCATGGCTGGCAGTATCTGACACGGAGTAAGAATTTAATAAATGTATGTTCAATAAATATATTTGTCTCATCCCACAACTAGGCAAAAGGGCAGATATTGTATCACATGTATTTTTGTGTCCCCCTGAGTGGTTGGCATCAAGAGGGACAGAGTTAGTAGTGGATAAAGATTTGCCCATTTCAAGTTCTTAAACAGATGAAAGCACCCCGAAGTCCTGGCTCAAGCTATACTTGGTCTTTGAACCTCTGTTGAAAAGATACAATGGAAAGATGGGGAACAGCCAAGGTTAGAGAGAGATTTACACAATAAAGAGAGTCAGATTTTTCAGGGTGTTTTTTGGGATTTTCCAGTAGATCAAAGTTGGACATGGTGCTGGATAAAAGGGTGGGAGTGAGAAGAAAAGGGGAATTTAGGGTAGGAGGTTGATGTATTGGACACAAGATATTTGTGAAAAAGTTCAAATGATGTTCTCAAGGATAAAAAAATGTTTCCAATAAAAGGCAAACACATTTTTATACCAGAAAATGATGACACAGTAATTGTTCTGGTTAGGCTTTTTGTTTTCTTGCTAGTATTACATCACCCAGTCACACAAGCGTGGTGAGCAGGGGACAATAAAAATAAGTTATTAATGCACTATTAACTCAGCGTGCTCTCACCTATTAATAAGACATTGATGTCTCCTCTTATGCATGTCCCATTGAAAAGCACTTTCTCATTACCTCCAAGCGGCATACACAAAATGGATTTTTTAATATACTCATGTCTGTGGATGCTTGGTATAAAGACTTGTTTAAATGGTCAAAGATATCCTATTTAAGAAACAGGAAACACTTACATTGCACATTATCAACATTAGAATAGAATCTCATTATCCATTAGCTGGTATTTGTGCGATTTATAACTCACTTTAGATTGAGTTTTGCAGAATTTCATGATCTTTGCCACATCATCAGCTGAAAACGTAGGTACTGTGTCTTTGTTCGTCAGTGTGATATTATTAGCTAGGATGATGGCCCTGTGTTTTCTAAGCTGTAGAAATATTTTAAGAGCTGCTGCTAATTAACTATTAAATAAATGCTTGGATGAAGTTATCTTCATAACAGATAAGCTACTTGGAAATTGTTTTCAGTAAAATGGAATGAGTTGAATTTTCTTTGTATTTTTGTTAACCTTTGCCTGTCTTCTCTAAATCTCAGACACGGCACTATACTGTGTATTGTTTTTAGATCTGAGCTCTCTTAAAGCTTAAAGAAGGAACTGGTAAAAAGATTGCTGTGAAATGGTCTATGAGAATTAGAGGTCTTCAATACTGATGTTCCCTCTGCTTTGAGGCAAATCTAGCAGAATGCATGTGGTTGTTAACACAGGAAGAGAAAGAAACCTAATAGAGGCAAATGTTTCAAAATTTACAGAGTGAATCACATTATAATTTACAGAGAATTATATATTCAGTAAGTCAAATACTTTTTAAAAAAATCATTTTGAATGAGAAAAGAAAAACTAAAAAAAGCTAGGAAAAGTGAGTGCCTTGTATTTTTTTTTTTTTTTTCATTTTTGAGATGGAGTCTTGCTCTGTTGCCCAGACTGGAGCGCAGTGGCGTGATCTTGGCTCACTGCAAGCTCCACCTCCTGGATTCACGCCATTCTCCTGCCTCAGCCTCTGGAGTAGCTGGGACTACAGGAACCCGCCACCATGCCTGGCTAATTTTTTGTATTTTTAGTAGAGACGGGGTTTCACCGTGTTAGCCAGGATGGTCTCGATCTCCTGACCTCGTGATCTGCCTGCCTGGGCCTCCCAAAGTGCTGGGATTACAGGCGTGAGCCACCGCGCCTGGCCAGTGCCTTGTATTTTTCTTAAAGCTATGACAGATTATTTCATTGGATTGAAAATTAAATGTAAGCCTCAATTTTAAGTACAAAAATGATTTCTTAAATAGGTAAATACAGGTATCTTAAGACATTTAGCACTTTTGGCAAACATTTATCTTCCTTTTTAAAAACACTACTTAAAGAAAAGTTTCTTTTCAAAAACAGAATTTAAATGTGCAATTTGCTTAAATTCACCAAGCCAATGACATAAATATTTATTGGGAGGGACAGATTGAGGGGCAGGTGGGACAGCCTTGGGAGAACAGGACAGTGATAAATGAGACATAGGAGTTTACAATTCAGTGGCAAAAGGAGAAGCCTTCTGGAGGAAACCCATTCACCTTCTAGAGGGGAATGGCCCTGTGGTACTGATACAAGGACAGGCACGCTGGTTCAAACAACATTGATGACGGCACTGGGACTAGGCATTATGGGCAGGAGACGAGGAGAAAGAGGTTGCTATATAGGCTTGGAGGAGAAAAGAGAGAAAGTTGTTTAATTTAAATCCACCAACCAACCCATGCACTCCTCCACCCACTCACCCATCAAATAACCAATAGATATTACCGCATATAGACTGCAGACAAATTGCTGTGCTGGTTCCTGTGAGGGAGATGGAAAGGCGAATAAGACCCCGTTCCTGACCTCAGAAAAATAATCTAAATGCCAGCTCTTTCCTCCAGTGAAAAGGTCAGTCCTTCTTGGTTCATTATCTTGCCAATTTACATGACAAACAATGACAAAGAATTTCCTTCCCTCTTTCTGCCAATATATAAGACTTGTCATTTTTAATGGTTTTCTGTTTTTCCTTTGGGTTTAACTTTCCTCTTTCAAAGAAATGAAAGCCTGGATCTTGCTTCTTAAAGGCAATTTTATTTCTTTGATACTGTTCCCAAGACTCTGCTTAAGCTTTTTAAAGTCAAAGAAAGTTAGGCATGGATTATCCTATATAGAAAGGTATATTGACTCATTAACTACCCTTTGTGGAATACCACACATTTTTTTTTCCCTCTAAGGTGTTTAATACCTTGTTGCATTCCATTCATGAAGGTTGTGGTGATAAGAGTCATTGATATAAATATGTTTTAGGCAGAAAGTGTAGAACAGTGAAAAAATAAATTAAAAACTGCATATTTGCCTGGAGCTAAGGCTAAAGAAATCAGCTTCATTATTTTTTGTTGCTTAGTTGGTCTTATGGGTAAGTCTGTTTATACCACATATCATTCTTGTCCACTTCCAGAGATTTCAAAGGAAATTCCTAATTAAGAGGATCTAGCTCCAATTATGAAAACTATGTTCCTGTTTTTAGATGTTTCCTTCAATGTGGAAGACCAAGTAGATTTGTGGTTGCTGCTTGTATGCTTGGGGGTCGGGGCGGGGGTCATTCATCGTAGTCACATGACTAGCTCCTACTCACTGGCATAAGTTTAAATTCTGGAACTCCAGATAAATTTGACAAAATGATTGGTGCTCGAAAAGTAGATCCTGAGCTTCACTAAAATTTGTCGTGGGTGCCTGGGTCTCAGCTCTGGCTGTCTGGAAAGTTTCTCTAATCTCTGGATAGGCCTTGTCAAAAAATTCATTCAATCAAGTCCCTAGGCTGCACACAGAAAGGAGACCCTGGGCCTGGCCCACGAAACCGTTTTCTCCTAGGCCTCCTGGCCTCTGATGGGAGGGGCTGACTTGAAGACCTCTGACATGCCCTGGAGACATTTTCCCCATTGTCTTTGGGAATAACATTCTGGTGCTTGTTACTTATGCAAATTTTTGTAGCTGGCTTGAATTTCTCCTCAAAAATTGGGTTTTTCTTTTCTATCACATTGTCAGGCTGCAAATTTTCCAAACTGTTATGCTCTGCTTCCCTTATAAAGCTGAATGCCTTTAACAGCACTCAAGTTACCTCTTGAATGCTTTGCTCCTTTGAAATTTCTTCTGCCAGATACCCAAAATCATTTCTCTCAAGTTCAAAGTTCCACAGATCTCTAGGGCAGGGGTAAAATGCCGCCAGTCTCTTTGCTAAGACATAAAAAAAGTCAGCTTTGTTCCAGTTCCCAACAAGTTCCTCATCTCCATCTGAGACCACCTCAGCCTGGACCTTATTGTCCATATCGCTATCAGGCTTTTGGTCAAAGCCATTCAACAAGTTTCTAGGAAGTTCCAAACTTTCCCACATGTTCCTGTCTTCTCCTGAGCCCTCCAAACTTTTCCAACCTCTGCCTGTTACCCAGTTTCAAAGTTGCTTCCACATTTTCGGGTATCTTTTCAGCAATGCCCCACTCTACTGGTACCAATTTACTGTATTAGTCCATTTTCATGCTGTTGATAAAGACATACCTGAGACTGGGAAGAAAAAGAGGTTTAATTGGACTTACAGCTCTACATGGCTGGGGAGGCCTCAGAATCATGGCAGGAGGTGAAAGGCACTTCTTATATGGCAGTGGCAAGAGAAAATGAGGAGGATGCGGAAGTGGACTACAGGCATATGCCACCAGGCCTGGCTAATTTTTGTATTTTTAGTAGTCACGGGGTTTCACTGTGGTGCCAGACTGGTCTTGAACTCCTGACCTCAGGTGATCCACCCACCGCAGCCTCCCAAATTGCTGTGTTTATATGTGTGAGCCACTGTGCCCGGCCCTGGATACTATTATTCTAAATGAAGTAACTGAGAAATGCAAAACCAAACATCATATCCTCTCGCTCATATGTGGGAGCTGAGCTATAAGGATGCAAAGGCATAAGAATGATACATTGGACTTTGGGGACTCAGGAGAAAGGGTCGGGGGCAGGGAGGGATAAAGACTACACATTGGGTACAGCGTATACTGTTCAAGTGCTGGGTGCACTAAAATCTCAGAAATCACCACTAATGAACTTATTCATGTAGCCAAACACAACCTGATCCCCAAAAAACCTACTGAAATAAAAAATAAAAAATAAAAAATAAATAAAAAAAAATCCCCACCAAGATGGCCTACATTCCTACAGTCAACATGGAGGCAATGAATATTCACTGCAAACCCATGGCAGACACTGCTGGTTGCCTGTCCAATATCTGATCTCCTCTTCTTCCTTGCTCATAGAGAGTCTCTATTAGTTCAGGGTTAGAAATAACACAGCAATGCAACTTGTGCAACTGGGTGGTCATGTGACATAGTTTTGCCCAATTGGATATCTATGGGTGGCGTTTCTGAGGAATATATTTCCTTATTAAAAAGGGACAGATTCACCTGTAATCCCAGCACTTTGGAAGGCCAAGTGGGGTGGAATCACTTGAGCTCAGGATTTTGAGACCAGCCTGGCCGACATGGCGAAACTCCATCTCTACTAAAAATACAAAGATTAGTCAGGCATGGTGGCGCATACCTGTAATCCCAGCTACTCTGGAGGCTGAGGCAGGAGAATCACTTGAACCCAGGAGGCAGAGGTTGCAGTGAGCCGAGATTGTGCCACTGAATTGTTTTTGCCTCTTGACACTTCCAACCATTCTTTCTCTTGGAAGTCAGTAAAAATGCTTGTATGTACTGGGTCCATATGATGATGATAGTGAGGATTAAAGCCACTGGTTAGGGTAGTGCAGCAGTAGAGCTGAAGGGTCCTGGTTCCTGGATGACCCACTTGAGCAGCTGCAAAAGTTGTAACTTGCCTTTTTGGAGCTTCTTGTTATTCAAAAGAACACATCCCTACTTGACAAAGCCATAGTAGCTGGGTTTTAGTTCTGTGTGGCCAAAAACGATCCTAATTGGTGGATGGCCTGAAATGCAACACACCCAAAGCTGAGGAAGCATCTCCTTCATGCTGCTTCTCTGTTTCTTTTCTATCCAGTTGCCCAAGTGGACAGCCTGGACGCCATCCTCACTCCTGCTCCTCCCTCATTGCTGTTAGCTGTGACACCTGTTGTGCTGCTGCCACGGAAGGTGCTCTGAGCACAACCTCTGCTACCCAGCCACTGCTACCCACTGAGTGCAACCTCTAAAGCTCCTGGCAGGCAATTGCCAGAGCTTCTGACTTTGAGGAAATCCCTGCTTGCAGTATTTGGGTGCTGCAGAATCCAGTGTGGCTGGGTGGAGAGAGGGATACTCTGGTTCAGGGCCACACTCTTGGTAGCTCCTTACCGAGCTTGTCTGCGGATGGAGTCTGTGTAACAGAGCCTCTGTTTCATCCTTTTGTGCAAAGAGGATCTGGCAGGGATTCTGGCTTGAGCACTCTCGGTCTATCTGAGCTGCTATAACAAAATACCATACCCGAGTTTATTTCTAAGTTCTAGAGGTTGGGAAGTTCAAGATCAAGGCACTAGCAGATTTGGTGTCTAGTGAAGGTGTATTTCTTCACAGATGGCACCTCTTGCTTTGTTCTCACATGGCAGAAGGGGCTAGCTTGCCCTCTGGGGTCTCTTCTAAGGACACTGATTACGTTCATTAGGGCTTTGCCCTCATGACCAAATCATCTTCCAAAGGCCCTACCTGCTAATACCATCACATCAGTGATTAGTTTTCAACATATGAATTTTGTTGGGACACAGCAAGTGCTATGGTTTGTCATAAAATTCATATTCTATTGTTTCTTTTTATACCTAGAAGCCCTTAAAATACTATGAGAATATTAATCTTTTACTTTCCTTTCCCGTATTGTATTAGGAGGGGGAGTGAAAAAAGTTTGAGAGACTCGCAGGCATTTGGGCTATGGGAGGTTTAGGCACCGGCTCTCAAAGATAAACACTAGCTGCCATGTTTGATGAGTTGCCAAACCCTTTCAGTTTCACCTCAAACACACTGCTCTACTTGTTCCATTTCTCTACATCCCCACAGGCGGTGCTCCACCCAGCTCCTCTCATCCCTTGCATGAATTCCTATGGCTTCCTGATTGACCTCTCAGCACCCAGGTCTGCCTTCTTTCAGTCTGTTTTCCACCTTGCATTCACAGCAGTCCTATCTGTTCATGTCACATCATCGCACTTTCAATGACAAAGTTTCTCTGATGCTTTCAGGATGAAAGAACAGACTCCCACATCTGCCTTGCGGTTGATCTTTGTGGAAAGGCTCCTTCCTGCCACTTCATTTCTCACCAGTGTTCTTTATTTGCTACCTTCCAGTCCTACTGGACAATTTCTGTAAGCAACGTGTGCTCTCTTGGATCTTTAGGACTCTGCAAATACAGTTGGTCCCCCATGTCTGTGGGTTGCACATCCACAAATTCAACCAACCACTGATGGAAAACATCTGAAAAAACTCCACGAAATAACAATTCAATAAAAAAATAAATAAAAATATATGATAAGAACTATTTATGTAACATTTACATTGTATTAGGTATTATAAGTAATCTAAAGATAATTTAAAGTATATAGGTGGATGTGCATAGGCTATATACAAATATACTACATTGTTTTATACCAGAGACTCAGATGTTGGTATCCCCAGTGGTCCTGGAACTAAGGGATGATGGTATTGTATTATTCCCTTGAATACCAGCCACCTTCTCCTGCCTCTTCTTTATCTTCCTAATTCCGTCTTATCCCTTCAGATTCCTACTTAGACACCACTTCTTTCAGGACGCCCTCTCTGAGCTCTAAGACACAGTGAGGTGTCCCACCCTGCAACTGTGAGCTCTCGGAGCACGTTGTATATATCCCCTCATAAGAGCAAGGACCCTGCGTCAGAAAGACAGGTTTCAATCTGGGATTGGCCATTTACTTGCTATGTGATCTTGGGTGGGTTATCCTTTTTAGACGCAGTTTTCCTATCTATAGAAATGGAAAAAACAGGCCGGGTGCGGTGGCTCACGCCTGTAATTTCAGCACTTTGGGAGGCTGAGGGTGGCAGATCACCTGAGATCGGGAGTTTGAGACCAGCCTGACCAACATGGAGAAATCCCATCTCTATTAAAAATACAAAATTAGCCAGGCACGGTGGTGCATGCCTGTAATCCCAGCTAGTCAGGAGGCTGAGTCAGGAGAATCGCTTGAATCCAGGAGGTGGAGGTTGCAGTGAACCGAGATTGCACCATTGCACTCCAGCCTGGGTGACAAGAGCAAAACTCCATCTCAAGAAAAAAAAAAAAAAAAAAAAAAAAAGAACAACAGTAGTAGCTACCTCTTAGTATTGCTGTGTAAATTAAATGAAATAATGCATGTGATTTCCTATGGATGATATAGTGGTACTGGGGAGAAGAAGTCACAGTGGAGACAGGAAATGCCCCTATGCACCTCTCAGGTGGTGCCTGTTCACAGGACTAGCTGTCTAACCAAAGCTTGTGTCCAGGAGCTCCTGGCAGTGATGACTAATGGGAAGTGAGCCTGCGGCCATGGCAGGCCTGGGTGCTATGGCCAGGGCTGAGAATCAGAGAAGAACTGTGTTAGTCAACATAGGCACAAATGAAACACGCCTTCCCTGAAACATTCTGGGGAAGTCTCTTAGGAGCACACCAGGGCATGGGGAACTGGCGGATAAACAATCTGTTGATATTAAAAAATAACTTCTAACCTGTCTTCTGCATTCGGTGGATCTGGTATTTACTGAAGAGTAAATTTTTACTGTTTGGAAATGATGTTAGGCACTTCCCCCAAATTACTTCAATGAATGAACCCATACAACCACACACCAGCTGCCCTTCCTTCCTCCATCTGCCTAGGAGACCGACAGAATTTCTCCAATGCTGTTTACCCCGGCAGATCTAATCAGATTACAGAATGTTTTAAACCACCACAATGAGCTAGCTGGAGATAGAATAAAAGAGAAAAAAGGGAATTCAAGGAAATGTGAAATTTGGGCTAAGTCTAAGTAAAAATACAAGAAGTCCCAGGGTATGAGCAGAAACCTAGAACAGAGGCAGAGTGGTAGAGAGGATCCTTTCTTTCTGTGAACAATAAGTTGGGAGAACACCTGAGCGAGGTCAGGAGATAAGTTGGTAATGGGATCATCCACAGTTTGGAAATGGGTGCTGGATACACCTGCTGTGTATCAGATTCTCCTCCAGCAGCAACTGCTGACTTCTCCTTTTCAATCCTCCTAAAACAAAGTCACGCCCTGACACTGGGTGACAGTCAGGAGGGGACAAAGCCAATAGAGAGAAGACAGACGCTCCAAAAATGGTCAACATTGGCAACATGCTAAGGCAAAAAATTTAAATAAAATGAAACAACACTCCTCTCGAAGAAGTTGGCAAGGGTTAAATAAGAGCATTTCCCCCTCAAGCATGAATTCTAGTGAGAGGTACCTATAGTTAACTGAATAAGGAGGGCATGTCCTTCCTTCTCCCATCCCATATTTCAAACTCTTCTTTTACAGTGAGTTATCTGTGAAAGATAAGTTAGTTAACTTAGCCTTCCAAAGAACAGACTCTCAGCGATTAACTGATTCATGGATCATAGTCCACTCTAGGTTGCTATCATAGTGGTGTCTCTACAGGTTGCCTTTTCCTGTTGCCAGAACAAATAATGTCCACATCTATTATCCAGAATGACTAAATGCAGGGAAATAATATTTCTCCCAAATTTGCTCCAGATAACTGGTGCACACAGAACTGAAGCACAGTGACAAGAACTCGAGTGTTATTTTCATCTAACAGGAAAACTAGAAAGAAAAGTAACATTCTCTAGGCCTGAGAAACAATAGGATAGAAAACGACCTGATTCACAATTTATCTCCATGGAGAAATAGGTGAACATCTAAAAAAATGGAAATATTACTCACATACCATAAAAGTAGGTGAACAATTTAAGTTGCAAAATGAGGCAGAGAAGAGAGAACTGAGAACTGTTCAGTGTAGGAACAGAAACTTCCATAGAGATCTCTAAATACAGGAAGAGATCATCACAGCCTGAGGAGGTTGAAGTCCTGTCCAGGACTCAGATTTTGAGACTAAGTGGGTTTGTGAGTGATTTGCCTCAAGGATGGGAAGTCAGTCACATGTCCTCTCAAGATTGCATTTGCTTCAATGGGAAAATGATAATTTACATGGCTAAACTTTTCCAGCGTTAGATGGGGGCAAATAGGATACAGATGCAGGACTGGCATGATTCTATAGAGCCTCCACATAGAAAAGAAACCAAAACCAAGGGCATAGTGTGCAGGATGGGGTAAGATTTTAAAAAAACAACATAAAGCCAGTGGAGCAGACCATTTTACAGTATTTTGTAATACTGTACAGCAGACCTCCCAGTATTTTGGGAGGCTGGGGTGGGTGGATCACAAGGTAAAGAGATCGAGACCACCCTGGCTAACACAGTGAAATCCTGTCTCTACTAAAACAAAAATTAGCTGGGCGTGGTGGCGCGCGCCTGTAGTCCCAGCTACTCGGGAGGCTGAGGCAGGGGAATTGCTTGAACCTGGGAGGCAGAGGTTGCAGTGAGCCGAGATCATGCCACTGCACTCCAGCCTGGTGACAGAGTGAGATTCTGTCTGAAACAAAACAAAACAAAACAAAACTGTGGTCTACTCTCAGAACAATCACATTGCCCCACGACTCTTACTCATGAATCACTGATGTGTGATAAAAACATGATTATATGAAAATTTTTTTTTTTTGAGACAGTGTCTCACTCTATCACCCAGGCTAGAGTGCAGTGGTGCAATCTAGGTTCACTGCAGCCTTGATCTCTCGGGCTCAAGTGATCCTCCCGCCTCAGCCTCCTGAGTAGCTGCAACTACAAGGCACATCACCACACCCAGCTAGTTTTTGTATTTTTCGGGGTAGAGATGGAGTTTCCTCATGTTGCCCAGGCTGGTCTCAAGCTCCTGGGCTCAAGTGATCCGCCTGCTTTGGCTTCTCAAAGTACATTTCATGGCTGGGCGTGGTGGCTCATGCCTGTAATCCCTTTGGGGCTTGGGAGACATGAGCTACCACACCCAGCCATGAAAACTTTTAACAGGCAATTACACTGCTTCAAGATGGCAATTTAACTATGAAAAAGGAAATTGTTGGTAGTTTACTGGATTTATAAAAATCAGTCCTCTTCTTAAAAGGCGAATTGAAAAACAGACTTGCTTTAGCTTGTCAATAACTGTGTTCCTGAGAGTAGTAAAGGGTATATAGAATGAGGCAGAAACATTTATGCAAAAACTATAGATCGATGATTCTCTTTTTCTTAGTTAGGATGTATCTTTTCTTTGTCCTTTCTTCCATGGCCAATTGGGTGGGTTCATGGTTTGACTCTGAAGGCCAAGGAGGAGGATTGAGATATGGTTTCTCAATCCAAACTTGAAAGTAAGTTTTAGTATAATGTTAGTTGATAGAGCTAGTTTCAGGTTGAGGGTTTTGTTGTTCAAAACAAACCAATGGATTTTTTTTTTTTTTAAGTACAACTTCTTTTTACTCAAGAGCTTCTGACTCAAGCTATTCACTCTTAAAATTCCGGAGACAGGCCTGGCATGCTGACTTACAACTGTAATCCCAGCACTTTGGGAGGCTGAGACGGGCTGACTGCTTGAGCCCAGGAGTTCGAGACCAGCCTGGCCTACATGGTGAAACCCCAACTCTACAAAAAATTAAAAAATTAGCCGGGCATGGTGGCGCACACCTGTAGTCCCAGCTACTCAGGAGGCTGAGGTGGGAGGATCACTTGAGCCCAGGGAGGTTGAGGCTGTAGTGAGCCATCATTGCACCACTGCACTCCAACTTGGGCGACAGAGTGAGACAAGAAAGGAAAGAAAGGAAGGAAGGAAGGAAAGAAAGAAAGAAAGAAAAATCCCAGACTCAGAACCAAGAAGTGGCAAGGCATATGACAGATCAGTTTTCTACTCTCTTCCCCAGTGGACACCTGTTGAAAAAATGCATAGTGCCCCATCTTCAAATTCCTTATCTTTCTTTCTTGTGCCTCAGCCTCCCGAGTAGCTGGGATTATAGGTGCCCATCACCATGTCTGACTAATTTTTGTATTTTTAGTAGAGATGGGGTTTTGCTATGTTGGCCAGGCTGGTCTCAAACTCCTCAAGTGGCCTCAAATGATCCACCCACCTCAGCCTTCCAAAGTGCTGGGACCATAGGCATGAGCCACCACTCCTGGCCCTTTATCTTTCTTGAGCTACTTCTGTTTATTCATTTCTATAACTAGGATTCCAATGCCTTTGGCTAACTGAGGAAAGTTGAAAAGTGACTGATGGAAAGAGACTCCAATATGGTTGGACTGAAATTTTACTCCTTCCTAATCCCTGACTCTCCACTGTACTCCATTAAGAGTTGATCGGGGTGATCCTTGCGCAGTCATTGGCTGGGTGGAAAAGCTCCACACCCTGTGGCCATATTTAGTACTACAGAGCTGCTTCTCTTCCTAGGTGCCACAGCCTGTAAACTCTTCCTAGCAGCTAGCCTGGATATACAGCAGGATGAAATGTGTGTGTGCTATCTGTGAATCTTTTACATTTTCTGTCCCATTCGTCTCATTTAGCGTCTCCACTGAGTGATCCGTGTTATCAAAGAGTAGGAGATGTACCCAGAGCTTCCATTTTATATGTAGGTTTCTCTTGATTTCCACCTAACACTGACTGAGGAGTATCAACTGAGGACTGCCCTGTTCTTTAGTCTTAGACAAAGAAGTTGGAGGATCAGCATAGGACATTCCATGCACTAAAAAAACAAGTTACTTTTGAAAGTTAAAAGCTGAGGAAGCCGGGAGACAGTGTTGTAATGGGAGGAATACAAAACAGGGAACTGGGAGATTTTATTTCTAGCCTTGGTTCTTTCATGACCCATATGAGGTCTGGGGCCCATCACTCACCCTCCATGGGTTTCATTCCTATAAGGAGGAGGGACCAGATCCTTTCCAAGGTCCCTTCTGTCTCTAAACTTCTATGATCTGCCTACAGATGGTATTTTCCATGCTCAGCACCATGTCTCCTGGCCTTGTGTTTCTGAGCACACAGATCTCTGTTTCTTATCTTTACCCATCCCTGCCTCTGACCCTGAGACCACTCTTAGCTGAGGTCATTCAACCATATCTCTTACTTTTCAATTGCCTGTGTCTTTTAGAGCTAGTATTTGAGTCAATCTATGGGAACACATCCTTTCGAGTCATTTTTTTTAGCCATTAAATATGGAAGTCATTGAATAAATAAACTAAGAAAAATTTATTCATTGGGAAGTGATACAAACTCAACCTGGGATTTCTAGACAAGTTTACATTTCACCCATTTTTAGGCACTCAGATATTTTATGATGAGTACAAGTTTCATTGATATCACTCATCTGACCTTACTTCGTTACATTGTCACGTGGTTGCAGTCTTGACTTTGATGGCACAAAGACTGGCCACCATCAGGAATGTGATTTTCACACTGTCATTCAACAGAACCTCAAACAGCACCTACTTCTGAAGATACAACAATGAAGACATAAGCCCTGATATCAAAGAGCTTATAGCTTTCCAGGGGACAGAGATATGCACAGAGAGCTATATCAGTGCAAAGGAGTGAAATCTAATCAGCTTGGGGATGACATTTGGTAAATCCTGAAGGATGTGCATGAATCACCTAAGCAAGAAGGGGCTGAGCACATCTTTTTATTCATTTCAGTGTAATAAGAATTGAAGCAGGACTTATTGTTTTCAATGATTTGGCTTTTTCTAACTTCAGATATATAAGGAATCAAAGGACATCTGATTCTAACCCAACTTATTTCTAAACTCAAATTTACTTTGCAATATCTAATTTTGGGAGTCAAATGTTCTAGTGTATACTACTTGATGAAATACTCTAAAAATCCTGAGATAGATCTTGGGAAGTTTCAGTCAATCTAAGTCAAGCCTATAGGTTCTTCTAGCACACATTCCTGAAATCCAGTAAAGTGGACACGTATGGGTTTAGTCACAGGTTTATGCCTGTGAAACAGGAAAGAAGGGTTGAAGGCTTAAGTGTAAGATGGAATGAATGATTTGGGGATGCTTTTAGTCTAGTAAAAGAAGACAGGAAGATTTGGGGCATAAAATATTGAGAGACTATTTTATGCTATTTTGAGTACAGTTAAAGTTCTCTTAACCAAACTCCACTTGCAATTCTCCAGCTTCTGTGTAACACTTCCCAGTGGATGCTGCAGCATATTGAACACTCAATTTTTCTTTAATAGCCTCAGCCATCTCTGCTATTTGCTAGTTACATAAGTTAAACTGTATGTAAGCCAAAGAGATATAAATTTATATTATCTTTCTTTTCCTCATTCAAATGTATACTTTATTTTTTAAGAGTCAAGTGCAGTAGTGAGAGTGGGAAAGAGTAGAACAAGGAGTTTGATCTGTAACTGATGGTGAACGATCAGTTGAGACAACTATCTTTGGACCAGGGTTTTTTTTTTTTTTTTTTTTTTTCCTCACCAGTTTATCTATTTCATCTTCTGCACTATCTCCTGACCACACAGGCCCTGGATTATCTGTATGCCATCAAGTTACCTAGTTACCCGCATCTTCTGACTATGCACGATAGCCACAGTCTTCCATCTCTTATTAATACAGAATGGGCTTGCAGTATCGGGACTCCCTCCAAATTCCCTACTCCTAAGTGAGGATGGGAAACAAGTCCTTAGAAAACTATGCACTAGGTCTGACCACTGAGGAACAACTGCAAGAAAAGCAACTTTGAAAATTTCTTTATTATAGACATTTCAGAACCATTTAAATCAACAGACAAGGAAATTTTTAGACATAACATACTGTGTTTATCTTGAGGTACACATTGGGCCCATTAGATAACGTTTTGGAAAGTAATGCCATTGTTAACTGGTAGTTAACAACCCAAGTTTTCCAAGCAAAGAAACTGTAAAGATGGTTACAAAATTCTTTGAAAAGAATACACCATTTCCATTTAAGATAAACTCTCCAAATTCTTAACTGATTTCAATTTTTAGGCTTAGCTTAAATATTTTAAATGAAACTTAATATGAGAGTGGGAGAAAAGGTTTATAGCTAAGAAATTATCTGAGCCCTACTACATGAGATTGTAAACAAAGGAAATTTGCGATCTGATAAGCTCTATTACAAAATTTATAGCCTAAAAATTAGAGCAGCAAAATTACAGAAGATATTTGTATATAGTTTAAACTGAAATCACGTTTATTCCTTGTTTCTGGCTATCACAATGAGACAAATTTTAAAACACCAAGTTTTAAAGACTGAACAGTGTGATTTAACATGATGTAACCATGAGAATCCCATATTATTACAATCCCACAATCTAAAAACTACTTCACATAATTTGCACTCTAGGCCTTTTATTCTTCTTGCTCAAGCAGCCTGGTGCCTTTAGGTAACTTGAAAGATAGTGGAAATTGATATAAGAGGCATGTTTCTGAAAGCCCCCTATGTCCAACAACAGATTTAACTTTTCTGGTAGACTGAAATTAAAATTTCCTTTGAACAGTTCGCTAGGTTCTTTGAAGGATTATTTGTTTTCCAGTTTGTTATTCAAAATGTTAATCTTATACTTGCTAGGCACGATGAGTAGTGACTTATACAAAGTGTTTAGAAAATGAAGGACCCTCCATCCTTCCACACCCCACCTCCCATCCCTGGACTTCTCAGGGAGCTGTATGGATAACATGCAGGTGGCTGTGGAATGTGAGCAGAGACTGTTTATGCATGTGTCTGAAAACAGTTGGAATGGACTGTCATAATATTTCCCATAAGATTGTTGAATTTCGACATGAGACAAGAATAAACACTGCAATTTAGCTGAATGGGCAGTTCACTGCAACTTCATAAACTGCAATGATATATGTGGGTTGAAAGAATGTAAGTAAATTTCACAGTTCATAAAGTTGAGCAGCTCAACTTAAAGAAGAGAAAACTTGCAAGATTGATCTGTGAGTGTTTGAATTCTGCCTCCCAACATGAGTCAGGTCCGCATTATACATTTTAGTTGCTTGGCTTGGTTTATTGCTGATTTTCTTTTCTGATGGGGGCCATGATGATTTTTGCCATGAATCTAAGGACCCAAAAGGGTCTTGTTTAGATAGACACTTCCTCTCTTTTGATTACAGGGGACCTGCCAGAGGAGATAAGATGATAAGTCTTGACCTGGCTGGTTAGAAGGGTTCTGTGTGTGGATCTCTGGGCATCACTTTTCACTGCAGAATCGCAGGGAAGGGCTGTGAAAGGGAAGGGCTTCTCGAAAGGGAAGGGCTTTCTCCTTATTATCCCTGCTTTGCATATCTTGTCATGATTCTCTTGGAGCTATGAATGCTCTGTCCAGTCAGGACACCAAGGTCCTTCACAGACAGGTGCTCAGCTTAGGAATGGCAATTTCATTTATTTGTGGCATTTATTTGTGACAGAAGATATTTATTACAATTAAAAGAATTCCAGGTCAGTAAAAAAAAACAAAAAACAAAAAACAAAAAAACAACAACACTAGGCAATGAGAGAGATACTTTCTGCCTCCAACACATTCCAAGTTTTAGTGATCTTGGGGTGTTCTGTACCCCTTAATAGAGGCTGACGTTTTAAGGACAGGACACACGTAATTCTCCATATACCCAGCTGCCCAGAGGACTTCACGTCTTTCTTACCCACACATACATACTCTTAGCAACTGAGATTTCAAATATAAACAATATGATCTCCAAGAGGGCAGGGGCTGTGTCTTTTACTCAGCACTGTAGTGATACTAGACTGTAGCATAAGTGAATCAAAGGCCACAGTCCCTGCCCTCAAGGAGTCTCTGCATTGCCAATCAATATAAACCTGACAAAAATACACCAAGTCCAAAACAAGCAAAAAGAATTTAAAACCCTATTTTGTGTAAAGTTTTTACAAAAAGAAAAAAAACGCTAAAAGGAGTCAGTTGTTTATGTGAGGCAACCTTTATAGTAAACCCAAACCAACTCTGTTCCTTCTTCCTGAGTTTGAGAATTGTGTCCGAGTGCTAAGTATTTTAAAACGGATTCAGCTAGGTTTGCCAATGAAAACTTGCAGCTTAGTAACTGCATCTTGTCTGTTTTTATTTTAAAAAGAAGTTCTGAGAGGTTTACTTTACTAAGGGAGGCAGTCCCCCTCACACAGAAGGATGCTTTCAAAACACGAAAGCTTCATAGGCCTCATGTCCTGTGAGTGCAGTACCAGCACTTCCTCATTGAATCATCTGTGACTTTTGAAGAGGTGCTCCAGGGTGAGAATTTTACAGGGTACTCTTTTTGCCTATAGTATTTACATTTTAGGAGACACATTAGGAGGAAAAAAAAATGCTTTTTTTTTTGATAAAGGAGATCTAAGATGGAAAATTAGATCTAAGATGGAAAATTGGGTATCAATTCACTTCAACTCTAAAACCACGATATGGATTAAAAATATCTTTCTTCTAATGCCAAGAAATAAAGACATATTTCACAGGTCTACAAAACTAGACTGGTGGGTCTTGTCTTTCAATTTATTTTTTTATTTTGGTAGCAGGAAGAGATGGTAAGATATAAGTCCATCCTGCAAGTTATGCTGCCGCCTCACTGGCTGACCTTCCTATTCAAGAGGGCACTGTGTGCACCTCGGTCATGGGCTGTCCGCAAATCTGGAATCTGGGGCCAGACTCTCGGGTGCGGGGGAGTAGATGATGCCTTGCTCCGAGAACTAATACAGTCTTAAGATGTATATTCTCTAAAAAAGTCAAGAATAATGACGCCATTATATTTTGGAATACTTAATCATATTTAGCAAAAATTCTCAGACTAATGTAAAAGTATGGTAATAATGTATTTTCTTTGAAAGAGAGGGAAGAAGTGGTTTATGAAATAAACAAGTCCTCTTATTGGTATTTTTAAAATACTCAACAGATGTAGCATATATAATAATAAAGGCTGGTGCGTCTGATTTCTGAGCTCTCGTAAAGCATGAAGTAGGTTGAGAATGCCTAATGTACTCTGACAAATGCTCTTCAGACCTCTCGCCATCAGACACCAGGGGAAGGAGACCCTCAAACCGGAGAATTATAATTCAACAGAAACTGTCATTTCCCCAGACATCATGGGAGTATTACATGCAAAAACCAGCCCTGCAGTGAGTGGGCTTAAACTCAAACTTAATTCTTCAATACAGGACTCTTTACTGATTTGTTCTAAGTTTTCAGTGATGAACCCAAATAAGATTGAGCTTCAAGAGACAAGGTTCTGAGAATCTTTGGAGTCATTCTGTCCACTATTCCTAAGAGAATCAATGTAGATAACAGTCCCAAAACCTCAACAGATTGTTTAAAAGTGAACAGATGTTATCTAAAATATCAGAATCAAAATTACGTGTAAAACATATCCGGGTGTATTGTGTATGCACCTATACATGTTTATATATGTATATTCTTTTTTCTCTGCTCAATAAAATTAGCAGCAGTTACAGATAAATTATTGTGGTCATGATTTGTGTGATTTCTAAGGACAACATATATCCCTTTATCAACATATGACTCTTGGAAAATGCCTTGTGATAAAAAGATCCCCACCAAGCATACAACATTAAAGTGTCAATTCGTATCACTAACATTTTCAGGCACAAGAGTAAAACAATTAGCAAGAAGCAATCTGAATGACAGAGCACAGAACATAGTTAATTGTCTAAAGTCAACCCTCCTGAAAGAAGGGACTTGTTGTTCAAAAGTGTTTTTTTTTTTTTTTTTTTAAAGATTTTTATGTCTTTCAGCTTTGGCTATTTTGTAATAAATATCATACCTTCTCGCATAAACCTACTTGGGTAAGAATGATTTCTCTGCACATGCCTTTTTTTCTTTTAGCAGCTGCTGAGTGTTTGTTGAGTGACGTACAAGGCACACCTCCAAGTGTTCTGTACAGCATTTTTATTGATGTACAAAATAGCCTGTTCACCATTCAAAAACGTAATCTGCATAGTAAGTTTCTCTTATCCCTATTTACAGAGAAGGTTTTTAGTGCAAAAACATGAAATTGTGTCCCAGCCCACCCCTTCTAGCACACGCATTGATCAGTTTTGTTCCATGCTGGCCGGGGGTTATTTGGCTATATTTTGGGCCTCCAGCCATTAATGAATTGCATTATCTTCTTCACCTGCAGTTTGCTCAATTTGAAATCCTCTGAGAGGATTTCTTCCGTTAGCTGAACAAGCAGGTTCCCATCAATCTTTTCAGTAACAAAGAATGATATGACATCTTCGGACAAACCAATGAACCGTAGTGACTTGGACACTTCCTCTATAGAGAGTCCTGATAGGTCAGCAGGTGGCTGCCATGGGGAACCGTCACCACAGGATCTGGGGGCCAGCTGGAGATGGAGCGGAGATGAGAAAGGGTAGGAGGCAGAGAAGATGTCCTGCATGCCCTTTTTAACAAAATACTGGTCCTCCGAGAGATCTGGTGACCCAGACTTGGGGTCTTCCTCAGCACCATCAATTTTCAGAGGCAAAGGAGATGTTTCGGAGGCGACCTTCTCTTCCACTAGTTTTGGAGCCCTGGGGGGTAAGGCAGGGCATGACGTACTCTGCTTTGTCACACCAGCTGCAAGAGATTTCACATCTGTGCTCTCCAGAGAGTAGCTGGCTGACTTGGGACAACCAGAGACGCTGCTACTGAATTCTGCAGTGACTGGGCTAGTGGGGCTGGCCAAGAGCTCACAGCCATCAAAATCAAAAGGTGCTGGGCAGTTTCTCTTTGGTGTGCCTGGCGTCTTTTGTCTAGGGTAACTATAACTCCTGCTTGGATCCAGCAGGAAGTCACTCCTGGTCTGGCTTTCTGATGCTCCTGAATAATGGTTAGGCCATGAGAGCCGAGAGGACACAGCTTCAGCAGAAGGACTTCCAAACGGGGATTTCAGGTCCACAGAATCAGTTTTCACTCGGTTACATGGATAGCAGGAAACAGGAGTGCTTTCAGAAGGACTTGGGTCAGTTTTAGTGACGCTGCTTAAAAGCAAACACAGAAGGAGAAATCAGTTAAAAGAAAAAAGCCAAATCCCAAGGCTTTTGTTATTTATAGACGTTACTGCTGAGTAGAAAAGCGCAGTTAGTTTTGAATTCAATAAAATTCCTGCTAACTTCACTGGGTTTTTTTTTTTAAAGAATCTTTAATAAAATACATTGGTAATTGTAGACATGTACATAATGATTTAAAATGCTACAGTGGAGATAAAATAAATATTTCAGCTAGTAAGAAAATAATTGTTAATAGGTGCCTGGATCTTTATGATGAGGAAAATTATTAAATCATGTGTAGGCTCTGCACCAACAGGTGCCATGATTGATGAATGATGTCTGCAGTGAGCGAGGGTAGAAGGAGAGAATAGTAAATGAGTGGTGCATGCTTGCCATGCTTGTGCTACAGTGACATGATGGCATCACACCACCCGTGACTCTATTTCCACCCAAAAGTCTGAGGCAGGAGGAAATCCTTCAAATAAAATGTTTATCCTTGTCTTAGTTTCTGAACAATCGAGTAACATTAGCGCAAAGATTTAAATGTCCAGAGAACAAAAAGTACCTGCAAAGAGAGCTACTTTAAACTGTAATGAGCACATGTGGAGCGGTGGCTTAGGCTCTGGGGGGTTTTAAGAGCAACATGAAACTAGAGTGTGCTCAAAGGAGGGTGAGCAGGCCGGTGAGGGGTCTGACAGTGATGTCGGGGAAACAGCAGAGGGAATCAAGGATGTTTCTTTTGGAGAAGAGAAGACTTCTATCATAGCTGACTCGGAATTTTCATGAGTTGACAAAGAGATATGGGATGGACCTATTTTTGTTTCTTTAGACCTAAGAAATGATTGAAAGTTACACAGAGGTTGATTTCAACTCAATATAATAAAGGGTTTTTTTTTTTTAAGTATTGGTACTTGCCAACAATGGAATGAGCTGTGTTGCAGAAGAATGATCTCAGAGCACTGGAAGTATCCAGACAAAAGGAAATGACCACTCAACAGTGATGGTCAAAAGGGGACTCCTGTCTGGATGGAAATTCAGAGTAGATAGCCAATGGGACCCTTTCCATTTTAGGTCCTGGTCGAAGGTGTTGTCTGCTTGAAGGTGCTGTCTGCTCGTGTCAAAGTGGAAAGAACCAGATGCTGATTTGTGAGAACTGATGGCAGCCCCCGGGTTGTTTCCAGGAGAATCTAGTTGGCCTTTACCTCTGAATTTCTCAGACTGGTGTGGCATCTTTTCTTCCCAAGACATTGGCTCTTCCATTCTAGCTCAAAACAAACAGGGGCCCCATCATGCTCACTCAGTAAAATTATTTAAAAAATTAAAAAGCCATTTCCTCTCCCACCACCCTGCCTGTTAGGGCTACCGTGAAAATGCTTTCAAGAACCCATGAACTGGTGGATGAGAAGATAAGCGTGCAGTGGGACCTGGCAGGAAGACTTACATGTTGTGTAGCCCTGAAGAATAGTAGGACAAGGTGGGGCTGGGAGAGCGAGTCTGTTGCCGCGCTGGCTTGACTGTGCGAGGAGGGATGGAGGGACTGGTGGACAAAGGCTTTGCGCTTCGGGGTGGAACAGGTGGGGCGTTCAGGAGCCGGCATTCTTCTCTGACCTGGCGCAGAAAAGAACACTCCAGGTTAGCAACAGACTGACAATGCCACCGGGCGCCAGCTCAATCCTGCAGACTTGCTCAAGTCACACTCTTAAACCGTAACAGCAGGGTGTAAAGCATGGCAGAGAGAAGATTGAAGTAAACAAGAATGATGGGAAGCACAGAGGCTGCCAGAGAGCAAATCAGACGCCTGTCACACACTTGCTGGGACAGAATGATTTTTGAAAGAAACTGCTTGGCAAATGCTGGCTGCTGCTGAAATATAGAAAGTAATATGAAATACGGCAAGTTAAAGTGTCTATGGTTAAAGAGCTAGTGACATGTGAGGATGGATAAAGAGGAAGTATTAAGAAAATAAGAACGTAAGGCATTCACAAATTTAACTTGAGGATTCATCTCTTCTATTAGGTTGTGTTTTTTTCATTATTCAAGCTGAATTCAATTTGATCCAAACCTTAGAGAACCCTGGACCTGGTCCAGGGCTAAAGCTCCTTCTGAAGTCATGTTCAGGGATGTTTTTTTTTTTTTTGAGATGGAGTCTCACTCTGTCGCGCAGGTTGGAATGCAATGGCACAATCTCAGCTCAGCTCACTGCAACCTCTGCTTCCTGGGCTCAGGTGATCCTCCCACCTCAGCTTCCCGAGAGCTGGGACCACAGGTGTGCGCCAGTACACCTGACTAATTTTTTGTATTTTTAGTAGAGATGAAGTTTCACCATGTTGCTCAGGCTGCCTCCCAAAGCATTGGGATTATAGGCATGAGCCACCGTTCCTGGCCAGGGCTACTTTTTAATTTTTTTAATTTATTTTTTTTATTTTTCAAGACTGAGTCTTGCTCTGTTGCCCATGTTGGAGTGCAGCGGCACCATCTTGGCTCACTGCAACCTCTGCTTCCCGAGTTCAAGCAATTCTCCTGCCTCAGCCTCCTGAGTAGCTGGGATTACAGGCGCCTGCCATCATGCCCGGCTAATTTTTGTATTTTTAGTAGAGTCGGGGTTTGACGATGTTGGCCAGGCTGGTCTTGAACTCCTTGCATCTACTTGCCTGGGCCTCCCACAGTGCTGGGATTACAGGTATGAGACATTGAGCCAGGCAAGGGCTTCTCAAATGTAAATATGAGTGTGTATCATCTAGGGATCTTGTTTAAAATGCAGGTTTTGATTCTGTTGACCCAGGGTGGGGCCTGGGAATCTGCATTTCTAATAAGTTCCCTGGTGATACTGATGCTACTGGACCATGGTCCACACACTGACAAGGTTGCAGAAGGAGTAATGAAGCGGCTCTCTACATCCGAAAAGTACTTTTTATAAGAGCTGCTTCCAGCTCTCTCACATTTCCTTCGTCTTCACACTGGAGAGGATCTAGCTGATCTGTGCTGTCCATGGCTTCTCTGAGACTGCCTGCCATTCCCCTAATTTGCCTTCCATTCCTTGCAGGCATTTCAGAATATAATTACTAATGAAGTGACATTTTTCATGTACTTCTACGTGTCAGGCAGCAGGGGGCAGTTTATACCTGGCTCTGCTAGTCTACCCTAAGCTATAGAGGTAAAAATATTAACAGAGCCAATTCTGACTCTGTCAAAAATGCTATGCTTTGAAATGCATACCTTGTCTACTTTTAGGCTATGTTCCCACCAAGTTTTTCACCTTCACTTTCAATTCCTTTCTGGCCAAGCAGCTCTGGGATAAGACAATGAAACAGCAAGCTCCTATTAGCTTTGGTATTGAGTTTGCTTAAGCGGAAATGAAATGGGTTCATGTTATCACACTGCATCTCCTACTATCTACACCACACCCGGGACCTCTACCTCGCATCCCTGGCCTGATTCACTTGCCAGAGAAAACCAGCCATTAAGAAGACTCATGGCTATGGGTAGCCCAGTAAACCCAACTCTAAATGAAATGGAAGCAATTTAAAAAGTCTTATCAACTGCATTTCTTCCCAGGGCTGGGGATCACTGCTCCTACCTGCAGGACCCACAGCCCTGGTTACTGGGGCCCAGTGGGTTGGTGAAAGGGAACAGTTTCATCTGGAGAAGCTCTTTAGACTAAAAGAAAATATTCGGAGCAGCAGATTTCTTCCACAATAGACGCAGGCTTTCCCCTTGTGAGCTTTTAAAAAGGTGGTGGATGACTGCAGAAAGGATGCCCGGGAGGAAATGAGGTTTGGATAATGACGTGAGAGGAATGCTTGGCTGGGCTGGCCCAGGAAAGACCCTTGCACCATTCTGGGGTCTTTTTTTTTTTTGGAGACGGAGTTTCACTCTTGTTGCCTAGGCTGGCGTGCAATGGCATGATCTTGGCTCATTGCAACCTCCGCCTCCCAGGTTCAAGTGATTCTGCTGCCTCAGCCTCCTGAGTAGCTGGGATCACAGGCATGCGCCACCACACCCAGCTAATTTTGTATTTTTAGTAGAAAGGGGGTTTCGCCATGCTGGCCAGGCTGGTCTCGAACTGCTGACCTCAGGTGATCCACCCTCCTTAGCCAGGCGGGTCTTCTTAAGAGGCTGAGAACCAACCAGGATGCCGGAGCTCAGGCTGGGCCACCCCGCTTTCTGGCTTTGGTTCATCTTCCTTCTGTCTTGTTAGTGAACTGCACAGTAGCCAGATGTGTTTCTTTCTTAGGGAATATCTATAGAATTTAGGGTGGATGGCTGTCACTTTATTACAGATGTGCTTGGTTCTATTTATGTTTATAGAAATAGGGCACATGGAAAATGTGAGACGATAAGGACTCTGTCAGTTAACTTTTCAATTTTAAAATAAATACTTAGTTACTTCCCAATATTGGATTAGAGTGGAACATGAGGAAAACATGGTTAATGCTGGATTCAATTTAGCACTTTCAAAATTTTAGAATTAGCCACTAAATATGACGTTTCATTAGGAAACACTTACCTGGGATGTCAATTATAATATGCTCAGATGTCAATTACAATATGCATTTTAATTTACAATAGTTGGCTGACTTAGGTTTATAAACTCAGAAAAGAAGCCACTTGCAGTTGAATTTGACCTAAAGGAACTCCCCTCTTCCTGTACTTATAATTAACCCCAGGTACCCAAGGTCACTTAGAGCTGGTTCTGCCACCTTCATAACTAGGGACTCCTGAAGGGCTAATAGGTTTCCCACAATGGTGAGGAGAGGGCAGTAGTGAAGAGAAGCATTTCTAAGCTAAAGGGCCTGGTGAGGAGGTAGCCAGGGCCAACTGGGAGTGTTTATGGTTGATGCTCAAGACAGAATTTGAGACACATAGAGCTTTTGGGGTGGCCACATGACTCCTGAAGGGAGTTAAAGAACTAATGTGTGGGTGAGAGAGAGAGAGAGAGAAAGAGAGAGAGAGAGAAAGAGAGAGAGAAACAAACTGATTCTTACTTTTAGGAGATGGGATGTTGTCAGTGATGAAACAAGAATATGAGGCCAGGGATTTTTTTCTGTTGTGATGGGAGGGCAGTCTGGGTGTTGTTATGTGAGGTCAAGGTAAAAGAATTAGGTTTACTTGAAACTCACTTTAGAGAAAGGTGTTTTGTTGTTGTTGTTGTTTTAAAGGATGACTTTAAAGGTACTCCATTCATGACAAGAATTTTGAGTGTCATTCTGTTGAGGCACAGAGTGAGTGGCTTGCACTACGCCAGGCAGGTGAGGGGGGCAGCCCACGGCAGGTGGGCACAGCTGAGGACTCCACAGACACATCTCCAAGTGGCATTATTATTTTCAACTTGTTGCTGCATGGGTGGCCGCTCCGATGATGGCCTATTTCTCTGCATCTTAAGGGAAGAATTACATGCTGTGGTGGGTTGTATGCGTTCTGGGATTCAGAAGTGACAGAGTGAGGGCTTATTGTACCATCTTAGTTCCTATCTCTTACTCTTAGAACAGTAACAGTTCTATTACTCTTTGCTTCTTGATTTGATTCACGCAGGATATTTATATCCAGGAGGAAGGTAGCTGTGCTTTAGATGAATTTTATCTGTCAATAAAAGGCAATTTTTAAGACTAGACGGTCAATCACCCTATCTCCAGTTTTCCTTCATATTCAATTTAGCTTTTAAGTGTAACATTTTCAGCACATCCCTTCTGGAAACCTCAGCATGTGGCTCTCATCATGTTACTCGCTGTCTCCGACGGCTCCCTCTGATTCCTGGATAAAGGCCGGCCTCCCCTGCCTGCCACCCAAGGCTCTGTGCGACCAGGCTCCCACGCATCTTTCTAGCAATCTCTCCCACTGCTCCTAGTCTATATGGGCACGCAGGTCCATGCAAAGTGGTGGACTCAGTGTCCCCCCAGCACACCCTGTGCTTTCCTGCCCCTTTCTCTGGTTTAGTTTTTACTGCCCACCACACCTAAACACCAGTTCCTGTGGGCCAGCCCCACACATTACACACTCTGTGTGCCACTCTCCATCTATATTTAATGAGCCTGCGAGCTAAAATGTAGGGACTGCCATTTTAGCTATCCCTTGTTGTTATTATCCTGGGGATAGCAGAGTTTGGGGATTTGTCACTCCTGGCATGAACATGTCACACAGAATGCCTGGTAGATGTTAAGAAATGTCACGAAAAATACAAAAAAAAAAAAAAAGGGACTTAAAAAAACCCATATACCATAGAATATCTTTTATATGTTTATGTGGAAATTATTACTGACAAGTCATTTGGGCTGAATGTTAAGTTTTTTTGGTGACCCTGAGTCAATCTAGGGGAAAAAAAGGCACCAGAAGACCTGCCACATATGACCACCACCAACTCTACCACCACCCTTTGACACAGTGTCATGGTGAAAATGACAGTGACAGTATTCCTGAACTAGGAAGGGCTTTAATCTAGCACACCCCAGAGTAATGACTATTCTAAAATGAAGATCTAAAGGACTATATTGTGCCTAATGGACTAAAGCCTTTCTATTTATTTCCAATGTAATGTTTATGACTGGACTTCCACTGGCAACACAAGGAGAGAGGGGCCCCTGTATTATCAGGAATGAACCTCCAACCCTCACGCTCAGTGAAGAGCTGGCGTTCTGTTTTGAGGTGGGTGTTACCGTCCATTGCAGATGACGGTGATCTCTGCCTATGTGTAGTTAATTTCAGGTTATGAGTACCTTGACTATTCACAGAGAAGCTCCTGGAACCAAAGTCCTGTTGATGACAGGGTCAATGAGCACAGTGCGGATACACGGAGTACCCAAAGCCTCGCTTCCTGAGCAATTCCCCGGCCTAAAGCTTTTCTTCCCAGCTGCCCCACCGCTAGCATACTTCTCTCCTCTTGCTCCTTCAGAGTAAGTCTATCTCTTTTTTTTTTGAGACAGAGTTTTGCTCTTGTTGCCCAGGCTGGAGTGCAATGGCGCGATCTCAGCTCACCGCAACCTCCGCCTCCCAGGTTCAAGCAATTCTCCTGCCTCAGCCTCCCGAGTAGCTGGGATTACAAGCATGCACCACCACGCCTGGCTAATTTTGTATTTTTAGTAGAGATGGGGTTTCTCCATGTTGAGGCTGGTCTCAAACTCCCGACCTCAGGTGATTCGCCCGCCTCGGCCTCCCAAAGTGCTGGGATTACAGGCGTGAGCCACCGTGCCTGGCCTAAGTCTGTCTCTTTTCTAAAATGTTCAGTGTTTCAATTATCATCAAACATGAGACACCACTACTCTGATGTTGATACAAGTCTCCTTGGTATTCACATTGCAAATCAGGAATGCAGAGCTAAACAGAAAGCTCATTTATTAAAGAGGTAGAAACGGTGAGTTCTGTTCTTTCTCGAACTTCATCCTCTTTAGTCAATGAGGCATATTTCTAGAGAGGCATATTCAGGCAACTGAAATAATCTAATAGTGGGGGCTTAAAGCAAGCTGTAAAAGGTGTCTGTCCTGGGGGCTGACGGCCGGGATCACAAGCATCGACTTCCACCATCCCTGAAAGTCTGAACAACATGGCTATCACTTCTCTTTTCCTACAGCCTCTATTAATTCCACTTTGCTATTTGTTCAAATAGATTGAGTGCCTATCATGTGCTCATTGAGTTAGTGTTGAGTATACAACAGTGAGTAACTCATGGAATTACTTATGAGGGAGGGAAACAAACATAATTAAAATACAATCTGGTAAGTGTGATAAGACAAGTATGTGCAAGGTTCATGGGAGCACCATAAATTTACTCAAGGTGGCAGGAGAAGAACAAATTCATAGGTAATTTTACTGAGAAAGTCTTAGGAGGGATTATGAGTGTACAAAAGGTAGAACATAAAAGAACATGGCATAAAAGAAGAACCAGAATGATGATCTGGTCTGTGGGCTTAGATGATGAAACAAAACACTGGTACCATTCATCAGATAGAAATTTAGAAGAACAGGGCTTGGGAAAAGCAGAGGAAGTCAGTTTTGAAAATACTAACTTTGAGCTCAGTGTTCTAATGATAGATAGAATCTGAAGTTATGGCGGCACTGAGATCCCAGATGAGAAGTGAAGAAGGCTGAACCCCCAAAGGATGGGCAGAAGAGAAGACAGGAGGGGAAAAACAGGTAACTACACTTTAGTGCTCACAGAGCAGAATCATGCCTGAATGGCATCAAGGAAGCCAAGGGAGGGAGAGCTGCAGGGGAACAACAGTGCAAAGATGGAGAGATGTCAGGAAGTCAGGAAAGAGGCTGGAAGAGGTTCCCCTTATGTGACAGCTAGCAAGTCACTGGTGATCTTAGCAAATGAGGCGTGAGTCAAGTGAGGGGGCAGAGCCAGACTCCAGTGAGTCAAAGTTAGACAGGAGGTAAGAGTGGTGTTCGTGAGGGCAGACCACTCTTCTCAGGAATTGTCTGGAAAGAAAGGAGTGAGGCAGTTGTTACAAAAGGATACTGGTTTGAAGAAGGCATGCCTTTTTAAAAAAAACTTTAAAGAAACTTGAAAAAATGTGCCTGGGTACGTATATGCATGCATGTAAGCTGGAGGTCAACTGTACACTGATGCCTGGGACCCCGTGCTCACCTTTAATTTAAGAAGATAAAGGGGAGACCATTTTTCCATTGCTCCCTGCCTCTGTCATGCCATCACTGGCCACATAAAGCTAGAAAAATAAATTAATGGTAGCATATCATCTTAACAGTGAAAGCAAAGATGAAACACACTAATAGAACAAACGCTTTGGAAAGCTTCATGTTTCTAAGTGGAGGTGGTCAACAAAGTCAAGTGCAACTCCAATCTATGGTCCAAATCAAACACATCATAAAATGGAACTATTTTCTTTACTGTCAGAATACTGCCCAGGGAGCTTAACGTCATTTCCTGAGTCCTGGAATAGACATTTAACCTTCTTTTCCCTTCTCTCCTTACAGTTCTAACTCTTGCTTAGTTGGGAGGGAATTGAGCACAGGTCAAGGATCAGTAATTTGTCTCCTCTAAATTGCAACATGTTGAAAATAATGCACGAGAATTTGTTAACAGTAGGAAGCTCATCATTGCATGAGTGGAAAGCAGAGTTACATGTAGATCTTTGGAGGACAAAAACTGAAACATACATACAATTGGAGTGTTTTCTACATAGTATCTATGAAATAATTTCTTTCTCCTGTTACACCTCTTTCTCTGATACTTCCTAGGGGTTTATGAAACAATATGTCTAAGACTGGGGGCTTTTTGGTACAACAGCATTTCTTGGAAAGCCTTTGTTTTTCACAACTTCTGACTCCTCTGTTCTGTGGAGGAAACACAACTTTCACATGCAGTCACTAACAGGACCAAAGAGCTTAAGAAACGTAAAAGGACAGTTAACTAAGGCATGGTCTTAGCAGTTTTCAGATAGCTTTTTGGGAAAAAAATCAATTTCAGAGCAGTGGTGGGTGCTCAACTCTTACATACAAGATGATGGATCTAGGGACATCTGCTGACAGGGCCATATATTTCCTGAGTTAACCTTCTAGAATCAACTGTCACATGCCTGGCAGGGGCATGGGGGAGACAGTATACCTCCTGTCTCAAAGATCATATTGTTTGGAATTGTGGACAATCAATAAGGAGATTTTGGCATACTTAGGTGGTGTAAGGATCGTTTTGTTTCCATATTGACAATGATTAAGAACACTGTAGGGGAGCTTGATTTAAAATGAGATTCACCTTTCTTGTGCATTTTCTTCCCTAAAAAGCCAAATGCAGGACAATGTCAGCAACCCAAAGAAAGGAGTTTTGTAACCATGCTTCCTTGAACTTTGTAACTTTGCCTTCACTGACTGCCCTCTGCCCTGTATTTTACATTTCTTCCCACACTCCCAGATAACAAAATCATTACAGCCGTTAAGAAACCTTATTTATAAAGAGGCTTTTATACAGAGTTCATAACCCTGTCGCATAACCATCAGTGGATATTTTCAGTCAAACAGAAATTAAAGTTTTATAATGACAAAGTACAATAAATGAACCTCTATTTGATTAATTACACAAGGGCAAATGTGATTTACAGTCAAAATCCTGATTCTTAGATGTGTGAGCTTCTTTTTTCCATTTTTATACATTGATGATAAGGACCTAAGACAGACCTTTCTCAGAAATGGTCTCCAATATTCCAGCCTCAGGCAAGGGAGGCCCAGGGGAAGGAGCGGGCAGCCACTTACTCAGTGGCAGGAGGGGCAAGTGGTTCTGAAAAGATGTACTTGTTTAACATTTAGGGTGCTTTCATGGACTCAGAAAGTATATGCCATTGAGGAGTAGAATAAAGATCTTTCCTGAGCAAGGAGTGTACGTGATAAATATACTTAAGTAGTGTATAACCTTCCTATTAATGTGATTTTATACAAATGGTACATACCTAATTGTACAGGTTTGGAACAAGACTTATCCAATAGAACAGGGTCCCCAACTTTTGGGATATGGACTGATACTGGTCTGTAGCCTGACAGGAACCAGGCTGCACAGCAGGAGGCGAGCAGCTGGCAAGTGAGCCAGTGAAGCTTCATCTGTATTTACAGCTGCTCTCCATCCCTCGGATTACTGCCCGAGCTCCAGCTCCTGTGAGATCAGTGGCGGCATTAGATTCTCATAGGAGCATGAACCCTATTGTGAACTGCGCATGTGAGGGATCTTTGCACGTTCCTTATGAGAATCTAGGTTGCGTGTTCCTTATGAGAATCTAATGCCTGATGATCTGTCACTGTCTCCCATCACCCCCAGATAGGACCATCCAGTTGCAGGAAAACAAGCTCAGGGCTCCCACTGATTCTACATTATGGTGAGTTGTATAATTATTTCATTATATATTACAATGTAATAATAATAGAAATAAAGTGTACAATAAATGCAATACACTTGAGTCATCCCGAAACCACTCCCTCCCCCAACCCCAGGTCCGTGGAAAAATTGTCTTCCATGAAACTGGTCCCTGGTGCCAAAAAGGTTGGGGACTGTGGCAATTGAATATTATATCCTTATTATCATTCTAATCATTAAGATTTTCAATGGACCCAGAAGAAGAAAAAAACAAATCTTGGCCTAGAAGCTTTCATTTAAAAAGAACCTACATGAAACAGAATGGCAATTAGTTTCAAAGTTATCAAAACACAATAATAATTTAGTCCTTATTTCAATTAACAAATGGGAACTTAAGTATGGCTTGCTTACAAAGTACTCCTCAAAGCTTGTAATTAAAATTAATTAAATGTCAAATGCCCTACGAAACCTCATTAACTAGTGGAATCCTGAGTATATCTTTTTGTAGAGCAGTTATTTTGAAAAGTAAATAATCACTAAGCTTAAATATTAATACATCAGATTTAAGAAAATCTGTCAATACCTTTTCTAATATTAATATTTTACAGAGAGAAAAAGCCCAAAGACAAAATAAAATAAAAATGCAGAGTAGAATCAATTCTTAGCTACTTTCCACAGCTTATTATCAACAAACATATTTTATGGCACTTTCTTAACTTGGGTAGTCACGTGAGGCCCCTAATTCTGTAGGCTGGGCATATCCAAAGTAATGAGATCTGGCAGCACCAGGAGCTGGCCTGGCCAAGCCCGAGGAAGGGAGTCAGTTATCCAAGGCCACTTCTCACCTTTGATATTTCTGTGTTGGTTTGCCCGGGAATACCAATTTCTTGACACTTGTTCACAGCCTTAGAGCCTCATGTGGCTTTTTCACAGGCACTCTAGTTCTTCAAAACCCCCGACTCTGCCACTAAAAGATTATGCTATTGGGATCCACCGGGTGCCAAGCATTTCTGGAGCTCTTTTTGGGGGCATATGATGATTACAAAGTTTGTGATGATTCCACAGTTAGGTAACTAAAACATAGTACCTATCTTACCAAGTAGAAGTTTTAAAAGTCAGATTAAAAGAATGTTTTGCTATTTTTAAAACCAATTGTGTGTTTTTGTAATATCTTAGAAACCCAGCAGAATGAACTAGCACACCCACTTCTGGAATGGGAGGCTGACTGACCCCCGTGGTAGCTGGCTCTGCCTATCTGCTGTGGGGGTGGATATGTCCACTCCCGCCCACCTTCTGACTCTTTGGAGGGGACTTATGTACCTGGAAAGTGTGACTTCTTCTCTCCATCCCTTAGTCAAGGAAAGACAGTGGGAAAAAACCTCTAAACAGTGACTGTCTACCTGACTCTAAACTGGAATCCATCCTATATTAAATTATTGCTACTATTTATTTTAAATGTTTACCGAGTGCCAGGGAGAAGTGCCAAGTTCTTCGCACAGTACAAAAATGCAGTGAAGATGTTATTATCCCCACAGGAACTGACTCAGGGAGGTTAAATATTTTGTGCAAGGTATGAAGCTACAAAGTGGTAGCGTGAGGATTGAAATCGATGTGCAGCTCTCAGATGCAATGCTGCACGCCTCTAATTATCTATCACATAGTGAGTGTTCTGCCTGTCTGAGGCAGATTCAGATGGCCCAACTGACTTCTCTATAGTTAAATCAGTTTTTTTCAAGCACCTACTAGGCTAGGCCCATCAATCTGGCATTAAATTTACTCTTTAAGTCCCATTTTTCTCAAACACCAACAACACAGTGTGCTTCATTAAAGAAACTTTATGATGAACTTCCGGCCTTCTAACAATGAATGCATGTTACCAACCCATCTTAAAACTTAGTCCCTAAACTCTGTTTCTCACAAGCTGTGGGGCAACCCTGTCTAACACAAAGGTTCACAAATTCATCAACACTGCAGTAAAATTTAGTTGAAACCAGTGGTTCACAAAAGAGCTCCTTTTATCATTTTCCTTTTACCAGGAATTGCTATAATATCAACCACTATCCATGAGGGAATGTGTTTTTTTCTGTTCTTAAAGGCAGATGGAGGCCGGGCACGGTGGCTCATGCCTGTAATCCCAGCACTTTGGGAGGCTGAGGCAGGTGGATCATGAGGTCAGGAGATCAAGACTGTCAGCCCTCTGAGCACAAGCCAAGCCATCGCATCCCCTGTGACTTGCACGTATATGCCCAGATGGCCTGAAGTAACTGAAGAATCACAAAAGAAGTGAAAATGCCCTGCCCCACCTTAACTGATGACATTCCACCACAAAAGAAGTGTAAATGGCCGGTCCTTGCCTTAACTGATGACATTACCTGGTGAAAGTCCTTTTCCTAGCTCATCCTGGCTCAAAAAGCACCCCCACTGAGCACCTTGCGACCCCCCACTCCTGCCCGCCAGAGGACAACCCCCTTTGACTGTAATTTTCCATTACCTTCCCAAATCCTATAAAACGGCCCCACCCCTATCTCCCTTCGCTGACTCTCTTTTCGGATTCAGCCCGCCTGCACCCAGGTGAAATAAACAGCCATGTTGCTCACACAAAGCCTGTTTGGTGGTCTCTTCACACAGACGCGCATGAAAAAGACCATCCTGGCCAACATGGTGAAACCCCATCTCTACCAAAATAAAATTTAAAAAAACTTAGCCAGGCGTGGTGGCGTGAGCCTGTAGTCCCAGCTCATTGGGAGGCTGAGGCAGGGGAATCGCTTGAACCCAGGAGGTGGAGGTTGCAGTGAGCTGAGATCGCACCACTGCACTCCAGCCTGGTGACAGAGTTAGACTCTGTCTAAAAAAAAAAAAAAAAAAAAAGAAGACAGATGGAGAACACTGATCACTGGGTGCTGGGGTCCCCAGATAGGACACTGCCACACAAATGGTTTTAGAAGAGCTGTGAACCTGCAGGGTTTTTGTTTGTTTGTTTGTTTTTCTGAGACTGAGTCTTGCTCTGTCACCCAGGCTGGAGTATAGTGGCACGATCTCAGCTCACTGTTGGCCAACTGGTCTTGAACTCCTGAGCTCAAGTGATCTGCCCACCTCGGCTTCCCAAAGTGCTGGGATTACAGGTGTGAGCCACCGTGCCAGGCTAACCCTGCAGTTTTGATAACCATTTGTAACTCATTGAATAGATGAGAACAGACTGGAAGTCAAATGATCTATTTATAGAATTTTGTGCAATATAAAGTCTTCCCAGCATTGCTCTCCAAAATGGCATTTTCTAAAGAGGGGGAAAAGAAGATTGCTCTTGAAGATTGCCTTTTGTAGAGTACATCTGGGTAAATATTTTACATATCAGCCAATAACCAGAGAATCTAACTGATGAATAGAGGCCTGCAATATTATAAAATAGAGGATATGTTTAGAATAAACACATGGATCAATAAGGATAATCCACTTAAGAGGGACTGTCAGGTCATTCTGATCTGGGGGCACCTTGCAAAATTTTAAAAAGGGAAAATGCCAGACTGGGCATGCTCCCTCAGTTGGGCTCAGCTGCAACAGTTCTAGGGGTTGCATCTTGTCTATTTCTTGAACCAGGAACTGTTTACTTTTCCCTGGGACATTCCCGTTAGGAAGAGAACGGCCTCTCATATTCCAGAGAGGTTAGTGTCAGTGTTTTGTTTAAAAAATTATTAAACATGGCTGGGCGCAGAGGCTCATGCCTGTAACCCCAGCACTTTGGGAGGCAGAGGTGGGTGGATCACTTGAGGTCAGGAGCTCAAGACCAGCCTGGCCAACATGGTGAAACCCCATCTCTACTAAAAATACAAAAAAATTAGCCAGATGTGGTAGCGCATGCCTGTAATCCCAGCTTCTCGGGAGACTGAGGCATGAGAATCACTTGAACCCGGGAGACGGAGGTTGCAGTGAGCCAAGATCGTGCACTGCACTCCTGCCTGGGCAACAGAGCGAGACTCTGTCTCAAAAAAAACAAAACAAAAAAAGCATAAAAAATTATTAAACAATCTTTACAAAGAGATAAGAGGACTAGAGCATACAATTCTAGAGCATCAAATACAAAGATACAAGAGGACTAGAGCATCAAATGCAAGTTAATATACAAGATATATTAACAAAATACATGAATGGGATTAAACGGATGACTCTGCCCCCAAGGATTTTCTGGTTGGCTGACGATGTAGTTTCCCTGTTTAAGATACAAACAGAAAAGGGCTGATGAGCAGAGCCCGGAGGATGCCAGAGCTGCAGCACAACTTGGGAGGAAGACACCCTTTCTTTGACTGCCATGGCACCTTCTATTTCTAAGGACCTGGTGAGAGATGTCACCTTCCCAGCTAATATCTAGCTGGTGAACTTTCAAGGGAAGCCAACATCTTTAATTACTGGGTAGGATAGTTGGCTGGACACATGGCACATCTCTCTCCCAAGACTCATTCCACCGGAACTATCCAAATAACTTTTACTTAATTCTGTGGGAGCACTTAAATTTATGCCCCATTAAAGTTCCCTTTTGAAAATTACAAGCTGAAGCCACATCTAACAACTATGATGTTCTCTGGATCCCACGCACATCCTAAAAATGGAAAATTCATTTCATGGCCACAGAACCAATAAAAAATATGACTTCATTTGAAATGCCTAAATTTTTTTAAAAAACCAAATTAAATGATTTCAGGTGTTTATAAAAAATCTTTAGGTTTATAGCAATCTACAAACACTGGACACGCTCTGAAAAGATTCTCTTATGTCATAAGAAGTTACAGCTTAGACTGGAGGCCAAATTTTTTTTTCTTCTGTGAGATTTGCTTTTAGTTTCAAATTTAGCATTTCTTTTTTAGTACCAAGGGCAAAGTTGGACCTCTTAATATTTATGTTCTTACTCATCTTTCATTAGCCACAGAAAAAACAAGTGATGCTAGTTTCCTACCTCTAGACTTGGTTACATAAATGACCCTGGGTGGGACCATCTCGGATGAGTCTGTAAGTCAATCAGCAAACATGAGTCCCCACTGTGTGCCAGGTAGGACCTAAGTTCAACAGGAAAAGCTCATGCAGTCATGTTTCTATTGAAGGTCAGAGCCCCAACCTTCAAGTAACATGAAACACATAGCTGAATTAAGACATCCCTCAAGTTCCAGGAGTACTTGTTTGGAGGGGTGCCCCCTTACTTTTTTTTTTTTTTTTTTTTTTTGAGACAGAGTCTTGCTCTGTCGCCCAGGCTGGAGTGCAGTGGCGGGATCTCGGCTCACTGCAAGCTCCACCTCCTGGGTTCATGCCATTCTCCTGCGTCAGCCTCCTGAGTAGCTGGGACTACAGGCGCCCGCCACCACGCCCGGCTAATTTGTTGTATTTTTAGTAGAGACAGGGTTTCACCGTGTTAGCCAGGATGGTCTCGATCTCCTGACCTCATGATCCACCCACCTCGGCCTCCCAAAGTGCTGGGATTACAGGTGTGAGCCACTGCGCCCGGCCCGCCCCCTTACTTTTTACCCGGCTTTTGATGAACATTCTTAGGGAATTGCTGACATAAACACAAGGGCCAAGGACCCCGGCTCCACCATTAAGTTCCCCAAATAGTCCATGATACTTAGTGAATACAGGGATCTCTGGGCTTGTGCCTGATGGTCCCCAGAGGATCCTGTAAGGAGCAAGGGCAAGTCCAGACCTGTAGCTGCTGGGGAGCTCTCAAGCCCTGCAACAGAGGGCCAGAGGTGGGTCCTCTCTCAGGAAAGCTTTGCAGCAATGAGGACTCTTTATGGACAGCTAAGCATGGAGCCTGGCACAAACTGCTGCCTGACACCCAGGGCTGTCCATGCCCTGGCACCAGCCTTTCAGCCACCACTGGCCTTCCTGCACCCTATCCAGCCCTATTCAACTGCCCCACAGAACTCCTTGTTTTCCCTCTTACATGCTTAAAGCTGCCCCAGCTTCCAGCTCGTTGCTCATGCTGCTCTGTCTGGAATGTCCTTCTTTCTCATCTCTCTACTCTTCCAATTCAGGTACATTTTCTAAACGCATTTAAAATGTCATAATCTCCATGGAGGCTCCTCTCATTCATCCCGCGACTAGAAGTTTCTCTGTCTCTTCTGAATTCTCCACACATTATCTCTCTCTCGTTTTCCTATTGTTTATCACCTTTTAACTTGTATTAACAGTCATTGCTTTTCATCTGCTACCTTCCCTGTAAAACTGAGACGTACGAGGGGCTAGAGTCCAGGTTTTCTTGATGATTGTATTTCTAGCATCTAGCCTAGTAATTCCATAGTTTTTAAAAACCCGGTTCTGCACAGCCCCAGTGTTCCAGAAAGGTATCCTAAGATCACCCGGTAGGGGCAAAGAGTGGGCAGGGACCCAAGGAAGACCCCTTCCCCACAATCTGTGCTTTGGTCAGGTAGGTTTTGATTTGAACTCTTCTATATATTGGGATTCATGTAATTCTTTTAAAAAGGATTCTTCTACAGGTAGAAAAAAGAAAGCCACTGTAATAGATATTGTCAAATAAATAAATAGAATTACACTTAATACCTCTAGCCCTTTCTCCCTCAGGGATAATGAAATTCAGTGATCAAAAATGAGTAGCAAAGGTTCAGAGTGGCTGGCAATTGAAGAACATGGTCAAAATAGAGGGCCCTTTCTCTTGTTCTAAACAGAACTGTACCAAAATTTTAGTTTTACATTAAAATCAAGCTCTGAATAAGTTATGTTTAAGGTGTTAAATAGAACTACCCTGGCACCTGGTTCTGGAGTGTGTGTGTGTGTATGTGTGTGTGTGTGTATATAATACATTAGCACATCCACTATGCTTTGATCTCAATGTAACTTCAGGGATATAGGAAAGAGTTATAAGTGAGGCTACTGCCTCTTGATTTTCCTCTGCTTCCCCTCCCACCACCAAATAAATTTACTCCTCCTTCAGTCTTCCCCATCACAGTAAATGACACTAATATCCATTCTGTTGCCCAGGCTAAAAATCTAGGAGTTTTCTTTGATTGCTCTCTTTCCTTCATGTCTGACATCCAACTCACAAGTAAATATTGTTGGGTTTACCTATGAAACAGTCTGAAGCAGCCGTCTCTCTCTGCCAGCCACTACCAGCTGCCACGGTTTAGGGCCTTACCACCTCGCACCTACCTTAATGCAGTCACCTCTTCTCTGCTTCCCACCTTCTACTCTCTCCTCCCTATTATCCATTCTCCGGGCAGCAGCAAAAGTCATGTTTAAAACTCTCCTGTTAAAAACTCTCCAAGAGGTTCTCATCAGACATAGAGTAAAACTCTAATTCCTAATGGTCAAAATAATCAAGCTAGCATGTGTATCTCACTCCAAACTAAACAAATTTGCTCACTCTGATAATCTTCAGTTGGGGAGTTTTAAGAAAATAAATTAGTGGATGACTGAGCAGAGAGACAGAAAGACTGGCATCGCATTCAAAAACAGAAATGACTTACGGCTTCAGATTTGGGAGGCACTGGAGGTGGAGGTAGGGCAGTATCTGAAGACTTCATTGCTGCTCCCAGAGTCCCAGGGATGGGAAGAGGAGAAGTCGCACATTTGGATCGGACAGAACCTCTAAACTGATCACATCTGTTCTTCTCACTCAGAGAGCGAGTGAGAGGCTGATGGCTGGGCTTGCCTTCTTCCAGCCACAGCTCTTCGTAGGGAAGTTCTGACTTTCCCGGGATGCCTGCTGATTCTTCACTAGCTTCTGGGAAAAGGTAGTCGCTCCCACTATCTCCAGAGTCCTGATAGGGCAGGATGTCATGAGGAAAGGGAGCCCAATCTCCCCCCAGGTCCCTGCAACCATGAAGGTTCACCTCACTGTTGCCATGGAGATTGTTGCCATACACACAGACCGAAAGTCGGTGGAAGGACTGGGTGAGCTCATCGCGGGCGTAGCTGAGCGAATTGGGCACGTGGTTGTGGCCAGAGCACCGGCCCTTCTTGGGGCTCTTGCAGTCCTCATTCCAGTCAGTTTTCACATCACGGACAGCCCGTGAATACTCATCGATGTCGAACTGTTCTTGGCAGATACCTAGCCAGTGATGGACCAGGGTTTCGGGCCAGCCCTCTCCCTTCACCAGGTGTTCTGGGAGGCTGAACTTGGGGACAGTCAAGTGCAAAGGAAAGTGCATGGGGAGGATCTTGTTGTTCCGCAGCACACAGCAAACCACCACCGTCTTGGTCTGGATGTTCACAAACTTATAGCGGTGCCCCTCACGGATGAAGTGGAGGTCGTATGGGTTTCTCGGTGGAGGGCTTGGCACAGTCACATTCACAGGAAGCCTGGTTTTCTCCACAATGTTGCGGATGGTGTGTTCGCCCTCTTGCATCTGAAGTTCCAGGGGACTTCGGGTGCTAAATCTGCCCTTGCACTGGAATGGAAGGCTAATGCTTTCGTTGGTCCGGTGATTCATACAAATAAGGCACGGCATTTTGCCTTTTCCCAGCTTGCTGATGGAATTGAGCTTCCCAATCTTTTTGAAGATTGTGTTGAGTCGTGACTTTTCCTTGAATGTCTTTGCATAAAGGATTTCTGCCTGCCCCATTAGAGTGAGTTCATCCCCAGTACACAGGGTGATGTTGTAAACTTCAGTGTCTTCATTGCATTCACCTGAAGCAACCTACAATATAATAAATCACATTTTACGTTCATTTCCTTTGATCTATTCACGCAAAGAACTTCCTATTAAGACACACACAAATTCACACACAGAGGAAAATGCTGCACTTTTCTATAATACTAAATTTAGACACCTCATTTCTTTTATTATACTTACGTGATTAACAATAACTACTATTTGTTCAAGATGATATTAGTTTAGAATCTTATAAACATCTCTTTTCTCTATATATGCAGAGTAATCTATCATATGGATACTAACAGGGATATTGTCATTTTTTCTTTTGCAGTTATAAATGTTCTCATGAATGCTGATGTAGAAAATTCCTTGTTTTTTATTATTTAAATTTTAATTTTTTACTTTTTAAAATTTTATTACATTTTTAAAATTTGAAATTGAGAAAAAGAACTTAAAAATGTGGTATTTCTCAATTTTTAAAAAAATTATACATCCATTATTTAATTGGAAGAAATATTAAAAATACAAATATAAAAATGAAGAACTTCTATACTATCTTATCACTAAAGATAATCTGTCAAATATAAATAGAAAAAAGAAACAGAATTGATCCATCTATCTCAGAGATACAAATAGATACATATATACACAATTCTGTTACCTGAGTTTCTAACTGTATCCATTTCCCCCGGGCATATCCTTCATCAATAGTAATACTAACCTAATGTATTCCATTTTGTATGAATGTGCATTATTTGACTAGTTCCTTACTGTAAAATAAAAATATAGATGGATTTTTCCAATGTCTAGCAATTATAAATAGTACTGCAATGAACTTTTTTACAGCTCAATTATTTCCTTAGGATAAAGTACTAGAAAAACTGCAGGGACAAAAGCTACGCATATATTTGTTTTTTTTGTTTTGCTTGGTTTTGAAGACAGGATCTTGCTGCTCAGGCTGGAGTGCAGCGGCATGATCACAGCTCACTGCAGCCTTGACCTCCCAAGCTTAAGGAATCCTCCCACCTCACCCTCCTAAGTATCTGAGACTACAGGTGTGAGCCACCACACCTGGCTAATATGCATATATTTGAAAGGTCTAATATGCACTGCCCACTGTGTTTTCATCAATGTTATACTTATTTATACTTTTATCACTTTATGAAATTATGTCTCCCTATACTCACACTGAAGTTTATTTCATGTTTACCAGTATGAGAGGTAAAGCATGCATGCTGAATTTATTTTAAATATATTTATTGGTATATTCATTTTTCAGTATTTATCTAATTATTTAGATCTCTTACTGATTACTTTTTATGTAAATGAAAATGTCATCTGTGCTATGTATTCTTCCATTTGTTGTTTGAATTGCAATTTTATAGCTTAACTATTAAAGTTGTTTTTTTTTAAATGTAGTCAATATTTTCAAAATTTTCCTTTGTGATTTCATTCTTGGGTGCTATGTTTCTAGCTGAGATGATATAGATTCATGATTCTGAACCAGGGGTGACTATACCCACTAGGGGGCAATGTTTGGAGACAGCTTTGATTGCCATGACTGGGGAAGCTGCTGTTTGCATCTAGTGGGTAGAGGCCAGGGAAGCTGCTCAATATGCTATAATGCCCAGGACAGCTCCCCACAGCAAAGAATTAGCCAGTGCAAAAATATCAGTGGTGCTGAGGTTGAGAAACGCTGGTATAATTACCAGTGTTTTCTTTTAATACTTTGCTATGTATCTCTATTTTTTTTTTTTTTTTTTGAATCCTAACCACTAGCCCAACAGGGAATGTAACTGTATTTACTCTGGTAGCTTATTTAAGGTAGGTTTGTGTGTGTGTGTGTGTGTAAGTTAACTGAGTGTTGAGTACACTTCCTAAAGAGTCATCCCTTTCATCATTAATTTGCAGTGTCACTTTTACTGTATACTAATATTATATACTTTTATATCATAAATTAAAAATATATAAAGTATTATATACTAAGTTCATAAAATACATACATTCAAATATATACCTATATTTGCATTTATTTTCGGGCCATTTATCTTAGCGACCTTTCTATTTTCCCACTGTAACTATATTGTTTTTGTGTCTTCATCTTATATTTTCAGATCTGATAACAAAAGCCCTGACTTGTGTTTATTCTGACTCAAAAAGTATGTGGATGGCAGAAAACAAGAGAAATAAAGTCAAAAGTCAAACGACAGACTGAAGATATCTGCAAAACATATCACAGATAAAGAGCTAATATCTCTAATATACAAGCAGCTTTTTAAAAGTAAGGACCTGAGACCATCCTGGCTGACATGGTGAAACCCGTCTCTATTAAAAACACAAAAAAATTAGCTGGGCATGGTGGCACGTGACTGTAGTCCCAGGTACTTTGGAGGCTGAGGCAGGAGAATCGCTTGAACCCGGGAGGCAGAGGTTGCAGTGAGCCAAGATTGTGCCACTGCATTGCAGCCTGGGTGACAGAGACAGACTGTCTGAAAAAAAAAAAAAAAAAGAAAAGAAAAATAGGCAAAATACATGAAAAATCAATTAACTAACAAGATGTACAATGGCTTTCAAACCTATGAAAAGATGTTCAACTTCTTTCCTCTAAGAGAAATGCCAATTAAAATTATACTAAGATACCACTTCTTACCTAACATATTGATTAAAAATTCAGAAGCTTGACATCACACTCAGTTGGTAAGGCTATGGGGTAAAAAGCATCCTTGTCCATAGCTGATGAGAATACAGCATGATACAACCCGTGTGGCAGGGAATTTGGCAATATCAAGTCAAATAACATATGCATTTATCCCTCCATCCAGCAATCCTACATCTAGGAATTTACCCTGAAGACATTCCTCCAACAATATGAAAGTACACATGTATAAGGTTATTCACTGCAGCATTATTTGTCTTTGCAAAATATTGGAACTCATCTAAATGCTTAAATATAGGAGGCTGACTGAATAAACTACGGTACACACACTTCCTGGTACTATGCAAAAGACAATGAGAATAATGAATCCAAGGAATGCATATGAAATGACTTTCAAGAATATATTGTTAAATAAAAAAAATAAAGTGCAAAAAAAGTTTATACAGTATACTTTTTTTAAGAAGAAAGGAAAAATTAGTATATACATTTTCTTTTTATTTTTGTTACCAAAAAAAAAAAAAAAAAACCAAAAACATGCACAAGGAAAAACAGAAAACAATGAAACTGGTTACTTACTGGAGCTAGGGACAAGGGAGGAAATGATACCTTTCTGAGTATACCTTGCCACAGAGTTTTGACTGCAAGGATGTATACTAATGTGCTACATATTTTAAAAATTAGGTCAACAAGAATTTTTTTTTTATTATAAGTTCTGGGATATGTGTGCAGAACGTTCAGGTTTGTTACGTAGGTATACAAGTGCCATGGTGGTTTGCAGTACCCATCAAACCATCATCTACATTAGGTATTTCTCCTAATGCTATCTTCTCTCCCTTAGCCCCCCACCCCCCAACAGGCCCCGGTGTGTGATGTTCCCCCCGTGTCCATGTGAACTCATTGTTAACTCCCACTTATGAGTCAGAACATGCAGTGTTTGGTTTTCTGTTCCTGCGTTAATTTGCTGAGAATGATAGTTTCCAGCTTCATCCATGTCTCTGCAAAGGACATGAACTCATCCTTTTTTATGGCTGCATAGTATTCCATGGTATATATCTGCCACATTTTCTTTATCCAGTCTATCATTGATGGGCATTTGAGTTGGCTCCAAGTCTCTGCTATTGTGAACAGTGCTGCAATAAATATACATGTGCATCTGTCTTTATAGCAGAATGATTTATAATCCTTTGGGTATATACCCAGTAATGGGATTGCTGGGTCAAATGGTATTTCTGGTTCTAGATCCTTGAGGAATCACCACACTGTCTTCCACAATGGTTGAACTAATTTACACTCCTACCAACAGTGTAAAAGCATTCCTATTTCTCCACATCCTTTCCAGCATCTGTTGTTTCCTGATTTTTAAATGACTGCCATTCTAACTGGCATGAGATGGTATCTCATTGTGGTTTTGATTTGCATTTCTCTAATGACCAGTGATGATGATTTTTTTTTCATATGTTTGTTGGCTGCATAAATGTCTTCTTTTGAGAAGTGTTTGTTCATATCCTTCACCCACTTTTTGATGGGGTTGTTTTTTTCTTGTAAATGTAAGTTATTTTAAAACTGAATGCAAATGGAAATAAATGCAAAATCCAACTGTTTTTTAAATCGACAAAATAACCATTCTGGGGAAAGAGAAAATCCAAGTACCTTTGGAATGCTGTCTGATATGGTTTGGCTGTGACCCCAACCAAATCTCACCTGGAATTGTAATAATCCCCACTTGTCAAGGACGGGACCAGGTGAAGATAATTGAATCATGGGGATGGTTTCCCCCAAGCTGTTCTCGTGATAGTGAGTTCTCACGAGATATCATGGGTTTATAAGGGGCTTCCCACATTGCTGGGCACTCATTCTCTCTCCTGTCGCCCTGTGAAGAGGTGCCTTTCTCCATGAGGGCAAGTTTCCAGAGGCCTCTCCAGCCATGCAGAACTGTGAGTCAATTAAATCTGTTTGCTTTATAAATTACCCAATCTTGAACAGTTCTTTATAGGAGTTTGAGAATGGACTAATACACTTTGACCATATAATGCCAGTAGGGAAAAAAAGACCAATAAATATTCTGATCCTTTTGGTAGATTTGTTTTTCATAGGGATATGGGTAGAGAAACTCTGAGTCAAATTTATTTGTATTGTAAGATTGAATGAATGGGTAAATATATTGATGTCTTGCGAGTTACAGAGATTGCATTTTGGAAGCAGAGACAGAAATGCAGAATGAAGAAGACCAGGAAAGGCAAGACAGAGCTCCTTGGGGTTTGGATTGAAATTAGAGGTATCTGTACTAACTCAGACTTTTCAGCAGTTATACACACAGACACACATAGACACACAGACACATACACACACACACAGACACACACACACACACGTATATCTTAGATTTTTTCCTTTCCAAGCAACCAGACACTGCCCAAATCATTCCCCACTAAGAGGAACCAGGGCTCCCTGGAGAAATGATGAATTCCAAGGGTAGGGCTGAAATGGTACAAGGTGTGCTTGGAACATTTAGTCGTGCCAGAAAGTAAGGTGCTCATAAGATGATGGGAACATGCCAAAAAGACACAAGAACCAGCCTAAATGAGCTCCTACTGCTAAAATCTGGGACAATTTGAGCATCACAATAAAGACCACGATGAATTATAATCTGTTGAATAAAACAGGAACACCTAAGTCCATGCTGATAGCAAAAAGATGACAAACAAGGAAGACTGGAAAATCATAATTTTGAAACTTATTATTTACTTCATTATTTATTACTATTATACTTTATACTATTATAACTTTAGTAAAGATCATTTTATATAAGAATCATCAATAGATCCAAATTTATAGGAGTTTGATTAAGGAGGTGATTAAGGAGGTTATATACATGGTCTTAGTGTCTTTTTCCAGAATGCTTATTCACTGCAAGAGGAAAAAAGTAACTATGTAGTGGAGAATATACCTTGGACAGTACCTTGACCAGGTTATCAAATTTAGTATCACCAAAGAGGCATACTGACATCCTCTACCTCTGAATGTGACTTCCTGAGAAGTTCATGACCTCGCTTATGTACCATTCTAGCCAAAACTATTATGAAAATCCCATCATGAGGAAATATCAGACAAACCCAAACAGAAATATTCTATAAAATACCTGGTGTGTATTCTTAACAAAATTTCCATGCCAGAAATGACAAAGAAAGGCTGAATAATTGTTCCAGATTAAAATGAAATAAGTAATTGTTCCAGATTAACATGAAATAAAGAGAAGTGAAAAGTAAATGCAATAAAGTACACTTTTGGGACATCTGACCAAATTGGAATCAGGACTATAAATAAAAGTATTGTTATCACTGCTAATATTCCTGAATATACTGTGTTTACATAAGAGAAAACCCTTATTCTCAGGAAATATACACTGATGTATTAAGGGGTAAGGGACATAATGGATTCAATTCACCCTCACATGATTCAGAAAAAGATACGTTATATTATGCATATGTGTATCTGTATATGTGAGTGGAGTCCGGGGAAATGGGTAAAACAAATGTGCTAAAATGGCAAAAGTTGGTGAATCTGGCTAAAGTGATAGGGTGTCCTCATTATTATTCTTGGAACAATTCTTTAGAACTGAAATAATTTAAAAATGAAAGGTTGAAAAATTTGCCTTTTCCAGATAAACTTTAGAATCATTTTTTCTATGGTTTGTAATGATAACTTTATTGTAGTACATTAAATCTACATGGTGTTTTGGCAAGAAGTGACATCATTGAAACAGCATTTCCAAAGAGGCACATAATTCTCATCATTTATTCAGATCTTTTATTTCCCTTATTAGTATTTAATTCTGCCTTCATTATCAATCCCTGGACACTGCTGTTGAGTCATAGTTGTTGAATATGTTTTATTGCTATTTTGCATGTCCAGTGTCTTACTGTAAGGTTTTTTTTCCAGTTAATTCTCTTGGGATTAGGTGATTATAACTTACACAAATGATGAAAAATTTATCTTTATCCTTTCAATTTTCATCCCTTCTCTCTCATAACAGAGTGATGGTGGTGACAGTGAGCATTTTAGTGTTTCAGATTTTAATGAGAATATTGTGTTTTAATATAAAAATACGAGAAATTTGTTTGAGATATTCTTTATCACGTAAGTAATGTCTTTCCAATTCCAGTTTTCTAAAAGTTTCTACAAATAAAATTTTTAAAAATTTTAATAAAATGTTGATTCTATATCCAATTAAGATGGTCATATGTTTATTTTTGTTGTTGTTGTTGTTGTTTTGTTTTTGAGATGGAGTCTTGCTCTGTCACCCAGGCTGGAGTGCAGTGGCATGATCTTGGCTCGCTGCAACCTCTGCCTCCCGGGTTCAAGTGATTCTACTGCCTCAGCCCCCTGAGTAGCTGTGATTACAGGAGTGAGCCACGTGCCTGGCCCATATGTTCATTTTTCACTACTGTAATACACTCATTATATATTATAATAGATTCCTAAATATTAAAATAATTCTACATGCTTGAAATAATCTCCACATGATCATAGTACACTTAAGACAAAACTGTGTAATTCTCTGATAGTACCTGATCTATGATGTTGGCATCTTTGTCACAGATGAGACTGGCCTACAGTTTTATTATCTATATTTTATCAGGTTTTGGTATCAGGCTTACATTAAACCTAAGCTTGAATTTTTTTCTCTCATGTTAATAAAAATGTCTGGGTAAAGTAACTGACTACGTTCATACCATATACTGAGTGGTGATCATCAATATGTGTTTAGAAAACTAGGAAGAGCAACCTTTGTAAATAATTTCTTACCTTCTATTCTAGATGATCTCTGTATAATTTTAATCTTTGGAACAAGTAATTTGTCAATCAACAACAGTACTATAAAAAACAAACAGCTTTGTTGTTTCCAATAGTGAAGTGAATTTCTCCGTAGGAGACATTGTAAGCACAGAAATGACAGCACAATATTGTTCTAATGGGAATATATGCTGCCAAGGCTTAAAGTCCATTTTGGATGATTCAGGTAAGTATTGCTATTATTTTTTAACAAGATCTCAACCTAACTGTGTTTACTTTTAGTACTTCAGTATTCATCTGGTTCTAACATAGATGCTAGGCATCTAAATTCAAGCCTAGGAATTTAAATACATTTTAGCTTTTTCTTTTTTTTTTTTTTCTTTTGAGATGGAGTCTCACTCTGTTGCCCAGGCTGGAGTGCAATGGTATGATCTTGGCTCACTGCAACCTCCGCCTCCTAGGTTCATGTGATTCTCCTGCCTCAGCCTCCCAAGTAGCTGGGACTACAGGCACGCGGCACCATGCTCAGCTAATTTTTGTATTTTTAGTAGAGACGGGGTTTCACCATATTGGCCAGGGTGGTCTTGAACTCTGGACCTTGTGATCCACCTGCCTCAGCCTCCCAAAGGGCTGGGATTACAGGCATGAGCCACCGCGCCCAGGTAGCTTTTTATTTGGAATAATCTCAGATTTGCAGAGAAGTTACAAAGGCAGTACAGAAAGTTCCTGTATACTCTTTACCTAGCTTCTGTTAACATGTTATGTGACCATGGCATGTTTATCAAAACTAAGAAATTCACATTAGTACAATACTGTTACATAAAGTACAAGTTTTATTTGGATTTCACCAGTTTTTTCCCCATGAGTGTCATTTTGATATCCCAGGATCAAGCCAGGATACCACACTGCCTCTGGTCCTCCGATCTGTGAATTTCTTGGCCTTGTTTCTAAGGCTTTGACAGTTTTGAAGAATATAGCTCAAGGTTTTTGTTTGTTTAGAGCTAATACATCATTTATAAATGACAGTGCTTGACACATACAAGGGCTTTCTTTTTCCATAGGACTTGTAGTTTCAAGTTTTCAGTTATTATTATTTTCTTTTTTCTTGGCAGTTTTTTTTTTTTTTTAAGAGACTGGGTCTTGCTATGCTGCTCAAGCTGTACTTGAACTCCTAGGCTCAAGTGATCCTCCTGCCTCAGCCTCCCAAGTGGCTGGGACTAGAGGAACAGGCTACTCTGTCTGGGTCCTGGTTTCAGTTATTTTATTCTCTTGACTTAGGTCACCAAGAATCATCTGCTATCAATTTTAGCTTTTGGTTTATCCCTAAGGCTTTTACTTTCAACCAGCATCTAGTTAAACTTACAAAAATATAGATCAAAGGTCAGCAAACTAATACCCACAGTCCACACCTGGCCCACCACTTGGTTCTGTAAATAAAGTTTTATTGGGACACTGCCACACCCATTCATTTATAAATAGTCTATGGCTGTTTTCACGCTATGATGGCAGTGCTGAGTAGCTGCAACAGTGACTGTATGGCTTGCAAACTCTAAAATACGTGCTCTCTGTTTCTTACAGTAAAGGTTTACTGATACTGGGTATAGATGGATGAAAAGAACCACGGCCTTTGGAAACTGACAGGTACAATACTATTAGTTAAACTACAAGCTGAGTTTCAATCTTGCCTTTACAGTGTAGTGACTTCAGACAAAATGCTTTTAGTTTTTTGAGCCTTAGGTTCCTCACCTATAAAATGGAACATCACCATCTATTTTGCAGGCTAAGTGAACATATGTAAACAAATGCTCACAGTGCTTGGCACATGGTAGGCTCTCAATAAATGGAGGCCATCGTTACTATTACTTTTATTAACAAAACATTTTACTTTTTTTAAGTGTTTCACATTGCCTTTCACACCTCTGTATTTTCACATAGATTTCTAAGTTTTCATCTCCTACTGTGTTGAAGCCCAAACCACTACTTCTAAGTATTATCCTTCTCTGTACTGAATATCGTTCAAATTTTTATTGACTATGTTATCCCAGAATAAAACTTAATGCCAGAATAGAGCCTGAAATATCATTACAATTATATCCCAAAGGATGTGAACATATGGAAATAATTCAAAATATACAATTTTAGAATAGTCTAGTCTGCAAAACTCTCAGCTGCACTGCTATACTTCCTTTTTATTAGAACTTTGTGAAAAACTTGGCGAGTCACCCATTTGAATAAAGATGGAGACAGGGATAAGATGCAGACAGGGATCCGGAAACTAAAAAAATATGTTTCTATCCCTTTAAATCAATATTTACTATATTTTTCCTAATTTATCTTTATAAACATACACCTTCCAGAATTAAGAAATGATAAGTCTAGTGAAGTACTGCACAGGAAATGAACTGAAAGATAATGTCCACCAGTTTTTGAGACTCGTATCAAACAGTACACGTACAGATTAAACAGATCAAAGTTCTCCTTACTAAATGTCACTATCTGGGCACATTCAACAGTTTTGTCTACATTTTCGTGTATGTGTGTACTTCTTAAATAACTTACTCCTACTCTCATACATAAAAATGCGTAACATATGTGAGCACAATCTGTATCTCATGCTTCCAACTCTGAAGTCATTATTAACGCTAGCAATTAGCCCTGAATAAATTATACAACTAACGTACTGACCAATTTTGTGGTCACTGCCAGTGACAGATGAAAAATCTCATAAATAAATGCTCTTTCTTTAGCAGTAGAGCCAAATAGTCTCCTCAGGTTTCTACAGATGTAATTTATTTGCATAATTTTTTTCCTTTTTTTTTAATAGCAAAAGAAACAATGCATTCTGTCTAAGTGCTTCCGTATGTGTGTCTGGTTAACATTTCCAGTTTCAATGTTTCCTGAGAGGAAGTAATTCAAAGTGTGTTATCTAAACAACTCTAATAGGTCTGATCCAGGAAACTATCAGGGTTTTACTTTTTACCACTCATAATACCACTCAGAATTAATACCCCATGGTCAAGAAACACTTTGAAACACTGACGTAAAATTTTAAGCTTGTGGACGCGCACACATTCTCTCTCTCTGTCTGAAGGTTCTGGCAATAGGAAATCTGTTCTCTAGCAACAATTGTTCTAATAACAATTGTTCAAACATGTAAGAGGTTAAAATTCCAACTCATAAGATAAAATCAGGAATGATCTGATTGATATATAGGTTATATAAACAATATTTGATTAGTATTATGTTATGTCTTCCCAAATTAAATTTTCATTACTCTTTCTTTTGGGAAAATGACAGCAAATGGAAGAAAATTGCATCAAGAGTTAAGATAAACATTAATCCTAAATGGTGTTTATATATATGTATTTTTTAACACGAAATAGGGCAAGAATGACAAGTACAATGGCAATGGTTGCATTTGTGATGCTATAGCAGAGGGCTTGCCAACTGGTAGTTTTTCAGAGGGCCCAAAACCTCAGATGACAAAAAAAGCACTGAGCTATCTTCAAACATTGAAATAATTAACCTCACAATTGTATCCAATTTATCATTCTGAATGGATCTCGAAAATAAATGACATCTGACTCACCCTAAGGGAAACATAATTTTAAAAAACTGGAAAATAAAAAGTGACTATATCTAGCCAGGCGCGGTGGCTCATGCCTGTAATCCCAGCACTTTGGGAGGCGGAGGCGGGCGGATCACGAGGTCAGGAGATCGAGACCATCCTGGCTAACACAGTGAAACCCCGTCTCTACTAAAAATACAAAAAATTAGCCAGGCGTGGCGGTGTGCGCCTGTTGTCCCAGCTGCTAGGGAGGCTGAGGCAGGAGAATGGCATGAACCCAGGAGGCGGAGCTTGCAGTGAGCCGAGATCGCACCACTGTACTCCAGCCTGGGTGACAGAGCAAGACCCCATCTCAAAAAAAAAAAAAAAAAAAAAAAAAAAAAAGTGGCTATATCTAAATACATTCAATTTTCATTTTAAATATTCCTTTTTACATCTGACAAAATTCAGGTTGCATAGGAATCAATAATTTCTGACCTCTCTGGAATATAGCCAAGAACAAGACAGTGAGCTAACCAAAATGATGGGATGTTGTTGATATTAGAGCTTATGTTGAAAGCCTGTGAGGTCCTTAACTTAGTGTACTGATTCCTAAGACTCCATTAAACGTGATTGCCAATTTACAGCCTTAGCAAAACAGAAGTGAAAAATTAAACTAAAAATAGGGACTGTTAAGAAAGGTATTCTGAAAAAGACACAAGAGGCAAATATGACAGCAAACCTTTAAAGGTTTTAAACAAAAAAAGTTTAAAAAAATTTATGAGACTGTAAAAATATAAACTTCTCAGGGCTTATGGTCTCTCTATATAAAGGCAAAAGTCATACTCATCTCAAGTGGGGCTGAGTGCTTTAATCAATTATCAAACAGGAGACAGTGATAAGTTTAAATTTTGTTCAAGTACTGTCTTTAAGATAGTAGAAAAGTGTATTATAAAATACTGAAAGGAAATTATAGTCATTTTGGACAGAATTTGGTTAACATTCACAGCTACTCCAAAAACTGGCTAGCTAGAACTACTCATGCCCTAAAGACTCCAGAGAGTAGGTAGAAAATGCTGGAGCAAATAATTCCTACCCATTTTGAATAATCACAGGAAAAGATGGTCTCTCTGGCATTATTATAAACTTAAAACGCAAGATTCCTTTTCTGAATTCTTGAGATGGAAACTAAGAATTGTATTTTAAACGAGGAATGGTGGGTTACAACTGAACTACACTCGGAAAACAAAATAAAAAACCCTGAAGAATACTAAATGTTTCAGTACTACTAGCTTGTATGATTTTACAGGACAACCACAGGATGGCCCACGTATGCAGAGCAAAGTCTACTAATAAACTGTTTTTGTGTTTTCAAAGACAAAACATGACCAGGAGGATGGCAGAGCATAAATAATTATGACGAGTAGAATCACAAGCGGCTCTGTCTGTAGTTTGTTCTGCTAAAATGAATAAAGAAAGTAACATAGGCGGGGCGCAGTGGCTCACACCTGTAATCCCAGCACTTTGGGAGGCCGAGGCGGGCAAATCGCTTGAGATCGGGAGTTCGAGACCAGCCTGACCAACATGGAGAAACCCTGTGTCTACTAAAAATACAAAATTAGCCAGGCATGGTGGTGCATGCCTGTAATCCCAGCTACTTGGGAGGCTGAGGCAGGAGAATCGCTTGAACCCGAGAGGCGGAGGTTGCGGTGAGCTGAGATTGATCCATTGCACTCCAGCCCGGGCAACAAGAGTGAAACTCCGTCTCAAAAAAAAAAAAAAAAAAAAAAAGGAAGAAGAAGGCACAGTCTAACTGGTCAGCAGAAGCAAAAGGTCTTCATTTTTTCAGCACTTTTTCAGACGGCAACTTTTAAAACGGCAACTAATATGTTAAAATAAAAGGCACATGGATTGCATCAAATCTATGACTTGGGAAAATATATTGGCTGCTTTTCAGTAACTTGGAAGCCTTAGGAGACATTCAGAGTTTGGCATCAAGTTGCATTAATCATATTAAACTTTAAAATCCGTGCTTGTTTACTCAGCAATGCATTTTAGTCATGTCGGTGTATCTTTAACACTGCTTCAAGCAACAATACAAGAACCCAACCTCTGGTCTTGCTGCTTTATTAATACTGGTTAGCACTCTAAAAATTCTAGGTTAAGACCTTATGGAGTTTGAAGGAGTTCATTCTGACATGTGATATTTAAATAATCAGAAACTACATTAATACTGATAGACTGAAAATTTCAAAATAAGTGTGAACAAATGTGAACATGAAAGAGCCAATCCTCTAAGATGGATCCTGAGTGGCTAACCGGGTCTAAATTTAAAATACAGCCAACCAACCATTTGCTGATTGGAGGTCACACATGTGCTCTGAGTTCCTGGAAAACCCATGCCTCCATTCAACTTTTGGACTTTCAGAGCTAATGCGAACCAACCAATTAGAACTCACCAGCCTCAGCCAATCAGGGCTCAGCAGCACCAACTAGTCAGAACTAATCGTGTTTCAATCCTTCATTTGCTATATGGACCTGATTGAGAACCTGAGTGGGCACTTTTGCTATAAAACCCGGGACCTTCCCTTTGTTCTCAGGAATTGCATCTTCATTTTACACTGAAGGCTATCTCTCCACAGTCTGCAAATTGTTCACTGGAAGAGTCTTTCCTTCAAATTCCTATTTCAGAGAACTTTTGTTCATATAAGTTGCAAGATTTTATTTTTTAAATACTGGCACCACACTTTACTATTAATCAGATATAAAAAGGTACATGTATAACATTCATAAAAGCTGCCAAATCCTGTGTGTCAGACCATAAATGTTTCAGAAATACAAATGACAGAAGGATTTTGGCTATATTGTACCACATGCCATAATGATTGAACATGTTTGTATTTTTTAAAAAGGAAAATGAATTAAACTATACAAGCTATTGTGTCAAAGTGAAAGTACATTCTGATCACAATCTTGGGCCTTATCTCAAATCCATAAACAGAGTGTGATGGAGCAGAGAGGTGACTGGATTGTATTAGGAGACCTGATTTCTATGCTGGGCTTTGCTGCTGAGTCATTTTGTGGCTTCATATGAACCAATGAAGTCAGCTAACATAGCTGTTTCTCAGTTTTCATATTTGCTAAAAGAAGCAGGATTAGGCAACGTCTAAGGGCCTTTCCAGATCTAAAATGTAATGATTATAACAACTCAAAGTCTATAAACTTCCTAGTCCTGTTGGATAATTTATAGTATTTTATCATTTTACTCTTGCTCATGTTTCTTAGTATTGCAAGGCTCTAGTTTTTTCACTTAAGTTCTCTGAAACTTACATGATGTTTTCTCCAATTAAAAAGAGGCACTTCTGGGTATATATACACAACAGAATACTATTCAGCTTTAAAAAGGAGGAAAATCGTGTTATCTGTGGCAACATGAATGAACCTGGAGGGTATTATGCTAAGCAAAATAAGCCAGGCATAGAAATACCACATGGTCTCATTTATATATGGAAACTAAAAACATCAAACTCATGGATACAGAGAGAATGGTGGCTGTCAGAGGCTGGAGAGTGGGGAGAATGGGAAGATGTTGGTCAAAGGGTACATGTTCCAGGTAGAATGGGGGGAAACTGAGAGGTGATGGAAATGTTAATTAGCTTGATTCAATCATTCCACATTGTATACCTGTACTACAGCATCACTTTATCAATATCCAAAGAAAAGGTACCGCTGAAATCCTTCTCCCCACATTACAGTGGCTCTGCTGCTAGGCACTGACACCCCAGCCCACAGCAGGTGCCAAAGCAGTAATCAGAAGCTGATAGGCTGATGACAAGGCTGTCACCTCCGCTCCTGGGCGGACCACGCACGCAGTAGGGAAGTGGTTCTGAAGAGGTCTAGGCAGGCAGAGGCAGCGACTGTATGCCACATCTGAATGAAACTTCACATTCCCGAGTGGGTAACTTTCTCTAATGAAGCCAATGCAAACTTGTTACTTTGCCTCTGAGGAAATCTATGCTGGAACAGCTGAAAGTATGGATCTCACTAACTAGTTGGAGCTAAAATAGTAACATTATAGCATCCAGATTAGGGTATTTGGGCTCTGAGACTTGACAGTAGTAATTTTAATGTAGAAAGCTTCTGGATTACATCAGTGAAGACAGGATGCCTCAGACTCAATGCCAAATCGAAGGCCACCTTTTTCCCCTCTCTCTCCACAACTGTCATAGTAAAGATAGAGCTTAAATTAAAACTTAATTTGTTAGTCATTATTTTGATGGCAGGAAATGCAGACGGGGAAAATTTTCTCATCTTTATTGGGCTGAGTTTGAAAGGCTGGAAGACATTTAAAATAATTCGTAGTTATTAGTGTAGTAAGGTCTCCAAAAAAGTATTTGAAGTGAAGGGGTATTTCAAAACCACAACAAAGAACAGCTACTATGTACTGAGTTTTTAATAGTAAGTCACTGGGTAGGAAGTATTACATAAAGAGTAAGCAGGCCAGGCATGGTGGCTCATGCCTGTAATCTTGGTATTTTGGGAGGCTGAGGCGGGAAGACTGCTTGAGGCCAGGAATTCAAGACCAGCCTGGGCAACACTGTGAGATGCTCATCTCTACAGAAAAAATTTAAAAATCAGCCAAGAGTGGTGGTGCATGCCTGTAGTCCTAGCTATTCAGGAGGCTGAAGCAGGAGGATCACTTGCGCCCAGGAGTTCAAGGCTGCAATGAGCTATGATAGCGCCACTGCACTCCAGCCTGGGTGACAAAGCATGTTTCTTAAAAAAAAAAAAGAAAGAGGGAGAGAGAGAGAAATAAGAGAGAGGTGAGAAAAAGAAACAGAGAAAGAGGGAGGGAGGGAGGGGAGGGTAGGGAGAGGAGGGATAAGAGAAAAGAGGCCAGGCTCAGTGGCTCACCCCTGTAATCCCAGCACTTTGGGAGGCCGAGGAGGGTGGATCACTTGAGGTCAGGAGTTCGAGACCAGCCTGGCCAACATGGCGAAACCCCATCTCTACTAAAAATATAAAAATTAGCCAGGCATGGTGGTGCGTGCCTATAGTCCGAGCTACTTGGGAGGCTGAGGCAGGAGAATCGCTTGGACCTGGGAGATGGGGGTTGCAGTGAGCTGAGATCACACCATTGCACTCCAGCCTGGGTGACAGAGCGAGACTCTGTCTCAAAAAAAAAAAAAAACACATAAAATAAAAAATAAAAGAAAAAGAAAGAGTAAGTGAAATAATCTTAATCTGTGGTGGGAATTTTTTTAAATGTGAAACTTAATTTTTTATGATTCTATGTTCTGAACCAAGGATTTGCAAACCTTATCTTACAGGTCAAGAAGGTAATAATTTTAGGCTCTATGGGCTATATAGTCTCTGATGCAACTACTTAATTGTGCTGTTGGCATGAAAGCAGCCATAGATAATACATAAACATATAGACATGGCTTTGTTCCAATAAAACTTTATTTACAAAAACAGGCAGCTTGCCCGCCTCCTTACTAGACACTTGCAAAGTACTTGAGCGTATTACTTTACTTAATTCTGATGACAAATCTATGAGGTGGGTAGTATCACCTCCATTTTGTAGGTAAAGACACTGTGGGCTCAGGTCTTGTGACCCGCCCATGGTCAGAGTCAATGCCTGGGGCAGGGTTCTGAACTCACCCCTGAGTTCAGAGCCTGAGCCACTATACAGTCCAACTCACTCTGTAGATCATGGTGGCCTGCTTGAAGAAAAATATATGGCTTGAAAATTGTTAGTGCAGCTGTTTTTATTTTTAAAAGGAGGGGTATGGGCCTTCAGTTGGAATGGCCAACTCAGAAAGAGGACATCTTCTGACTTTGGAAGCAAACATGAGAAGAAACATGGTTGATGAAAAAACTAAGAGAGATAATTAAGAGAGAAAAAGCCTATTACAGTTAAAAAAAACCCCACAAATATGCAGGAAAACAAGTAAACAAAAACAACATTCTTACCCTGAAAACTAAAAACCAGATGGATAAAGAAAAAAAAAAAGTGAAAGAGACAGGTGACTGCTATTCCCAAAACATGGAATTCCTTTAGCTTTGCAGGGATTAGAAGAGATATATGCAAATGATCAGTGAGAGGTAACCTGCCCACATATCCTTTTATTTTCTGTACTCTCTCATCTCCCACTTTCTGTTTCTACCATCCCAGCTGCTCACTCAAATGGACATACTTAGATCAGAAAATAGAGCTACTCCTGTCATTACCGATCTTACTGCCTAAAGTTAAATTTCAAGAGTTTTACACTCTACCACCACCTCCTATTTTGCATCTCATTTTCTCAAACATATCTATCTCATAAGTCCAATTCTCATTGGGGCTACACTTCTATTCACGCTTGGTTAGCCAGTAGGGATTCTTCTTTTTTGTTGTTGTTTTTTGAGATGGAGTCTCATTCTGTCACCCAGGCTGGAGTACAGTGGTGTGATCTTGGCTCACTGGAACCTCTGCCTCCCAAGTTCAAGTAATTCTCCTGCCTCAGCCTCCCAAGTAGCTGGGATTACAGGCATGCACCCCCATGCCCAACTAATTTTTATATTTTTAGTACAGACGGGGTTTCGCCACATTGGCCAGGCAGGTCTCGAACTCCTGACCTCAAGGGATCCACCCGCTTTGGCCTCCCAAAGTGCTGGGATTACATGCATGAGCCACTGCACCCAGCCCCCAGTGAGGATTCCATGGCTCAGTGTGATCTGTCACTCACTCTAGGGCACATTCCATCAACACCTTTGCTGATCTCTGCTATACTCACTGGCAGAACCTCAACTCTCATTAAACTCAGCTCTCTTGGTCTACTCTATACCTGCATCGAGGGAGCCAAAAATGGCTGCAAGAAAGGGTAGTGCTGAGTAATCTCACTTGAAACTTACCTTGACAAAACTCTAGGACCACCCTACTGTACTGTCCTGGTTAACTCACTTTCCAGTCTCAGAGCTGATTATTATTTGCTTCCTATCAAGGCCACTCATGACCTTCACATTTTGCTAAATTTCATGGTTAGTTCTCAGTCCTCATCTAATTCAATTACTAAGTAGCATTTGACACAGTTGCTCATTCCTTCTTGAATCTTGGCTTCTGGGACACCATATGCTCCTGGCTGTCCTTCTACCTCACTGCTATCCTATCCAGTCTTCTCTTCTAGACCCCTAAATGCTGGGGTACTCCAGGGCTCAGTCCTCAGAGCTCTTCTCCTTTTAATCTTGTCTCTAGGTTAATGCTTCTCAACCTTGGCACTACTGACATTTTGGGTTGGATAATCCTTTGTTATGGGAGCCTGTCCTGTGCATCACAGAGTGTTTAGCAGCAACCCCACCCTCTACCCACTAAATGACAGTAACATCCTCCACCCCACAGTCATGACAATCAAAACTGTGTACAGACACTGCCAGTGTCCCCTGAGGGACAAAGTCACTCCTGGTTGAGAATCACTGGTACAGGTAAACTCAACTAGACCCATGGCTTCAAACGTCTTCCAGAAGATGATGAGCCCCAACTATATACTCTGAGCCTAGACTATTCTCTAAGCTCCCAACCTGTAGATCCAACTGATTCTTGATATCTCTACTTGGAGGTAGTACTGATACTTGTTTATGTATTTATTGTCTACCTCTCCTACTATACTGTAATCTCCATGCAGTGAGGGACTTGCATATTCACTATTTACCCCCAGGGCCTGCAGTAGTGCTGGGCATATAGTAAGTGCTCAAAATATATTTGCTGGTTAAAGAATTAAACACTTAATGCATATGAATTCATTTCACGCAGTTAATCGATGGGGCCAATCAGGCAGATAGTTTTAAACACATCAAGGTATCTTTTAAAGACAAATTTTAGTTCCAAATTGAAAAGAATGTTTCATTTTTAAACAAATGTAAAAATAGTACTATTACTAGCCATTAAATTTAAAATTTGAAGTTAAAATTTTGCTACAGTTTGTGAAGAAACCCAGAACTAGAGTTCCCCTTTTTCTAATACTTTTGCTTTATTTTACATTCTTATTAAGATTAATTTCAGTTTGGACTTGTAAATAAATATATCAAGATACATATGTATATTTATTTCTAATAATAATGTCTTGATTATCATGATGCCAGATAACTATCAATTTTTAACTGCAAGTGCTTTTCTCAGTGGTTTATCCTTTTGGTTTAATTTACGCTGTATCTGAAGTAGAAGAGAGAGGGTGAAATCTTCTAAGAAGGTTTGAAATCTTTCTTTTAAAAAACTGCTTCTTGGATAATAGCTACATTTATGAGTAAAGAGTATTGCTTTTAATTTTTTCCCACCTTCTCCATGAGAATAACCAAAATCCCATTTCTTTAACTCCTCCCCTGCTAGTTCTTAGTTCTCACACAGACACAATAATCCAGACTTTTTGTTTTTTTTTTTAAGATGAAGTCTCACTCTGTCGCTAAGGCTGGAGTGCAATGGCGTGATCTCGGCTCACCGCAACCTCTGCCTCCTGGGTTCAAGCAATTCTCCTGTCTCAGCCCCACCGAGTAGCTGGGATTAGAGGTGTGTGCTACCAGCCCAGCTAATTTTTGTATTTTTAGTAGAGATGGGGTTTCACCAAGTTGGTCAGGCTGGTCTTGAACTCGTGACCTCAGGTGATCCACCTGCCTCAGCCTCCCAAAGTGCTGGGATTACAGGTGTGAGCCACTGTGCCCTGGCTTAATCCAGTCTATTTTTAATTGAAGAAGACCATGACTTCCAGCCTTTATTATTGGTCCAGGTGGTATCCAGACAAACTTTTCTATGACTATCCTTAGTTTATTTATTTACTTGTGTGTTTGTCACTAAGCACAAAACCTTTTGTGTATTTATGTAAATTTCCTGAAGTTCCTATAACAATCCTTCTTTGAACAGAATTGAATAATGTTTTAATGATTCATGCAAGCTAGAGGTGATGGCACCTTAAAACTCCATAAGTAACAGACTAGAAATATTAAATATTTATGTTTGCACAGCACAGAACTCAACCCAAATCCAATTAGTTTTATGGATGCTATAAGCTCACACTTCACACACTTAACTGAGCCTTTGAACTCTTAAATGATATTCTCTATTAAACACATTTTAATGAATATATTCAGTCATGGTATTCTATATTAAAAAAAGAACTCTAAAATGTATAAATTTAAGTGTTATCCTCTCAGTCATTCTGATTTACTACAAATTCACCAAGAAAAGCTGCTAGAGGCATTTAAAAAAATAGTATACATGAGCAATGTGTGGCAAAAGATGGAATGTTACATTTTAATACTAGAGAAAATCTTTAAAAATCACTTAAAAATTTACATTTGATTTCTTTATTAGCAAATGAAATATTTTTCTAGAAAGGAGTTTAAAACTACTAACTTTCTAAAAAAAACTTTTTTTTTTTTCATTTAGAGAATTCTAAATATAAGTTTTAGGGAGAGATTTAAGTCATATCAAAACACTAATGGAATAGGATTTAACTTCTGACCAATGAGTCTAGGTATGTTTAAAAATGAACATGTTTGCACAAGTTTTCACTGTAAACAAATGCAAGCTGTCTTGACTGCTCATGTATTAGGGCCACTGAAAAAGTTAAAAATGATAAATATTTTTGTATGTAAGCATAATTTACTTAGTAAAGATTTTACAAAATATAAAATATCACTCAATAATAAAACTAAAGAGCGTAGACCAAAGCAGCTGTATTTTAGAACTGGAAGAAGAAATGACTTAGCTTAGACAATGAAATGGGCAGAACCGTTTCTCCAATAAGGGGCTGCCCTGGGCATCTCCTCCCTTTCCTGAAGAGTGTGGGTGGAGTGACTCATCCACAAAGACACTGCTGCATTCTTGGGCCAAGACACCATGTAGTCTGTTTTTCACATAGAGTAGATTTCTAAGAAACAGGAATCTTGCCCCCCTAAATCTTGAAATGTTTGGAAAATGTGATTTAGGTGGACTTTGGGCTGAAATGACATTAAAGAGAAAACCCCTTCAATGTGAACACTTTCTAAAGTGTTTTAGTGTAATTATGAGTATTGCTGGAGAAAATGTGGAAGATTTGCAGGCAATACGATGGGCCTGGTTGGTGGCTTGCTTCTCTGGTCAGTCCCTCTTCAACAGCAAGTCTAGTCAAAGGACCTCGGTCAACATCTGGACAGGGACTGCACTGTCCCTTTAAGAATGCAGAACAAGGCCAGGCACGGTGGCTCACACCTGTAATCCCAGCACTTTGGGAGGCCAAGGTGGGCAGATCACGAGGTCAGGAGATTGAGACCATCCTGGCTAACACGGTGAAACCCCATCTCTACTAAAAATACAAAAAAAATAGCTGGGTGTGGCGATGTGCGCCTATAGCCCCAGCTGCTGGGGAGACTGAAGCAGGAGAATGGCATGAACCAGGGAGGCGAAGCTTGCAGTGAGCCGAGATTGCGCCACTGTACTCCAGCCTGGGTGACAGAGCAAGACTCAGTCTCAAAAAAAAAAAAAAAAAAGAATGCAGAACAAATAGAGCACAGCAAACACTATATAGCTTTTCTCGGGGCAATATCAGTTTTCTCTATATATAGTGAAATAGATAGTCCACAAAGAATGGAATGAATACATGCTAACTTCAAGAAATGCTTAGAAACCTATTCTATCTTTGTATTTTTCCTGTCTTTCTTTCTTTTTAAATAAGTGTTTGGTATTATTTAGTTTCATCATATCCCTTTTGCTCCCAGAAGTGGAGATCTGGCTAAACATCTGTTACATATCAGAAAATGAAGTCCAAATTTTAAAAAATATCACTTATCTGCCTCAACAGCTACAGTTTTGAACTCAGATATCAGTTTTAAATTCTAACAAAAGATAATGCTAATAAATACAGAAGCAGTCAGGGAGTCAGGTCAGCTACAATATATATGTGGTTTTGGCTACTGCCACTAACTATCAGAAGATAAAACCCTCCTAGGAGACACAGATGAACACTTACTGTGTACATCCAGACTTGAAAGTTAAATTATCTTTAGTGAGTATAAATATTTGGTGCTTCAAGAGCTACTACCTTCACGTTGAATGTGATATCCTCCATGACGTACACGCGTTCAGGAAATGCCTTAGCCACCTCCTCCACACTGTTGAAATATTGCACTGGCTCCTTTATATCTCGGTCTTGTTCCAGCAGCTTGAATTGCCCTAAAACACACGATAAACAGAAGAGATCTAAGATGTTTATGCTGGACTGCTGTTACCATGGCAACAACATCCTCTCTCTTTACTCCAGCCCTTTTTTGTCAAAGATTCCTGTTCATCATTAATTTTTTTAAAAAGGCATTATGGTAGGTTCCATTAAACTAGAAGATAGATATATTTTAAAATCAGCTTAAAAATGAAAATAAACTGCATTCTTTTTGTTTACATTCAGAGTTTATTCCCAGATGTCCAAAATCAAACTGAATGAATGCTTACTTGCTGTTTGATCTCAAAGTGAAAACTCACTTTGTTATAAATGGTTGTTTTTAACAGTAGGTTAAACATTGAAGTTACCTTGCCCATCAGTTGTTATAAGAACCACACATTTACACTCTAGAACCGAGTCTTAGAAGCCTGGGAGAGCTAACTTTTTTAAATTAGTATTAAATTTTTTTTTTTTTGCAAATAGAACAAAATGATATAATGGATTCCTGGCTTTCACATAACTCATATTCCTGGTGACAACAATATGCAGGTAATGTCTAGGGCTCATGAGCTGCTGTAATGTGTGATGCTGCTGAGGCAGAAGCATGGAGCAGCAGCAGACAGCTGTCTGGTGAGCTTCCTCTCAACCACTGAGCCTGCCGGCCACTCAGCCTCCAGAGCTCCACGTGGCTCCTTTCTTTCCTTTTACTGCTATATATGAAATTCACGCGAGTAGGCCATATCATGGTCTCCACAATTTACAGGATTTATGAAGAACTTTGAACATATTCCTAAAATATCAAGGATCTATCATGTTGTTGTTTACATTTTCAGTATCTGTGACCTTGCTGCAACATTTGAGAATAAAAGACCATATGCAATCATATCAGGGATACAGTGTTTCTTAGTAGTTATTTTCTGAATCCTGGCTATAATATAATACTCCAGAAACTTAAAAGGAATTAAAAGCTATCATGGGCAAATCTCTCAGGCAGAAATAGGAAAACTTTCATTCATATTCTCAACACAATTTTTTAGCATCTACTAGGTGGAGACATTATTCTAGATGCTGGAGATCCATCAATTAATGGAATTAACACAAATCTCTGTTCTTCCAAAGCTTACATTCCAGCAGGAGATGGATACTATAATACATGAGTAAGAGTATACCATGGTAGAAGGTGAGAAGTGCTATTAAATTTAGGGCAGGGTGTGGGGGATGGAGAGTGCAGGGAGACCAGTCAGTATTGCTGAGATGGTGACCTTTGGTGTAGGTGAGGGAGGGTCGTGCTTGGTAGTTGCAGGTAGAGGTCTCAGAATTCTAAGACTAGGCAACAGTCTGCCCAAAGACTCTCAGGTGGGTGGGCTGCCTGCCTGGCATGCTGCCACTATGGCTGGAGTGGGATAAGGGAAGAGGGGAAAGAAAGAGCAGTAGCAGGTAGTCAGACTGTATATAGCTTTTAAGGAGTTGCACTCTTCACCTGAGTGGAATGGGGATTTGAGCGGAGAGGAGGTGATCTAACCAATGCTACAGAAGGATCCCTCTAGCTGGCATGTTGAAAAGACCATAAAGGTGCAAGGCACAGAGGCAAGTGACACCAGGTAGAGGGCTCCTACAATAATTCAGGTATGACATGGCAGGGGCTGGGAAGTGGTTAAAGTGTGAGGACCCTGGCCTGAACAACTCTGAACAGAGCTGACATTGACTGAGACAGGACAGCTTTGGAGGGTGAAGGGAGGATCAGGAGTTCAGTCTGGACAGGTGAGTCTGAGATGTCTATTGGACACGCAAACAGAGATGTTCAAAAAGTTCTTAGACACCGAAGTGTGGAGGTCAGGAGAGAAGTCTGGCTGGAAAGAATAAATCTGGCAGTCATCGGCTAACAGATGTTATTTGAAGCCATGACATTTTGATGATGATGACCATGGGCCTGAGTGTGAACAGAGAAGAGGTCTAAGGTTTGAGTCCTGGGAGACTGAGAAGGACTGGCCAGGGGAGTGAGAGGAAAACCAAGAGGGATGCATCCAAGAAGCCAGGTGATCTGATTCCTCTCATGAATGGGGAGTGGGTGTCAAATGCTGCTTACAGGACAGTAAAATGAGGGCTGAAAACTGTAGGATTCAGCAACTTGCATTTAATTGAGGACTTCAACAAGAGCAGCAGAAGAGCTGTGCTAAAAGCTTGGCTGAACTGGATTGAAGGCAGCCTGGGAAGAGACAGAAACCAGAAATAATAAGAATGGGCACCAGATATTTTGGGAGTTCTGCTATAAAATAGAGAAGAGAGATGGAACAGAGGCTACTGAGAGGAAGCAGAAGTGAGATGTAGGAAATGTTTTTATTTTCCTTAGTATGATGGGAGAAGAAACAAGCATGCTTGCATGCTGATGGGAATGACCAGCAGAGGGGGACAAGGTGATGACAGGAGAAATGATTGGAACCCAATTGAGCAGGCAGAGAACGTGCATCTGATGTTGAAATGGAGGAGCTGCCTTCAGACAGGAGCACAGGCCATTCATCTCCAGCCCCAAGAGATGCAGCAGTGGAAGCTGTTGGAAGCTTCCAATTTTTCCAGCCAAAGTTGGACGGAAGGCATTGGTTGAGAATAAGGTTGAGAGAGGAGTTGTTAGAGAGTTAAGGAAAGAGAAGGTTGCAATGTAATATGATTGCTGGGCAGCATTTTTTAAGTTCTTACTTGAGGTTCATGGTCATTAATTAAAAGTAAAACCACAGAGTAGAGTTGTGTTTTTGTCCAGCCAAGGTCAGATGCACAGAGGCTGGCACAAAGTAGCCAGAGATTCAGATTCAGCCAGAGCCGAGACTACCAAGTGAATATGAGAAGTGAGAGGGGCAAAGGAGTCAGGATGTCACCAGGAGCAATTATGCCACCTGAACATGGACACTGAGCTGGATAAAATGGGCACAGGATCCTGGGTGGGAGGGAAGTGGGTCCAGGAAAAAAGTAGTGGGATCAATGGATCATGGATTTTGATGGAATTGAGTTTTGAACCCTAGAGGGAGTGAGCTCAAAAGCCATGCAAAGGAGAGAAGTCAGTGCATGCAGTTGAAAAAATGGAAGGATGGAGTTGTTGGTTATGATGTGGTCTAAGGAGGGACCATGTCTGCTAAAGGTTGAGACGGCAAACAGCTAAATGACTGAGAAGCCCAGGGGTATTAAAAGGATCATATTTCCAAGGAAAATCCTCCTTGATAAGAAGAGGAGTATATCTGGAGAGAATAACAGCAAGCCAGGAACTAAAATTATGTCACAATGAGGACAGAATCCTAGGCTTGGTAGGTAACTGACAACGATGGGGTAGTGGGTGATACAGTCTGATGAACAAGAGGTTTAAAGCCTGGTGGACAAGCGGTTTAAAGCAAAGAGATTTAGGGAATTGTGAAGTGGAATGGTAAAGGTGATGAGGAAGAATAAAGAGACCACTTACACTCCTCTACTTTGGGGCAAAAAACAGAGCTGCCACCTGAAAGGGCTTCTCTCAGGGAATATCCAAGTTTGGGTTTAACAAGATAAAAGTAATTTCAAAGAAGGCTTTAAGGATATAGAGGTTTTGCTGGTGAGGGACCATGAGGGAGGAGTTTTCAGGAGTTAAGAGACAGGTGATAAGGACAATACAGAGGATGAACCTAGACATGAAAGAACAGCTCATATACCACATAGAAATATGTAGGGGTATGAATAATACATTTGAATATACAGTATGAATATGTTACAGTACATACTTTTTGACAAAAAATTTTTGTTTTTTTTTAAAATAAGGCAATTTCAAAATAACACTTATTTAAACAAATTCTATCACAAGTTAAACTTTTCATTTGTCTCTATTCCTACCTGGTCCATGCACAAATTCTTAACAATTATGGTGTTCTACAGTTTTATACCGTGCCCTTGCCCACTGAGCTGAGCATTTCTCCATGCAATGACACCCATGTCTGCATACCATTTCATAATGAATTTAACTGTTTTTCCATTCTTTCATGATTAGCCTAAGTTAGACAGATGCCTAATTTAAATGCAGACTCTGCCACTTTCAAGTTTTGTGGTGCTGGCAAGTTACAAATCCACTTGAGTCTTGTTTCCTCACCTGTAAAATGGGGACACTTCAAGGGCCGCCATGAGGATTAAATGATATGATGCATCCAAAGTATTTAGCACAAGTGACCATTCAACAACTCCTAGCTTCTATTCCTCTTCTCAAGATGCATACAGATTGTCATTTCTCGGGTCACTTTTTGTTGTTGTTTTTTTTTTTTTTTGAGACGGAGTCTCGCTCTGTCTCCCAGGCTGGAGTGCAATGCTGTGATCTCAGCTCACTGCAACCTCCGCCTCCTAGGTTCAAGCCATTCTCCTGCCTCAGCCTCCTGAGTAGCTGGGATTACAGGCATGCACCACCATGCCTGGCTAATTTTTGTATTTTTAGTAGAGGCAGGGTTTCACCATGTTGGTCAGGCTGGTCTCAAACTCCTGACCTCGTGATCCACCTGCCTCAGCCTCCCAAAGTGCTGGGATTACAGGTGTGAGCCACTGCGCCCTGCCAATTTTTTTGATTAAGAAATTATAGATTTGGAATATGAACACATTTCAAGCTATCATTAAGCTAGGTATACTTTCATGAAAACCTGCAAATGGTATCTTTTCAATAGTATTTAATAAGTTTAATTTATTGTAATTTTATGATCAGTATTTTAGAAAAATGTTCTCAAGATGCAGGGATTCATATGTATGCCAAACACTCATTGAGTAGTCTACAGATGCTCAATCTCTGAGGTAAGAGGTTACCTGAAAGCGTCATGCCTATAATAAATTTCATTCTGTCCCTTCAGAAATGTACTCACAGGCCAAGGATGCATCACTGCACCCTAATATATCAAACATTACACTATAGACTATCTAGCAGATATAGATACACTATAGTGCTATCTAGCAGAAATATAACAAGCCACATGTGCAATTACATATTTTCTAGTAGCCACATTTAAAGAGAAGAGGTAAAATTTAAATAACATTTTATTTAAACCAATACATCTAAATTCAATTAAACATCACTAATGATGTATTATATATAAATATATATAAAAGTATATATATAAAAAAATATATAAAAGTATATATATAAAAGTAGATATATATAAAATATATTAAAAAGTAGATATATATAAAAATATATATAAAAGTAGATATATATATATATATATACTTTTGCATTAAGTCTTTCAAATCTGGTGTATGTTTTACACTTAGGGATCATCTCAGTTCAGACTAGCCACTTTTCAAATGCTCAACAGCTCCATGTGGCTACTGGCTGTCATACTGGACAGTTGGTGCAGGTCTAGAATATCTCTGCATTCCCTTAAAACTGTGATTGCAGGTACTGTTCAAGTCGTTAAATAAAGATTACATGATACAATCCTCTTAGGGAAAAAGATGTATTTCCTGAAAAAGAAGAATGTTTCTTCTCATGAAATAAGAAGAGCTTTGTAATTCCTATTTTCCTTTTTGCCTTGTTTGCCATGATTGCTGATATTATGGCCTAAATAACAGAGTCTTGGTTTCTTAATATAACCACCTTTATCCCCTTGTCTCCCAACTTGGGTTCTTGTTTTTTAATTATTTTTCTATTGCGTCTGTGATCTTGTACTATCAGTAGCCTCAAACATATTTTGGCATACAGAACAAATGAGTAATCACTTTTGGTATGGTCATAGGGTCCATATTAAGCTGCATAGTCATCTGTGTTTTGTCATCCTATTGGACAGGAAGACTTCAGAATCATATATACATGGGAGCATGTGTAAGAAATTCTACTGAGAATGATTAACACACACAGATAAGAGAACAAGGAAAAAAACTAACAGCTAAATATGGCCAAATGCTACAACTGTTAACATTTATGCACATAGTATATCAGATTAACAGGTTCCTTTCATTCGTTCTTTCAATTGTTTAGTGAATACCCAATTGTCAGTTAATTTCTCTCTTCTCTTTTCCATAGTGTTTTCAGATCATCCTGGAAGATTTTAATTTACATATTTGTGTACACATATTATATTTTAAACATTCTCTTGTGATTTAAATTATTGAAAACCAAATAGTACCTTACATTTCTTTATTTTTGAGACAAGGTCTGGCTCTATTGCCCAGGCTGGAGTGCAGTGGTACCTTCTTGGCTCACTGGCTCCCCAGACTCAAGCCATCCTCTCACCTCAGCCTCCCAAGTAGCTGGGACTACAGGCGCATGCCACCACACCCAGCTAATTGTTGTATTTTTTTGTAGAGATGAGGTTTTGCCATGTTGCTCAGGATAGTCTCAAACTTGTGAGCCTAAGCAATCTGCCCACCTCAGCCTCCCAAAGTGTGCTGGGATTACAGGTGTGAGCCACCGTATGCAGCCCTACTTTGCATTTCTTGCGCCCCACAAATGTCTTTAAAATAGAAATAGCTAAAACCTATAAAATATTTTCTTAATGTAATGTTTAAACACTAGGTCACAATACACATGCAACTTCCTATTGCAGGAGTTGCCAAACTTGTTCTGTAAATATTTTAGGTTTCATGAGCTAAACAGTCTCTATTCACATCTACTCAACTCTGGCCATGTAGGGCAACAAAATCAGCCATAGACAACACACAAGTGAATAAGAGCAGCTGTGCTCCAAAAAACTTTATTTACGAAAACAGGCCACAGTGTGCTGACTTCTGTCCTGCTGGAAGGAGTGGAAAGTATAGGTCAGGGCAGTGGCAAGACAAGACATTAGAAGTGAGAATGGGCCAGGCGCGGTGGCTCACGCCTGTAATCCCAGCACTTTGGCAGGCCGAAGTGGACAGATCACTGAAGGCCAGGAGTTCAAGACCAACCTGGCCAACATGGTGAAACCTCGTTTCTACTAAAAATACAAAAATCAGCCTAGAGTGGTGGCACATGCTTGTGATCCCAGCTACTTGGGAGGCTGAGGCAGGAGAATCGCTTGAACCCAGGAGGCATAGGTTGCAGTGAGCTGAGACTGCATCACTGCATTCCAGTGAGAGAGCTCTGTCACAAAAAAAAAAAAAAAAAAAAAAAAAAAGCAAAGCAAAGAAAAGAAAGTGACTAGTCCTTTTACTGCATACCACTGAACAGTCATACCAGAGTCTCTTGTAAGGTACCTGAAATCACATTCTAAGTTGCCCATGTTTGTCTTTGAATGGCAGTTTTGCCTTCAAATAGGAGTCTAATATCAACAAGTAAAAGCTGTAGAAGTGGACTTATATTAAAAGAATAATGTAAATAACCAGCAAACATGAAGGCCTACATTTTCTCACTGTGTTTTGCAAGATAAAATTTCTATGAACTTTTATTTCGCTGTTGCTTTTTTTTTTTTTTTTAAAGAATGTAACATTCTCAGATTAGCCAACGTTAAGTACTCTGGGAAAAATGCTGAGTATTACTACCTCCTCTATGATTGCTGTGTCCTGGAAATCGGAACTTGTTGGAGTCAAATCTTGGAGACAATCTAAAGAGTTAAGAGCCAGTTTCCTGCCAAAAGTGAAATCAATTTACATGACACATATTCCCACAATCCCCACATGGAGGAACTAATTTTTTAACAGACCATTTCACGAATAACAGAGTCTTTGTGCCACCAAATAAAAACATTTGGAGATTGTTGAAACATCTGTTCTGAGATGTTACTGTCAAACTCTGTTCTTGAAAGGGAGGAAGCTGCATTGTCTTTCAGGAGCTTTGATGATTTCATAAAATGTCTCCATTGTAAGAGCTGTTCCATCTGCAGGCCCCTGAAAGTTCCAGGAACAAATTCAACACCAATGACATGCTCGCTGATTATGGTTTAAATAAATTTATGGTAATATTTAAAAAGCAAAGATGGAAGCTATATTTCATGATGTATTTCTAAAACTGTATTTCATAACTGACATTATGAAATAACCGTCATCTAGAAAATATCCATTTTGTGTGTGCCCCTCAAGATAGCCACAGTGAGTTATTTCAGAATGGATAACACATCAGCTAAGATGCTCCAAATCCTTCCTTCATCTAAGTTTCGATCATCTGTATGGGGCTGAAGGGACTAAACTTCACTCTCCTTTACTTACAGGGAAAGGTCACTTGTCAGAAATGAAAAGTGGAAACAAATTTTGCTAATTAAGAAGACAGCAACAATGCCGAGATACGAAGAAATAAAAGGGAGACTTAGAGGTGGTCAAATTCAGGTCTGTCCAGTTTGCTTCTGGTTGGGAAGTTAGGGTTAGTGCCACCGATGAAGATGCAGCTCCGCATGATGTGTGCCTCACTGTTCGCCATCACCACTGGCAGTCAGCATGACCTGCGGTGGGCCCTCTTTTGCAGCTGTAGTTTTACTGTCTGCCATCCCTTCAGCATGGCAGTCTACTTTGTGTATCAAATAAAAAGAAATGGAATGACAGCTGAGGCCCACAGTGTCCATCTGTGGACCCACAACTCAAGTGAGCAACATTCTGTTGTCATCTCCTCCATGACTGGGAGCAGAAAAATGTTGCTGAAACCAGCCCAAAATGTTAAAGTAGAAAAGAAAGCAAGAGCAACAGAAATGGGACCAGAACACCAAAGAAACATAAAAATGGCTAATGTGAGGAAAAAGATTAAGGAAAAGGAAGCCTAGAATGTTGAAAATGCCATGAAGGGGAGGGTCCAGGTGATTCAGTGTGGTACCTCCAGCATCATACCACACATGGCATAAAGCAGGTGCTCACTAAATAGTGAATGAATGAACTTTTCCTCTCTTACCTTTTTCAGAGACAGGCCACAGACAAACTTAGATGGTTCCAAGTCAACTGTACAAATGAAATGCATTTAAAATGGCTCAAATAACTGGCCCTTCAAACCACCGGCCCATATCCAAATGTGAAGAGATCAGCAATTCTCAAGTGACAGAAACAAGTAGCCAGTTGCCATTTTTCAATAAGTAAATAAACCTGGGTAGGAATGTGGACTTACCAGACAATACCAAAGTCAAACACACTCTTGTATTTTAATCTTATGTATGCATGTAAGCTAGAGTTTCTGTGGGATTAAAATGTAAAAGTAGGATTGCCCCATAAAAGATATGCAGCACTTCATTTTGTATGGCACCAACCAATACATATTGCCTTTTTAACCTTTGTATAAATGTTCACCTCCACTAAGTGTATGAAACCTCATTTACCTAAATCCTTCATCAACAGTGAATGCTACCTCACTTCTCTTTCCCTGAGTAAGGTGGAAGACTTTTAAAGATTGCCTAACGTATGTACATGCCAAAAAATCCAAATAGTACTACTAGAGGGTGTAGGGTGAAAAAGTAAGTCTCCCTCCCAATCTTACCCTCAGATCTTCTTGCTGAAGCAGCTGCTATATAGTCTCTTGTACATCTGTCCAGAGGCAGTATCTGATATAGTATATACACATAATGCTACCCTTTTCAAAACAAATGGTGGCATTCTGTACAGTTATTCCATCACTGCATAAAAATCTGTCTCATTCTTTAAAAGAACTGCACATTATTTCATCCCATGCATATACCATAACTAATTTAACCAGTCTGCTATTGATGGACACCCACATTTATTCCAATCTTTTGCAGCCCCAGTGATATTGAAGTTAAATATGCTTGTCCTGAAGGCTTTGAGTACTTAGTCCAAGTACATTGGAGGGAAAATGCCTAAATGAGGAATTGCTGAGCCAAAGGGTAAATGCATTTTTATTCTTGATACATATTGTCAAACTAAGAGGTCTGTGTCCACTTACATTCTTACAAAAATGCGTTTCCTCATGCTTTTCCTAATAGTTCATTACCAAACTGAAAAATTATCATTGCCAATCCAACAGGTGAAAAATAGCATTCCATTGGGATTGTAATTGTGTTCTTCTTATTATAAAGGATATAATTATTTTTATAAGTAATCTATATTTCATATTATGTGACTTTTCTGTTCATTTTCTTATTCCCAATCTTTGAAATTTCTGCTGATCTTAATCATAGTCTTAATGATAAAAACAAAAACTTGAAATTCTACAACATGGCATTCCCTATTTTAAAATCTGATTCCCTACATTACTTGAAGTTAGTTCCTAAAATTACTATTTTTTCATGGCGGAGGAAGTGGAAGTGGAGTTGGGGGAAAGGAGGGGTAAGGAACAAGTCTCAATACAGTCTCAAAACATACAACCACAGAGAATTGGAATTAAAACCAGAGAAAAGAAGGCATCAATCAAAAATAATGAACCGCACCATAGATAATCTGTGGTTATTTCTATTTATTTCTCCATCTGAGATTTTATAAAGCAAGTGGTCAGACCATTACTTCCAATTCTGAAACTCCATTCTTGAACTTAACTAGGCCCAGAATTCAAAACTCAACCATTCTGGGATCTATGTTCTAAGCAGCCAAACCATTTCACACCGTGCAAACTGGTTTCCCTGTTTTTTGAAAATGGGAAGACGGCATTTTTCATTGTATCTCACTGGTTAATTGCTTCTTCAGAATTACCAGAAGTTTTCTGGGACAAATTTATCATAAACATGATGGAACCTAGAAAGGTCTTAGATTGAACATGGTTGCTAACACATTATGAAATCTCGGCACTTCTTTCCTTGAAATCTCTTAGTCCAGAGCACTCACTGCTACTATTCTGGTTTTGATTCTCATCACTTTGTAATGGTATTACTACTTCAGATTTTAAGACCGTTTCCATCTCTGCCCTTCCATTATCACATTATTCACCTTAAAATACAACCTAAAACAAATCCATCTCACTCAAGAACCTAAGTGTTCCATAAACACTTGTAGAATAAATGAATAAATAAACATATAATAGCTCTTTAATCTCTAACCACCAAGCCCAGACTCCTCTGCCTTGGCTTTTATTCAAGTCCCTCCATGATCTGCTCCACTTAGCTTATGCAAACATTTCCCCACCATCTGTGCCACCAGTACTCACTCTTTCCCCTTTGCCTTTGCTCATGCTCTTTTCTCAGTCTGTGCAAAAATATCGACCCTTTTAATGACATTCTGAGTTCTGTGCATGGCCGTCTTCCTCTCATTCCGCTTCTTTTCTCACTCTCTTAGCCCTCCTGGGGGAACTCCTCTATCATCCTGGCTCCAAGGACCACCTATGTAAGTTGACAATACATCAACCTTTCTCTCTAGCAGGATCTCTCCTAAATTCCACATCAGCCTATCCAATGGCTTCTCCAATGGCTCTCCCACAAAAATCTCAGTATCAAAATATGCCAAACTAAAATCATCTTTTTACTTCCTGAATCAAGCGACCATACAAGTCAGAAAGGATGGTCATCCTTGACACTTTCTTTTCCCTAATCTCTCACATTCAATTACTGTCAACTTCAACTCCATTCTTTTTCTTACATCGATCAAATCCTTTCTGTCTCCACTGCTACCACATATTCCCAACCACAGCATCTCTCACTTTGGCCAGTTTTCCTAGTTGATTGTCTTGCCTCTAGATTTCCACCCCAGGAAACCATCCTTACACCACTGCTTAAAATTCAAATCTAACCATATTTCAATTTAGAATAATGTGCACATGATTTAGGTACAATGGAACTATTGGTCATGAAGTGGGTAGGCTATAGGGGAACCACAGTGATAACCTGGGGATAGTATCAGAGATGTCACCACCACTGGCCTCAAGGGACAAGAGAGGGACTAGCTATGGAAACAAAGATTTGTATAATTACCCTGGCTTTGAGAAAAGGAGAGGCAGCTGGCTCTAGTGATTTTTTTAAGGGAGGAAGCCAACAGAGAAAAAAGACCTTGACCTCGCTCTGTTCCTGCCCATCTCTGGCTGAGGCTATTTAGCCACTGGCTGAAACTAAAAGGCATGACAGTCTGCTGATTTAACCCTACAGGTTAGCCTCTGGGCTGGAGCAGGGTAGAGGTGGTAGAGAGTAGATTTGCAGGAGGGGTAGCACATAGGAGATGTGTATACAGGCCTCCAAGATCTGGCTCTCACTTTCTTCTCATCACGCTAAAACCCATCTAGATCCATCCACAGCGGACTATAGAATGCACCATCTGGAATTCCTTTCCTCTATTCCCAGATTTCATCAATCTATTTATTTTCCAAAATCAATTCACTTATTACCTAAAGATTGGGGTCAGTTACACACCTGAAAGAATCTTATCTTTTGAATGACTGCATTATCTACAGATTTTTATCAAAGCATGTATAGTATTTTATTGTCCTTATTTGTTTTCTTGTCTTTGTGAACTAACCAGTAAACTTTCTAAAGAAAGCAGATGTGTCAATCACCTTTTTATTCCCAGTACTCAATACTGGGCAAGACACACAGAAGGTGCCTAATAAATGATGGCTGAATGAAGGAACTTAAGAGCCAGCTCAAGTCCAACATAATCTATGAAGTGTTCCTTGACAACTTCAGCTCAAATGATTTTCAGTTATGTTGATTACCAGAGTCTATTCACCGATTCTCTACTTATTTTACTTCCTTTTGTGCTGTTTTCTTAATTAGACCACAGTGCCCTAACAGCTGGAATCATGTCTTCTGCTTCTCTGATAGCTGAGTTTGAGTCCAAACTAGAAACTGAATAAATGCTTTCTTTGAAGAGAAGGTGTTTAGAGCAGGAGAAATATATATTTTTGGGAGTCTCAAACTCAAATACTTATGAGACCACAAAGTCTTGCAAATTGGTAACATTGATAAAAGTAGAAATGATGACCTCTTAGCTCCAGCACCTGCTGGTTCCCAGAGGCAGGAAATTTTTATGTAAATGTGTTCAACTTTTAATAGTTTTTAATAGTTGGCTCAAATAAAAAATGTCACCCAGCCCCAAAACGGCTCTGCATTTCTTAAAGAGAGTCGGGCATAGGTGTGGATTGAGCAAGGGCTTACAACATCACTGATCTAGCTGATGCTGTTGTATTTGTGAATGGGTTAATGTTGGTCAAGAAATGTGTGGGAAGTCTAGGGTCCAGGAACTCTTCATTCTACCTTCATTTGAAACCACGGTCCTGAAGTGGAAGGCTACTCTTTACAGCTTTTAGCATAAGCATTATGAGAAAGCTCATTTAAGACCTATACTATTGGCTGGGCACAGTGGCTCACACCTGTAATCCCAGCACTTTGGGAGGCCAATGTGGGCAGATCACTTGAGGCCAGGAGTTCGAGACCAGCCTGGCCAACATGGTGTGCTTAGCCAACTTAGCCAAGTGTAGTGGTGTGCACCTGTAATCCCAGATACTTGAGAGGCTGACGCAGTAGAATCCCTTGAGCCCAAGAGGCAGAGGTTGCAGTGGGCCAAAATTGCGCCACTGCACTCCAGCCTGGGCGACAGAGTAAGACCCTATCTCAAATAAACAGATAAATAATCAATCAAGGTTCCAATATGTAAAAAGCAATTTTACTTGAGGAAGAAGCTTTTGGAGAAATATAAAATGATTCATTTTTTAATCTACATAAAAAATTAAGAGCAGCAAAAATTAAACTTTAATTTTTACTCATAGAATTTTCAGTTATTTAGTATGAAAAGAGAAGGGGAAAACAAAGGTGAATAGAAAATATAAAGGAAAGAGAAAAATGGGGAGAGAGGGAGATAGGGAAATAGATACAAAAAGAAAATGAGACATAGAAATCTACCTATGAAAACGACAGTTACACAAATAAACATGATTTCAACCCAGACAAAGGAAAGGAAGACCACGCCAACACAGATGGACAAAAGATGGACATATGCAACACAAACAGACCCTAAAGCTACGCTGCCACTGTACAACTACAGGCAAAAGTGAAGGCAAGCTGTGTAGAATCAAAGCTGAGGTGTCTAGGAATTTTCAATACTATGGTGCTTATGCTTCTCTTCTACGCCTTATGGAAGTATTTAGAAAGGAAAAAGAAAGCCAAATTGCGTACACAGAGTGTGAGGAGGGTGAAGAAAACACTCAAGGATTTTAACATTCCACCATTATTTCTCAATTGAAACATGACCGTGTTCTTGGCTTATTTGCTCCCTTTTCCACAGCCTAACAGTAAACTCCCACACACCAGTGGGACCACAGAGGAGAGACAATAATACAAGCAGCTGCTTGAGCTGTGGTTTTCATTAGGAAAAAAAGTGCCTTGATTATGAGAGATTTAGTTTTTAACCTGTGTGCCAAAACAGAAGTGATTAAAACTCCATGTACAGAAACACGAATGGTTTCTTAAAAGTGGAGTATAGAGCACACACAGTATTATCAAAAGAGGATAGGAGGACAGTCCAAATTCTAACACCCACGCCAGCTTGTGCATTGACTTGGATATGGGAAAGTTAGCAAAGACACAAAGTAAAATAAAAACATACTCTATAGGTTCTGCATTGCATTTCTGTCAAGGTTAGAGACACATTTTCACCAAAAATTTAAGCTACAAACAGCAAGGCAATCAAGCCATGAAAAGACATGGGGGAAACTTAAATGCCTATTACTAAGTGAAAGATGCCAATCTGAAAAAAAATTATACCATGTATGACATTTCTGGAAAAGGCAAAACTATGGAAACAGTAAAATGATCAGTGGTTACCAAGGGTTAGGGAGGAGGAATGGATGAATAGGTGGAACACAGAAGTTTTTTATTTTTTAGACAGAGTCTTGCTGTGTAGCCCAGGCTGGAATGCAGTGGTGCGATCTTGGCTCACTGCAACCTCCACCTCCTGGTTCAAGCAATTCTCCTGCCTCAGCCTCCAGAGTAGCTGGGATTACAGCCACGCGCCACCATGCCCAGCTGATTTTTGTATTTTTAGTAGAGACAGGGTTTCACCATATTGGCCAGGTTGGTCTTGAACTCCTGACCTCGTGATCCACCTGCCTCGGCCTCCCAAAGTGCTGGGATTACAGGTGTGGCACAGAGGTTTTTTAGGGCAGTGAAAATATTCTGTATGTTACCTTAATGGTAGATGCACGTCATTATATGTTTCTCCAAACTCACAGAATGTACAACAGCAAGAGTGAACCCTAAGGTAAACTGTGGGCTTTGGGTTATTATGACATGTCAGTGCAGGTTCATCGATCGTCACAAATATACCACTCTGGTGCAGGATGTTAATGGTGGAGGCTCTGCGTGTGGTGGGGAAAGGAGTACATGGGAAATCTCTGTACTTTCCTCTCAATTGTGCCGTGAATCTAAAACTGCTCTAAAAAATTAAGCCTTTAAAAAACAGAAAAAAGGAAGGCAACTCCTTAAAGTCCCCCATTTGATTCAAGACTGAGGTAGGACAGTCTCAGTCAGGCACGTTTTGTTCTCATGGCTCAGCACAGGACTGTTAATTTTGGATTCAACATAATACTCACTGATGATCATTTTGCTACCAAATCTTTGCACAACAGGTAGTGTATTAACTTCCAGAGTTCGAATCCTGGCTTTCCCTCGTATCATGCAACTTTGGTTGCATCATATCCTTCTACACCTCCATTTGCTTTCCAGTTCTATAATACAGGACAGTAATACTGACACTGGACTTATGAAGATGACTAAACATATATGAAGGGCTTAACACAGTAAGTGGCACATGAGAAGGACTCAATGAGCATGTATGTCAGAGAGAAGTTTAGGATGAAGATACACTTGTCATGAATGAAAAGGAATGTAATCATGCTATTATTCTGATTTACTTACTGAATAGGAGAAACATATTAGCTCCTTCTTACAGTAACCCTGGAAAAACTGCTCCAGAATATGAGACATCAAAAAGTATTCTAAATTTGACATACATAAAAAGATCGCACAATCAGTAGTTTGGTAGATAGGAAGAAGAGAGGAAAGAGCTATGCAGAAGGTATTCAGGGTGGCTCACTGCCACCGGGTTGGAGACTTCGGTTATGGGAAAGATAGAGACTGGGAAATAACAAGCGTGATCTTTTCCATGACAAGCTACCTACTAAACTCTCTGCTCAATCCAAGAGCAAATGCAATTAAAATGGCTCATGCTTAAAATATAATTCCTGTAATAAATTTGTGACCATAATGACAGTGGCCTAGAGTCCTATGCTTGTTAGGAATCAGTCAAAACTGCAGTAAAAATGGAAAGGCTAGTAAAATGCAAAGGCCCTACATTGTAGAGAGCCCCCCACTCTTGCTAAGTCTTTTTCTTTTAATTAAAAAATGGAGAAGAGAAGCAAATAGCCATGTTGCTGCTCTGCTGACCTGCAGCTCCATTTTTGCTAAAGTGCTTAATGAATGAGTATGCTTTCAAACAGGCAATACATACCTTTGTCCTACTCCCAAACCAGCAAATGGTTTTTCCCTTCCACCCCCTCACAAGAGACCGACACTGTCTTCTTTTGTTTTCTTTAGTCTTTGCTGACAAAATGCCCCTGCTCTTGCTCCCATCTCCCAATACTTCATTTTCATCCAAATGCCTCCACTTTTATTCAGTACAGATCCAGCTTATTGAGCATTCTCTAGTGCCTTTCAGGTTTTGACCCTCTTCCATGTTAAACAGGCTGCGGTGCAAGGGTAGGATGGTTGCTCAGTAAAATATTCCATCCAACAGGGGCAGTTATGTAAACAGGGCTGCTTTCTGGCAGGAATGTCTGATGGGATAAACAAGGCTGGAGAGAAAAAGTACTTTTAGAGAGGAGTGACTTTGTCAGGGAACAGAGATACATTCCAAATTAAAAAACACTCTTCTAATGTAAGACCAGGCTTTTTAAAAACAGGAATCACTGGGAGAAATGTAAAAAGAACTGTAATAACTGAGTCAGCAATTATGATTTCTGATATTGTACAAAGGGGATCAACTTTTTCATTTTGTGGTTGTAAATTTTTATTTCTTGAAAAAGAAAAAACAAAAACATCTTAAGTGCCAGAGATATTGGAAGGCTACTTTCAGAATTTATTAATATTTAAGAACCTATACAGATGCTGAATGGGAATTATGGCTAATATTTTATAACAAATAAGAAACATAGTCATCAGATAATTAGTAGATAGATTCACTAATGTACTCATGTTGATGTTTACTGTTGAAAGAGAGACAGCATTATCTTCGTTAATATCTAGTACATGGGACAAGTGATGAAGTATTTAGCCTTGCAAACAAAAGACTATACACAGAAAATTCATTATACTAAGGTGATAATAGCTCATGATGAAGAACGCGGGTATGATGAAAGCAAATAGAGATTGCAATACCCAAAACTGGACACCAGCAAATATGCATCACAAGAAAAGAATGACTAGAAAGTGAAGGATTAGGATTATGTTTACAATTTTATTGTAAAACCTAGAGTGTGACTGGATATTAAATATATGAGGTTGGGTTCTTGGCATGAAATGCACAACGTGGTGTTCAAATATTTTTAAAAACAACCTCATTTAGTGAGACATCACTTAGTGAGACTAATATGAGGCAATGTGAGTAGTGGACAAGAGCCCAGCTTTGGAGTGGACAGACAAGTTTGAATCTCAGCCTTGGCCTTGACCTTGAGAGGAGGACATTTCAGGGCTTCAGTTTCCTCATATATAAAATGGGGATGTTGATACCTGCTTCATGGGACTGTTACAGGGATTAAATGAGGCCATATAGGTACAATGCTCAACAAAGGGCAAGATGCCTCTGATTCACAGTAATATGATTAATAATATGAATATTATTTTTTATTATCAAGATTCCATAAGAGAATTAAATATACAGGCCAAATTAATTTTTCCTCCCCATTTAAACTATTAGTCAAAATATTAAAATTTCAAAGATATTTATTTATCAATGTATTACTCTGTTCAAAGCAGTATATGAAGTGCTAAGGATATTTCAAAGCACTCAGAAATACACTTTGAAATCTGTGTTTCCTTGTCTTTCATTTACATACAGATTTGAATTTTTTCCAATGTCTATTCAATTTTTAAGATGAGTGATTTAGGATGGCATATTTATTTTGAATATCCCACAAATAATTATTAAATACAAAATGATTAGAGAGTTGATAAACTCAATTACTGCAGAAGATAGTGGGATAGGACCTAAATTTATGCTGGCTGGTGTGGTTGATAATCTGTAGATAGAACAGAGTAAATAAGTAATAGCTTCTTTCAGCAGTTACACTGTATTTCACCTAAAGTCTAGCTGAAACTTTCCAAGGCCAGGATAAGAGCATTCTGACATTATTTTCATGAGTGCTATTCCTGCTAGTCATCAGGAGGCAGCTTCTTCCTCTAGCCTTCTGAGTCATTTTAATCTAAGCATTTTGTGGAATAAATGACGTTAGAGAGGGTTAGGTAAATGCAAAACATTTTTATATAATATGATAAAGATATCACCACAAGCCAACTGGAAAAGATCACTTAGTCTCTGGTGCTGGTAAAACTGGCTCATTATATGGAGAAAAACAAAAATGAATTCCTACCTGATACCACTTAGGGGCAGGGAAGGACTTCAGAAGCAGAAAGTATAAGCAAAACATTGATTACTTTAAGATTAAGGATTTTCTGTTCAATTAAGGATACTATGGGAAAAGTTGACAGGTGACAGAACAGAAGATTTTGCAAAGCCTAAAACTGAAAAGAGACTGATGATAAAATTATTCAGCGAAATCCTGAAAATTAAGAAAGACACCACCACCAATACAATGACGGGCAAAGAACATGATGAACAGGCAATTTACTAAGGAGGTATCCCTGAAGACTAGCAAGCATGTGAAAAGAAGCTCAACCAGCCAAATAAATGCAAATTAAAAGCTATTACTTCTGCCCGGCATGGTGGCTCACATCTGTAATCCCAACACTTTGGGAGGCCTAGGTGGGAGGACCACTTGAGGCCAGGAATGCTAGATCAGCTTGGGCAACACAGTGAGACCCCACCACAACAGCAACAACATCAACCAAATCAGTCAAGTGTAGTGGCAAGTGTCTATAGTCCTACCTACTCAGGAGGCTAAGGTGGGAAGGTCACTTGAGCCCAGGAGTTTGAGGCTGCAGTGAGCTATGATTGTGCCACTGCACTGTAGCTTGGGCAATGGAGCAAGAACCTGTCTTGGAAAAAAAAAAAAAAAAAGGTATTGCTTCACACCTATTAAGATTGAAAAACTGGCTGGGTGTAGTCGCTCATGCCTGCAATCCCAGCATTTTGGGAGGCCGAGGCAGGTGGATCACAAGGTCAGGAGTTCAAGACCAGCCTGGCCAATATGGTGACACCCTGTCTCTACCAAAAATACAAAAATTAGCCAGGTGTGGTGGCGCATGCCTGTAGTCCCAGCTACTCGGGAGGCTGAGGCAGAAGAATCACTTGAACCCAGGAGGCGGAGGTTACAGTGAGCCGAGATTGCACCACTGCACTCCAGCCTGGGTGACAGAGCGAGACTCCATTAAAAAAAAAAAAAAAAAGATTGAAAAGCTAAAAAAAAATAAATTCCTGATGTAGGTAAGAAATTTCATTGGACTATGGTGGGAGTGGGGCTGGGGCAGCCATTGTGGAGAGTGATCGGGCACCATTTAGTCAAATTAACTCTTCATATTACTAACACCCAGCAATTCTACCCCTGTGTATAAGTTCCAAAGAAATTTCACACAAGAGTGTCAGGGGAATGCATGAGGACATTTGTGGCAGCATCATTTTTGCTGCTCACCCTTTGGAGATCATATAAACACACAACAACAAAAATAGATTTTGACAAAAAGAAAATAAATTGTTCTACCAAAAAGATGCCTGCACTCATATGTTCATCACAGCACTACTCACAATAGCAAAGATATGGAATCAACATAAGGGCCCATCGATGATGGACTGTATAAAGAAAATGTGGTACATATATACCACAGAATACTACACAGCCATAAAAGAGAACAAATCATGTCTTTTGCAGCAACAAGGATACAGCAAGAGGCTATTATCCTAAGTGAATTAATGCAGGTACAGAAAACCAAATGCTGTATGTTCTCACTTACAAGTGGGAGCTAAACATTGGATACTCAGGGACATCAAGATGGCAGCAATCGACACTGGGGACTACTAGTTGTGGGGGGAGGGAAGGAGGCAAGGGTTGAAAAACTATTGGGTACTAGGCTCACTTACATGGGTGACGGGATCATTTGTATCACAAACGTCAGCATCATGCAATGTACTCATATAACAAACCTGCACATGTATCCCCTGAATCTAAAATAAAAGTTGAAATGATTAAAAAAAGAATAGATTTGGAAACAAGGGTGTATCTTTAAATAATGCTAAATGAAAAACATGAGACTTAAAACACAATACAGTTTATGTAAATTTAAAGTATTTGTATACAAACCACTGCACTTTTAGAAAAACAGAGCCAAAGAAAAAAGGCACAATAAATACATTTAAATGGGAGGGTGGAAGGGGAATGTACTATCAGGATGAAATGGGATGAAACAAAATCTTCCCCACGCTTTTATTTCTGGGGAGAAAAGTTAAGATTAGTATTTTAAACATTTATTTAATATATCAGGAAGGAAACAGAGAAGGTGAGAAAAGGGAAGGAGGAAAGAAGGGAACATTTTGAGGGTCTTACAGCCAAGCACTGCATTTGATAAAAAAACTAAAACATTCTTTCTTGAAATGACTGCCTTTCCAGCACTCTTTACAGTTCCATATAGGCTGCTACACAGACATGCTCTGACATAAGTACATCCTAACCTCACAACCAAACCAAGCGCTGTAGTTCACAAAAAGTCTGTTCCTCCTTCTCTCTGATCATTTCTAGAAAACTGACATCATAGATAATTCTAGGTTTTTTTCCCTCTTTAATTCTATTATATTCTATTATTATTCCTTTGGTGGGTAGCAATAGTTTAAAATTTCAAAAACATTTCTCCCTCATACTTAAAAACCCGACAAAAAATGGGTTTGGAGTTATACCCTTTCTTAAACTGTACTCCCTACTAATGGGAACCTCACAACTGGTGTCAGAGGCTGTGAAGAGTTTAACATTTCTCTACATATACTATGAATTCCTAAGCAGATCAAGATGAAATTATTAGCCATATGGAAGGAGGTAAAAACTACTGAAATAGCTTTCAGCGATTTATCCAAATGTATATTAAACTGTTAAATGTTAACACTATGTAAAAACACATATGTGGGCAAAATAGTGGACTTATTATCTCAGTGTGGAAGCAAAATATTAATCCTGTATATGACATAAGAAAATAAGGCAACACATAGTACAGTTCTACAGCAGTCACATACACTAGTAGTTTTCAAGCACTAGTATGCCTCAAAATCACCCAGAAGACCGTGAAAACAGATTGCTGGGCCTCACCGTGTCTGATTCAGAAGGTGTCGGATGGGGATCAAGAATGCATCTATAACAAGTTCCCAGGTGACAAGGTTCCCCTTTGAGAACTCCTGGCCTAAATAATAAGAGAAGGGACAGTCACAATTGTATTGTTAGGACAGAGAAGAAACTGGGATATGAGAGAGGTCTGGGGGTGGGTTGGGCTTTGGGTCATTAAAAGAAAGTGAAGGGGAAAGAGTGAGGAGAGAAACACTGTGAGTGGTGAGAACATCTGGGCGCAGGCAGAGCCATGGGTGGGAAGGACGCACGGCAGGGACAGACTGACAGGGCTGGTGACCCAGGGGATGGGAAAAGGCATTGGTCTTTTCCCTCCTCCCTTGTAGACATCACAGAACTGACTGTGTCCTTTCGTACAGGAAGGGTGAAGAGAGTATCATCTAGGATGCTTGACAGAGGCAACTCACTTGGGGCATTTGTGGTTGGGGACTTGCGTCCTCTTCCTCTTTTATCCTCCCTTTTTGGAGTGCTAAGACTTTCTGGTGTGCCTTCCTTTGGGATACAGTTTTGGCTCTGCTCAGAGGAGTGAGAAATACATGGCTTAGTGTAGTCTTTGCCTACCAGGTTTTAAGAGAGCAATGGCGGGGCCGGGAAGAGCGCATTGTGCTCTGAGCAGCTTGGGTCTGAGGTCCTGAATGCTGGTGTTCATTCGCTCAGTGGATGCGGTGTTTACTGCACAGAGGCACGCCATGTAACACACCAGAGACGCAGCCCAGCCCCCGTGCTCACATGGGGGGGTTGGAGATATACACTTTCTACAACCAGTTTTGCAGCTAAGATTTAATTGACACAGCAGTTAAGTGCTACGGAAGGGTGGCATGCAGAAGCTGTCATTGGTAGGGGCATTTGGCACTGGTGTGGCCTTCCTTCTACCTGAGGAACTGTAAGTGCAGCGTGGCAGCTGGACAAGGAGGGCTGTGGAGGCAGCAGTTCAATCCTATCAGTCCTCTGCTCTCAGCACTTCAGTAGCTGAGTCCCACTCTCCTTCAGCCTCCCTGCCTATCACCAAGCCCACCACACTGTCCCTGCTGTGTCTCCTACCATACCATCTGACGGGACACTGTCGGGATTAAATGTAGTAAACCTAGAGAAGAGTTCAGTGCAGTGCTTGGCACTTGAGGCTTCAGAGATGGAACCTGTTGTTTCTAAGCTCTTAAAGCTGGTCCCTCCTATCTGTGCCCTAGAAGCCTGTGTGGACTCTTCCCTGAAAACGATGGCATGACAGAGAGTATCAGTGGCCAATATAGTGGCCTAGGACATGGATTGAAATGACAATGACAAAAATAGACACAGGAGAGGAGAGGAGGGTGCCGTTAGGGTAGAATTTTTTTTTTTTTCTTTAGAGAAGCTGAGGCTGAGATGATAATAAAATAAAAAAGTAGAAATGTATTCAGTAGGCCGCTGAACTTTGGAATGGGAGTTGATTAAATAGTGAGACCTACAGGAGATGACAGGGAAGCCAGGAGGGTTAGGTTTTCTGTGGAGATGATGAGAGGGAAAAGAAAGAGAGAGACATTAAGAGGAGGGAAGAAGAGGGATAGAGGAGGAGGAGGAGGTGGAAGAGAGACAAGGAAGGGGAGTGGAGAGGGGGAGGGGGAACAGGCACTGAATCTTCAGGTCAACATAGTGGATGGACCAAAAAAAGAGAAAATGAACAGCAGACAGAAAGCTGGGAGAATGGAATGTTAGGGAGAGTGGGAAGAGGAGTCCCAAGGAGAGTTCTCACTAGTGTCTGGGGCTACAGAGGGCCAAGGAGCAGACAAGGGAAAGACCATGGGTCTGATGGTGAGAAGCTGTTATGTCAGAAGCCAAGTTTCAAGGGCAAGTGCCAAAAGAGAAGATTGAGGCCCCTTGTAGGCACTGCTGCAATCCAGTATTCCAAGTCAGAACTACAGGAGTTCTTGAGTAGTTTGTATAACTTCCTGAGCCAGTATACAAACTCCAATAAAGTGGAAACCTCACCCACTCTTTTTAATTCAAAGGAGCCTCCAATGCTGCAAGGCTGTGTGATTTCCTGTGAAGAGGTGGCTCCATGGCAATAGATCTCATCCTCTACATCATTAGCTGCTCTGAATGCTCTTCCTGGGCTGACAATGACGCTCAACCTGACTGCATTTGGTATTTTTTTTCCTCCTCAGTTTTGGAAATAACCTCTAGGTGCTTATCATTGGTGTCAACAATGGGAGCAGGAGCAGCTGTGTCCAGCATGGAGTCAAGACTCAGGTCGCTACACAGGCTGGTGTGCGGTCCGCAGAGTGAAGAGAGAAGTCTATTTGTTCCACCTAAGCAGGAAAGCCACAACCACACAGGCCAGCCCCTAGATGGCTCTGGAGGATGATTCAGGGCAGGATCTGTCAGGGATGCTGAGACCATATTGTGTACTGAGCAGTTAGGAACATTGTGACATTGCAGTCGGAAAGAAGCTGGTGTCCCGAGAGAGAGAAAGAGCAGAAACCCACACAAACTGTAACCCAGCCAGATACTTCAATTCCCAATCTAACTTAGCCACTTTCCCATCAGAAAAATCTATAGGAGAAGAGAGAGCTTTATAGAAGACTTAGTCACACCCCGAGGGGGGCACATTTTCCAGGCAGTTCGGATGTGCGACGAGAAAGCCCAGAGGTATATTTAGATTCTACCGGCAACAGCTTTAAAACACACGACACCCCGAGATGTCAAGATTGTTATTTTTGTGGAAATAAAACCTGCTGCCAAGTTTTTATTTACCAAAACTTCTCACCTTACAGGAAAAATAGGAAAGTGCAAATACTCTTAAACAGTCACAGGGAGTGGGGGGAGGATGGACAAGCGAAAGCCAGGAGGGTCTTAATATTTTTCTAGTCCAAGGAACAGATGCAGAGGGAGGCTCCGGCTTTATGCAGCAAAAGATATTTCCCCCGAGTGGGGTTACACATGGAAGCGGAGGAACAGGAGATAGTAAAAGATGGTGTACTTTTGAGGGGCACAGGCAGTCCTGACTCGGCATAACCTATTCCCTGTGTTTTTGCTGGTTTTAAAGGTTTCTTGTCAATGTTAACTTTGACAAAAATTAAGGATATCCTAATTTTGTCTACCTCTCTTGAGCTAAACACAGAAATACAACCTCCGATAGATCACTTCTCTGCCCTTACCCAGTGAAAATCCCATGATTCCATTTCCCTCTTCTTGGTAGAAGTGGGAAACAGGTTTGGGTACGAGATATGTGGGCACCCTCAGGAGAGTTGACAAAAATATCTAGACACCTCTGCCAGAAGGAGGTGGCTGATACTACCCTCTCTTTGCTGGCGAATGCCCACTCAGACTGGGAGCTTTGAGGACCGCTCTTTCCGCCCACTCCTTCCTTCCTCCTCAAATATAGCCACCTTCCCCCACTGCCAATTTTCAAATCGGCACAATGATTAATGACCCAGGCAAGAACTTAATTTCCTGTCCAGTAGTCCAAGGCTGATTTCCAATAAAAGAACTCACTCAAGACAACGATTTCCTCTCTACAGCCTCTAATCTTTTATTCAGTTGTGGGCATTCTTCTCTCTCAGTGTGAAAGCTGAATCAATTTTTGAACTTCTATTTGGCGAATATTCCAAAGAATCATAGAATGCTAACGCTGGAACAGACCTTAAAGGCAATGTAATTCAACCTCCTCTTTTCTTGCAGTTCAAACAGGCCTTAAGTTGGAGGCTTTGACTCACACGGTTCTGTGTGCACATGGTCAAGCTGCAAGTGAAGAGGGAATTACTCTCGTTAAAGGACACAGCTTGGGTCCTTACTGGTCTCATTATGGAGTTACCTTTAATGAAACAGTCCATTTTGAACTGGGAGCTAATCACCATGGGAGAACATTTCTGCAATTATGGGCTCCAGCAAAACACAAACAAAACAGGTGTCAGTGAAACCCTTTGGACAGAGCAATGCAATTACTATGTTCAATTACCTCAGGACTCCTTCAATACCCACTGCAGATTTAATGAGTTGTCCTGATTTGAACTACATGTATCCATCTCTTGTATTTATTTCTCAGAAATGCTTGATAGATAACTCCACTGCTTTCTGTGAAATTAATTCTGAAAAGCACAGGTTTCTAAACAAGATGCTAATGACTGCATAATATAATACCTTCTTTAGATGCATGATTTCCTGTAGACAATTCTAGTTGCAATTCAGGAAATGCTTTCTGGGTTGATGCTTAATTGATCTGAAGTTCACAAGTGAGGGATGCAAATGGCAAGCAATGGGTTGGGCTGATGGTGGGCTGTGGAAGAGCAGAGTGACCATGGGAGCAACGGAGTGCACTGTAAGCAGCGAACGCTGACACTACCAGAAAGAGTAATGGGCATGAGGTTCAAAGACGCCAGTTTGTGTCCAGCTCTATTTATTATTAGCTGTGTGCCCTTCCCCAAGTAATGTATTCTTTTTTGAGGATCGGTTTCGTTATCTGTAAACAAACAATAATTAAGGCCTGCCGGGATGTTATAAAAACCATACAGTAGGCCGGGCACGGTGGCTCACACCTGTAATCCCAGCACTTTGGGAGGCCGAGACGGGCGGATCACGAGGTCAGGAGATCGAGACCATCCTGGCTAAAACAGTGAAACCCTATCTCTACTAAAAATACAAAAAATTAGCCGGCCGTGGTGGTGGGCGCCTGTGGTCCCAGCTACTCGGGATGCTGAGGCAGGAGAATGGCGTGAACCCGGGAGGTGGAGCTTGCAGTGAGCGAAGATCGCGCCACTGCACTCCAGCCTGGGCAACAGAGCGAGACTCCATCTCAAAAAAAAAAAAAAAAAAAATCATACACTATATATGAAAGCAGCAATCACAGTGCCCAGCAAATACTGGTGCTCTATAAGTACTTACCAAATTTAAACATCTTAATTCCCTCATGCTGTACTTTCTTCTGGATTGAAACATCTCAATTGTCATAAAAATGTAAATACAGGGATTTATACAATTATTGAAGTCTGCATATAGCAAGGCTGGGCACCAACAAAAGTTAAATCTACATCAGTTCTGACCTATTTATTCCCCACTCAAACACTTTGATGGATGAAAAGTTAAATATGGATCATAAACAGCCACTGAACTTAACAGTATCAACCTGAAATGAAGTGCAGCTTGAATCGGAACAAGCATGGGCCTTAGACCAGATGGGCTCCACTTACCAGCCCTTCGGTAAAACTAAAACTACTTGAAAACTTAAAACTACCCTGAAACTTACCTTCCTGACTTCACAGGTTGTTACGAGGATTAAATAATATTAGTGGCTGTCTGTAAAACAGCACAATTCCTGGCTCAAAGTAGGTGACAGAAAATGGTGACTGCTAAAACTATACAGTCTAGGGGTCCTTAAGTAAATGCCATTCCTCCGTTTTTGCTTATTTTATAACATCAGCTCTTCTATCAACTGCAGATTTGTTGTGAAAACCCAATGAGAGACTCTAGGGAGATATTCAAAACCATACAGAATTAGACATGGGCACCTGTATATTCAAGGCACAAATACATTGGGAAATCAATTCCTGGAAAATATTTACTTTTTAATGGCCTGGTTATGGCTCCAGAAGGTTTGAAATGGTGCCAGAATTGTGACTAACAGAGCCATATGCAATTTTCTTGTGAAAGACCAATTGGAGCTTTGGCCACACACTTAAACGTCATCCTGGCAAAACAAAGCAGATGAAACTACCTGATGAAGCCAGGACAATTCTTTGAAAAGTTACAATATGTACGTAAGTGGGGTGAGTGAATACACATTTTAGGACACTACGATTTAGTATCTGGCCCACAAGCTTGAAACTGATAACTCGGTAATTCTGTGCGCTATTACCCGGCTTATCCACTTAAAAGTGAGACTGCTGCCTGAGGCTTACGGCTTCCCATCTGCATTAGTCATAGGAAAGAAGGACAAGCTCTGCTGCCATTACCTTTGAGATCTAAATGATCTTAGGTAGAATGCAGAATATTCAAAACTAAGATCTTTACCACATTTGATATGACAATGAGTAAGTGATATGAACTTTCACAGTGGCCAAGAGCTAAGGAGCCAGAAGGTGTTTCCAATGGCTATAGGATATCTCAGTAAGACCTTGTTTTCTACTCAAAACTCAATTTGTGCTCCAAGCTCTTCCAGCCTAAAATTAGTGGGTGGTTTTCTCAATCATCGCCCGGAGAACTCAGCCAGTCTGCCACTCGTAACTTGGACAGCATTTCTACCTTAACCGGCTCTCTCAGAGACAGTATTTTGAACTTCCTTGGTTGAATGCAAAACACATTCGCTAACTAACCAAACAAACTGGAAGGAGGCATACCACAAGACCCAAACCCGACAGACTCAATGACTGTGAAAACACCCTCTCAAAGGCTATGGCGCAGCGAGGAGGTGACCTGAGTGAGTGAAAGAGGTGGTTTCTTCAGAGTTTCAATACTTACTCATCCACAAATACAAAAAATGCAGACTGAGGAAGGAATGGACTGCAAACTTAAATTCCTCTAATTTCCAAGTAGCTTGAAATACCTACAACCCCAGAGGGATCAAGTTAGGCATATAATCTGGTAAATTTATTTTTATTTCCCCTACCGTGAATTCAAGTAGGAGTTCTGTAAATATTCATTCCCATAGTCTGTCTCTGTTTTTCTCTCTCCCTTCCTTCTCTTTTAGAAATAAGGTGTTTGGGGGCATGGCAGGGAGGGACAGGAAGGGCTCAATTTACAGTGAGAAGACCTAGGTTCAAACTAGCCACTTAATGGTCCTCAATTTGGCATGGAACCTAACACTGGCTCAACCCGTTTCCTCAACTGTAAAATGGAAAGGAACCATGAAATGCTTATTTTCTGTGTGTTGAGTGTATGAGTTTTTAGTTTTGTAATACAAACTGTGAGACAAAATGAAAAAACCATGATGCATTAAACACCCTTAAAGCAACAGCAAAGCTCCTTAACAAGCAATGGCCTTTGGTTCTTTAAGGTCTTGAAATTTTGGATGTTTTGGACACTTGACATTTAAGCTCTAGATAATCAGACTAAAGCCTGAACCTCACATGGAGGCCATCTTTTCTAGACCTGCAGCATTGTAGAGCTTTCCTGGAGCAGACAGGGCAGCTTACTGAGTGTGATGGTTAATGTTGTGTCAACTTGGTTTGATCACGGTATACAGATATCTGGTCAAACACTATTCTAGATGTCTCTGTGAAGTTCTATTTTTGGACAGGATTAACATTTTACATCAGTAGACTTTGAGTAAAGCAGACTCCCTCTATAATGTGCGAGGGGCTCATCCAACCAGCTGAAGGCCTTAAAAAAGAAAAAAAGGAGGAATCCTGCCAGGAGACTGCCCTTGGTCCCAAACTGCAGCTCTTTACCAGGTCTCCAGCCTGCTAGGTCTCTATCCAGCACTTTGGACTTGTACCTCTATAACTGTGTGAACCAATTCCTTAAAGTAAATCTCCCTCCCTCTATCTATAAATACCACCCCCTATCCTCCAACTCTGCTGCCAACTGGTTCTATTTCTCTGGAGAAGTATGACTGATATACTGGTTTCACCCTTCTTAATTTGTTTTTAACATGAAACCATGAATATTTATTTCATATTGACCTTTGCTTCCACTTCCCTTGCTGATATGAATGCCAGGTCCACCGCCCACTGATAAGTGCCCGGAAGAAGCATACCTACCATCATTCTTGCAGAACGACTATGTGAAAACACTGTCCTACTATGCAGGGAAATGTCTGAGGGCAGATATTTCTGTATATTACAGCTTCCCTGCTGGCCTCTAAGAAAAACTTCTGAATATAAAAAAGCACTTGCAGGCAGAAAATGTGGAATCCTTATAGACTGAAATTTTCTTTACAGAAGATGGGTTTGGGCTGGACCTATGGGAAGGACTGCTGTCTGGACCACCTCATTCACACCTACAGCATCCACTTTGTGCAGACCTGTGTCTTCTAAATCTCTCCCTAGCCCAGACCACCTTATGCCTGCCTCCACTGGACAATTCCTCTACGATGCCTTGCAGGTGTTTAACATATACAAATCTAATTTCATAGTATTTCTCTCTAAATCTGATCTTCACTCTCTGTTCCTTAACTTCCCAAATGAAAGTCAAAATCCAGAAAGTAATATAAACCAGGAACGTGGAAGTCATCTTTATCATCATGGCATCTCTTCACATCCACTCCACACATAGTACCATTAGTCCTTCCATCCGAATGTTTCCCGAAGCTGTTCCAGCTGCTCCATCCCTGTTGTATAAGTTCTGACCCTGTATTCCACCCATCCACCACACTGGTGCTGGAGTGACCACTCTAAAATGCTATCTAATCCTATAATCATGGCCTTGGCTAAAATCTCTCACTAGCTCCTAAAATACCTGGACACAATTCAAAATCCTTCCTTCAGAACACAGCAGTTCCCCTGTTCTCCAGTGGCACTTCTTGCATGTCCTCATGGAGCTTATGTTCTCTACTCCAAACCTGGCCTTACTCCCAGTTCTGTGGGATGCCCTTTTCCTACTTATTTAGGCAAACTGCTGTGCTAGGCCCTGAGGGCTATAATGATGAGCAAAGTGGACAGCCATGGCCTCTTAGAGATTCTTGTCAAGTGATGGGTGTCAGTTATTAAACAATCACTCAAAGAAGTATGTAATTATAACTAGGATCCATGCTCTAGAGAAAAAGTGCTGTGAGATTATGGGAATCAGACTTTGTCTAAGAGACCCAGGTCAAAGCTTCCCAGGGAAGTAACTTTGACCTGAGACCTGAAAGATGAGCAGAGGTCAGGCTGCAGGAATTCTGGCATGACTCGGGTCCAGAAAGAAAGGGGAAGAAAAGCAGCACATGATGAAGCTGCAGAATAGGCAGGGGACTATCACAGAGACTTGCAGGCAACAATGAGATTTCACTGAGACTTCCTTGGACTCTTCCATCTCTCTTCCTTTAAAATTTTCTCTTAAAATTTTTAAGGGGCTGTAAAAGTAAAGTATGTTTACTGCAACAACTCAACAATAGGAAAAGAAATAATAGCAGCGTACCATTTATATAGTATTTACTGGATGCTAGGTACTTCCTAAGTGTTTTCATGCTGTTATTATCCATAGGGAAGCGCAAAGTAAAAGCCCAGGGCCATAAAGTTAGAAAGTGAGAACTAGATATCCCAAGGAGTCTAGTCCTAGAGCCCAGCTCAGAGCCACCAACTGGCCCCACCTCCAATCTCACCCCCTGAAGACTGACGTAAAGTGTGTTACATGCCCTTGCTTGGGTTTCTCTGTGCTTAAATATATAAAACAACTGGACGAAAAAGAATTGATGTGTATTGGATTTTTTTTTTTTGATACTTTAAGTTCTAGGGTACATGTGCACAATGTGCAGGTTTGTTACATATGTATACATGTGCCATGTTGGTGTGCTGCACCCATTAACTTGTCATTTACATTAGGTATATCTGCTAATGCTATCCCTCCCTCCTCCCCTTACCCCACGACAGGCCCCGGTGTGTGATGTTCCCCACCCTGTGTCCAAGTGTTCTCATTGTTCAATTCCCACCTGTGAGTGAGAGCATGCAGTGTTTGGTTTTCCGTCCTTGCGATAGTTTGCTGAGAATGATGGTCTCCAGCTTCATCCATGTCCCTACAAAGGACATGAACTCATCCTTTTTTCTGGCTGCATAGTATTCCATGGTGTATATGTGCCACATTTTCTTAAGCCAGTCTATCATTGATGGACATCTGGGTTAGTTTCAAGTCTTTGCTATTGTGAATAGTGTCGCAATAAACATACATGTGCATGTGTCTTTACAGCAGCATGATTTATAATCCTTTGGGTATATACCCAGTAATGAGATGGCTAGGTCAAATGGTATTTCTAGTTCTAGATCCTTGAGGAATCGCCACACTGTCTTCCACAATGGTTGAACTAGTTTACAGTCCCACCAACAGTGTAAGATTAATGTTGATATTTTTCTTTAAAGCAATGGGAAATCACTGGAGTTTCTTTCTTTAATATGGCAGCAATGTAATTAATTTCTGTTTTTGGAAGATCGTCACACTCTGGTTCCCAAGTGGAGAATGGGGTGGAGCGGGGAGAGGTGGAATGGAGAGGAGATACCCAGCAACCATTTAAGGGCAGAATGTAATCCTCTGGGCTAAGACAGTTGTAATGGCAGAACTGGAGAGAAGTGAATGGATTCCAGATTTACATAGAGGATAAAATCATCGGCGATGGGTGATAAAGCCCATATAACAGGAGGGAGAGGGTCCTGTCAAGGATCATGCTGAGGTTGCTGGTGATGAGGTACGTCTGGGAGGATGACAAAGTGAGGTGGAGAACACTGATATTGCAGGCCACCAAAAAAGAAAAAAAAAGGTTTATTTTGAATAAGTTGGGTTTGAATGACCTTTGAGACCTGGCATTATAATAATTATTGCTATTTACTAAAAGCCTGCTACATACCAGGCATTGCATAATCATCATTTCTAACCACTCCATAACCTTTTTTTGAAGTTGGTACTATTATTATCTTCACTTTACACATGAAGAAAAATGAGGCTCAGAGGTTAAGCATCTTGCTTGAAGTCTCGAAGCTAAAGAGAGTCAGAGCCCTAAAGCACATTTACCATCAATAACTCTCCTGGGTTATCTCAGCATCCTTTGAAATGACCCGCCCTCCTCCAGGCTAGTCTCATCCTCCACGCTGCTGCTGGACACTCACTTGATCATGTCATTCCCAGCCTAAACTTTTGCAGGGCTCTGCTTACCACCCTTTTGGTATGGCACACAGAACCTTGCATGATCCCACCAACCCGTCCTGTGACTTTTTTCCCTGAGGCTGAGACATATGGGATAGCTAAGAAAGGCAGCGCTCTCTCCTGTGTCTGGGACACCTTCCCTCCTCTTGTCCTCTATGCTTCCTACACACCTCAGCTCACAGTGGACTCCACATCCTTACTCTGCTGTACCAACTGCTCCAGCAAAATTGTCTGATTGTCTCTCTAACAAACAGAAGCTTCTTGAGGACACTCTTTGTTTGGAATCCCCAACCCCTTATACATACAAATTGAAAGGAAGAATAAATAATTGAATACTATACACATCCAAATGTCTGTTGAATAAATGAAGGGGGTGCTGCATGAATAAAAGCTCAGAAGACTTTGCAGCAAAGACAGGTAGAGGTCTACTTTTATGGTACCATGCCCACCGACCCACTCTAGCCACAGTTTCCTTTGCCCCATCTATGTACTATCTATGCTTCTTTTGTACTAAACAATTTGGCAGATACTATCACCAGTTTATAGATGCAATAACCTGAGCTCAAATCAGAGTATTTGCTAAGAGCCTTGAAGACAACATGTCTGACAGTCAGTCTCCCTGTATCTCTGATATTCATCCCAAATGGTAAGAACATTGCTAACTTGTTTTAGGAACTGCTATCTTCCCAAATTGCTCAAACCAAACTTTAAACAATTACTGTTGAATTTTCTGCTACACAGCCATAAACGTAAAAAACAAATTTAGTTACAGAAAGTACACTATGTAGAAAATGCCAGAGTTGGCAAAAAATGATACAAACTGGAAAGCGGGTGGAGAAAAAGCACCGTCACTGAGAATCTTCAAGTAATTCCGAAAAGCTAAAAGAGTACTCTCCCCCACTGTTTTTTTTTTTTTTTTTTTTTTTTTTTGAGACAGAGTCTTGCTCTGTAGCCCAGGTTGGGGTGCAGTGGCGCGATCTCAGCTCACTGCAACCTATACCTCCTGGGTTCAAGTGATTCTCCTGCCTCAGCCTCCAGACTAGCTGAGATTACAGGCACCCGCCAATTTTGTATCTGTGGTAGAGACTGAGTTTCGCCATGTTGGCCAGACCGGTCTTGAACTCCTAGCCTCGAGTGATCTGTCCACCTCAGCCTCCCAAAGTGCTGGAATTACAGGCATAAGCCACTGTGCCTGGCCACAACAAGAGTACTTTTAAACCAAGCTAGTTCAAAGAAAATGAAACAAAATGTGTACTTCATATTATCAATCTCATATATTCCAGATTATGAAATATTAATATCTTAGTATAACATTTTACCATTTGCCTAACATGCACTTACGGCAACTTCATAGGAAATACTGTTGCCATCTGGCACTGTCTAGATCCATGTGAGCAGTCAGAATGGACATCTGAGTGTCAGTAAACCACCCGCTCCTGGCAGCCTGGGAGAACAGCTGTCCAGGATATCCACAGGCACCTCCCACTCCCAGCTCTGCTGCCCCACACCTGAATACAGACGGGCTGCTCCTTTCCCCCACAAGCCTCTCTGACTCCCTCCTAGGCACACTCCCTCCTGGCATCTTCAGGTCATTCCTCGCTTTGTTTTTGCCAAGGCTCAGATCTCCAGGGGCTTGTGTGTATCCTATTCTGGTCTCCTCCCATCTCACCTTGAAGGAAGTCTTGGAAATGCCCACCTTGGCAAGTGGTATTAATAACACCTCTGCATTACAGTCACAGAACTGCGCTGCCTTCCTCCCCGCCTCCTCACTCCCAGTCCCCAACTGTAGGCTGTTTCTTTAGGATTTGATCTCTTTTTGGACCCAGATACTCAACTAGACTTAGTGTAAATAGGCTGCATTCCTGTTGAAATCTGGTCCTGAACCACTGACCTCTTCCCCAAAACTCAGGAGCTTTCAAAGTTTCTCAAAATTGGGGCAATGCTGACCAGTAACTTTATCCTTCTTAGTCTTGGCAATATACATCAACCTTCCGCTAAGAGCCAATGTGGACAACTGGGACATGTAAAGAAGCTCAACATGCTGCATTGATGTTTGGATTCATAAGGTACAAAACAGATTATCAACAATTATGCCTAATCACGCTAAATGGGAAAAAAGTAACTGCTCACTATGCTGAGTAAATAGCAGTTTACTCTATCTAGAAATGCCTAATTACCTGAATAATATTTTGGAAATTAAATTATATGGGTAAAAAAATTAACTAAAGATTTCTGGTACAAAAAAACAATTTTCAAAATAAACACTGTCGAATGATAAAACATATGTATGTATTTATATAAAATTTGTAATAATGAAGTGTCAGGTCAGAAAGCTGATGAATAGTCTCCAATAAAACAGTCTGTAGGCCGGGCACGGTGGCTCACGCCTATAATCCCAGCACTTCAGGAGGCCAAGGCGGGTGGAACACAAGGTCAGGAGTTTGAGACCAGCCTGGCCAATATGGTGAAACCCTGTCTCTACTAAAAATACAAAAAAATTAGCCAGGCATGGTGGCGCATGCCTGTAATCCCAGCTACTCAGGAAGCTGAGGGAGGAGAATTGCTTGAACCCGGGAGGCAGAGGTTGCAGTAAGCCGAGATTGTGCCACTGCACTCCAGCCTGGGTGAAAGAGCGAGACTCAGTCTCGAAAAAAAAAACAACAAAAACCAAAAACCAAAAAACAACAACAACAAAAAACAGTCTGCAGTCTATAAGTAAATCAGACAAGTAAAATATATGAGCAAATCAAATACAGGCATAGTACAGTTAGCTCTCAATTCTCCAAAGGATAGACTAATCATAAAGATTTCATTCATGAAATGGTTAAAACAACTACAAACTAGTGACATATCTATGTACTAGAAAGACTACTGTTAGGAAACCAGTATTACCAATATAGCACAGGGAGTCTTCTCCAATCGTATTTCATTTTTGAAATATAATTACATTTTTGAAATCTAAACCCAAACTAAAATTTGGCAAAAAATTTTAATTGACAGAAACATCATTCAATGATAAACTATGAGAACAAAACCTTATGATATAAATTAGATAAAGATCAAATTAATTCCATTTGAACCTGCACCAAGTTCTTCAAGTAGAGTAAAAAAATAGGAAAACTTTAAAGAAGTCCTCTCTCTACAACCTTGATAAGGCAATGATAATTTGGTTAAGTTGGCAATAAGCAAAGAAAATGCCAGTTTCTGGTCAAATCTGCCCAAACAAGCAAATGCTTATTTGACTCTTAGAATGAAAAGCAACTGATGAATTTCTGGCTGGGATTCACATCGCTAAGCTGATGAAAGCGACATTGGGGCAACTTGACCTGGATCTGAGAACTGGGTGATAATGGCACTGTTGAAATGGGTGGTCAGAAAAAGGGTCCAGCTGGTCAAAAGCAGATTACTGATGGTGCAGCAGTTAATCATCTTGACGGTCTAAACAGTAAATATGCTTTCTATTAAGGTGATATTAAGTTTATTTTATATCACACTTTGGGCTGGTTTTAACTTTTTATCATTAACTATCTTAAGGTGAATTTTAAGACAATTAAGAATAAAAAGACGAGCTAAGGTCTAGAATTTAATTTTTTTTTTTCAGTTTCAAGTTCTCCACTAAACTCAATCTTAACTACTTGAATATATCAAGTATAGTTACTTTACAACATGTGTCTGAAAACTTCATAATTTGGCTCCTTTGTGGTCTGTTTTTATTGCCTGTTGCTTTATTTTTTATAAAATAATCATTTTATCTTGTCTCTTCACATGTCTGGTTATTTAAGATAGAATACATTTCCCACGTAAATTGCCATGTTTATCAAAAGTTGACAAGATCAACATCAACATATTGCTTCATTATAAACATAACTGAAAAAGGCAAAAATCAAGCAAATTTATAATTTTAAATGTAATAAATACAAATATTTCAAGATACTCTCACATAAAATAAAATTATTGACCAATATAAACTACCATTACAATTGGACCATCATTTTATGGGAATTTCCTTAAGTGTTTAGCAAATGTTTCATCAATATAAAGTGAATCCTCTTATAAAGCAATAGATATTATTATAGGTAAACTGTTATTTTAAAAAGGTGACCAAGCATGGGTTCGATGATTGGTTTGTTTCACACCACATAGAAAATAAAATTCCAATACAACCAAAGGATTTGGGCTCTCCTTCAGGGTAGGAGAACAAATGGTTTACTGTTCTGCTTATGTTTTTATGCATTAATGTTATGGGAATCAGAAAAACAACTGAATTACTACTCCTAGTTGTGTCAGACATTGAAAGGGAAGCAGTGCAGAATCACTGGATTTTGGAGAACTTAAGAGAGAATCTGATTCAAAAACTTTTAATAAGGTTCCAAAACACAAACCTAACGTTAAAAGAATGTTTACAAAGTAGAGTTGAACTGCAGGGGAGAACAGGCCTTGCAGACAGCTACTGATCTGAAAAGAACTTCCTACAAAAGGGAAAGAGGCCGGTCACCAGGGCTGAAGAGGAGAGAGGAGACGCTGTGTCGGCACCAATTCAGTGCAATTCACTCTTCAGTCTCTGCTTTGTTCACACTACATTTCTGTTTGGAAACAGAATTTGGAGAAGTCTGAATATAAACTTTCCCCAAGACAGCCAGGTTTGGGGCCTTTAATTTATGGAAATATGCATACACTGTGTCCTCAAATGCTAGCTGTGTGCATACAACAAAAAAGGAAGTGACTTTTAAGATAGTTAAGGATAAAAAAGAAATACTTGAGAGAATAAAAGATTAAAGTCTTAGTAACAATACCATTATAAAAACAAGGCCTGGCATGGCGCTCATGTCTGTAATCCCATCACTTTGGAAGCCTGAAGTGAAAGGATCACTTGAGCCAGGAGTTCGAGACCAGCCTGGGCAACAAAGTGAGACCGTGTCTCAAAATAATAATAATAAAAATTATAAATAAAAACAAAAGAAAACTAAGTGCACCTCTAGTCTATAGAAAGCACTGCTCTGTAGCAAAGGAAATAAATCTCATGTCCTGGTTGAGGGAGGACCCTCTAATACTCTAGTTGGCTGCTTGGGAACAAAGGAAGAAACTGGAGTTCATATTGGAAAATAAGGAGAGAAAAGAAATCTTAAATAGCACTAAATTTAGAAAAACAGTCTTTTCAAAGGTGAACTGAGGGAACTTTCCTAAAGCAAACTGGGTCAATTAGGAAATATTTCTTGGAGAAATGCCTTAAGATGCACACAACAACTTAAACTCAAAACCACAGAAAGACTAAAGCAATGTCAATTAACAAAACATTTACTTATTTTACACAATGCATAAAAGTGGAACAAATAGTATATCAGGGTTTATAAGACAGTTCTTATCCATATAGAGACAATGGTAATATCAAAAACAGTACAACTGTGGCTTAGTAGACCATCTTGTATATCCTTTCATGCCAGGTAACTATTTCACTCGTGTGTCAGGTCCTTTTCTCGCTGGAAATTCACTCTTGAAATTCTAGAGAATGTGATGAAGAGTTCAAAAATGGGAATGAAACACTGGTTGAGGCCTCCTTGCTAATTTGAAAACTACTTTTGGAATCTGCAATTATTTCTTAAAATAGAGATTTAAAAATCTCTGTATTCAAACTAGATTTTAATTTGCCTAGTTTAAACTTGTTTTGAAACTTCTATAAAAAGCCGCAAGGGAATGCTCTAAAAATTATCAAAAGGATACATTTGCCATAGAGCAATGCTAGGAGGATTAAACATAAAATTCACAATGATTTGAGTTTATGAATTGGAATTCAGCAAGTCATTATGCCACTCAATGAGAACAAAGGACAGAGGACCAGGGTTTTGCCTATGATTAACAATACTTAGTGTTTTGGCTGGCACCCATCTCAAGTTCTATTATTTTGAGTGAATCAAAACTTGGTGATTAAAAGAAAACTGTAGCTCACATCATTATTATAAGAGAAATGAAAAGTAGGCAATATTCAACATCAGCCTAGAAAGTCAAACAAAGCCCACTTTAAAATTAAGTCAAGGCTGGGCGCGGTGGCTCACACCTGTAATCCCAGCACTTTGGTAGGCTGAAGTGGGCAGATCACTTGAGGCCAGGAGTTCGAGACCAGCCTGGCCAACATGGTGAAACGCCATCTCTACTAAAAATACGAAAATTAGCTGGGCGTGGTGGTGCGTGCTTGTAATTCCAGCTACTGAGGAGGCTGAGGCAGGAGAATCGTTTGAACCTGGGAGGCAGACGTTTCAGTGAGCAAGATCGTGCCACTGCACTCCAGCCTGAGTGACTGAGTGAATGAGACTCCATCTCTAAATAAATAAATAAATCAAGAAAATTCCCCCTTTCTTTCCTTGTAAAGATGTAATTTGCCAACTCAAGTTGAGAGGATATTAAAAAATCAAATATGTTTATAATATAAACAATTATGTACTGATATTTTGTTTCTTAGGTTAATTAGGTCATCAATGTGCAACTACTATAATAAATCCATATAAACACATCCATATTTGTTGGGCATTTACAAAGAATTCTGAGGACTAATATATTTCACAGAATTTATCTTATTTAGTCCAATTTTCTGAACATGTAGTTAAAACTGTCCAGAATCATTCAGTTATCCAAGACTTACCTGTAAAATTATAGTCAGACTATATGATTTTCAAGGATCATTTCAGAAATAAAATTCTGCACAGTATTGAATTACATGGGATAACTAGATCAAATGCAGCAGATATAAAATAGAACAGGTTTTATTTTAAACCTTTGTTCTACAAAAATCCATAAAATTGGGCTTCAACACATTTTAAATGTTAGAAGGACTGAACTCTTCATGGCCCTCTTAACTTCTGTATAAATGAGATGTCCATTAAATTTACCAGGACAAGGTATACACAAAGTTCAACTACTCCTTTCAATCATAGCCATCTATCTAAATAAGTTTCAAAAACCGTCTGGATTTTCTAATATTTATGGCTTACAGGCTCAAATCATTTATTAAATAATTAGATACAATGATGTATATCATAGTGGTTTCCAATCAGCTAGCCAAGAATCAAGAAATAATACAAGGTATCAGAATTCATCTGATAAGTTCCATCTCCTACACAGAGGTATTACGTCCCCCAAAATAGGTAGATGTCATTGTTATTTGTGAAAAGGAAATTTAAAAAATCAATGAAACATCATAAATTATAAATATAGATATAAAATAAATACTTGCTAAATGAGAGAATACTATTAATAAAATTCCAATTTGTTAAACTAGCAAATCTGACTGGTTTCACCAACTGATAAACTTTTTATCATTCTGTATTTAATCGACAAATACAAAATGTATCATGTGGGCTTGTAAACTGTCAAGCTGTTAAAAATGGATCCCTTATTCTGAAAAGGTAGCACATGAAGGGCAAGTACTGAAAACAAGGCATGCTTTTTAAATCCAATCCTGAAACTTCAGTGAGCTCTAAAAGGACATTTGCTCGAGTCCAGGGAATGTGGAACACAGCATGAGAAATGTGAACATTCTTGGTAAACTGACATCATCATGACAACTCTGGCAGGGCTCCAAGTGTCTGAAGCAGAACGAAGTCTTGTTTATGAAGTGGGAGAAAGAAACTTGGGCTTTCTGATTTACACCTTGGCAGGAAGCAGAGATGGTTAAAAGAAAAGGAACACTTTTTAAATACAGTAACTGGCAATTTTCAGTGAAGAAATGGGAAGAAGAGAAAAGAAAGCTATTTGAAAAGTTGAAAACTGCCCCCCTTTTTTTTCCAGAATGAGTCATTCAGAGGCTCTCTCCTCTCTAAATATATATACACATGGAGACATGTTTTTAAAAGTCTATTTATGAAAGTAATATAACCACTTTATAGTTTGGAAAATAAGAAATAAATCACCTGTAACAGTTCAACCTTAATACAACTACTATTACAATGCACTGATTAGATTTTTTGTTGGTTTCTTAAAATTATTTAATGTATCCAACTGAAGGATTTTTGGCTAATATTAGTATACTCTTGCCTCAATTTCTTTAAAAATAGAGTCAGGGTCTCTCAACACATTAAATAGAGATCCAAAGGCATTTAAGTTAGGTAGAAGGAAGGATAAACATTTCTACTCAAACTTATGATATTTCTGACTATATATGTGATCTGATATTGCTTCAGACTAAAAACAAGACCCCTTCTCTCTAGGATATTTGAAAACAGCATTTCAATGCAATTTTAAAAACAGCTGTACATGCCAAGTAAACTCTTGAAGGTTACGAATCACTTTAAAATTCTTAAAGTGTGTCCATTATTTAGCAAACAATAAATTGTTTTCATTTCTACTGTAGAAACAAACAACCAAGTGATGGCCTTCTGGTTTCAAAGTATACATGAAACCCAACTGGTCAAGCTTTTACATTTCTGGTCCACCATTAAGTTTTATGGCATATCAGGAATGTAAAGCATGATGTTTAAACAAAATTTCAATTTATTAGACAAATTCCTACTTTTGATAAATACAGTATGTTTTTAAATGGTATGCCCATTTTTAATTAGGAAGAGTACAAATACTGGCAAAATGTTATGTAGAAAAAGTTGACTTGAATTTTTCTAGGAACTTATTATTTCTTAGTCCTTTGGTTGAACTTCCAGTCCTTCTGATTCCTCAATTTCTAATTTTTTATGGTGTACTGGTGTATTTCCTAACATCAACTCTGAAAAGTTTAAAGTAGCCAATGATGCTATTTTGATGGAATTAGGAAGTAATTTTCATTCAATTGCGTTAAAACTAGAAATGAACACCCAGGCACCAGATGAAACACATCTGAGTGCCTTAGTCACATATCCTTTTAAATCATAATTATATGTTCACTTTCTTGGCTCTCCAATGGTTTTAAAAGGTTATCTTTAGATTTATTACTCATTAATCTGACTCAAATTTATCAGCAGAGAAGGCCTATGTAAAACTATTGATGCAAGCAGGAGAAAAATAATTACAGTTCTTGGCCCTAACTTAATTCAGATATAAACAATATATTAATAAAGGTTCAGACATTTTCCATGAAAAGCTTTAAAGTGCACATTCAAGGGCCTGTGTGAACTGAATGGGTTTCACACAGTTCAGCTAAGTTCCTGAGGACACACTTCATGTAGTTAAGTTTAACCAAGAGAAGTATGTGGATAATTACTTCTAGGATGATGCTACACACACAGTGTCCTGATAACCTGGTTAATAAATATTCTAAAAAATATACAGAAAAATGGAAAAGTAAATATCTCTCAAGCAATACCTTCTCTCTTTTTTTTTTTTTTACTTACACAAACAGAAAACATCACTAAAACAATTATATGAAAAGCCATCTTTTACACAGCATGACTTGATACCAAGGTTTAGGCCTGACCGGCTACCCTACTTTCAAATTCTCAGCATATTCTTTGAAAAGAATTATTAGTTTCCATGCCATAGAGAAATGCCTGTGTAAAGTAATTTTTTCTTCAGCATAGGTACACAACTGTTGATAGATATAAGGAATTACATGAATCTGAAAGACATTTTTGGTACAAATGTCCCAATTTAAATGAAAGAATAATAAAAATTAAAATGATTACAAAGTACTTTTAGAGCCAAAAATTCTCAGTGTTAAAATAAACCAAACATCCTTTCTTTCTCTTCACCTCCAAACCCAAACAAAGGCATTCTGAGCCACTACAGGATACACCATTATCAGAAAACAGGCAGCCACCCATTTACAAACATATGGTATTCCAAAAGTTCATTTATTAGTCAGTTCTGCAAAATTTTAATATTTTCCTAGGGAAACAAGAATAAAATTTGAGGTTAAGTTGTCAGATCAGCCCACAAAACTGGATTTAAAACATAATACTAAGACAAGGCCAGGAGTAACTCAGAACACTGGGGAAAATGCATCCCGTGGCCAGCGCCACCTGGGGCGGCAAGAGCATCCTGCCTCGCTGGCCTGAGCAGGGAATCCTGTTCCTTTCATTGTAAGCTCAGAATCTTTTCACAGTCACTCCTGGGGATTTGTGGGGTGTGGATGCCATGAGAGGGGATGGAGAGTAGCCTATAAGAGGGCCACAGTTTTGGGAGGTGAGGGACAGAGCCAAGGGCTTGGGGATGACAAATGAAATGGGAACTTGGGAGGAGGTGGATGAGGGTAATGAATTGAGATGGAATGGAAAGTGGAACAGAAAGAGGGGACAGGGGGTTTAGAGTAGGCCAGTGAGGACTTTTCCCTCATTTCTCTGATTTACCTTTTCTTTCCTCAGGACCAGATTAAGAAGATCACAGCTGGGAACACCTGTGATCACACCTGTGAAGACCACACCTGTGATTATGAGAGAAGGAAAGAATCTCCATGGAAGAAGGGTTTAAGGAGGATGGGGCTAGAGGGGAGAGAATTCTGGGCTGATTCAGAGTCTGTAGAAGAGGAAACTCCCCAGCTGTGGCCATGGGACAGAGGAGTTCTCAATGCCTCCCTTCTAGAACTAGTACTAATATGGAAGTGGCATAAACAGATAACACAACAGACATAAAATATAAACAACAAAGGAGTCAATTTTTTATTAATGAGAGGCCAACTCACACAATCTTTCAATTACAAATTTCCATACCCTGATTACATGGTTAGCAGACTGAATTTTTAGATAAGTCAGACGTTAACAGATAAGTAAGTTATGTGATTTTCTATTTAGAATGAGAACCTATATCTTTTATCACTGACCTTAGTCCATTTTTGTTACATTAATATTTTTAAATGTCCACACATAAAGAAATGTACAAAAGTTCTAATCAGATGATAACAAAGTCAGAAACATTTTTTTCAACAAATATCTTTTGAGGGCATATTGTGGGCCATGTGTTTTCTGAGCATAGGGGACACAGTAGTATGGCCTCCAAGTTCTTGATCCTACTTTTATTTCTTAGCAACAATACTTCCATCTAAACAAGGCAGCTACTCAATGTCTAGCTGGCCTCTCAGACCACTGTTTACTTACCTAATAGCTATTTTGTTAATGTACAGCCAGCTTTTGACCTTAGCCCAACTATAAGGGTTAAAATAATTTGTCACACTTTTATAAGTCCTCAAGTAACTGGCCTAAAGTATTGAATTTCTTGCTTTAATTATAATAGGGCCTTCTTTACCTATGGGCTTTGACTTCTGAGTTACATTAGGTAAAAGTACATTAAAAATAACTTAAAGTTTACCAACAGATGAAGAATAAGGAGACAAAGATGAGTCATAAAAGGAGAAAATGGCTAATCATTTTGACTTCATTACAATCATACCACCACTGGCAGGTGAATTCTAAGGTGTTTCATGAAATAATTCTATGCTGTTCTACAAGTATATGGAAATACTAGAAAGTTGAACCTGGGCCTTTATGATTTAGAATTGATAGAAATCTGGGGAAGACTTAATAGGGAAGAAGGAGAAGAGAAGGAAGGGAAAGGAAGAGAAGGCAGAACTAAAATGCTCAAAGTCAAGAAAACAAGTTTTGTCCTTAGATTATAAAATCTCTGAACAAGTTGATTAATTAGAAATAGATGATTACAAATAAAAGATGCCCTATTGGTATATGTTAAGAAATGAATTGATGAGTATTAGTAAAACCAAAGGAACCACAGATAACATACATAAATAATTTTGAAAATCTAAACTGACAAATTCACGAGCATTACAAGGTAGCAGCAAATATAAAAGAATACTTTAGTACCAGAGGTTGTGGTTTATCTGTTCCTCATTTATATTTTATATCATACGCAAAACAAAATTAGGAAAGGATTATGTGAAAGAAGTTCACAGCTTTTGTGTACACTTCTAAACATTAATAATAACTTAGTTTGAAAGTATGAACGCATCATACTTTCAAGATAGATTTGCCAACTTTAAGACAACTGTATTATATAATATATTGGATTTCAGTGCCAAAGAGAGTGTCTGGCACATAGGTCAATAAATCTTTGTTACTTGACTGAATACATGTTAAGAGAAAGGGGAGATAGGCTATGGTTAGAACTGGAGTTTTCATCAGAAGAGTCCAAAATTAACTCCAAATGCCACCAGCACTCCCAGATGAGTGTGTTTCTTTTTCATCTATGATACAAATTTAAATTTTGAACAACACATTGAAGCTAGGAGAGAAACAAGCTACAATCCCCCTCTCTAAAACTTCTCCCCAAAAGCAAAATTGAATATTCTGATCATCCAGAATGGGCTAGAAGAGACGGCAGAGACAATGGGGTCAACTCCCTCCACTGGCTAAACATGGCCCGGAGAGGAGAAGCGGTGTGGCTGAGGTCATGAAGCAGAGCAGTCACTGGAATTCCAGTCCTCTGATCTCCAGTGTTTCTGTTCTTTATTGACTGTTTAAATGAATGTTTTGTAAGAAACCAGAAGACACAGGCAAATAAGTGAAGAGGGGGTGTCAGAAGCAGTGACGGTATTTGCCTGATGGTAAATTTACCATGGAGACCACTGCGTCAGTGAACTCTGTTCCAGAAAATTCCATATACAAAATTATCTCTACAGGTGATGAAAAGAATAAAAATTAGAAATGAGTGAGGAGGAGAGATTAACAGCTGTGTACCTATGCCGAAGAAAAAATTACTTTTCACAGGCATTTCTCTATAGCATGGAAACTAATATTTTAATCCATCTTTTCAAAGAATGTGCTGAGAATTTGAAAGTAGGGTAGCTGGTCAGGCCTAAACTATGGTATCAAGATGGAAGAAAAAAAAATTTTTTAAAGTCTTGTGATCATTATAGATATTGAAGAACTTGTGTCTAACTATGGTATTCTTTTTCCACATCTATCTAGGAGTTTCAAAATTTTACAAATCTACATCTAATTCCTATTTAAAAAACAACTCAAAAAGCAAGAGGCCTATGGTGAATAATGAAGTAATGCTGCCTAGAACCCTATCTATGGATAAATAAAATTTTATTTTGTGAAAGGTTTTTTTCATATTTGGAGTCGATGCATTTTTACACATGACTATTTTATCTAGATTTCTATTTATGATATTCATAAATTTTACTTAAGGAATCAAGAGTACAGAGAAAAGTGGTCAAAATACTAATTTTACACTCATGTTTCAGGGCTTTATGCTCAATGTTTCATCACTAAAAAGAGTGAAACAAAAATCAGACATACTAGAAGTTTATTTCATTTTTATCTTTTTAAGTAATGACAATTAAAAATTACCAATTTCAGTCTGCTGTTTATAAATACGGGGGAACTTGGACTTTTTTCTAGTACCTTGACACCATTACATTTGATATAAATTCACAGAAAGAACAAGAGTATGTTGACAGGTGAAAAACATTCTATAAAAGAAATGGAAGATTTTTAAGCAAATGGATGTAATCAAAAGGTTATAAGCCCACCAAACCGAACTATTTAGGTCAATACAATCATTGGACAAAAAAGAATGCACAGTACAGTTGAACAGGAAAATTCCATATACAGTTATTAGAGAAGGCTTATTTTAGAAAGCTAATTTATCTACAAGTGTTCTTGGTTGCTATGAGCAACATTTTTCAACCACATTCTATTGCCTAAATCAGGTCACGATTACCTCCTAAATGGACTTTGCCATTCTAGAGAAGCAGTTTTTCTTTCATTCAGGATTTCTAAGGAAACAGCTTTCATCTTAGGCAACTAAACATCTGGCTTCTTGGTTTGTTTTAAGGAGCAAAATGAGAAAGGAATGAATCACCATGAAGCAGGTCAGGTTAGCATTTTTTTCCCATTTCTAAAAAAGTTAAAGTCTCCAAAAACTTTTCCTTGAGAAAAAGAGTAATTCAAAATGCACTGATAATTATATACCAGGAATATTTGAATATGTCTAATGACCAGTCACTCCATGTTTGTTTTCTGAACTCTTGCATACAACTCCACAAAGTAAAAACACCCAGGAGGAAAAGGAGTGAAATTATTCACATTTTACTGCTATGCTTTTTGAGTTTCGCTATCACAAAGACAAACAAATATCATTTTTTAGCTCCTCTCTTTGATTCTTAGAACAAATTCTTTTATATATCCCTCTCCTATTTAATGACCCAATAGGTTAATTATTTATTATTCTGCTCCTGTGTCCACTAACACCTGTTTAATGTCCTAAATACATAATAATAACAAACTCAACGACTACTCCCATCACTATCATATATTGAAAACTTATTAGATGTCAGATACTGTACAAGTGTCTTATATATCATATATCCTTCAATCTCCCCTATGACATATGGTATTATCACACCAATTTTACAAGGTAGAAATCTGAGACTCAGTGGAATTAAGTCATTTGTCCCAGGCCACAGAATGAACAAGAGAAATGGGATTCAAATCCACCTTAATCTGACGAATCCAAAAACCTTCAGTAAGTGTGAAAACTGTCTCCTAGGAGGACCATCATTATGATGATATTTGAAGATCCAGGACTTCAAGTTCTGCTGTTTAACTGCCACCCTCCACCCCCAACCATGGCAATCAATGGCTTTCCATTGTATGTATAATTTTAAAATGAAAATCCCTAATGGAGGTTTTGGTCCTAGCTACTCTGGCCCCACAGCCTTCGTAGCACAATCCCGTGCTACTCTGCCCCTTCCTTTCTGAGAGTAGGGACACAGAGGCTCTCTGGATTCCTTTCGTACAAAGAACTTGTTCTTGTTTCATATCCTTCACACACTCCGTTCCCTGTACTTGCAATACTACCTCCTTACTTGTTACTCAGGTTTTGGCTTACAAGTCATTCCGCAAAAAGGTTTGCCTTGGCCAGGCACAGTGGTTCATGCCTGTAATCCCAACACTCTGGGAGGCCGAAGCAGGAGGATCACTTGAGCCCAGGAGTTCAAGACCAGCATGGGCAACACAGCGAGACCCTGTCTCAATTAAAAATAAATAAATTTTTTAAAAAAGGTTTGCCTGAACTCAACCTCAAGTAGCTTCTCCTTTTAAACTCTCAAGACACCTGGAACTTTTCACGTGCTACCTTTATCTCAATGTGCAAGTGCTTAGCCTCTCACTCTCTCTGGACCGTGAGCTCTCCAATGCCAGAGACACTTGATTTGTGTTCAGCCCTCTATCTCTGCTGTCTAGCACAGTGATGGGCACAGGACCCGAAGGGATAGCAAAAGCCATTACAGACTGGGAAGAAGGAAGGCTCTGATTGTTGCATCAGCTCTTCCTAGCACTCCCAGGCATGCCTGAGTTAATGTTACTTGCATTGGAGCTTTCATCCTTTATAAAACTGTTTTATCCTTTATAAACTTTCATCCTTTATAAAACTGTTTTATCCAAAATGCAAAACAGGAAAAGAAAAAATTTTATCTAAGATAAATGCTTCCTTATACTAAACATAGCTATACAGCTATCTCTGGAACACTGCAATTATAAATAATTGTAATGAATAAATAAGTTATAACTATAAATAACTTAAGAAAAACAGCAGAACACACATACCCGAATTAGTGGTGCCTTGAATTCTATTACATCATGTGGGCAGGGGGCTGTGCAATGACTACTCATACACTATTGTTACTCTAGATATTTCTAAGGTTCCTCTTTGGTAACTGCCTTTAAAATTACTTTACTAACCAAACAAGAAAACCTGCCTCCTCACTTCAGAGTGACAAGCTATTACCCCTTAGTTAGCACCGTCTATCCCCTCCCTCTCTCTATGTGACTTACTCAGCTGAGCCCACCCCCCACCCCGAGTAAGCTTCAATGACATCCCACCCCACATGGAGGCTTTCACAGGGGACCCTTTCGGAGAGCACACCCGGCTTGTGTGCTTCCCATGGCGCCTTCCCCATCTCACAGGTGGGACTCCCAGTCTGCCATGCAGTGACCAATGAGATATGCCCCCTGCAGGGGAAGGGAACTGCCTGCAGGGGACATAGCTCATTACAGGAGGTCAAGTGAGGGCTTCAGGTTGTCAAAAGGGGCCAGATTTTAGTTCTCTCTGTGTACTCATTCACCGGGGTCTCCTCACACCTCAGGGCCACCACAGACTTCCCAATCTGGACAACGATCTAAGCTTCTTCCTCTCCCCCAAAAGGGTGCTGCAAGCTTAGCTCTCCACTTCTCTGTTGTGAAGTATTGATATTCTTTCCTGTGAAAACCATTTCCCTCAGTACATAATTAATTAGAATTAAAAATAACCTTTTCCCACACCAAATGTCTTCCTTAAAAGGACACAGAATTAACCCATAGAAGCCACCGTAACAACTTTCTACGGTATCATGCAATACATGACTTCCAAATTCCCTCGTGAGGGAATGTCGGTTTACGTCAATCCTGGTGGCCTTATCAATATGTGAGTGGTGAAAACAGCAGGCCACTAGGAGGTCAGGGTCAAAGGAAGTAGTAGCAACCTCACTCAGGCTAGAATCCAAACAATGTATCTATTAGAAGCAGGCCTGGCTACATAATTTGCAGGGTTCTGTGCAAAACGAAAACGTGGGTTCTCTCTTGTGCCTAAATTATTAAGAATTTCAAAACGGCGACAGTAGAGTATTAAACAAAGTGCTGGGTCCTGTTCACTGCACGGGATGCTCACCTGTGAACCCACACCTGACTGGAAGAACCCGTCAGCCATCCTCAGCTGTGCAGTTTACAACCCTCATACTGTGATATTTGTGTGCCATTTCAAAACTGTATGTGGTAGGTTTTGAAAAAAGCAAAAAACTATGCTGCCTGCTTTAGTTTTAAGTCAAACTAAAATATGCCCATGGTTTTAATAATCAGATGGTATTAAAAGGCTTATAATTAATAAAAGAAAACCAGCAGCCCATGCCCCATACCTCCCACCTGATTCCTTCTCCCTAGAGGTGTGTATTTCTAACTCTTGGAGCAGTTTCTGTTGATACTTGTCTCCATGTTTCTAAATATGAATGACTTATATATCTTATCTACTGATTTTCCATTATGTAAGAAGCTTATCACACCGCATATACTCACACTCCACATTCTCCCTCCCCGATCCTCCCAATTTGGCCTATCACAGTTTGGGGATTATAATAAAAATTCAGTTTATACTATACAGTTCACAGTGGAGCCAAATGGATTATACATCCTTTCCTGTGCAATGCCCCCACTCCCCAGCCTGGGGTGAGTAACTGCCTTACTTTTACAGTTGCTTTGTTTTTAACGTAACTATCACAAATTCTTGTTAATCCAAAGCATAAAACCTGTCTCAATATGGTTGAGCACATCATGTGATCTATCAGTTTTCTCTTTTATAAAAAAAAGATCCTTGCTAGCACTTTGGGAGGCTGAGGCGAGAGGAACAACTGAGACCAGCCTGTGCAACTTAGCAAGAGTTTGTCTCTACAAAAAGTTTTTAAAAAAAATTAGCTGGATGTGGTGGTACATGCCTGTAGTCCCAGTTACATGGGAGGCTGAGGACAGAGGATGGCTGGAGCCCAGCAGTTTGAGGCTGCAGTGAGCTGTGATTGCACCACCACACTCCAGCCTGGGCAACCAAGTAAGAACCTGTCTCTTAAATATAAATAAATAAATAATTGAATAAATAAAAAGAATCACCTCTATCTATACAATGTACAAAATGATCGCCTCTATTCCTTTTCTGGGACATCTATTACTTAAATGTTGATCCTCATGGAGACATTCTCTAATTTGTTTTCTTCCTTTCCTATCTTACGCTTTTCTCCTTTTGAAAATTTTGACTTTCTGGGAAAGTTCCTCCCCTTCAGCCATCCAATCATTCTGGATTTCTGCAATTTTTAGTTTCCAGCTGCTTCTTAAAGAAAAAAAAATCCTGTTTAAAAAAAATATATATATATCCTCTATTCTCTGATCCCTTTCAAGCAATTAAGGAACTTTTTTTCTGGTTCCTATATGGTATTTCTTCCAAGATTCTTCTTTTCTGGTTTGTGGTTTGTTCCTAACTGTCGTATCATGGACATTCCTCACAAGTCTGAGGCCGCTTGGTTGCCAGTTCTCATTTAAGAGGAAAACACTAAAATTCAGATGGAAGTTTCAGGTGCATGAAAGGGGCTTGTTGACTGGTTAATTTCACTGCAAGGTGGTCACCTGGGAAGCCTACTGGCCTACTGGTTTATTAGAGGACCCTCAAATGTTGTATCTACAGATCTTTTTTCGGGGGGTGGGTAGCATTTTTCCAAAAAGGAATCCTCCTGCCTATAGGAGTTATGCCTGGCCAGCAAACACCCCAAAACCAAGTGGCTTTGGGGGTTTTGACTTTCACAGGACTCTTGTTTTTAATACTGGCATGTCATCCTCACTATAGCTCCATTCTGTTGAAAACTGATTAAATTAGGTTTGAAATTTCCGTAACTTATTCCAGAGATTTGTTAATATCTTTCATTTTCTGTGATCTCACTCTCCTGTCTGTTCTTAAGAGTCTGTACCCTATTTGTTCTTCACTTCATGTTCCTTTGTTTTGGGAGAGAACAAGTATTAAACACCTGTGCTCAAGCTGCACATTTAATCAGCATTCTCCCTTTGCCTCAGACGTTAAAAACACTCTTCATGATGCAACATTTCCAGTTATGTCAAAATATTCTCCTACTTAATACTCTTTTTAGAAATAATAAAATTCTCAAAAATGATAGACTTGATTTTTTATCTCATTGTTAGATTTTGCCATGCAACCACATGAAAACGAAGCACAGTTTTGTCAGGTCTTAAGCAGGTAGGTGGTTTTTCTTTCTTCCCTGACATCACTGTCGTTGCCTACATTGCCTCACACAGTTCATAAGTAGATTATCTGCCTTGGGGATCACCTACGGATAATCCTGAAATCTTGGATTGGCTCCTTACTTCTGATCCCACCATAACCACACACACCTGGCCTACTTCCTCATTCACTTTTTGTTGGCATGAGCCTTTTAAAGATCTTGACTATTTTCTAATGTTAGAGCCAGGCAAGTATGGTGAGGAAGGCAAATCTGTTGCAAAAAAACAAAATAAAACAAAATCCAAAATTAAATGAAAATATTTTTGGATATTTGTTTTGCCTCAATGAAATTAAGAATATATTACTTCTGAACAACTGGATCTTATTAACAATTTAATAATATAATTAACCACAAATTCATTTGGTGCAGAGGCGAACTCTCTTCAAGTTTTGATTTTACACAGAGAATTAGTTTCAAACAAAAGTGTTTGGAAATTTGACATTCCTCCCTCTGCAAAACTAACAGGAAATGAAATTAAGACATTTTAGGAAAGATTTTGACATCAGTATTTTATAATTTCCCAATATCCTGTTTAAGCCAATTATTTTAGAAAAATTTGTAAACTGTTTCTATTTCCTCATAGAGTTTATAAAATGTACGATGTTTACCTTACATAAAATCAACATCAAGAGGGTTAAACTGACAGGTAGAATGATGGAATGGAATTTCTTTCCTTTGAATCCATTCATTCAATCCTTTTTTTAGAGACATATGTACCAGGTTAAAAATTTAAATGATGAATACAGTACATATCTTTACATGAGTGTGTATTTCCATTTTAAGTGTATGAATTACACTTGAAAAATGACTATTTTCAAGCAATGTTACAAAAATCAAAGTTTATAAACCATTTCTGCCACCTCCAATAGCAACTAAAAACTATCATGCCTGGCCTGGCAAGAAGGATGGGAAGCCACAGAGGAACAATGATGAGACATGGAAATCCCCAATTTGTGGCCCGCACTGCTATGCTCTTCACCATCTCCCATACCAGATGTTCTAGCTCCAAGGATTCTGATTCCAGGAGAGACTCCTGTTCACTCATCTTTCTCATCAGTCTTCACGATTCACAGTTTCTTTCCATTCATGTACATTTATCTTTATGGTACCCAAATGATGTATCTCTCTGGAACAAGTCACTTTCTAGAATAATACCTTTCCTTGTCTTTTGTAAAGACCTTCATGAGACTTTTTGTGGGTTAATGATCTAATTCCTACTGTATTCCTAAATTAGATGCACTTTAAACTACAAATAATATTTGAAATTACATATTTTCCTTCGGTTGTTAAATATATGTAGCAGGTCAATAATAAACAACTGCAATGTGTGATTTTGTTTTCTATATATCAGTTTTAAAGGCAAATTACAGAAAAGAGAGAGAAGTTCCTGGGAACCATGAAAACCTCAATTATGAAATGACTAAAAGATAAATTTATATGGTTTAACCAAATGATGACTAAGCTGGTGTTTACTGGGATAAAACCCCTAATATTTTGCAAGACATCAGAGATCACCTAACCATCCACTTATGCTTCAACCTGCCCTTCCAGTTTCAGTTGCAATACAGCAAATTTCAAGATATTGTAACTATCATAACAAGACGTGGATACTAATGAGGAAAGGAGAGATGTTTATCAGCCATGTTTGCATTTGAAAAACAGTAGTATCCCACTAATTATGTGCTTACTCATTTGTGTACTTCTTTGCAAAACTGTAAATTTGCATCTACGTTGAATCATTTTATACCAACTAGCAAAGGCTGCTCTTCCAAGGAATCCTATGGCAAATATGTCAAGTTATAATTTAATTTATATACCTTTATATCCAAATTCATTCATCAAGTTTGCTTAAATTGGGGTAAACTAAAATTGTAGCTTGTAAGTATTCCGCTATGGCAATAAGTTATATAAGGGGTTTAGTTTTGAATCCAAATTGATGGGCCTGAAACAAATATTCCTGAAAAACTGGATATACCAAAGTTTCCCTAGCGAATATTACAGAAGTATACCAATGTTTCTTATGAGAAAAAAATATTTTTCTGTCTCAAGGCAAAAAAAAAAAATCTTACTTAAGAACACAGTACACCTTTAAAACACGAATTATTTTAAGCAAATTAAAAACAACTGCCTAGCCATTAATTGTAATTGTAGTCCATGGTTCCATTCCTTTGCAAATGTAAATGTTACCTTGGACATTACTTTTAACACTGTTTTTTAATAAAATAAATATGCTGTCATAATTGTATAGTTAACTATCCTGCTTAAATTCTCGATGATATCTATAAATTATTTATAGTAGGTAAAACTAAAATAGATACAATTTCTTTTGCACTTCCCTGATTCAATAAGATTTTTGAATCTTGGTGAAAAATCCTTTTTGAACCGGGCACTGAAGGCTTAGGTCTCTGTCTTCACCCCTAACTAAATCAGGTTTTAGTAAAAGATCTGAAAATTTTGCAAATTTTCAAAAGCAAATGTTAGATTAGAAAACATTTAATGAGTTAAATCAATCCCCTTTCTCCCTGTTACAGGAACACTGGAACACTGTGAACTTTTTGAGACAAAGCCTTACGGCTTATGATTTTCAGTCATCAACATGTAAAAGGAAAGGTTATTTTGAAGAGGCTCAAGGTAATCTTCCTAGAACTTTTTGAAATGTCACAGGAGAAACCCTTGCCACAGCTGACTTTAAGGCTTATTTTGGCAAAGGTTATCTTTCATTATATTTTGGTCAAGGTTATACACACATACACACACACACACACACACACACACATAAAAATATATATATACACATACAAATATATAATTATAAATACATATACATAAATACATAAATACATATATACATATATATATATATATATATATTTTTTTTTTTTTTTTTTTTTTTTTTTTTTTTGAGACACAGCCTCACTCTGTCGCCCAGGCTGGAGTGCAGTGGTGCGATCTCAGCTCACTGCAACCTCCACCTCCCAGATTCATGCAATTCTCCTGCCTCAGCCTCCTCAGTAGCTGGGATTACAGGAACCCACCACCACGCCCAGCTAATTTTTGTATTTTTAGTACAGATGGGGTTTGACCATGTTGGCCAGGCTGGTCTTGAACTCCTGGCCTCAAGTGATCTGCTTGCCTCAGCCTTCCAAAGTGCTGAGATTACAGACATGAGCCACTACACCCGGCCAAGGTTATAATTTTAATATCTTACCTCCAAAAGTATTTACCCCTGTCTTCACCGCTCCGCCCCTACCCACACGTACACACATGCACACACACACATGCACGTGCAAGTGCGTGCATGCACACAGAGCATGTAACACAGAAACAATAAGTATGGTAGACAAGCAAAATCTAAAAGCAAGAACTATATTTATTGATTTTATAAAAGTCTGTTGTGCACAGCACACATTTACCTATGTAACAAACCTGCACAGCCTGCACATGTATCCCAGAACTTAAATTAAAAATTTTTAAAAAGTCTTATGTGCCAGTGTTAACATATTTCTAGTGAACAAATTAAGGTTGGTAAAATATACTTATAAAATTCTCTAATCTAGCCTGTAGCATTGATGTACAGAAAAATTCTTTATGAACACAAGACACGTTAACACAGCAGCAGAAAAATGTGGAAAAAGTACACCAGAGATGAACAAAGATAATCAAATCAAAGTTTTTAAATACGAGAATGTACCATGTGCGAGGCACATATAAGAGCACAGACACACACACACACACACACACACACACACACAAATCAAACACTTTATGTGTATTATTTCTCCAGACTTCTCGATATATTACTTCTAAAACAAAATGAGAAAGAAACTGATCTTCAGAGTGTAAATCACAGAGTGGTGAGTGGCAAAGCAAAAACTCACACCCAAGATTGTACAAAACCTGTGCCCTTAGCCATCTACAGAATTTTTTTTTTCCTGCTAACACTGTGGTGACAAGGAATTTTTTTAAATGAGCGGAGGGCTGTAAGATGGAATTGTCTTTACTCCTAGGCTTCACAAAGAACACTGGTTCAGAACAATAATTTAAAATATAACCAGAACCTTTACACATGTGGAACTAATTTAATTTTTGTTGGGAAACAATAAATATCATTCCAATATTCCAGTATTTATCAATGTCAGATGTTCTATTCTGGCAATGATATTTTATTCAACAGAACAAAAAATACTAGCTCTTCATATCGTGAAATATTATCATTCCAAACCCAAGTCTACTAAAGCAACTGAAGAGATTATTTTGATTTCAAATAATCTGTTCACTATGCATACATATCAATGAGATTTCCTATAAATCCAATACTTAAGGACCCAAATATCTCACATGTAGTACAAAACTATGGATACCATAGGTAAATAACCTTTCTATACCACAATGAGGAAATGGGAAGTAGAAAAGAGGAGGAAGGGTTGGCCAAAACTCCAAGGATGGTGACAATGTACTTTCTGACTTGTTCCCACTCCCACTGGCCTGTTGCACCCCACCCTAGTCTCATTTCAGGATTTGCCCTGCTTCACACTCCCACTACTTTTTCGCATCTTCCATCTCTGCCACCAGCACTTCATCAAAAGGCACTCTGGGTACTAATCCTAACTCCCTCAGGCTCATCTGAGAAGGAAAGCAACCCCATTAAAGTAATGCACAAAGTAGTATGAAACCTTTTCATTATGAGTTACACTTCTGGAGGTAATACATTTCATAAGTAAAAGTTAAATGAGGCAATTCCATGGCTAGGGGAGGATTTATAGAAGTGCAGGTGCATTTCCAGAACACCTTTAAATATTGTTTAAAGTTCTTAGTAAATCATAAAAGATCCTCCAGATCTGATTCCTGTTTATCAGTTCAGTTCCCTCTCTCTATTTTCTTTCTTCAAACTGTTAGCACCAGTAGTTTCAAGTGAGTAATTTTATTTCATTGAAATATACTGCTACCTCTCCCTGCCTGCCACACTTGTCTCCTCCCCTCACTCCACCCTGCCCACCTAACACACCCTAGGACCCAGCAGAACATCACCTTTTAGTTCTCCCAACTCTACCTAGTACCAGCTAGGAACCCCTTTCTAAACAGTCCCATAGCACCTAGTGCTTCCCTCTATAATACTACTTATTACTTTACATTGTAACAGTAAACACTTAACAGTAAACCTCATAAGCCTGCCTCCTTTCAGGCAGGCTTATGATTTCCTTGTGACCCAAACACTAGTCCAGGGCTTCGCACAGAAGAGTCTTCAACAAATATCTGCTGCATGAATGAATTCATAAATAAAATTAGGGCAAGGGCTACCCCAAGAGAAAGCAAGAAAGAGACTTTAAAGTATTCTAAATTTTACATATTTTTATAGGAAAGGGAACCTGTATATAATAGAGAAACTTTGTTATTCATGGAGTTCTATCCATTCAAAAACCTAAAATGGCCGGTAGACTAGAAAACTGCAACAATGCACTTTTAATTATTTTCCTCATCTACTTTCACAAGACAGTCTAATGATCACATCATAATATATCAACTCTGGTTAAAATCATTAACTTAAACGGTACAGTCAGTGGGCAGTTATGCAATAAAGAGTGATTTAAATTATGTTTTGTTTCCGGCTAGCTGGGAGGTCTACATACCAAAACTGGGTTGGCAGCTCTTAGTTGTTGAGAAAGTCCTGCAAATATTCTGGAAAAACCAGTGGGTGGAATTTGGGTCCTCAGTAATACAGCTTTTATTGTCAACAGGTGAAATGTAAGCTTGAAAAACCAAGTATCATGATATTAGGGTCACACACTTAACAGTGAACACCCTGTCAAAAAGTACTCTGAATAATCTCTCCTAAGCTCTTTCCTAATCCCACAGCCCTCTAGCAGTGCTCATGTCTTTAATATTTAACCTTATACTTCAGATCTTCAAATTTATTCATGTCAAACAACAAAACCACACAACATAAAAACAGGACACTGTACTCTCTTTTAAAATATATCTATATAAATCCTTTCATTTTCTGCAAAGCCCAAGAAAATAGTCTCTATTTATAAAACTGATCAAGTACTATTTTCAAACAGTATTTTAAAAGAAATACCACTTACCTAATAGCAATAGTGCTTAAGGTTTACATGGGATACTGATTTCTGACTGGTTGAAGGACACTGGTTGGCAGGTATATATATGCATGTAGTAACAGCTAATATAGGTAACAGCCTGCTTTTCCTCCTCACAGAGGCAATAAACTTGTCTAAGACTAAGATTATATACTGAGTCTAAGACTCAGACAAAGCCTCTTCTTCTCCTAAGATATTTAGTTTTATAGATTTATATAGCATCTAGGAAAAATCCAAACTCCATTGATTTATAGAAGATATGCTCCTTTGAGAAATTTCTCATACTTCATTCACCCAGTTTTGAGGTTACCTCCCTTACAAAACAAATACGAGAAGAGCAATCTCTCAGGTCTTCACTGCCAAAGTCCAAATTTTATTTTTTATTTTGTTTTATTGATTGGGCATTTCCAAACTGGCCACTCGCTTAGGTTTTAGGGATACAAGGATGGCAGACACGGTTCAGTCCCAATTCTAAGCAAGCCAGGGAGACACATACGAACCATGATGACCATACAAAGCAACAGGGAGATAAGGAGGAGAAGCCAAGCACCTTCACAGGAGGGATGGCTGTCTGCCTACGGGAGCCAGGTGAGATTTCACATAGGAGGTGGCTTTGAGTCTGGAGCTTGAGGGATGGGCAGGGAGAAGGGCGTTCCTGAGACAAGGCAGAGTCAAAGAAGATCATGAAATGTTTGAGACGTTCACTCCTAAACTAAGATCCTCAGGCAAATACATCTATTCACTTTTCTCTAAACATCTCCAGTACATTCCTATCCGTGCTTACCCCCCTTTCTTTTATCTCCCCCTCCCTTTAACATGCTTAAATCCAGGATGCCTTTTTAGGCCCAGCTCAAGCCAGGCCTTGATCTCCCAAGAAGCCCTGGCAGCTTTCGTTCCCTCCTCCCCTCCAAAACTCACTCCTACAGTTCTCATGGTATTCCTCAATAGATTCAGGCACTTTTGACTTATGCTGGAACTTGTCTCTAAGCTTAGGTCTCTCTGTCCTTGAGTGTAGGGCCATGTCCTGCTAGCCTCTCCCTTGTAATATCAGTGCCTGGGAAATTTCCTATGTTTTAATGAATGTCTGCTGCTAATGAGGAGCCATTGATCAGCACTGAGTCATATTATTTCACAACTTTATTGCACTTCCATGTACCTCTGGATCTTTGCATCATTTGCAAAGTGTCACAGCTCTCAAGCTACTTTCCTGGAATATCAGGCCAAAATTCTGCCTAGTAGAATTAAAAGAGAGGGTTCAAGATTTCTTCAGTTGGTAAAAACACTAGTCTCCTTTTTCTACTCTGAATCACTGCTCAACTGCCTTATTTATAACCTCTAGATGGCAGGAAGTCTATCTTTTATATATTAAAGTGTCCACAGACCCTACTGATAAGTACCAAGTGGCTAAATTATTAATTTTAATGAATGAAATGCATCTATAGAGACCCTCTACAACCTTGCCCTACATACTTTTCTAGCTCATTCTTTCACATATTTTCTTTCTTTCTCTCTCTCACACATGCAACATGAATGTGGCTTTTCACAAACAGGCTCTGTGTTTTGATCAGAAATCTGAGAAACTTAGTTTCCTGGTAATAACACCAGTAAAATTAAACCAACAAAAGGTAATGCCTAGCACTTCAGTTTAAATATAGTGAGCCAAAAAAAAATCTGCTTTGTGAATTCAATATAAAATATAATAATTGTCCATTTAGAAGGTGAACAATTAGTCTGTATTTGATCTCAACAGTACACCTATACCACTGTTTCTAGTGAAGATCTGAACTGTCGTGGCATACAAATGCTACTTTTATCATATTGCCTTCCCCACACATAAGTTCTACAGATGACTACATTCTGGCACAAGTGCATGTTATCAGAGACATCCTGAGAGTGAGTGAGTGAAAGGCAAAGCTAATTCCAAGTGTGTATTCACATTTCAGGGCCCATATGCTGCTTTGAAAGGTGCGGAAAGGCTTTTCACATCATGAATTTGGACAATGATTCCAATTACTTCATGTCTGCATATGTCAAATAATTTTTATATGTTTTTGAGCAGAGATAGTTAGGAATTAGTCAGAGAGTATTTCTGAAGCCTGTCACTTTACCAATCTGAAACTCTTTCCTTCTAATTTCAGCACAAACAGACAGACTTTTTTGGTAATGTCATTTGTTGGAGGTTAAAAATGTGTACATTTTATATGGTTATGTTTTATCTATATGTATGATACATGGAGATGGGTGGAGGGAGGGATTTATAAACAGATAGAATATATGGAGATGGATGGAGGGAGGGATTTACAGACTGATCAATATCAACCCCAAGAATCTTTTAAAATAAAAGAATGACAATTTTATGGTTGCTAATAAACAATACTTTTGTTGAAAACATCAAGGATTCTTTTTTTCGTGGGAGGGAAGGTCAGGTATTTTATTTAATTTAATAAAGCACATTTATTTAATTTCTTCCTGATTCCCTAAACCACATCACAGGGCATCTTGTCAATAAAGAAAGAACCACCTATACCCTTAGGCTTCTTAGCATCACTCTGACACAATCATCATCATTCTGCCATTTTCCCTTTGGATATGGATTCGTCCATATTATGTAGACAGTAATGCACAGATGACTACAGAGGCCTGGCCTCTAGTCCTGGGTCCACTGCTAACTGTGTATGTGTCCTTCATTTTCTTCAACTGTGAGGTTTGGGGGATGAACAAGGTGACCCTTCACTTAGAGCTGTAAGCTGCTACACCCATCACCAGAAAGAACCTGAGACAAGACTCTTAAACAGGTTGTACACGAAGAAAATTACAAAAAGTTTCCACTGACTGGCAGGGTGCGGGCTACTTCATGGCAATTTTAAAGTAAATGTGGCTACATCATTCATATCAACATGCTTTAAAAAGCGTAAGGTGGGCCGGGTGCGGTGGCTCACGCCTGTAATCCCAGCACTTTGGGGGGCCGAGGCCAGGGGAACACAAGGTCAGATCGAGACCATCCTGGCCAACATAGTGAAACCCCGTCTCTACTAAAAATAAAAAAATTAGCTGGACGTGGTGGCGCACACCTGTAGTCCCAGCTACCTGGGAGGCTGAGAAAGGAGAATCACTTGAACCCAGGAAGCGGAGGTTGCAGTGAACTGAGATCACCGCACTCCAGCCTGGCAACAGAGCAAAACTCTGTTTCAAAAAAAAAAAAGCATAAGGTGAATTTTTACCATAGGCATAACACACAATATTTACAATCATGTTTTGCTAAATTATTTAAGTCAATATTCTTTAATTTATATATCATATTCCTTTGGTTCCCAATTTTCTCATGCTCCTTGTGTATTTGAAATTCCAACATAAAGTAAACATAGTGTGGTGCATAAAACAAGAGAAGTTTCAATATGGCGTGTGCCCCTCCAAACTGATTGAGCACAATTCTCTTCATCTTCACCACTTAGATTGGCAATCAGTAATAGATGCTAATACTAACATTAAGATTATGTTCAAACTACCTGCTGTTTACAATCTTCATATATATACAGCCTATTGGCGATCAGTAATAGATGCTAATACTAACGTTAAGATTATGTTCAAACTACCTGCTGTTTACAATCTTTATATATATACAGCCTATTTCCTATCAGCAATCCAAACTACATAGACACATCATTGGTCTGAAAACTTACTGTCTTATTGCAAGCCAGATCCTCTGACAGGCACTAGAGATACAAAAGAAATTGTAGATGACCTCGAAGAGCTCAGGATCTACTGGGGGAAACAACAATGACAAATGTGGACATTTAGTGTCAGAAAGAGAAGATTACAGGAATGCCAAGGAAGCATCAGAAGAGGCTTCCTAGATGACGGGTGATGAAGCCCAATCTTCCAGGTGGAGAGGACAGCATGACCAAAGGAAGGACATGGAGGTGACATGGCATGTGTAGGGAACTACACTGAACACTGCAGAGAGCCACTGGCAGGACCCAGGCCAGGGAGCACCTACTTGGTCATACTGGGGAGCTTGGCCTTTCTCTTGTTGGTCTGGAGATCCACAAAAGAATTTATGCCAAAAGTTAGAGGTGGATAGATTTTAAATACTGTGTTTTTAAATACCGAGGATTTAAATACTCTGATGGTTTATCTAATTTTAGGGGAACAAAACTGGAGGCAGTTAAAAGGCCCCTATAAGTGAAAAATGAAAAGGGTTTGTATTAGGGCAGCAGAAGTATGTTGTTGTCTTCTTAAGTCACATTTGATATGCAGAGAAGATAGAATCAGTGGGATTTTTAATCACAGGATGTGGGGGATGAAGTCGTGGGAGGGCTCCCAGATTTCTGGCTTGGGCAGGGATACCACCAAACAGGATACAGGAAGAAGAGTGGGATTAAGGGTGGGTAGTAAGTCTGGCTATAGAGAGTGGAGCTGGACACTCCTACAGACATATCCCAGGAGGGAAAGGAGTGGGCCCAGGATGGTACTCTGGATGATACCAAGTACCACAAGGAGGGTGGCACCGAGGGCAGGAGAGCTCAGAGGAAAACTAGGTGCATGTGGTGATGTCTTGGTAGCCCTGAGGTCCAGAATGCCAAGGAAAAAGGCACAAGTGATAATCTTAAATGCAGTAGAAAGGCCCAGCTAGGTCAGGGCTGGGAAATGCCACTAGATATAGAAAGCAGGATGCATTGAGGACCTTAGTTAAAGCTATTTCAGTAAAGTTATGAGAAAGAGAGTCAGACCACAATGAGTTATGAAGTAAATGAGAGGTTATGAAGTAAATGAGAGGTAAGGAATGGAGACATTTCATTGAGTAGCTGTTAAATGTAGAAACAGGGTTAAAGGTGGATTGGATTGCTTTGTTTTTTAAATTAATTGAAATTTCACTACCTACAGATAACCAACACTGACATTTTGGTGATGATCTTTTCATATATTCTTCTGTGTGTATGTGTACACACACAAAGCAGACAGAAAATATTTACTGTCAACAAGATTATTATGTACTAAGAAGGCAAATTAAATATTTACCCCAAGCCACCCTTTAAGTTATCAGAATTGTAAACATACACCTAAAAGGAAGTGTAGTTTCTCTTCTAAATCAAAACCCAATGCTTCTATGTGACGCACACTAATCTGTTTCTTACTACTGAGAAACAACACAGCACAGTCAGCCTAGGAAACAGACACACCCAATCCTATTGATTTTTAGATGTTAAAAATTACCCACTTGAAATGTTTCCAGGGGTTTAAACACAATCTTATGAGTAGAGCCCTAGGAGCTATGCCTCTGAAAACAAACCACCTTTTAGCAAGGGGGTACTGACAATATACACCCAAAGAGTGACACCCAGTGAGTCATCAGAAAGGGACAAGTCCCACCCTGTGGAGCTTCCACACCTGCCTTCTGCTTCATGACCATGGAAAAGAGCAACACACAAAGCTCTCTAGTGTGGTGTTGCAATGTCAACAAAACTGGGAATACTGGCTAAACTGGCCTAGTTAGCTGAATGGCCACTGGATTTGGCTTGGGTTTGCCCTACCAGGAAATGGGGCAAGAGGTCAGAATTGTAATACAGAGAAGGTGGCCCACAAATACTTCCGGAAAACAGAACAGGACATGGGGTGGTTCCTGTAGAAAACTGGGGGTTGTGTAGATTTTTTAGTAGAGGAGCAGAGCAGCTCCCAGGCAGCTTCATCTCGATTACAGCTCTCTCCCGCCTCACCCACACTCCTACTCTCACTGCTTAAGCTAATTCTCTTCCATAGAAGTTATCCTGGCAGACATCAGAGGAACATGTTTGACAATGCTTTTCTGTATTAATCACTCTCCCTAGTCTGTAAACAATAGATTTACAAGTATTCATGCTGTATCTCTTTATATAGTAGATAAATATCTAAATTTTTATTTTTAAATGGAGAATGAAAAACTAAATAGTCAAACAGTCTAGCAAAAGGGGACACATAAAATTGTTGTATCAACTTGGAAGAGAATCCTATTTCTTGTTTATAATGTCAAAACTCAACTCTTTCTGAATATATTTTAATAAAAGGAAATAATACCTACTCAGTAAAAACTAAGTCCCATTTGGGAGGAGGGATTTCTTTCTACCACTACCCTAAGCTGATGAATGTCTGTATCCCCTACAAAATTCAAATGTTGAACCCTAATGCCCAACATGAAGGTATTTGGGGGTAGGGCCTTAGGGAGGTGATTAGCGCATGAGAGTGGAGCTGCTCTGATCAGAGAGACGCAGACCTACATTTTCTCTTCCTTCACATTTTCCTAAGAAGACTCTGACAAGAAATAGTGAAACAAATTTTCCAGGTCTTCACGGATACTTTTCCAAGCAAAACCACCTGAAAATAAGGCATCTGGAAGAATACAATGCCAAAGGCGACAGCTGACACATGCTCCGCTCCAGCCGCCCACAAGCATTTCTATAAGGATATCTCTAAGGTTGGTCACTAGGTGCCATCCTGGTTTCTTTTCAACCGCCAGAGAGATATGAACCTGGTAATTTCCACCACCTGCTTTAGAGTGGACCAGATCTACTGCCAATGGTGTCAATGTACCGGAAGTCTCAGAATTATTTTATAAATCAGTCTTTAAGGTCTTATAAAACAATAGATGAGAATTCCTGGCAAAATGAACACACTGGTATCCACCTAAGTAAACCATGCCAACATAGTGTTCATTAATGATGACAATGTTCTTACAGATTTCACTTTGCCAATACACTCCCTGGGAGCTTTGAATGCTTAAAATCTGATGTGTGATTCAGCAGCTTTCATAAACTGAGACATGACTTGGTTGAGTTCTCGGATGTGAAATGTTTCGGCTTCCACCAAAGACCATGAACCCAGCATTCACACAACATATCTCCTATCAGATATTTCACACATGGTCTTCAAAGGCATGAGGAACATTCAAGTAGATATTAGAAAAGTGACACTCTGCTAAAGGCAAAATGAGGTCACACAGTCATAAATTCCTTTTCTGGGCAGCTAGCCAGCTTTCTACATTGTGTTCAGTCATTACATCTCACTCCACTTCTTGCCCTGGACAATAATTAGAGTGCTTCCTTTAATTTGCAGGTTGGTTTTCTAGATATACGTTTACATGTTCTTGGATGAACAACTGAACTCCCCACCTTCTCTGCAAGTTTTGCTCTCCTTGTCAGCATGTGCCCCTATGAGAATGTTCTACCTGTAGCTTAAGCCGCACTGATAGTCATCAAGTGTGCTAGACCTTATGCTAGACCCTTTCTTAGCAAAACAATATAGCTCCAACAAAAGCAATTAAAATTTGCATTAGTTTTACACAGGTACCTCTGGAGAAGTATGTATAACATGATAACAAAGGAAGACAGAAAAGTAGAGGATGAAAGGTAAAATGAAAATGCCTGAGTGATTCTAAAAATAACACTGTTCTGTATAACATGTGCCTTGAGAAGAACTTTCCATGGGAAATAAGACATATAGTAAGTTAACACCTGTTTGTGTATTCAACTGTTCAACCATTTAGGTATCTACCGTGTACCTGGCATGCCACAAAGGTACTGTGAAGAATGCAAAGATAAATGAAATATTATATTCAAGAACTTTCAGGAAAGTAGCAGATATATGTATAAGGTATCTTATATACTGAAGTGCAGACATGGTTCCAATAGAGTGCCATCAAATTTAGAAGAAAAGGCCCTTTCAACAGGCTTAGAGATCAGATACCATTTATTTCAAGCACAAAAGACATCTACTTTCTCCTAAAGAAGAAGCTAAATATGAAGGTTCAGGAAATTCTAGTCCTACTAAAAGTAATGCTTTGCAATTATTATAAATTATATATACACACTAAATATATGTATGTAAATTATAGTTTACGAAATTTCTATGGTCTGAGATATATTTAATATTCCGAGTATCTGGCAACCTAGGTATTATTATCACTATTTAAACATTTTAGGAACTGAGTTTTAGAAAGAATAAAGGCAGTTTTTGAGGTTATAAGGCTGGTAAACTGTAGAGGCAAGCACTAGAATCTACCGATTCTACCTCTCCATAGCGACCCTGGAGTCTGAACACCCAAAAGAGCAATTCTAAATATTGGTGAGGCTGTAAAACCTAAGCTACATCAATACTGACTTCATATGGCCATCCCAGAGCAAAAAGGTTTCTTCACAGGTTCGTTTGAGTTTGGATGACCTTCATACCTTATTCATTCAGACCAATTAAACTGAGTCCAATGCCAGTCTAACTCTATTGGCTGTCATGAGATTAGTGAGTCAAGAATCACTTGAGAAACCAATCCATTCAAAAACTGCCAACTGGAGTGACCTTTCCTTGACTTAGGTCTCACACAGATACAGAATTGTCATTCTAGATATTCTGTTGGTCCTATATGCAGCCAAAGTGGAAATCATTTGATTAAAGGCAATCAAAGGAAGTTAAGAAGCAGTGATTTGGAACTGATTCCAATATTGAATAAATTATAAAAGACAATAGGATCTGCCTGCCTCTTCAATCCCATCTACATCTACTTTATATGGAATATAATAGATTTGCTCAAGATTCAGTACTGACTTCATATGGCCATCCCAGAGCAAAAACTTGATTGGGGCAGCGGTCTTCATAAAAGGGTTGAATATCACTTATTTTTCTCAAATCTCCACTGCTATAATCACTGCTGTGCAGCCACAAGTGGATTTCTAGGCATCTTAATTTCTAACAGAAGTCTGCATGAACTTAGTTGAATGTAAAAAAAAAAATCCGGGCAATAATCTTGTGAACATTTTATCATCATGCTTTATTATATTCAGGCAAATGGCTGAATTAAAAGTATAGTATTGATTAATAATTTCCAGAGGAAACCTATTGATAAAATCCTCCATGTAAAGGTAAGAGAAAGACTTTTAAATGTATAAACAAATTTACATATAACATTTAACATGGTTTTACATGCCAGTAAAGAATCACTTGTCTTACTGAATAAGTGATGCATTGACGTCTCAAGATTTAACTGTCTCCACTTAGATCAGGCCAAGGACTTTACAGGGTAAACAAGAATGTGTCTTGGATGCTGCTCTGTACTACTTTGTAAAAATTACATTTTCCACTTGGTTATTTCAAGTATATCTGAAACATTATTGACGTTTACATCTCGTCACTAAAATCTGATATTAGTTATAATCTTTTGTTCAGTTGATTTACTTGGATTTTCTGGTGAGACAATCACATAAACTGTAAATATTTTTCTCTTCCTTTCCAATGTTTAAAATCGAATTTCCTTTTTTGTCTTATTACATTAACTACAAAACACTAGCAACTGGGCGTGGTGGCTCATGCCTGTAATCCCAGCACTTTGGGAGGCCGAGGCTGGTGGATCACCTGAGGTCAGAAGTTCGAGACCAGCCTGACCAACATGGCAAAACCCCATCTCTATTAAAAATGCAAAAATTAGCCAGGCGTGGTGGCACATGCCTGTAATCCCAGATACTTGGGAGGGTGAGGCAGAAGAATCGCTTGAACCCGGGAGGCGGAGGCTGCAATGAGCCGAGATTGCACCATTGCACTCCAGCCTGGGCAACAAGAGCAAAACTGTCTCAAAAATAAATAAAAAAATAAAAAAATAAACAAACAAATAAATAAACAAAAAACAAAACAAAAAAAAAACACTAGCAACAGCAGCAGGACACTTACATGATGTTTAGTATAAGCCAGTGTGTTAGCTATAACTCTTCTAAAGTATGTTAGTTACAAATTTATTTAATCCTCACGACAGATACCTATGAGATAAGTATTATTATCCTAATTTTAGAAATAATGAAACTGAGGCACAAAAAAGGTTAGGCAACATATATAAGACCACACGGCCACTAAGGAGTTGACCAGGACAATGAACCTCCTCTTTACACTGTCATTTTGGCAGAGTATTTACAGAGTATTGAGTTGGGAAGAAAACCCCAAGGTGTTAGGCCACAGAAGAGAAGAAATTAAAATGTGAACCCTTATCTTATTCCTGATTCTAATTGGATCAGTACTGTATTGTTGTTGCTTTAAGCCATAAGGAAGAAGGGGATGAACTTGAGTCTCCGCCAGGCATCACAGAGAACGTGTTCCAAGGTGGTTCCTACCACCTGGACATCTCAGAGCCTGTGTCATCCAAGGTCTAGCATTCTTATTGGGCAAGTGAGGCACTACCCAGCTGCCAAACGTGAAGACAGTGGTATAAGGTGACTGGACATTAGCAACACTTGTGGACCACTTCCCTCTAAATGGCCACATGCTCCACGGCTGCCATATGGGAAACTCACCAGAACCAGGATAAAAAAGAGAAGATTATTTCTTTTTTTTGAGACAGAGTCTCGTTCTGTCGCCCAGGCTGGAGTGCAGTGGCGCGATCTCAGCTCATTGCAACCTCTGCCTCCCAGGTTCGAGCACTTCTCCTGCCTCAGCCTCCCAAGTAGTTGGGACTACAGGCGCATGCCACCACACCTGGCTAATTTTTTGTATTTTTAGTAGATATGGGGTTTCACCATGTTAGCCAGGCTGGTCTTGATCCCCTGACCTTGTGATCCACCCACCTTGGCCTCCCAAAGTGCTGGGATTACAGGCGTGAGCCACCGGGCCTGGCCAGAAGATTATTTCCTAATGGTTCCTGCAAGAGGTCAAATGCATCAAATGATTTTCCTTCTACCACCTCACAAAAGACTATTCACTTACTGGATGAGGAAAGCAGGCTTTGGGATCTCAGCCAAGATCCCAAAGATCACTTACTATATAACTGTGTGTGTGTGTGTGTGTGTGTGTGTGTGTCTGTGTGTGCGCGCTCTGGAGGAGGGCAGGGTTGAGGTGAAGTGAAGTGATAAATGCCAGGAATTCTGTAGTTCAGTTTAAATCTCTTCATTCTTTAAGTTTCTATAGTTGTCTGTTCTTTCAATCTACATATTGGGTTTTTGATCAAATAAAAGAACTGCTTGGCAGGGCATGGTGGCTCACGCCTATAATCTTAGCACTTTGAGCGGCCAAGGCGGGTGGATCACTTGAAGTCAGGAGTTCGAGACCAGCCAGGCCAACATGGTGAAATCCCATCTCCATTAAAAATACAAAAATTAACCAAGCATGGTGGCAGGTGCCTGTAATCGCAGCTACTTGGGAGGCTGAGGCACGAGAATCTCTTGAACCTGGGAGGGGGAGGTTGCAGTGAGCTGAGATCACACCACTGCATTCCAGCCTGGGCAACAGAGTCAGACTGTCTCCAAAAAAAAAAAAACAAAAAACAACTGCTCTTTCCCAAGCCCATTTACACCTTGGGAAAACATAGAAGACCTTTCTGCATGATGCTCCAATGGGAGGGAGGTGGAACAAAAAGCCCTGGCACTTGTGAGCTTTTCCTGCTATAGAAGAGCTCTGGTTAAAAATACTACCTAATAATACTGGCTGACAAGAGGGTTAAAGGTAAAGGAAAGATGAAAAAACAAATGCTTTCTCATATCCAAGAGTGTGCCATCCTTCTCTTCCTGACTCACACAGCCTGCCTCTGAGTCTCCTCAGCAGACTCAGGGAACAACGGAATGTACTATTTGCTATTTCCACTTTACTTATGCAATTTGCTAGTCACGAAAGGCCATTCCCATCTGCTGCCAAAGGGTTATCTCTAAAACACAAATATTGTATCATGGGAGTGAGCTCACTGCTTACGGGAGACAGATGAAATTCAAAAGGTTCCTAATCACTCTGCCACCTGGCCTCCTGAGGCAGGCTGTACATTGAGTGCTTAGCCCTCCAACTGGGCGGCTCTGGGTTTGAATCTCAACTTCACCACCTGTAGATGGTAGGACCTTGGCTAAGGTCCCAAAGCCTGCTTTCCTCATCCAGAAAAGGACAGTTTCTATATTAAATGAGATAACAGCAGTGTATAAAAGCCCTGGCCCAGATACTGCATGAAAGATGCTCCCAGAGTACTTACTATTATGTGTCTTAACTGCCACACTGCCTCGTCACCAGTTGTCCCCTCTTCACTCACTGCTCAGCATCTAGTAGATCTTCAATTATTCAGTTAATATCTGAATAGATCCACGGACCTGCAGCAACAATATTTCAATGGAGTCTCTCCTTCCTAGACTTGGACTTTCTATGACGTTGCCCAAACTTAAAAATGCTGGGAAGGGGCCAGGCACGATGGCTCATGCCTGTAATCCCAGCACTTTGGGAGGCCGGGGGGTTGGGGGGGCGGGGTGGATCATGAGGTCAGGAGTTCAAGACCAGCCTGACCAACGTGGTGAAATCCCATCTCTACTGAAATACAAAAATTAGCTGGGCGTGGTGGTGTGCGCCTGTAGTCCCAGCTACTCAGGAGGCTGAGGCAAGGAAAATCGCTTGAACCCAGGAGACAGAGGTTGCAGTGAGCCAAGATCACACCACTGTACTCCAGCCTGGGTGACAGAACGAGACTTGGTCTTTAAAAAAAAAAAAATCGTTGGGAACGGAAGGAATTAGCGATAGAAGAGAAATGGAAAATACACTTGGGGGGCTGAGGAAGCTGAGTTAGGGAGTCCCAAATCTTGACCTCACACAGATACATGTGAAAATTTTAATTTCAACACCATTTAAAAATCACATGTCATGTAGATGCATACTGCTATGAAACAGGGAGACCAGGTTTGTAATGTTGTTTTAATTCCTTAAAAATCTATTTATTCTAGGCACTTACAGATACACCCTTTTTTAAAATAAAGGAAGAAGGGCCAGGATAGTTCTGGAAAATAAACAAAGCTTTGCAACTAAAGGGATTGCTCCATTGCTCCCCCCTGAATTTTTCTGCCATGACACGCATGGTTGCTATCAGTTTCATACAGTGTGTACAGAAAGTAATGTTGATTAATAATCTGTGGAACATTTTTCTATAAGTCTGAGCAATGACTGGTTATGATTTAGAAATCAAGTCTGGGCCGGGAGCAGTGGCTCACGCCTGTAATCCTAGCACTTTGGGAGGCCGAAGCAGGGGGATCACCTGAAGTCAGGAGTTCAAGACCAGCCTGGCCAACATGGCAAAACCCCATCTCTACTAAAAATACAAAAATTAGCTGGGTGTGGTGGCACGTGCCTGTAATCCCAGCTACTTGGGAGGCTGAGGTGGGATAATTGCTTGAACCAGGGAGGCGGAGGTTGCAGACAGCCAAAATCGCACCACTGCACTCCAGCCTGGGTGACAGAGTGAGACTCCATTAAAAAAAAAAAAAGCAAGCAAGAAATCAAGTCTGGTAGCCTCTGTCTGTCCAAAAAGTGAGAGTTTTTGCTAATGGAGCAGAAAATAAAACTGATTACCAATAATAAAGGTATTAACAATTATAAAATATCTGGGTTTTCCACCTTGGCACCATTGACATTTTGGGCTGGGTGACTCTTTGTCACAGAAGCTGTCCTGTGCAGTGTAGGATGTTCAGCAACTTCCTTGGCTTCTGCCCACCAGATTTCATTATCTTCCCCACCTCCTACTGTGACCACCAAAAATGTCTCTAGATGTCGCTGGGGTAGGGAAGTGGGTGCAAACTTTCAACTTTGTTGAGAATTGTTTTTCTTAAATAAGGAGGTAAGAGAGTTAAAAACTGTGACAAATTCCTTAATAGATGTTTTGATCCTAACAAGTCAACCTACCAAACACATATTCTCCCACACAGATGAATTTGTCATAGTACTGAAAATATACAGCCAGAATATTTCATTCATCAGACTTTTCTAGATTTTTATATGTAGAACAAAGAATTCCTCCTACTAGATGCAGAAAATAAGTAATTGCCAAATATACGTAAAACTATCAAATCTTTATGGTATCAATCTTTTAGAGCCTGAGACTTTTGTGCACCATTTTTCTCCATCACATAATCTTTTACTCCAAATACACTTCTCTGTGGAACTCCTATCTCTTACATATCTGGCAAGCCCAAGAACTAAAAGGACATTCTTGCCGTCTAGAGGTCCAATATCTGACAAGATAGGAAACTTCTCTGCTAGAAAGCCCTGAGAGTCCCAAAAGATAACAAAGAGGTTTTTTGTTGTTGTTGTTGTTGTTTTCTTACTCTATTACTTGTTAGGAAGAACCTGAAAAATTCTTCCTTTAATAATAAACAGAGTAAGAAAAAGTGTGCAAAAGCAAGTGCCTGTGCTAAGAAGGTTAATTTTAAAAAATGTTTCCTTAAAAGCTAGGGGGAAAAGTTTTAAAAATTTCTCAGAATTATCTTTTGCTCCCTTTTCCTCATTCCTCTTACCTAAGTATCGTTGTTTTTCCTCTGGAACATCTCCCTCCCAGCCTAGATCAGGTGTTCATTATCTTTTATCAGCTCTATCTTAACAACTTCCTAACTAGTTCTTCTACCTGCAATTTCTCACCATCTTCACATCCTCCACTCCTGACCAATTTAACTCACCTGCAGGGGAGGGAGGACACTTGCCTTCACTTAATCTTTCTAAAAAGCAGATTCTGGGAGGAACTCCCCAGGGCACAGAGATTATAGTTCCCATTATTCAGTCTGGAATTTGCTCCAAACTAGGTTTCTAACTTCATCTGCTAAATACTCCTTCTCCTCTATCCCACAGCCATTTGTTACCTTCCGGAATGGTGCCTGGTACTTTATCTAGAACGCCCTTAACCTCGTTCACCTGAAGGCCTCCCACTCCTAGACAGCTGTCAGAACTACCTACTCAACAATTCCATGGCATTTTGCTTGCAACTGTTAGAGCACTCACAATCACCATTCCTGGTCAATGTCTCAGAGCTGTACCTGCCTGACTGGAGGGAATTAAGAGACCTGACTTGTTCTCCAGGTAGTTCTCAGGCATCTTTGATGTTTCTCCTTTAAAGAAGAATCCATTTCAGTTGGGTTAAAATTATTTATTGAGTCCTTAAACTATTCAAGGCTGTGTTAGATGCTGTATGAGACAGGACTGTCCTCAAGGAGCCTTTAGTGGTGGGAAGAGTGACAGCAAGACAAACAGTCATGGGTGCAGATTGTTACAGGGATTCTGAAGGGGAAGGATCTACCTGGTGAGAAAGATTAGGAAAAGCTTCTTGAAGAAGGTGGTAAAAATGAGGCCGGATTTCACTATTCTTCTTCTTGAGGAAGGTGGTGGTGGTTGCGGCAGGATTTCTCTATTGGGTGGTGGCTATGAGGTGTGAGCCCTCCAAGCAGTAGACACAGGCGGGAACAAGGCAGGGCAAAGCCTACCTGAGCAACAACAAACAACCTGGTGTGGCGAGTGCCTGCTGGGTTGTCTGCTGGAGGATGATGCTTGTAGTCAAAGGAACACCAGACCTCAAAAAGGCCCAGCGTTAGACCAGAGTTTATACTCACGTGGGAAACATCTCTGAAAACTCCTGGCTAGCTGGTAAAATAACAGAGCTGTACTTGAAAAAAATAATAATCTGACAGTAACATAGATGACTGATTGGAGGAGGAAAGGGAGGCACCTTGCTCTTTAGAGCAAGGGAGACACAGTCACTGTAGGCTGGAAAGGAGGAGCAGTTTTGATAGGAATTGTGTGGAAAGAGAATCAACAAGACTCGCTGCATAATTACCCTGTGGGTCAGGAGGAAAGGACCCTAGGTGGACAGAGAACTGGGACTCCCACACGAGGGGACCGGTTTTATTAAAGGAAAAGAGTTGGGACTATAAAATGCTATGAAGGTCTATAAGAAAAAATGTAATTGCCACTGAGAAACGTATGGAATGTAGAAGGTATGAATGGAAAAACGGAATCTTTCTCATGTCTATGTGTCTACTGCATTTGGTTTACCTACAATGATTTTTAACATCTAAAAAATAAAAGCTCTGTGTTTATTTTGCTTGTCTCACACTCACGCATTGGCTTGACTCACTATTAGGGACAAACCCTATGGTGTTCTGTAAACCAGTTCTAACATGTTGGAGGCCCTGTGTAATGTATACCTCACCAAAAATCAACACAGACACGTCTGAATCATCTACCCTCTTGCTCCAAATATCAGAAAAGTTCACATGGTACACATAGTTTTGTTGTTTTCCTGTTGCAGTACACTCAACAACTACAGAAATGGGTCAGGGTTAACAGAAAGCCAGCACACGACTTCCCTGGATAGTGACTCACAAAGGCAAGTGATTCCAAGCCTAAGAAATGGAGCAGAGTGACTTCAATTCAGGAAGTTTTGCTAGCACTGCAATCAGTTTTGGAACCCATGAAGTCTGTTTTCCACAAATAGAAAAAGCTCAAAGAAATTCCTAAAAAAGAACCTTTTAAAAGGTCACACTACTTCTTAGAGGTACAAATCCAATATGGAAATCAAATTATGAAGTGAGACAAGCACTTTCCCACCCATGCTATAAACACTCCATTAACAGTGTGGTCACAGGCAGCTTGTTCAAACTTTCCACCTGATGTTAATCATATTATCTCATAGGTTAAATTATATTTGAACTGGCGTTAGCCCTTTCAAGTAACCAACTTTCCACTGAGTACCTAAATGTAAGTATAAAGAAATGGAAAACAGTAGCCTAGGAGTTTTGAACCCCATCCCTGTTTTGTGCTAGAATTTTCGTGGTTTTTTTTAATACTATACTTTCTGTTTGTAGATTCAGTAAATAATTTGCAAGGATTCTGAGTAAACAGGCTGAAATGTGAAAATAAGCAATCAAAGGACTCTAAAATTTTTAGAGCTTTACTAGCATTTATAGAGCAATCTAGAAAAGCCACATAGTATGACACCAAATAATTCTGCAATGTATTTGCTCATATTCTCCCTTTCCATATCTCTCATAAAGCTCTTATTTTAAGAAAATAATTTTTTAAAAAGTTCCTTTCTTTCCAAGTTTTACATACACCTATCCAAACTTTACCCCCCTTTAATAATTAAATCACTACCATCAACTGGGTCAGTCGCTAGAAACCAGCCACAGCTGGGAGCAATCAGGTTTCCATAGGAAGTCATGAGCTGGAAGCTTCTACCACATGGTGAAAACAACAACATTTCTTCCTGAATTCACCCTTCACTTTGTTGTTGCCACAAACATTTAACACTGGAACAAAACGACCCAGTGAAAGATGAACTTTCACCCCCAGAAAAATTAATTAAGACTATAAATAGGATTCAAGGATGGAGGCAGAGTGGTTTTGATAAAAATGCCATATAAGAGTTCAACTATACAATTTATTTTGCCACTGGTGGTTGTGCTGAGTCAATTTTTTCCTTTTTATTACAATAATTCCCAAACACATGGAAAATTCGGGTAATGAACACCCATATACCTTTTACCTAGATTTAACAACTTAGTTTGCCAGAGTCATCTATTTTTATGTCCACTTTTGCTCGAGCATTTTATAATCACATTTCACCCTTAAATAATTCAGGATGTCTCCCTAAAAAGTGAGGATATTTTCCCTCATACTATAATACATTGATTACAAATAACAAACTCACAATAATTCCCTAATCATCTCATCATGAAATCCATTCATATTCAAATTTCCTTGAGTTATTATTAAGCAATGTGAAGTAGGACTAGAAAGCTATACTGAAGATTGGTGACAATCTTCAATCCATTCTTGTAGCAAAGACACTTAGATAATCTCTTCATCTTTGTTTTGAGTTAAAATATGAGTGTGAATACCAATGTGTGAAAGATACATTTACCCTCTATCTGACCACAAAAACTATGTTACAGCAGCTATGAAATTTAAGTAATGGAGAGAGGAAGAGAATAACATTTTTGACTCTTGAGGAAAAAAATGGTAGAGACAATTTCCTAGACAGCAGACTAATATACTACTTAATTACTTTCTCTCTTTTTCCTTTTCTGAATCATTTCCCTTAGTCTAGAAAGATTTCTCAGATTCCATTATACTTAAAAATATGAAATACTGGAAAGCTGATTTCACTCCTATGTCCTCTTTCTTGGCTTCCTTTTATTTTTAAATAAAATTTTTATATTTACTTTGCTCCCCCCAAATCAAATGTCATTGGTTTCCCTTTAGTACAAAATATCTTGGCAAAAATAGTTGATCCTTGCTTGCTGTCTACCTTTCACTCATTTTTAACTCTCTTTTGTAATCTAATTTTCCTCAGTTTCCTTACTTGAAACTGCCCTGTTGAACATCACCCATTTCCTTCTTCAACACTTAAAAGACTCTTTCCCCAGGCCTCCTGCCTCTGATCTGATCACCCCCCTAGGCCCAGCAGCTGTCCCCTCTGAGGCTCCAGGGGCTCCCCTGGAATCTCTTCCCAGAAATTTACTGAGCAAGGGGAATGTCACCTGTAGGCAGATGACTTGTAAATCTGAAAAAGTCAAGTCTTATATATCTACTTAATTTTTTCCTAGAGTCAGAATACAAGTAGGGAGCTACTGTGAAAGGAGGAAAAGTGAAAGCTTTACCCAGCTTATTGGCTAATTCTAACAGATCTCTCCTCTCTAGGATGACTTCCAAGTAAAAGTGCCTCCCAGCACTTTGCAGGGAATAGTGGAGACGGGGGCAGGCTCTGAAGCCACATATCCTGGGTTCAAATCACACTTATTAACTGTGTATTATTACAAACACTTAACATCTCTAAACCTCAGCTTGTATTTGTATGAAATATAGATTAATAGCACCCATTTCATGAGTTTCTTGTGAAAGTCACACGAAAAAATAAAAGTAAAATGCTGAGTTAACGAAGTGCCTAAGAAATGGTAAGCACTAAATAAATTTTAGTTATTGTTAACTATAACCTAAAAATTCAGTCATCAAAAATGGTTATTTTTTAGATCTATAACATTTCTTAATGGCAAAAAATGGCTGAGATAAATGTTCCTCAGCATACTATATTAGTTCTGAGGACTTTTGAAAAGAAAGTTTGGTTATTTTCCATTTCGTCACATAAGCTTTATCCCATGTAACAGGGAAAGTACACAAAGTGTTGTTCAACACTAGTAGTTACTTTTATAAATGGATGATTCATGCTAATTAAACTTGCAACCCAGGAGAATAAAATTAGCTTGTTTCAACATTTCCTTTTGTTCAGTAATTACAATTCAAGGTTATGTTAGATGCCACATTACTATAATTTTGCCCAAGAGACAAACACTGCACATCCTACACTTTTAAAAACAGGCACTGCTGATATAAATCCAGGTGCTTGCTGAATAAGGGCCTTGAAAACTGCATAAGCAATTCTTACCCATCTTCTGCTCAAGTGTCACTTACTTCTGTACATATTACAACTAGGAGGGAAAGTACTGAGATCATTTTAGCTTGTTACAGATTCACCAGATTTGCAGGAGGATGAGAATTTAAAAATAGAAGCCAAACGTGGCTGGAGTTTATCTCAGATGCTTATGTTCAAGTAGCAATCTGTTCATCCATGATGACAGTATCTGTTCATCCATGATGACAGCAAGCTTGCCACGGAATGCTATAAATTTTCATAAACCCACTCAGAATTCCATTACTTTGCAAATTGGCAGACCACTGATATATAGACACTTCATGTTCTGACCCATTTGGTTTCTCAAAGCTGTCTCTTGCTAGAGTCTTCTTTGTTGTTTTTCATGACAGAGGGGAGTGAGAGGAGATACCATTGATTTTGTATTACTCACGTGCCAGCACTGTGCTGAGCCATTTACGCAAGTTAGATCTCTGAGAATCTGAACAACATTTTTCTACAGTAGATCTCCATTTTATAGAGTGGAGACTTGGAGCTCAGGAGGGCAAATAAAATTCCAGAGAGAATGGTATATCTAGGCTTTCGTGGGGCTTGAGGTTTATATTCTTTTTTTTATAAAAAAAAAAAAGTCACATTATGCATACTAAGTTAGGTTTCAGGCCCTAGAAAGGGTCAGCATAAACAAGGGCCTTGAGACACCAGCTTTAGTGGTAACCAACTGGGGATGATCTGCTTGACTGGTCATGCTGAGCTGCAGAGACAAAAGGAATTTGATGAATAGATACATTAATTGTAGAATAAAAACCATTCAACTTCAGAAATTCCTGGCTAGAATTAAGTTGCTAGGTTAAAAAAATTTAATATTTGTTTTTGTTTAATAAGTCAGGGTAAAAGAGTGGGAAGAAGAGTGGGTGTGCAGGTTGAGCTAGCAATGTCTGACACAGGTCCAGGCAGTTTGGAGTTAATGTTCTGAGTATACAGAATGCAGAAAAAATCTTGAGTTCTGCATTGTACATTTTGTAGGAAAGGTTTGCCCCTTTGGTAGCAATGTGAAGTAGGAAAGTTTAGATTACATTTATCTGTGATGTCTTTTGAATACAATTTGTACGAATGTGGCAATCTCTTTTCTAAACACTATGTCAATTTTTCTTAAGTGGGTTCTCTACTATTAGCAAAATACGTGATGTTGACTGGACACATTCTCTCAGGATCAATTATTTGGTATAACAAGAAAACACCTTTTGTCTAAAACTTATTTTGCCAGAATAGGGAATGTCTTTATTTTTCCAAAGCACATCTAAATAATTTCAGAATTCAGAATAAGGAGATTCTTGTCACCACCATTTCAGTGTGAGGTTCTCATAAGAACCACAGAAGTCATAGTTACCTTTTTTCAAAGTTTTATGAAATTATTTTTCATATTAAGAATTTCATGAAAATCTCTGATGTAACACATATCTTTAAAACGCTGAGTTTTATTGCTTTCCAAAATATGCATGAATGGAGCTGTGGCCTATGGCTGCCGAGGCTGTGCACTGCCCAACTCCAAGGGACTCTCTTACCAAAGATCACAAAGTAAGGGGTACTACTTGGAATAGGAGAGTGTAGGAGCCTTGACCAAAAGAGAATACTGATTGAAAAGAATGGTTGTTACCTATGCCAGAAAATAAGGACATGATTTAAAAAATGAAGGGGGCATGTCACAGAGACACAGGTGCCAGCCTATACCCAAATGGAGAAACATAGGACCATTTGAAGAAACAAGGACAGCAATATATCACAGTACACTGAATGGCATAAGAATCCACAAGTCCATGCTCATAATAACAGGTAAGTAAAAAAATAAATAAACAGAAGAGAAAAAAATGCTTTTCCTTACAGGAGAATGACGGCTAACAAATACAAGAAGGAATGGTGGAGTTAAGTTAGAAAAGCACTGTTTTGCCACCTTCATAGTAAAAATGGAATCAGACAGGAATCATCAATAACTACTTAATAGGGGAGTGGTGGGGGGAGAAGATTTAGGGAAAGAGCAAGATAGTTACAGAGTCTAAGAGTACGTCCTCTCAAATTTCCCAGTAATCACAAAGTAAATGGTAATTATACAGCAGAGAAACTGGACAATACGTTAACCAAGTGATCAAAACTAAAATCACCAATAAGGGGCAAAGGACATCCCTTGCCATTATCACAACACAGAGCAGACCAGCCAAGACTGCATAGCCTCATCAAATCACGAGGACACAGGGAAACCCAAACTGAGGGTTGTTTTAGAAAATAATTTGCCTGTATTCTTTAAAAAATGTCTACATCACGAAAGACAAAGACGGCTGAGGAACTTGTTCCAGATTAAAGGAGACTAAAGAGATACAAGAGCAAAATACAATAAGTGGTCCTAGACTGGATGTTGTCCCGGAGGGGGAAAAAATGCAGCAAGGCATTATTGGGACAATCAACAAAACTGGAACATGGACAGTAGATTAAAGTATTAAATGTACTGAATTTGCTACCAGTGCTGTGGTTATATAAGAGGATATCCTTGTTCTTAGGAAATACACAGTGAAGTATTAGGGGGATGTATGCTGTCTACTCTCAAATAACTGAGAAAAAAATAAATAGCATATTTGTCTGTATTTGTATGCGCATTTGGTGGGGAGGGAGGAGGGTAAGAATGATAAAAAACAAATGTGGCAAAATGATACTAAAAATGGGTAAAACCGGGGAAATGGCAAAAGGGAGTAAACTATACTACTGCAACTTCAAAATAAAATTACAAAAGCAAAACAAAAAACAGCAGCCCAAGTAACATTGAGGGGTGTCGGTATTCAACTAGCTTGAATGAAGAGTAATTCAACTTGTAATTAGTAGTGCAGGATAAAGAATTAAATCCTTAGAAACATTTAGTAGCTAACATGATCACAGTCATCACCATTAACATTTATGGAGGCTTACTTAGTGGGAAACACTCTGAAAGGTGTTTCTCTTTCGATCTTCACAATTACCCTAAGAGAAAGGCACTATAATTATCTTCACTTTATAGATGAGGAAACAAAGATTTAAAGAGGTTTAGTAGCTTGCCCAAAGTAATATAGACAGAAAATGGCAGAATGAGAAATCAAACTTGGTTGTTTGATTACAAAGCTGGTGGGCTTTACTACTCTGTTAAACATTTTAAATTACTGTTTATTAACTGTCCTAAAAAAAAGTAAGATTCATTTCAACCTAGATGAAATTCTGAAAAATTGGTAAAATATACATATATAAGGGTTTCCTCTAATTAAAACTAGAGCACAAATAAGCTAGGGAGACATAAATGATTTTTGGTCTCCACAATGTACTATATGCTCTCTTTTTTCCAAGGGCTAAACCTGGCAATAAATAGATTCTTGGAGACAAAATATATACACTATAACCTTGAAATGATCAATCATATCAAGACTCCTGGGTCTCCATTTTACACTGTAATCAAAACATACTCCCAGGCCAGGTATGATGGCTCATACCCGTAATTCCAACATTTTGAAAGGCCAAGGCAGGTGGATTGCTTGAGACCTGGAGTTTGAGACCAGCAACAAAGCGAGAACTGGTATCTACAAAAAATTGACAAGTTGGCTGGGCGTGGTGCCAGGTACAAGCCTGTAGTGCCACCTACTCAAGAGGCTGAGGTGGGAGGATCCTTTGAGCCCAGTAGTCCAGGACTGCAGTGAGCCATGAACACACCACTGCATTCTGGCCTGGGTGACAGAGTGACACCTTGTTTCAAAACAAACAAACAAACCAAAAACACTTATAAAACCACACTGCCTTCTTATTTACCTGTTTATAAAATTTTTTTTAAAAAACTACCAAATCACTAAATTTGTCTTGTAAAGCAAGTTTCATGGTGCTATCTTAAGATACGAAACACAAAACAAAATGATCAGCTGGAATCTATTTGTACCTCAAAACTTCTACCTAAACTTCTTGTTGAAAAAATTGAGGAAGACAGCTTAGAACATTCAGACACTCATGACCAGCGATTCATTCTATTTTGTTTAATGGCAAATGATCTCATGAACTATTTGGTCCTATTTCAAGCTTTTCTTTCTTTAATGTATTTTCTCTCCTTTATGTTGAATGATGTGATCTTAGTGCCCATGTTTCCTCTTAAGTCTTGGCACCTCAATTTCATTTTTAAAAATGTATCATTTGCAACATAATCCGTCACCTTCCTTATGGATCAAAAGCAAGCTGCTCAACAATATCACATCTTTCTTCCCAATGGAAGCTGGATGGTTCTTTTAAAAAGAAGTTCCAAACACCAAAATATTTACAAATATTTGTGTGTGTTTGAGGAAATCTTATCTCACATTGTGGATGCTCATTCTAGAACAACGGGTTCCCAACACTGGCTGTATATTTTAACCACGGGGGAGCTTTTAAAATTCTGATATCCAGCCAACACTCCAGACCAATTAACTTCCAGAGGTAGGACCCCACATCAGTCTTTTTAAAGTTCTCCAGGTGAATCCAATGTATAACCAAGTTTGAGATCCCTAAGTCAAACACCCATAGCCACAAAGAATTTTCTTTTGAGTACAGATCCAAAGGCTTCAGGTGTTTTTTAGAATTGGTATAACTTGTTAAGGACTGTACAGTCCAACTGGTGAGTGTGTACACAGGAAAAGGTAATTGAATGAAGACTGAGGACGTGTGCTAAATGAATGGGACATATCAGGAGACCATGTGGGGCTGCGGAGGACGGCTGAATCCTCCTGATGAAATGATGAGCTAAGGGAGGTAACTCCAGCTAGCTAGAGACTGTGTAAATGGAAAAGTGTCTAGTATGTTCAGGAAACAGTGAGACGACTAATGTAGCAAGAGTGGGAGGTTCACTCTTCGGAATAGAAAAGATCAGTTTGGAGAAGTAGACCAGAACCAGCCTCTGGAAAGCATTCAACAACAAGTCAAAGAATCTAGCAGCAGGATGCAGTCTCTAAAGGGGTTTGAGGAAGTGATAAAATGAGGGCACTCTTTTGGGAAGACTGATTTGACAGAGCTTTTCACAGTGCTTTTGCGGGAAAGACTAAAATGTAATTTCCTCATAGAAGAATACAGCAGATTAGGTAAAAGTATATAGGATGAAGCAATGTAGCAATTTACCTTTCTTTCCAGTTTTCCACAAAGACAGAAACAGAATTTGGACTTGCTAAAAGTAGCATGTATCTCACTACTAGTAGGAACCATTCTGATGACAGAATGGGTAGGGTAGGGGGTTTGTTTCATTCTCTGCCCCTGTGAAAATTGCCCCACTTGTCTGAGTTACAATCTAACAGATGTAATGCTTTCTACAAGTATACATTTCTCTTTTTCCATGAAGGCTACTCTTAGGGCTAGGAAATACAATTCTAGAGGACAAAGTTTTAGGCCACAGAAATTCTGTCTTATAATTTTTTTGAGTAAGAAGGATTTTTGAGAAGCTAAGTAATCCCTGGGTCGTATCAGCATTTGAAGATTCCCAGGAATAAAAAATGGTACCAAACTATTCATTCATTCATTAAATATTCATCAAACAAATACCATTTGCTGTGTCTAGACAGTGGGAATACAGTAAGGTCCCTTTTCCAAATAATAACTCTCTGTGCATTGTAAAGGGGTTATTCGAGAACACAATGGCAGTCTAGGGCTACACAATTTACGGTTAGTTGATTAAGGTATTCTGAACAGACTTGGAAAATATTGAACAATACTAGAGAAAAGGCTAAGATCCTTTATATAATGTATTATAAGTGCCGGAAAAAGCATATGGTAACATAAGTTTTTTTTTTAATGGCATTTATAAGCTATCACTATTTAAAGCTTATTTAAGCCACTAGATGTATCCCAACCTCCTAGAACAGTACTGGCACACAGAATATACTCAATAAAAATCAGTTATATGGCACTATTGCATTGAGTCGGGTTCAAAGTGAGGTGAGAAGGCAGGTATTACCTTCATTTAACTAAAGCAGTGAGGGCATCTCAGTTGCCTGTAATCTAAATGCCTATTGAAAGGAGAGACATATCCAGGTATATGAACTACCAATCCAATACTTTTAAACCCAGACCACAGTATTAATTTGTGAGACGGAATCTTGTGAAATCTTCACAAAGTCATTCACAAAAGCAATGTTCAAACTGTATACAGGATTCCTCAGAGACATGACCCCCTGAAGCTCTGAGGTTGGCTACATGTATTGATTTTAATTCCAAGACAATAGAGGTGTTTTATTTGTAAAATTTCTATCTTATAAATACCTAATAAGAATCCTCATTTAACTACATGCATTAATTAGAAATACTTCTAACAAAACGAATCTGAGCTTTCACTGATCGATAACCACACACAAATGTTTGATTCTCTAAGTCATTCTACTTTCTAGTTTACAGACAATTCTTAGAGGAAAAGTTTAGCTATTCACATCCCCTTTCTCTCGCTGCCTCATCTTGGCCCTTGGAGGAGTCTTACCTGCATAATGTACCGGAATCTCTATCTTTGGCCCAATGACATAGTGACCCTCCTCCAAGCTGTGGGCAGTGATGGTGGTCCACTGGCGGCAGGAATGAATCAGCAGGTAGTCATTTTCCCGCAGCCCTTCTACGCACTCTCCTAGGAAATACAATTTTATATGAGAAACTTAGAATTCATAATCTGCTTTCTCCATACTTTGCAATAAAATTTCATTAGTTAAAACTTGACTAATGCAGAAGTTGACAGTTCATCCCAAGATGAGATAAAGTTTACCTCTGAATTGTTTTTTTTTTTAAAAAGGGTATTCCACACCAAGCTGACAACTGTACATAGAAGTCCATAAAAAAATGTTTCCCACTCATTTGCAAATAGCTATTCAAATATCACATTATACCTAAATGATTATGTTTTATGATAATAAAACATTTATTAAGTGCCTAGAATATATTAGGTACTGTTTAGATGCTTTGCATATACTATTTCATGTAATAAGATAACTTTAGGAGGTAGGTAAAAGGTAATGCTCCTTCTTTACAGGTGAGAAAAATCAAAGTTTGAAATGTTAACATGTCTAAGCTCACAGATTTAATAAACTGAAAAGTGAGGATTCAAAGCTAGGTCAGATAGATTGAAAGCTTATGATTTAATCACCACAATAAAGCTACAAAAATAAATAATCTTATCTCTGTTGAAAGAGTACTTGAAATTAAATACTCACAGTTCCTTTTAAATTTTATGTTTGCCAATTTTCTCTGGCCTCCTACCAAACTTCCCGATCAATTAAAAATAATGATTTATAGCATACGAATGAAATTTCTTTTCATTTTAATATTTTCTGAAGTATCTTTTCGGCATTTGAACGGACAACAAACTATTTCAAAAGAGAAATTCATTTCCTGAAACTTAAAAGATGTTTTTCTAGATGCTGAAATAATCCGTTCCATTAATCCTAGTTTAGTAATTTTCAGTGCTCAATGAAAATATCGGAAAAGGCTAACTTTTTATACAGAAAACAGCCTTATTTTGACACTATATTACAGTAATTAAGTTATTAGTGATTTAACTGTGTTTTGAAATGGCATTTTAGATCTCTCAAAAATTCTTAAAAATTTCAGTACTTTTTCAATAAAGAGAAGAGACTGTAATGATCAACTTGGCTACCCCAAACTAAAATGTCTGAATTTGTTTCCAAAACAGTAATGCAACAATCTTTAAAACAGTCTTGGCCTGGCATGGTGGCTCATGCCTATAATCCCAACACTCCAGGTGGGAGGATGGCTTGAGTCCAGGAGTTTGAGACATGCCTGGGCAACATGGCAAAATCCCATCTCTACAAAAAAAATACAAAAATTTGTCGGGTGTGGTGGCATATATCTGTAGTCCCAGCTACTTGGGAGGCTGAGATAGGAGGATCGCTTGAGCCCGGGAGGTGGAGGCTACAGTGAGCTGAGATTGTGCCAATGCACTCCAGCCTGGGTAACAGAGCGAGACCTTATCTCAAAAAATAAAAAATGAAATAAAATAAAAAGGTTAAAACAGTCTTAATGCAGGAATACTTTATAGTGCAAAATACAAAGAGTTAAAAAACTTTATAAGGGGACAGGGAGAGAAAAATAGATCTGGAAGTGGAGGTATATTAGCAGAAGGGGGAGAATCCAATTCATCGGTGGGATTTTTCAAACCAGACTATGCTGCCCATCACCTCTTGAGAGGATGTGGCCTGGCTTTTTCAGAAAGATACTGCCTGGGGGCCAGTGGTACTCATGAGCCCTTTGTATCCCTCAACCACCTTAGGGCAGGAAGGAAAAATCTAGAACTGCTGCTCCAAAGGAGAAATCATGCAGCCCCCTGCTGAGCATATGCACAGTAGGCAGGAATTACAAGCACCAGGTTTAGAGTCCCACAGACCTGGTCTCAAGCGATGTTCCGCTACCCACCATGGTGTGGTCTTGGGCACGAACCTCCTCCTTTCACCTGTGAAACAGTTATTAATACAACAGGCCCTGCTGCACAGAGTGGATGTGGAAACACACAATGAATGGAAAGTGTGTAGCACCAGTTCTAGCAGGTATTAGCAGTGATCAGGACACATAAGCTACTGATTTTATGGTATGCTTTTTTCCCTCTAAAACGTAATCCTTCTATAAATATTGTAATTCAAGTTATATTAACCTTTAAAAGTTAGGAAATGACCTTCAGAGGAGTTGAGAAACTTGCTCAAAGCTGCACAGCATAGTAAGTGGCAGAAGCTGACTTTGGGGTTTCTCTCCATCTCTCTCCTGATCTTCCAATGCCACAATGTCTCTTACCTTGAAAAACACTGACAATAATCCAAAGAAAGGGGAAAAACTGACCTTTGGCTTCAAGTTTCATTCATTCACTCAACCAATATAACAAGCACTGTTCTGAGTGCTAGGCACATACGGGTGAACAAACCCAAGATCGCTGCCCTAGGGCACTTACTATTCAACAGGGAGAAGACAGCCAATACCAATAACAAAAATAAGTAATTAAATTACAAATTCATTCGAAGGTGAGAGATGCTGGGTGGGGGAAGTAATGGGTAAGAAGATCAGGATTATATAGAACAGGGGACAGTTCACACATTTATTTTTAACAAGTCCAACAAACATTCATTCATTATCCAACAAACATTTTTTATCTTTTATGCAAAAGGCAATGAGGGAATGGGCAAAAATATAAAGAAGACTTAGTCTCTACATTCAAGAAGTCATTCTTGAGAGTGAGGTGGGTTCATATGTAATTTTACATTAGAGAAGCCATGATGAGTGCTACGCAAGAGGAATGAGAAATGTAGAGCACCACCTATGGGGGCAGGGCATAGCCGAACAAAAGGCAGCAGAAACCTCTGCAGACTTAAATGTCCCTGTCTGACAGCTTTGAAGAGAGTAGTGGTTCTCCCAGCATGGAGTCTGAGATATGAGAACGGACAGACTGCCTCCTCAAGTGGGTCCCTGACCCCCGAGTAGCTTAACTGGGAGGCACCGCCAAGTAGGGGCAGACTGACACCTCACATGGCCGGGTACCCCTCTGAGACAAAGCTTCCAGAGGAACAATCAGGCAGCAACATTTGCTGTTCAGCAATATTCGCTGTTCTGCAGCCTCCACTGCTGATACCCAGGCAAACAGGGTCTGGAGTGGACCTCCAGCAAACTCCAACAGACCTGCAGCTGAGGGTCCTGACTGTTAGAAGGAAAACTAACAAACAGAAAGGACATCCACACCAAAACCCCATCTGTATGTCAACACCATCAAAGACCAAAAGTAGATAAAACCACAAAGATGGGGAAAAAACAGAGCAGAAAAGCTGAAAACTCTAAAAATCAGAGCACCTCTCCCCCTTCAAAGGAACGCAGCTCCTCGCCAGCAATGGAACAAAGGTGGACGAAGAATGATTTTGAAGAGAAGAAGGCTTCAGATAATCAAACTTCTCTGAACTAAAGGAGGAAGTTCGAACCCATTGCAAAGGAGATAAAAACCTTGAAAAAACATTAGACGAATGGCTAACTAGAATAACCAGTGTAGAGAAGTCCTTAAATGACCTAATGGAGCTGAAAACCATGGCATGAGAACTACGTGACGAATGCACAAGCTTCAGTAGCCGATGTGATCAACTGGAAGAAAGGGTATCAGTGATTGAAGATCAAATGAATGAAATGAAGCGAGAAGAGAAGTTTAGAGAAAAAAGAGTAAAAAGAAACGAACAAAGCCTCCAAGAAATATGGGACTATGTGAAAAGACCAAATCTACGTCTGATTGGTGTACTTGAAAGTGACAGGGAGAATGGAACCAAGTTGGAAAACACTCTGCAGGATATTATCCAGGAGAACTTCCCCAATCTAGCAAGGCAGGCCAACATTCAAATACAGGAAATACAGAGAATGCCACAAAGATACTCCTCGAGAAGAGCAACTCCAAGACACATAATTGTCAGATTCACCAAAGTTGAAATGAAGGAAAAAATGTTAAGGGCAGCCAGAGAGAAAGGTCGGGTTACCCACAAAGGGAAGCCCATCAGACTAACAGCAGATCTCTCAGCAGAAACTCTACAAGCCAGAAGAGAGTGGGGGCCAGTATTCAACATTCTTAAAGAAAAGAATTTTCAACCCAGAATTTCATATCCAGTCAAACTAAGATAAGTGAAGGAGAAATAAAATCCTTTACAGACAAGCAAATGCTGAGAGATTTTGTCACCACCAGGCCTGCCCTACAAGAGCTCCTGAAGGAAGCACTAAGCATGGAAAGGAACAACCGGTACCAGCCACTGCAAAAACATGCCAAATTGTAAAGACCATCAAGGCTAGGAAGAAACTGCATCAAGTAACAAGCAAAATAACCAGCTAACATCATAATGACAGGATCAAATTCACACATAACAATATTAACCTTAAATGTAAATGGGCTAAATACTCCCATTTAAAGACACAAACTGAAAAATTGGATAAAGAGTCAAGACTCATCAGTGTGCTGTATACAGGAGACCCATCTCACATGCAGTGACACACATAGGCTCAAAATAAAAGGATGGAGGAAGATCTACCAAGCAAATGGAAACCAAAAAAAGGCAGGGGTTGCAATCCTAGTCTCTGATAAAACAGACTTTAAACCAACAAAGATCAAAAGAGACAAAGAAGGCCATTACATAATGGTAAAGGGATCAATTCAACAAGAAGAGCTAACTATCAAAAATATATATGCACCCAATACAGGAGCACCCAGATTCATAAAGCAAGTCCTTAGAGACCTACAAAGAGACTTAGACTCCCACACAATAATAATGGGAGACTTCAACACCCCACTGTCAACATTAGACAGATAGAGACAGAAAGTTAACAAGGATATCCAGGAATTGAACTCAGGAATTGAACTCAGCTCTGCACCAAGTGGACCTAACAGACATCCACAGAACTCTCCACCCCAAATCAACAGAATATACATTCTTTTCAGCACCACAATGCACTTATTCCAAAATTGACCACATAGTTGGAAGTAAAGCACTCCTCAGCAAACGTAAAAGAACAGAAATTATAACGAACTGTCTCTCAGACCACAATGCAATCAAACTAGAACTCAGGATTAAGAAACTCCCCAAAACCACTCAACTACATGTAAACTGAACAACCTGCTCCTGAATGACTACTGGGTACATAACGAAATGAAGGCAGAAATAAAGATGTTCTTTGAAACCAATGAGAACAAAGACACAACATACCAGAATCTCTGGGACACATTTAAAGCAGTGTGTAGAGGGAAATTTATAGCACTAAATGCCCACAAGAGAAAGCAGGAAAGATCCAAAATTGACACCCTAACATCACAATTAAAAGAACTAGAGAAGCAAGAGCAAACACATTCAAAAGCTAGTAGAAGGCAAGAAATAACTAAGATCAGAGCAGAACTGAAGGAGATAGAGACACAAAGAACCCTTCAAAAAAATCAATGAATTCCAGGAGCTGGTTTTTTGAAAAGATCAACAAAATTGATAGACCGCTAGCAAGACTAATAAAGAAAAGAATCAAATAGACGCAATAAAAAATGATAAAGGGGATATCACCACCGATCCCACAGAAATACAAACTACCATCAGAGAATACTATAAACACCTCTATGCAAATAAACTAGAAAATCTAGAAGAAATGGGTAAATTCCTGCACACATACACCCTCCCAAGACTAAACCAGGAAGAAGCTGAATCCCTGAATAGACCAATAACAGGCTCTGAAATTGAGGCAATAATTAATAGCTTACCAACCAAAAAAAGTCCAGGACCAGATGGATTCACAGCTGAATTCTACCAGAGGTACAAGGAGGAGCTGGTACCATACCTTCTGAAACTATTCTAATCAATAGAAAAAGAGGGAATCCTCCCTAACTCATTTTATGAGGCCAGCATCATCCTGATACCAAAGCCTGGCAGAGACACAACAAAAAAAGAGAATTTTAGACCAATATCCTGATGAACATTGATGCAAAAATCCTCAGTAAAATACTGGCAAACTGAATCCAGCAGCACATCAAAAAGAAGGCTTATCCACCATGATCAAGTGGGCTTCATCCCTGGGATGCAAGGCTGGTTCAACATATGCAAATCAATAAATGTAATCCAGCATGTAAACAGAACCAAAGACAAAAACCACACGGTTATCTCAATAGATGCAGAAAAGGCCTTGGACAAAATTCAACAGCCCTTCATGCTAAAAACTCTCAATAAATTAGGTATTGATGGGAAGTGTCTCAAAATAATAAGAGCTATTTATGACAAACCTACAGCCAATATCATACTGAATGGGCAAAAAACTGGAAGCATTCCCTTTGAAAACTGGCACAAGACAGGGATGCCCTCTCTCACCACTCCTATTCAACATAGTGTTGGAAGTTCTGGCCAGGGCAATCAGGCAGGAGAAAGAAATAAAGGGTATTCAATTAGGAAAAGAGGAAGTCAAATTGTCCCTGTTTACAGACGACATGATTGTATATTTAGAAAACCCCATTGTCTCAGCCCAAAATCTCCTTAAGCTGATAGGCAACTTCAGCAAAGTCTCAGGATACAAAATCAATGTGCAAAAATCACAAGCATTCTTATACACCAGTAACAGACAGAGAGCCAACTCATGAGTGAACACCCATTCACAATTGCTTCAAAGAGAATAAAATACCTAGGAATCCAACTTACAAGGGAAGTGAAGGACCTCTTCAAGGAGAACTAAAAACCACTGCTCAACGAAATAAAACAGGACACAAACAAATGGAAGAACATTCCATGCTCATGGATAGGAAGAATCAATATCGTGAAAATGGCCATACTGCCCAAGGTAATTTATAGATTCAATGCCATCCCCATCAAGCTACCAATGACTTTCTTCACAGAATTGGAAAAAACTACTTTAAAGTTCATATGGAACCAAAAAAGAGCCTGCACTGTCAAGTCAATCCTAAGCCAAAAGAACAAAGCTGGAGGCATCACACTACCTGACTTCAAACTATACTACAAGGCTACAGTAACCAAAACAGCATGGTACTGGTACCAAAACAGAGATATAGACCAATGGAACAGAACAGAGCCCTCAGAAATAATACCACACATCTATAACCATCTGATCTTTGACAAACCTAACAAAAACAAGCAATGGGGAAAGGATTCCCTATTTAATAAATGGTGCTGGGAAAACTGGCTAGCCATATGGAGAAAGCTGAAACTGGATCTCTTCCTTACACCTTATACAAAAATTAATTCAAGATGGATTAAAGACTTAAACGTTAGACCTAAAACCATAAAAACCCTAGAATAAAACCTAGGCAATACCATTCAGGACATAGGCATGGGCAAGGGCTTCATGTCCAAAACACCAAAAGCAATGGCAACTAAAGCCAAAATTGACAAATGGGATCTAATTAAACTAAAGAGCTTCTGCACAGCAAAAGAAACTACCATCAGAGTGAACAGGCAACCTACAGAATGGGAGAAAATTCTTACAATCTACTCATCTGACAAAGGGCTAATATCCAGAATCTACAAAGAACTCAAACATATTTACAAGAAAAAAACAAACAACCCCATCAACAAGTGGGTGAAGGATATGAACAGACATTTCTCAAAAGAAGACATTTATGCAGCCAACAGACACATGAAAAAATGCTCATCATCACTGGCCATCAGAGAAATGCAAATCAAAACCGCAATAAGATACCATCTCACACCAATTAGAATGGTGATCATTAAAAAGTCAGGAAACAACAGGTGCTGGAGAGGATGTGGAGAAATAGGAACACTTTTACACTGTTGATGGGACTGTAAACTAGTTCAACCATTGTGGAAGACAGTGTGGCGATTCCTCAAGGATCTAGAACTAGAAATACCATTTGACCCAGCCATCCCATTACTGGGTATATAGCCAAAGGATTATAAATCATGCTGCTGTAAAGACACATGCACACGTATGTTTATTGCGGCACTATTCACAATAGCAAAGACTTGGAACCAACCCAAATGTCCATCAATGATAGACTGGATTAAGAAAATGTGGCACATATACACCATGGAATACTATGCAGCCAGAAAAAAGGATGAGTTCATGTTCTTTGTAGGGACATGGATGAAGCTGGAAACCATCATTCTCAGCAAACTATAGGAAGGACAAAAAAACAAACACTGCATGTTCTCACTCATAGGTGGGAACTGAACAATGACAACACTTGGACACAGCAAGGGGAACATCACACACTGGGGCCTGTCGTGGGGCTGGGGGGAGGGGGGAGGGATAGCATTAGGAGATATACCTAATGTAAATGACGAGTTAATGGGTGCAGCACACCAACATGGCACATGTATACATATGTAACAAACCTGCACGTTGTGCACATGTACCCTAGAACTTAAAGTATAAAAATAAAAAATAATAACAAAGACTAATTGAATATAAAAAAAGAAATAAAAAGAAGACAGATGTAGAAACTTAATAACTGTTAAGTTTTTTTAAGTACTTACTATGCTTCAGATAATGGTCTTAAAAAAGAAAAAAAAAAGAAATGTAGAGCAGAGATCGGGACTTCAGCAGAGGAGATCAAGAAAAATGTGAAAGGGCAAATACAGCATGTGAGCTGCTCTTTCTTTGAAGAATGAGTTGGGCTTAGATAAGAGAGAGGCAAAGGGGAACCACTAAAGGGTTTTGGATGAGAAGATGGCCAAAGCTCTGCTTTAGAAAAATTAATCTGGCGGAACTCTAAAAGATGGATTGGAGAAGAGAGAAACCAGAGCCATGGGGCGTATGCAGAAAACCCAGAGGTAGAACACACTGCCATTCAGGGGGAAAAAAATGTTGTTTTCCGCAACTAAATTGTTGTATCATAAAAACTGTTTTAATTTTATCCCACAGTGGGCTCTAAAGAGGCAGCCAAGAAACAACTGCAGTCAAGTTAATCAAAATGAAAATTTAATGTTAAGTCCTACTGCTAGCTGGTGTAGTAAACACTCCAGCAAGAGGATTCAGAATGATTTTTAAAGCCATAAAGTAGTAAGAAACCATGCCTATTTTTGAGCTTATGTCTTTTTTTATTTTAACTGAGCTGTGTGCCTGCTTTAGGCAAAATAAGTTTCAGAAAAATTGTCTAGAAATAAAACTTAATATAATCACTTAAAATATCCTAGGGTAGGCCACTAATAGAGACATTATACTAAATGAATTCATAAAGTAAACAATTTTGTGACATAATTATTCTGTTGCTTAACTACTACATATAATGTACTAAAATTTATATATTTAACTCAACGATGTAGTAATGAGACATCTAAAAGAAGTGCATGTTAAATTCCAAAATATGTGAATGCCATCCTGAAATTTCCCCACATTTAACATGCTTCTGGGATATGCTTGGATTTTACTTGCCCCATTTGACCTTGATCTTTTCAACATTAAGTCTTACCTACCTGTAAAAATAATTTTTAACACTAGAATAACTAGAATCCATGAAACCTTCAAAGTTAGTCTGCTTAAAAAAAAGGATTCAATTTCAAAATCCAAAATAAATATTTATAAAGTGGACATGCACAAATGGGTAATTCTCTTTTCTGCTCTTTTGGCTTCTGGGCCAACAGATCTCCTGAGCCACTTTTCTGATCCCTCCTTGCTATTTTCTCTTAGGGCTTTCTCCTTGACATTTGCCATAACTGTAGGAGCTATCGAGGCTCCACCTTTAGCCTGTTCCCCCTGTCTCCTCTACAATCTTACATATTTCTCAAGGATTCAATTAGTTGTAGACAACTCGAAATCCTTGTTAATACCAGCTGCTAACTTTTATTCGGAGTCCTATTCTGGACTTTATTTCCCACACATTTTCTAACTAGATGTCCCCCTGCCCTTCATTAGGCATCATATATTCAATCAACACACACTTACTAAGGGTCAATTATGTTCTAGGACCTGGAAACTTGGTAATGAACCATGTACCTGTGCTCGTGGAGTGGACCTTTTGGCTGGATTTTCAATCTTTTCTTTCCTTCTTTTTCTTTTATTGAGACAGAGTCTTGGTCTGTTGCCCAGGTTGAAGTACAGTGGTGTGATCTCAGCTCACTGCAACCTCTGCCTCCCAGGTTCAAGTGATTCTCGTGCCTCAGCCTCCTGAGTAGCTGGGATTACAGGCGGGCACCACTACACCCAGCTAATTTTTGTATTTTTAGGTTTTGCCATGTTGGCCAGGCTGGTCTCAAACTCATGGCCTCAAGTGATCTGCCTGCTTCGGCCTCCCAAAGCGCTGGGATTACAGGAGTGAGCCACTGTGCTTGGCCTCAATCTTTTCATTCTCCTAATGTATTTAAATATTGCTGCAGATAACATTTTAAAAAATGAAAATGTAGTACTACTTACATGCCTTCAACAATTCCATTCATACAGAATGAGGCCCTGAGTCCAATACTCAAGGTCCCCATGATTTACTTCTAATAGTTTACCACCTTATGTTACCCCCTCCCGCTCCCAACCTACACAAAATCCAAAAGGACTGTTCTCTGTTTACACATATGCTGTACTCTCACTTACACGAGCCCTCTGCTCACTTCAGTTTCCTTGCCTTGGCCTTTATCTCTCAACCCTTATTTACCCAGTTCCTCACCCTAACTCAAGTGCTACCTTTGTGAATGTCTTCTTGATCCTAATCTTTCTTTGCTTTTGTTTTGAGATAGGTTCTTGCTCTGTCACCCAGTCTGGAGTGCAGTGGTCCAATCACAACTCACTGTAGCATCAACCTCCCAGGCTCAAGTGATCCTCCTCCCTCAGCCTCCCAAAGTGCTGGGATTACAGGTATGAGCCACTGTGCCCAGCCCTGGTCCTAATCCTACTCATTTAAACTGCACTGATTTTATGGCTTTGCTTACAGTCTATGCTGAATTTATAGGTTTGTTTTAGAGCTATGAGTACATGAATCTTAGATCAACTTTTTAATGTTTATGTATTAATATTTAAAGGCCAACACAGTAAAAATAACTTAACCTGTAGAAATTACAAGCATTTTTTTCCATTTTAAAACTGGTCTATACATTCACCAACGTTGAGAAACATGGTTGTAGGGGATAAGGAACAAAGGTATGCAGGACCATAACATGCTGTTAGTCTTTATTTAGAATATTTCTCCCTGGACATTGAATCTTTTTTTTTTTTTTATGCTGATTGTAAGTATTTCAGCTTTGTCCAAATTGTCATTACCTTCATTACAGTTGAATGTATCTGAATCATTGCATAACTATAGTGTCTTTATGAATTAAAGCACCCTTGTGAATTACTTAGGATGGCTGTGAATCAATGTAAGTAGTTATGTAACATCTGTCACAGCAGAATCCAAATCTCTATTAAATGCTTTTTTATTTTTAAACATGAAGATGAAATACATTTGGATGACTAAATATAATATGTTGATAATCAACTTGTTAGCTTAATTACTGATGAGTTTTCTCTTAAGGTTGGGATGAATCCAGAGAACAAAACAGACACACGCTTATGTTGGGTTTTTGGGTTTGTTTCTTTCCATTCTTATGTTGCACAAAAAAAAAACCCTGGTTGACAGAACAAAGAAAAGGCAAGTATATATGTGATTTTAGTTAATTCTATAAGTTGTGTGCTAGTATATTAAGGTGTTTTTTTTTTCACATTTGTGTTTCTTTATACTCAGAGTATTGTATTTCACATTAGAGTAACTGGCTTGGTCAACCATCTGAAGCTGTATCCCTGCAGAAGGCATGCATGTTTAATCCTTTCAACTCCGAAATACCTAACTTTGCAAATACATAATCTTATATGACAGATTTATTTTTCTTTTTAAAGAATGTTTTTATTCCTCATTAGCCTGGTTTTTTCTCAGCACTGTGGTAAAGCCTTGTCTATAGTGGACATTTAAATAGTTATTGACTGACTAACATGGCCCCACTGAAATAATTTGATTTCTTAGTACATATATAGTAAGAATCAGATTGGCTGAACTTGATATTGTTTTTATCTGTCACGGACATAAACTGTTCTTATGTCATAGCTAAATCTATTAAACAATGAATAACTTAATAAGTTCTAAGATTTCTGTGTTGGCACTTAATATAAATTTAAGAGGTGTGCATTATTTTACCAATATCAAAAGGAAAGCTGTTCAAGTGATAATACTGTACTTATTCTTCCTCTTTTAATAAATAGTGTGGCATAATTTTAATTATGTTTACTTGTCCTTTTCATGTAGAAAGGAAACTTACTGAGTCAGTTAAATACCCAAACCACTGTACTTCTCTTACAATTTTTTTTTCTTTTTTTTTTGTCTTTTTGAGACAGAATCTCGCTCTATCACCCAGGCTCAAGTGCAGTGGTGCGATCTCGGCTCATTGCAACCTCCGCCTCCCGGGTTCAAGTGATTCGCCTGCCTCAGCCTCCAGAGTAGCTGGGATTACAGGCGTGCACCACCATGCCTGGCTAATTTTTGTATTTTTAGTAGAGACAGGGTTTTTTCACGTTGGCCAGGCTGGTCTCAAACTCCTGACCTCAACTGATCCACACACCTTGGCCTCCCAATGTGCTGGGATTACAGGCTTGGGCCACCGAGCCAGGCCTTCTCTTACAATTTAAACTTTTTTCAAAATACCTTCATTGGAAGGGGCTGACTACCAAGTAAGTGTCCTCTTCCTTCCAGGTGCACAGTAGACCACAATCCCTAACTGTCCTTGCAGTTAAGTGTGCCATGTCATTGAGTTCTAGCCAATGATGTATGAACAGAAATGACATTTCCTACTTCCTGTCCTGGCCTTACCCATGAAAGCTGCTCACAAGCTATCCTCTGTGCTCTTTTCTTGACCAATGGCTAAATATTGACTCTCAGGAATACCTTGGAACAAAGTGAAGATAGCACAGCTGCCAGCAGGCTGGGTTCCTCAATTCAAACATATTCGAACAAATCACCTACCTATGCCTGGACCACACACTGAGTTGTTATGTAAGAAATACCATTCTACTGTGATACTATGCCTGTGATGTGTTGTAGTTTTCTTTTTTTGTTACAGTAGTTAGCCTACCCAAACTAAAACATCTGTATACATAACCCTCAACACCAGCGGTCTTCTAATAATCACAAAAGTTTTATTACACAGGCTGTTCCTTCTAACTATTCTTCATACACACAAACTTACCCTTCACCTTTCAAAGGTAGCTTAGGCTAAAAAACTCCATTCCTTATTCTTTTAGTTACATTTGATTCTATAAACTGAGGGATATAATTAAACACTATTTAATTAGCATCTTCAAACATTATTTTTTATTTTTCTTTTTTGTAGAGACGGGGTTTCGCCATGTTGCCCAGGCTGGTCTCAAACTCCTGGACTCAAGCAATCCACCCACCTCAACCTCCCAAAGTGCTTGGATTACAGCGTGAGCCACCGCGCCCAGCCTAGCATCCTCAAACATTTAAAATAAATGATGTCCTAGTTGTTTTACTGTCTTGTAAACAAACAAGAACTGTTTATTGTGAGAATACAACATGACATTCTGGTAGTATTTCTCCGTCCTGATGGACTACAATCAAATGACATGATGAGTAAAGAAACGGTGTGTGGTGGGGGAAAGAGGTGAAATCATAGAAAACTGCTATAAAACAATGAAAGAACAATCATGAAATCAAAAAATGAAAATGTTGTCTGCGAAAAGGCAGCAAGGTGTTCCAAACAGAAAGTCAAAAAAGCGAGAAGAACTCTGAAAGAAATAACTAATTGGCAACTAACTTTTAAGAGGGAGAAATGATAAAGTGATCAGGAAGGATGTGGTTACAGGAAATCACTGAAGTACAGGTAATAATTGAAGTCAATGGAAACTGAAGAAACCAAAATTTCTTCAGTGGGAAAAGAAAGCTCTAGGAATAGGAGAAGAAACTGCTTTTAGCCCAATGGTTGAGGTATTATAAGAAAGTATAAGACTGAAGAGGAAGGAACAGACACTGGTATCAATCAAATAAAACTATCTGAAGTCACCTGATGATAAAAGCTTCCTGCAAAGCATAGTATGGATTTGCAGAAAAGACAGTTTCTGGCACAGATACCAGGAATGTAAAAGAAAATCAGTGTCCTAAATCTGAGCAGGCACAATGAATAATTTTATTACTATGCTAAAAGTCACCTCTAACATTCAGCTATCCCAAATGATCCTCCAACACTATGCAAGTGCCTACGTTTCTACTCTCATTCACTTCAACAATCCGCCCATTACTGGGTGCTGTCATTTTGTGGATCCTAAGACACATGTTGTGGTACAGAGAAAGGGCTCTGGAAAAACAACCACGGTAGAGAACAACAGTGTCACTTGAGCTTAGTTGCTGTCCTGTTCTAATCACATGTAAAAATGAGAACATAGTTGCCTGTCTCAGGGCCAATGGTCCCTGTGTATGAAAAGGACCTGCAGCCTTAAGGAAGATGGTGACAGTGGTTCTGAGTGGAGGTTGCAGTGAACCGAGATCGCACCATTGCACTCCAGCCTGGGCAACAAGAGTGAAACTCTGTCTCAAAAACAAACAAACAAAAAACAAAAACAAATGGATTCCTTAGGATTTTCTGTATACAAATTCATGTCATCTCTGAAAAGACATAGTCTTACTTCTCCTTTTCCAAACTGGATGCCATGTTTTTTCTTCTACTTGCCTAATAGCCCTAGCTAGAATCTCCAGTACAATGCTGAACATAAGTGGCAACCAAGATCTAGCTTTAAAGAGTATGTGCCCTTCTCTTCCCTCTTTATTCTTTCTGATTGAGGGAATGTAGATGACATTACTAGAGTGGCAGCAACCATCTGAGACCCTGAAGGGAAGTTAGGACTGGAATTGAGGCCAAGAAATAGCAACAAGTGAGAAAAAACCTGGGTCCCTGCCATCCTGGGCAACATAACCTCAGATCTCCTAGCTAGACTTCACTTTGGGTCTCTGTGACTTGAGTCCAAGCTGAAATTGACGCACAGGAGCATTTAAATAAAATTTAAATATTGCAATGCCTGCATGACTCAATCAAAATATATGAACTACTTTCAACACACAAAACTAGAGTTTTGTCTTTTTTAAAAAAAAAAACTAACTCTACTAAAGGTGTCAATCTAAGGAAGTACTGTCTAAGCCTGGTAGCCTGGCTCTAGATTGTAAATTTTGAAAAAGGTTTGGTATGTAATTTTTTCCAACTTCAAAATAATTCCATTGGGTTTACAGTATTTATCAATATTATGCTTCTAATATATTCTTTCAAGCTTCCTAACTAGTTTCTGACTGTAGAGGCTGTATTACTTTTGCTAACTCTAGATTACTTCCGAAAGCCAAGATTACCCTAAAATCACTAAAAATATTGTCACACCTTTAATTAAAAAACTCCTTACTTGTGTCTATTTACAAAAAAGAGGTATTTGTTAACTCACAATTTGAATGGTTAAATTCGTATATATTATATGCTTTGATTCTAAGTTATTGATAAAACTAAGTCAGGAGCATAAGTCTAAATGGGGTGATATCAAGTATCCCTAATGCAGAGAGAAAAACAATGAGTGCTTTTATATTAATGGCAAAAAAATTGTGAGGAATACAGATGAAACATCTGTCCTAGAATTTACCATCAGCAGGAGAACCTAATGTCAGCATTAATACCTGACTGATATCAAATAGTGAGTACAACAGAAAGGGAAAGCCACTGCACAGACTGTGGCTTCTGTATCCATTTGACCATTGTTAAGACTAAATACCCAGTAACCAACTCTCAATCCCTCCTCTTGTACCTCAGGCCTTAAACATGCAGCACAGAAATTCTAGTGCAACCCATGATTAGGAGCTCCCTGTTTTCTGAAAATGTCCAAAAATTTAAAGGAAAGCAACTTAACTTTTGGGAGCAGAATCTATATGCCAATCAAATCAGAAAGGTTTTTTCCTTTGTATCCCTCAAAATATTTTTGTTCCGGGAAAACATTCTGATTAAGTTAAGCTATGTATCTGCTGTCATATAATGTTGACTAATCTAAAAGTGACTTCTAATTCCTATATTGACTAGAAGTGTAAAATGTTTAAAAAGTAATGAGAGAATAAGTGCTAAAGATGCACTTAAGTCTCCATAGTGCCTATCTTTCCTTGGAGCGTACACCACGAAACAAGCAGAAACCCTCATCTCCCCAGTTAACCCATCAGCTCTTTTGGCTCAACATCATCTCTTTTTCTGCTGTTTGCATTCCACAAGACCACTAGGCAACAGAGCAGGTGGGTAAAAACTGCTTTCTACATGAACTATCTTAGGTATAAATTGGTGTATGTTCAAGTAAGTCTAAATATAAATTAAGCACTCAGATTTTAAACATTTAAACCCCTCAAAGAAAGCAGAGTATATAAGAAAAAGAACTTTTTTTCAAGTATTTTCTATTGATCTCTTCCTACCTTAAACATCAACAAAGCTTTATTAAAATCCTATTTTTGGGTGAGTACTTTATTCAAAGGCCCAAAGACTATAACCTTGAACTCCAAGCAAGTGAAATAATTTTGTTTCCACATTTTGTAGTTTACTGTGAAATCCCAGCAAGAAAAGAAGAAAATCGAGATTAATCTAGACAAAGCAATATGTGGTAATGAAGTCAAAGAACTTCATGGTGAAATCTAAGCAAAAAGGAATGCATGAAACAAAAGAGAAAAAAGATTAGGGATATATTATTACCTCTTTTCAAATGAACCCTTGGACAAAAGACTCCTTTCTGAACAGTAGAATGACCAGGAATTACATATAATAGACTGCTGTATGAAACAGAAGTATGCCTACTTAATTCAAATCTGAAATTTTACACCCTGAAATACTGCACGGTAACTAATATTTAAAAGATAAGATTTCTACGCCAAGCAACTTTCAGAAAAACAGATGAGCAACTGTAGTACCAGTATTTCTGCAAACATTAATAATATACTAAATCTCCAACAAAAGGCCTGACATATACCATGGAATATTTCAGGCAGGCAGGTGAGAGAGGGGGCTCAGATTTACATAAAAAATTCTTTGAAAATCCATTAAACTACAATATAGAGACATTCCTCTCAATAAGTCTGATACATCCAGTTTGTCCTCCACTGTTGGACAGGTCGTAAGATGATGCATTTGGTTTGTGCAATGTGTGTATTTATAACACTGTGTGAAGAGATGCTCACACCATAAAAGGCGCACCAAAGACAGAGAAAGTAAAAGAATCACAGAAGCAGACAGGTGTCATCTCAGGCTCTACTAGACATCAGATGCCAAATGACCAGGCATGTTTCTAAGATCCCAACCTCTCCATCCCCAACTCTCTGCTTCCAGTAACTTAAATGTATTTATTATTCTACCTGGTAGGTGAGACACAGTGTGCCTTCTCTCAGAAATAGCCTGGGATTGGATTTACAGCCAGATTTAGTTGAAATTGTGGTTTACTTATATTTATTTATATATTTTTAGAGACAGTCTCACTCTGTTGCCCAGCCTGGAGTGCATTGGCATGATCATAGCTCAATGCAGCCATGAACTCCTGGGCTCAATGATTCTCCTGCCTTAGCCTTCCAAATTGCTGGTACTACACGTATGCACCGCCACACTGGATAATGTTTTTTATTTTTTGTAGAGACAGGATCTCTCCCTATGTTGCCCAGGCTGGTTTTAAACTCTTGGTCTCAAGAGATCCTCCCATCTTGGCCTCCCAAAGCATGGTTCTATTATTAATTAACTATATGATTATGGGCAAATAACTTCTTGAGCCTCAGTGTTCTCACATTTAAAATAATAGTATTAATAATTACATAAGGAAGTCGAGATGCTTTTATGAGAACAAATATAAAGGACTCAATATAGTACTGTATAGATAGAAGTCTCTCAACAAATACGACTTCGGTTTTTTGTTCTGTTTTGTTTTGAGACAAAGTCTCACTCCATCACCTAGGCTGGAGTGCAGTGGAGCAATCTCGGCTCACTGCAACCTCCGTCTCCCGGGTTCAAGCGATTCTCGTGCTTCAGCTTCCCAAGTAGATGGGATTACAGGTGAGTGCCACCACGCCCAGCTAATTTTTGTATTTTTAGTCAAAATAGGGTTTCACAACATTGGCCAGGCTGGTCTCGAACTCCTGACCTCAAGTGATCTGCCCACCTCAGCCTCCCAAAGTGCTGGGATTACAGGCATGAGCCACTGTGCCTGGTGACTTTGGTTTATCTTCTTCTTCAATCAGTTCCCTTTACCTTATTAGGCTGGCTCAGGTAAATAATTCAGCTTCTGTGTCTAATAAGAAAATGCACTAAGGTGCAATGACTTGAACTTTTATGTTTCAATTCAACTAACAAAATTAAGGAGTGATTTTCATCAGGGTGTTAATGTCACATAAAACCCAACAATTTTATTTCAAGAGGATAAACTGAGCCACAAGTCAAACGTTAGGGATTTTCAGTGTCAGTTTCAAATCTGACATAGCTTCCTTTGAACTTTATTATGTGACAAATAAAACAAACATAAAATACAGAAGAATCAAATTATAAAATATAATTCATTGTACCAGAAGTTATATCAAATATATATTCTTCAGAAAAATATTTCTTTTTTTTCATTCAAGAGAATTAAATTGTTTATTGATTACACATGATAATGGATGATACACAAGCTTCATTCCCATCTATAATTTTATCTGGTATCATTATTCAATTTAGATATATTGCATAGGATGTGCCAACAATCACTTTTATAACCATTCCATGATTTTGCTTGGGTAATCCCTTTTAATGGTGAACTTCAGGTCACAACAGTAACTATCAGTTCAACTACACCAAGGTTTCCGAAGACAATGGCTTCTCCACCCAAGCAGGTTGTATATAAATTCCAAATAGAACCTGGCATCACCCTGAAGGAATTCTAACTTCACACTGTTGGGGAAATTTACCAAGATGGCTTCAGAGTAGACTAACTTTACACAGCACATTAAAAAAAAAGACATTTATTCAGCGTCACGATCAGACTATTACATTTAGCAATCAACAGCATGGGTGCAAAAAAAAAAAACTACATTAAAACGCTTTGTTGGAATGCTTTACACTTTCCACAGAACAGAAACTAAAATAACCTGTTATACAATTAGTCACAAATACAGTCCTCGAGTTTTTTGCCCATACACATGAGTATTTGTCTAAAACATGTCTTCTTTGTAGCAGCTAGGCCCTGCCACCACTGTGCTTGGCTGAGTTCACAAATCTGTTGTAACCTGTGGCTTCCCTGTCACTTCTCTGGCTCTCCTCTCCTGCTAAGCTTTGTTTCCTAATTAAAATCTTCTGCCACTGACATAGCTACTGCTGCTGCTGGAACTGCCATAGCCACCTTGGTTTCGTGGTTTTGCAAAGTATTGGCCTCCACCGCCATAGGGGCCAGAGTTTCTGCCTCCAAAATTTCCTCCCTTCATGGGTCCAAAATTTGAAGACTGATTGTTGTAATTGCCAAAATCATTGTAGCTTCCACCACCTCCAAAATTGCTTCCATCATTACCAAATCCATTATAGCCATCCCCACTGCCACCATATCCACCACCACCACGGCTGCCACCAAAGCCACCACGACCACTGAAGTTTCCTCCATGACCGAAGTTGTCATTCCCACCGAAACCACCTCCACGACCACCACCAAAGTTTCCAGAACCACTTCGACTTCTTTGGCTGGATGAAGCACTAGCCATCTCTTGCTTTGACAGGGCTTTTCTAACTTCACAGTTGTGGCCATTCACAGTATGGTATTTCTGAATGACAATCTTATCCACGGAGTCATGGTCGTCAAAGGTTACAAAGGCAAAGCCCCTTTTCTTGCCACTGCCTCAGTCAGTCATGATTTCAATCACTTCAATTTTTCCATACTGTTCAAAATAATCTCTTAGGTGATGTTCTTCAGTGTCTTCTTTAATGCCACCAACAAATATCTTTTTCACAGTTAAGTGGGCACCTGGTCTTTGAGAATCTTCTCTGGAGACAGCTCTCTTTGGTTCCACAACTCTTCCATCCACCTTGTGTGGCCTTGCATTCATAGCTGCATCCACCTCCTCCACAGTGGCATATGTGACAAACTCAAAGCCCCTGGAGCGCTTGGTGTTTGGATCTCTCATTACCACACAGGCCGTGAGCGTGCCCCATTGCTCAAAATGGCTCCGCAGGCTCTCATCAGTTGTTTCAAAGCTCAACCCTCCAATGAAGAGCTTCCTCAGCTGTTCGGGCTCTTTAGGAGACTCTGACTTAGACATGACGGCAGGGTGAAGAGAGACTTTAACGATGCTTCTTCGGCGGCGTCCACGGGCAGAAAGGCCAGAAAAATATTTCAACTACATATTTGACAGTTTGGGGGAGTCACTCACATTAAGTAGATTTCCAAAAATACCGCTTAGCCTTAAAAACAAAACCACATAAAACTTGAAAGAAACAAAGACTCATACAAATGTCAATGCTGAAAACCTAATGATGTTTCCAGTATCAATATATAAAACCACTGAATTTTAATATTCTCTGTACACATAACAGTGGGTTAATAAGAAAAATGAAGATTATTTTATTTTGCCAGGTGGGTTGCCCTGAAGACAGTGGCTAGGTGACATTCTACATCTATGACTTCAAAATACACACAATAAAAAAGTTCAACATGAAAGGACACTATATCAAAATAATGGAAATAAGCAAACACTAAAAAACCAGATCATTAAGTTTTATAGATAGGTCTATAAAGATATAATAGGCCTAAAAGAAGTAAAAAAGTGTCTCTGTTAAGTAGGGTGCAACTTCTTAAAATTGAACTGGAAAACAAAACAGCTATCATTTCTTTTTAAAACTCTAAAGATAATGAGGAAAAAAAACCCACCAAAACAAACCCCAGGAGTTTACAGATATTGACTGAAAGATATCATCAATTAAATTGGTACTGTGGTTAGTTACACTCCCAAGCAATTATATTGCTTATGAATAAATTACTAGTATAATTTTCTGGGGCAAAATGTAACAAAAGAAAATCACTTTGACACTTAGTCATACTTACATAGGAATATTTCCTAAACTTGTCATCTGAGACATGGAATATTTATCTGGCTTGAGGGGAGGCAAGCTATAGCCATGAGAGTTCACAAGTGTATTGTATACACATATACTTTTTTTAAATGAAAAATCTATTTTAATGACTGAAAGTATACAAAAAATTATAGATAAAAGGTCACTATTTGCAAAGCTTAAATTACATTAAATTGGAATAACATTTTAAGGTTTTCACAGACAATGACAAAATAAGGGATCAGTACAGCTTGGCTCAATAAATGTAAGGACTCTCCTTCACCAAGATCCATCAGCAAATCACTGTGTCAACTTGATCCAGTGACTATTTTCTAAACTTTCTCAGACAGACAGATAGATGAGTATACAGACCAAAGAAAGAGAGACAGTTGGAATATCATTAAGCATATATAAACATATGAGTTATTTTTTTCAGACAAGGGCAATCTAATTGAAGAAGTTTACCTGAAGTATGTGGTTACATAAAAAAAAAGGTTAGGTCACAAAACAAGTCTTAAAACATGCAAAAAAACTGAAATAATATCAAGCACCTTCTTCTGACCACAACTGAATAAACCTACAAATCAATAACAAGAGAAATTTTGGAAACCATATAAACACATGGAAATTAAACAACATGCTCCTGAGTGACCAATGGGTCAATGAAGAAATTAAGAAGAAAATGTAAAAATGTATTGAAACAAACGACAATACAAACACAACATACTAAAACCTATGGGATACAGCAAAAGCAGTGTTAAAAGGGAAGTTAATAGCTATAAATGCCTATATCAAAAAGGAAAAAAACCTTCAAATAACCCAGTGATGCATCTTAAAGAACTAGAAAAGCATGGGCAAACAAAACCCAAAATTAGTATAAGAAATAAAAATCAGAGCAGAAATAAATGAATTTGAAATATAGAACACAATACAAAATACCAATGAAACGAAAAGTTGGCTTTTTGAAAAGATAAACAAAATTGACAAACCTTTAGTCAGACTAAGAAAAAAAGGGAGAAGACTCAAATAAATAAAATTTGAAATAAAAAAAGGAGATATTACAACTGATACCACAGAAATTCAAAGGATCATTAGTGGCTACTATGAGCAACTTATATGCCAATAAATTGGAAAATCCAGAATAAATGGATATATTCCCAGACATATACAATCTACCAAGACTGAATTAAGAAGAAATCAAAACAAGAACAGACTAATAACAAGTAACGAGATCAAAGCCATAATAAAAGTCTTCTAGTAAATAAAAGCCCTGGACCTGATGGCTTCACTGCTGAATTCTAACAAGCATTTAAAGAAAAACTAATACCAATCATACTCAAACTGTTCTGAAAAAAAATAGAGGAAGAGGGAATACTTCCAAACTCATTCTACAAGGTCAGTGTTACCCTGATACCCAAACCAGACAAAGGCACATCAAAACAAACAAACAAACAAACAAACACAGGCCATTATCTCTGATGAATATTGATGCAGAAAATCTTCAACAAAATACTAGCAAACTAAATTCAACAATATACTGAGAAGCTCATTCATCATAACCAAGGGGGATTTATCCCAGGGATGCAAGGACAGTTCAACACACAGAAATCAATCAATGTGACACATCATATCAACAGAATGAAGGACAAAAACCATATGGTCATTTTACTGATGCTGAAAAATCATTTGATAAAGCTCAACATACCTTCATGATAAAAAACCCTCAAAAAACTGGGTATAGAAGGAACATACCTCAACATCATAAAGCCATATATGACAGACCCACAGCTAGTAACCTACTGAATGGGGGAAAACTGAAAGCCTTTCCTCTAAAATCTGGAACACAACAAGTAAGTCCATTGTCACCACTGTTATTCAACATAGTACTGGAAGTCCTAACTAGAACAAGCACACAAGAGAAGGAAATAAAGAGCATCCAAATTGGAAAGGAAAAAGTCAAATGGTCCTTTTGCAGATGATATATGATTTTATATCTGGAAAAAACTAAAGGCTCCACCAAAAAATTATTAGAATTGATAAACAAATTTGGTAAAGTTCCAGGATACAAAATCAACATACAAAAATCAACGGCATTTCTATATGCCAACAGTGAACAATCTGAAAAATAAATCAAAAAAGCGATCACTTACAATAGCCACAAATAAAATTAAATACCTAGAAATTAACTTAACCAAAGAAGTAAAAGATCTCTACAATGAAAACTATAAAACACTGAGGAAAGAAATGAAGAGGACACAAAAAAAAAAAAGATATTCCCTGTTCATGGATTGAAAGAATCAATGTTGTTAAAATGCCCATATTACTCAAAGCAATCTGCAGATTCAACACAATCCCTACCACAATACCAATGTCATTCTTCACAGAAACAGAAAAACAATCCTAAAATTTATATGGAACCACAAAAGACCCAGAATAATCAAAGCTATCCTGAGCAAAAGAACAAACTGGAGGCATCACACTAACTGACTTCAAATTAAATTAATACTACAGAGCTACAGTAACCAAAACAGCATGGTACTGGCATAACAACAGACACATAGACAAATGGAACAGGACAGAGAACCCAGAATCAAATCCACACACCTACAATGAACTCATTTTTGACAAAGGTTCCAAGAAAATACACTGGGGGAAACACAGTCTCTTCAATAAACAGTGCTGGGAAAACTAGACATTCATACGCAGAAGAATGAAACTAGACCCTTATCTCTTGCCATATACAAAATTCAAACCAGAATGGATTAAAGATTGAAATCTAAGACCTCCATCTATGAAACTACTAAAAGAAAACACTGGGGAAAGTCTCCAGGACGCTGGACTGTAGATTTAAATCTTGAGTGATACCCCACAAGCACCGGCAACCAAAGCAAAAATGGACAAATGGGGTCACATAAAGTAAAAAGGCTTTTTGCACAGCAAAGAAAAGAATCAATGAAGTGAAGACAACCCACAGAATGGGAGAAAATATTTGCAAACTCCTCATCTGACAAGGGATTCATAACCAGAATGCATAAGGAGCTCAAACAACTCTATAGGAAAAAAATCTAGTAATCCAATTTAAAAATGGGCAAAATATTTGAATGGACATTTCTCAGAAGAAGATATACAAATGGCAAACAGATATACGAAAAAGTGCTCAACATCACTGATCATCAGAGAAATGCAAATCAAAACTACAATGAAATATCATTTCACCCCAGTTAAAATGGCTTTTATCCAAGTCAGGCAGTAACAAATGCCGGCAAGGGCATGGAAAAAAGGGAACCCTCATACACTGTTGGTAGTAATGTAAATTAGTACAACCACTTTGGAGAACAGTTTGGAGGTTCCTCAAAAAACTAAAAATAGAGCTAACATATGATCCAGCAATCCCACTGCTGGGTACAGATAGAAAGGAAAGGAAATCAGTATAACAAGGAGGTATTTACACGCCCATGTTTCCTGCTGCTCTGTTCATCACAGCCAAGATGCGGAAGCAACCTAAGCATCCATCAGCAGATGAATGGATAAAGAAAATGTGGAACTTATAGACAATGGAGTACTATTCAGCCATAAAAAAGAATGAGATCCTGTCATCTACAAGAACATGGGTGGAACTGGAGGTCATTATGTTAAGTGAAATAAGCCAGGCACAGAAAGACAGACATTGTATGTTCTCACTTATCTGTGGGATCTAAAAATCAAAACAACTGAATTCATGAAGACAGCACATAGAAGCATGGTTACAAGAGGTTGGGAAAGGTAGTGGGGGTGGGAGGAAGGTGGGGATGGTTAATGGACACACACAAAAAAAGTAAAAAAGAATAAGACCTAGTATTTATAGAACAACAGGGGGACTATAGTCAATAATATTAATAATTTAATTGTACATTTAAAAATAACTAAAAGTATAATTGGATTATTTGTAACACAAAGGAGAAACACTTGAGGAGATACCCAATTTTCCATGTGATTATTATACACTGCATGCCTGTACCAAAATATCTCATGTAGCCTATAAACATATACACCTACTATGTACGCACAAAATTAAAAAAATGAATATGGAAAACTTTCTACCCCATTCCAATTCTCCATCAACTTAATAAAATGAGAGAAAATATTTTCTTCCATCTCATATTTTTCAATATTTCCATTTCAATATTTTCTAGATGCAAGAGGAAAGTAGATAAAGTGTCTAAAAACACCAAGGAGACTAAAATAGAATAATCACATACATATAATAGAGCAACCCGTGTTCTTTTCCCCCTTGTGAGATAGTCAAAATTAGCGACTTTCTTCTTGCTATGCTTACAGAGTTCCGTGATGAGTCTCAGATGTCCATGGTGTCAAAGTCCATGAGCCAAAGTCAACGGCTCCTGGTTGCTGTGTACTGTAAACACCCTCTACTCATCCCACACACCTCTCTGTTCTAGGGCTCAATTCCACCTTGTTATGGAATAGCCACATACTGTTCTTTTGCTTGTTTGCTACATATGAAATGGGAATAACAGACCCACTCCAAAGGATAACATGAGCATGACATAAAATCACCAAGAATTAACTCAGTAAAGTAAAAGGGAAAGAAACCTGTATCCTCAAATCACTTTAAGCATGATGATATTTAACAAGTAACCTCTCAACTGAGAGGTTAAGGCCTTTCCTACCTGCCCCAGAGGTTGAAATCCATACCAAGTATCACAATACAATAGAACCAATAAGATCGAACTGGGGGTTTCAAAAAGAGACAAGGGGAAAGAAATGAGTAGGGTTCTCTTTCATTTAATGCAACAGTGGCTCTTAAGGCCACAGATGGAAAACATATTGTAAGCTTGAGAGATGCTAACACTGCAACTCTCAAGACCAATAATCAGCGTAAGTAGACAGAAATGAAGAGAAGGATAATGTGTTAGTTTTGTAATGCTGTGTAACAAGTTACCACAAACTTAGCAGCTTAAATATAGTCAGACGTCTAGCACTCCAAGGCTGGGCTCTCCACTCAGGTTGAAATCAAGGCGTCAGCTGGCTGCATTCTCATCTGGAATTCAGGGTCCTCTTCTAAGCTCATTCTTGTTGGAAGAATTCAGTTGCAGTTGTTAAGACTGAAGTCCCTGTCCTTTTGCTAGGTATTCACTGGAAACTGCTCTTGATTCCTATTCTCAGGTCCTTGCCCAGTGGCCCCATCCCCTTCTCAGCACCAGAAAACCTGTCTCATGCTAAATCCCCCTCAGGCTTCAAATATCTCTGACTTTCTCTTCTGCGACCAACTAGGGAAATCTCTTGCATTCAAAGGGCTTGCCTGATTAGGTCGGGCCACCAAGATAGTCTCCCTCCATGGATAATAAGCTGAATGCTTGTTTTCTCCCAAAGTGCATGTTGAAATCCTGACTTCCAGGGTGATGGTATAAGGAAGTGGGGCATCTGGGAAGTAAGTAGAGGGTAGAGCCCTCATGGGTAAGATTAGTGAAGGGACCCCAGGCACCTCTCTCATTCTCTTCCTGCCACGTGAGGATACAAGGAGGTTGGCAGCCTCCAACCTGCAAGAGGGCCCTCACCAGAACCTGACCATACTGGCACTGTGATCCTGGAATGCCAGCCTCCAGAACTGTGAGAAATAAATTTCTGTTGTTTATAAGCCACCTGGTCTATGGCACTTTGTTACAGCAGCCTGAACTAAGACACTAGTTCAACCAATTAGGGACCCTAAAAATTACATCTGTAAAATTTAAATCGCCCTTTGCCATACACATAATCTGGCATAACACCAGGGGATGAGTACAAGGGAGCCATTTCAGAATTCTGCCTATCACACACGCTAATACAGGAAGGAAGCTCGTTATTTCAGTACAGAGTAAATACAGAATTAAAGAGAATGATGGGTCAAGTGTTGTGTTTATACAGTACCTTTCAAAAAGACTTTATGGGTAAAAAGCAACCGAAATCCATTTATACTTTGAGATATTATGATACGAAAGCAGTTGTCACCTCACCTAAGGTGAGTGGAAGAGCCACGTAACAGTACAGCCTGCTTCATTTACAGTGCCACTAGGCCAAAAGAACACACTCCACAGGCTCTGGAGATAAACAGAATCTTAAACTCAGATAAATTTAATTGAGAAATGAATGCAGCCAAAACCTATTAGTCTTTAAGAATAAAGTTTGAAATAATTTTCAACAATTTCACTTGGCTTTTTAAAGTTAACTGAGCATAATTATCATAGCTTTAAATAGTTTCAAAATTATTACTCTATCTGTCATGCTGAGGTCTTGAGACTTCCTTTCTTTGCTCCTTTGACTGTACTTTTCAACCCTAGATAGGAAGGGGAAAGAAGAAAGGGAAGTCTTTTTGTTTTTTTGCCAAAATAACTATATTAGGGACCAGAAAATATTTTAAAATAGGAAAAAAAAAAAAAAACCCTGCTGGCCACTGACATTGAGGGAAATGGGCACGATGATTTAAACTCCAACGCATCTCTACCTCCCGGGATGCATCTAATGGTTTCAACTGCTGCTGGGCACTGACTCCCCCACTTTATGGATTCACTATTCCTGACCCTGAATTGCCACCCTGGGGCACTCATCCATCCAAATGACCACCACTGGGAAACCATATACCCATGGGAAGTTTGTAAAAAATGTTTCCATTTAATTTGCAAAGAACAGAATCCCGGCTGACACAGTGGCTCATGCCTGTATTCCAATGTTTTAGGAGGCCAAGGCAGGCGGACAGCTTGAGTCCAGGAGTTTGAGACCAGCCTGGGCAACACAGTGAGACCCCCTTCTCTTCAAAAATGAAAAAAAAAAAAAATAGAATCCCAAAGCTGGATGCAAGAGAGCCACATAGTACTTAACTGCATTGGTTTCATAAACATGAACGTTCTCTGCCGTGGCTCTGTCTTCATTATAGAGAATCCAACAATCTTGGGGCACCTCAGACTGTTCTCACTTATGCAGCAGCTGGAGTTCCTTCCTCAGTATCTGCGCTGCATCTACCTATTTAGAGTAACATTTATAAATATACCCAGGGAGATTCAGAAAGGATATAAACTCAAGTCCCATTCAGAGTCCTTTGGATGGAGGGCAATTATGAAAGGGCCAATGAAACTATATTAAGCTTCACTAATCCTGATAGCTGTTGTATAATATTTAAAGTTATACATAATTGTCAAGCACAGGCCCAGTAAGTTACTTAACCCACTTCCCTCATCAGTAAAATGCAGATACTAATAATAATAGTGTCTACTTTGTAAGGTTGTAGGCTGGATTAAATGTGTGTGTAAATGCAAAGCACTTGGACCAGGCACTTGGTACACAGTAAGCACTCAACAAAGCTTGGCTAAAATGATTGTCATTGTTCTAACTCATTGTCCCTCAGGTCCATTCTCTTCTGCACATCCCCTTTGTTCTAGGCTTAATACAGGCTCCCAGCAGCTCCCAGCCGATTACATTCTAACATCCATCTAAACTGGTTCCCATTCTGGTGCTATGAGAACCTTCCTAATGCCAATCTGCTCACATCATTCCCCTGCTTTGAAACCTTCAATGGCTCTTCACTACTCTAAGAAAAAAGTCCAAACGCCGTGGGGTGCAACATGAAACCCTTTAGGACCCAGCCACAGCAGTAACACTGGTAACGTATATCAGAAGGCAGAATCAAAAAAGGGTGCACAGATAAAGACCAGCACAGCTCCAGGGGCTAGCTCAGGCCTCCATGTTTTTTTTCTCACGCTTATTCTGTTGCCTAGAAAGCCCTTCCCCCATATTACCCAAGCTAGAAATTGGAGAGTCTCCTCTGTCATATTTGCAAGAGATCTGTTTTTCCTTCCCTTCTTAACAGTCTCCTTAATGCCTAGGATACTCCCAAATCCACACAAAACCTTCCCAAGCTAGACACAAGTTACCTTTCCAGCACATCATCCTCTTCCAGCAGGTGATATAAACAAACTACCTGAGGTTCTCAGAACCATAAACCTTAAAGCTTCTGCCCCTCTGTACACACTTCCCTCTGCCTAAAATTATCCTTTCTCCTACTTTTTTTTTTATACTTTAAGTTTTAAGTTTTAGGGTACATGTGCACAACATGCAGGTTTGTTACATATGTATACATGTGCCATGTTGGTGTGCTGCACCCATTAACTCTTCATTTAACATTAGGTGTATCTCCTAATGCTATCCCTCCCCCCTTCCCCAACCCCACAACAGGCCCTGGTGTGTGATGTTCCCCTTCCTGTGTCGCTGTGTTCTCATTGTTCAATTCTCGCCTATGAGTGAGAACATGCGGTGTTTGGTTTTTTGTCCTTGCCATAGTTTGCTGAGAATGATGGTTTCCAGTTTTTCTCCGACTTCTAACTCCCATTCCCAGTGAAGCCTTTGCTGGCATGCCTCCCATCTTCCATCCAACAGATGGAACTGATTCTTTCCTTTCACTCCCTTGGCCCTGGTACACCTCTTCCCCAGGTTTCTTTTGACTGCAGTGACATTTCGTATTTGTAGGTCTGCCTTCCACACTAGGCTGAGAGCTCAAGGTCTTAGCAACTCCAGTACTTAATAATGATGCTCAATGTATGTTTCCTGGATTAAGTTTCCTGTGTAACTGGCATTATGCTGTCATTTTCCATTCTCCAAATTCAGGATGAGAGCTTTACTAAGGAACACTATTACAGAATAGAATTTTTTGGAAGAAAGGTTTTCTTTATCATTAAAAAGGGATTTTATTACTATACTATCCAAAACTTGAAGCCTAAAAATTCCTGGCTTAGACAATTAGAAACAACATATGTAAAAATTTGGTCTAATCATACGAGGTTGGAGTTTTTTAAAGCAACAATTTTGAGTGGAACAAGAACAAATTTGGAATCACAGAATTTTAGAACTAGAAGGCTGCTTGGAGAAACTAAAGGTCAAGTGCTTTCCTTTTATAATTGAGGAAATATGTACAAGGTTCCTGATCAGTCAGTGGCGACAGCAAGACTAGAACTCGGCCTCCTGCTTCTTGGTCTCAAACATTATACCATCTGAGAGGGAAAACTAAATCGCCTATTCTATAAAATAAATGAGATACTCAAATTTCATATGAGCACATAAACATTGACCTAAATTGTGTATCTCAATGTAGTATCAAAGCAAACCCAGCCCAGGGGAACACAGTGAAGCAACAGAGAGAAGGGCTGGCTTTGAAGTCTATGGGCAGAGTAAGAATTCCAGTGGGACACTAGCTGTGTGCTCCTGATTAAACTGCTTGCAGGCCGTTTTCTCATCTGCAATGTGAGAACAGTATTTCTTTCAGAAACTGTTATGAGGATTAAATGAGAACATCAGTGAGAGCATTCTGCAAATCATAAATGTTACACAAGTGCCAGATATTAATAAAATAAAATATGAAATAGGTATTAGTTTACACTATATTTTAGTTTCATTATTCTGTTTATCCTTATATCTTTCTCTTGTTTTGATGTTGACCTTTGCTCTGTGCAAGAGAATTATACCAGCTCCAAGGTAAGAAAAAGAAAGGGAAATTAGGTTTTATTTGATTATGCAATAATTCAGGTTTTTCTCAGACTCTGTTGTCAGTGACAATAGAAAGAGCTCTTTAAAATCATCACAAGTATATTACCACCTCACAACTGTGTAACACAGGCAGCTGCTTATGTATTCCAACAGACTACAGGTCTCATACAAGCTTAACGTCAGTGAGGCGCAGAATCTTTAAGTTGCAAGGAGCATTAAGGATCATCTAAATCTTACATTCCCTTAAATGACAAATTATAGTATTTTGTACTTCAACACACAAGTTAATTATTTCATATGTTAGACCTGACTATATAGATGTCTATTAAGAAATGGAGCTGGGCATGGTGGCTCACACCTGTAATCCTAGCACTTTGGGAGGCTGAAGTGGGAGGATCACTTGAGCCCAAGAGTCTGAGACATGCCAGGGCAACATAAAGAGACCCTGTCTCTATAAAAGAAATTCAAAAATTAGCTGGATGTGGTGGTACATGCCTGTAGTCCCAGCTCCTCAAGAGGCTGGGGTGAGAGGATCGCCTGAGCCCAGGAGATAGAGGCTGCAGTGAACTGAGATCATGCTGCTGCGATCCAGCCCAGAGAACATAGTGAGACCCCCATCTCCCCACCAGCCAGAAAAAAAAAAAAAAAGCAAGTGTCTCACAGGAGTACTTCCATATGCTAAAATCTATGATGAATTAAATTCAACATAAATGCTAAGCCTGTGACACTGAAGTATAAATAGAAGTATTATAAAAATGTTTGACAGTTATTTCTCCATTGGACATTAAATCTCACAGATCTTTTTTATACTTGTGCAAACACGGTTACATAAATATATGATCCCACAGTATAATTTCAACTTGGGATTCCATTTTTAGAAAGGAAACCACAGTTACTTATGATGATAAAGTAAGATAAGATATTAGGATAAGATAAAAGTCAAAGGCAAGTGAAAGGAAAGAATCATGACTATATTCCCGGTTACAAATCAGTATTGCATGTGTTTTGGTTAACGTAAATCAATTTACCAGGGTCTGATACATTTCAAACCAACAAGGCAAAAAACCAAACAACAACAACAACAACAACAAAAAATGGATTCTGAAATAGCATTAACTATATCAAGATACTGTATATATTTGGAACCAGATGAGATCATTTTCTCTCAGCATACATATTCACATGTATTAAATAAAAATTTAAAAATAAAGCTTTAAGCATGGCTTTATATTGCTATCAACATATATATAAATAGAACTTGTAAACATCAGATGTTTTACTCACTTTCCTTTGTGAAACATCCTTATAACATTCTCTTAATTCAGCATGTTGTCAAATAGTACTTATTAAGCACTATTCTCAGTAAATGAAACAGAACAGTCCCTTGTTCTGTGTTGTAATTTGGCACAGACAACATCCAGAGGCCAGCCCTCCAAAGGGTATATCAAACTGTTCTAAAGAAAGATTACAACAGTAAGGCCCAAGAAAAAGGCACTTAAAATTCTGTACCAGTCCCAATTTAGTGTTTGTGATTGAGTAAAGGGTCAACCAAATGATCACTGGGCTCCTCCCCTCCACTATTTTTACCTCAATGTGTTGGGCATATGTTAATTTGTTATTACTCACTTAACTATTCCACTATAAATGTGCTTAGTATTTTCTATATACTTAGCTTTTAAACCCTATTAACTCAGCAGCTCCCACTTTAAAAATATATATTTTTTCCACATTAATGATAGGAAATACAGTTAACCAATTTACTAAACCATCACTGTGGCACAAAATTTTATTTGGAGCCATTTCCCATTAACTACTGTGAAGATTTCTTTAAGAAAGGTCCTACCATTTTTAAGTAAAAATTGTTATCTTTTGAGGTAAACAGTGATTCCAAGTATTTTCATAAACATTGTGGGAAAAGATCTTCCTCCATAGTCTGCTAATTGATCAGTTCCTGGAAAGTCTCTTAGTGGCCACAAGAATTTGTTTTGTGCTCTGTACTACCTTATAACTTAGAAGAGAGAAACAGGGGGTGGAGACACAAAAGAGAGAGTAATGTGCATAAAATAACCAAGAAATAAAGAATAGTGCGAGATAAAAATGCTAATTTTGAGGCTGAGTGCTAATTTTGTGTCCAAGACTCTAAGTCAACAAATGTTCAGTGAAGGCTTGTACCCTACCTCCTAAGAACACAGCCAAACAAAGATATGTTGAACAGTAAGCATGACTCATATGGATTTCTCTTTTGCAAGAAATACTTCTTTTCATCTAATCTAAGTAGCTCTTGAACTGTTTCTCTTTCTTCAGTTCTTTGTGAGAAAGAAAACAGTTGTTCAGCCTTCTTTTCTTGACAATTTTTTGCATATTCAGACAGTTAAGTGGTCTCTTAAACTTTTCTTCAAATTAAAGATTCACAACTCCTTTACCCTTTCCTCATTTATGGGCCTTATTTTTTATAAGCCTTAGACTATTTCTACTACTCTTCTCTGAATTTTCTCCAGTTTTAATTCTTTTTGTTTGTTTGATTGTTTGTTTTTGAGACGGAATCTTGCTCTGTTGCCCAGGCTGGAGTGCAGTGGTGTGATCTCAGCTCACTGCAACCTCTGCCTCCCAGGTTCGAGCAATTCTCCTGCCTCAGCCTCCCAAGTAGCTGGGATTACAAGCACGCGCCACCACGCCCAGCTAGTTTTTGGTATTTTTAGTAGAGATAGGGTTTCACTGTGTTAGCCCAGGATAGTCTCGTTCTCCTGACCTCGTGATCCACCCGCCTCAGCCTCCCAAAGTGCTGGGATTACTGGCTTGAGTCACCATGCCCGGCCTCTTTCTTTAATTCTAGAGTCTGAAAGAGAAAATAGGATGTTTGACTAATGGCCTAGCCAACAGGCAAAGCATGATTATTTTCCTGTTCTTAAAAATTATATTCTTTTACTGACATTAAAATAGGAATCCCAGGATCTAAGGTAAAAGACACACATGACAGAAATTCTGGCTTCAACTTATGCTTCACTCTATTATATACAGGTCTGTTCTTTCAGTTTCCATTTTCTACTTCATGTATTTGAATTGTACATCTCCATGTACATCTCCAAATGTATCACTACCATTTTCTTTTTCTATAGAAATTCCTCTTTCACCTCTACTTAAGTGTTTTCACAATTCAATCAACTCCACCAATTTAATATTACTTGACTGGCTAATGAGCTTGTCAACCTTTGTAACCTTCAGGAAGGTTACAAAATTTATCAAACTTGCAAATATAAGTTTTTCAACCATTTTTATTCATAAGCTTGTCAAACTGTTTTAACAATTTTCCTCCAGGTGGCTGCTCTATATCTTAAAGATCACTGCATTTTTAATGGCATTATATTTTTTAAAAAGATGATTTCCTTTTCCTCTTACATAATCTACCATCATTTTTAGAACTCTCCATATAATACACTTTCCCTCCATATATAGTCATGTATTTTCATGCACTTTTACTTAAATTGCATAGGAGCCCTTTCTTTCCCTTTATTCATTCTATTGTGTGTTGGAAGTTTTTTGAGACCTAATAAATTTTAATCCATTCTATTCCTAAATTTGTTTTACTCTTGTTGTCCCAACTTCCCATGGTAGTTTCTGGGAGCTCCAACTTTTGAGAGCCATATACATTTGCACTGCAAATCAATAAAAGAGATATCGAATGAACTAAGATAGGGACTTTTCACTGGGGAAGTTATATTGCAAAGAAAACACCTACATCATTAAGTGGCTCAGTAGCTACCATTTACTGAGCAGCAATTCTTTTCCAGGAAACATATTAAGTGTTTAACAGTCAACAGGTATATAAGTTATTCTTCCCAAATTTATAGATAAGAAAAACTTAAGTTCAAAGAGGTGAAGTAACCAGCCCCAAATCATTCTGTTAATAAATGACAGAGCTGGAGAGAGAACCAGGAATGTCTGCCTCCCTGAGTTTGACATGGAAATTGAGAGTTCAATCTTGAAATGATTGCAATGGCGATGTTTGAGGGAGCTGAGGTCTGGTGCAATATCACTACTATCAGAGGCATCGACAGAAAAGCTGATGGCAGCAACATGCTTATCACCCACAAATGCGTATTAAAATTTTTCCTCCAAGGGACTATATCATTATATTCTGTCACATCATAAAAATCAAAATCAGACACGTGAAGATAAGTGATACTCTGGGTTTAAATTAAGCATCTAACCTTGGAGAGAAAAACTGGCATTAAGCTCAGACAACTAAAATGACTCATGAATATTTCCAATTTTCCTTCCAACCATAAAAAATGTGACCTTTCAAAAAATGCCACATCATTTGTGGGTATATTAAAGCTATATTTTCTAAATCTGAAAATTAAAATTTCTTAGGTCTCAAAAAACTTCCAACACACAATAGCATGAATAAAGGGGAAAAAAGGGGTCCTATGAAATTTAAGTAAAAGTGCATGAAAAAATATGACTATATATGGAGGGAAAGTATATTATATGGAGAGTTCTAAAAATGGTGGTAGATTATGTAAGAGGAAAAGGAAATCATCTTTTTAAAAAATATAATGCCATTAAAAATGCAGTGATCTTTAAGATATGGAGCAGCCAGCCACCTGGAGGAAAATTGTTAAAACAGTTTGACAAGCTTATGAATAAAAATGGTCGAAAAACTTGTATTTGCAAGTTTGATAAATTTTGTAACCTTCCTGAAGGCCACATACCATTAGAGACTTTAATTCTTATAAGCTAGAAACTTAAACATGGTATTGTAAGAGACAACTTTTGGGAGTTCTGTCTAGTTTACCCTTTAACCATTGATAGGGTTTGGATCTGTGTCCTTGCCCCAATCTCACATTGAATTGTGATCCCCAGTGTTGGAGGTGGGGCCTGGTGTGAGGTGACTGGATGATGGGGGTGGTTTCTCATGATTGGTTTAGCATCACCCCCTGTGGTTAGAACAGTGAGTGAGTTCTCGTGAGATCTGGTTGTTTAAAAGTGTGTAGCACCTCTCCCCTCTCTCTCTTCCTCCTGCTCCAGCCATGTGAGGTACCTCACTACCCTTTGCCTTCTGCCATGATTGTAAGTTTCCTGAGGCCTCCCCAGAAACTGATGCTACCATGCTTCCCATATTGCTGCAGATCCGTGAACCAATTAGACCTCTTTTTTAAATAAATTACTTAGTCTCAAGTATTTCTTTATAGAAATGCAAGAACAGACTATACAACCATTAAATGTCACTCTTACCCCCAGAGGAGGGGCCCCAGACACAACATTTAATACTAAATGCTTCAACTCTCCAGACACAGTTGATTGGCTCAAGAATGAGTATGTGGAATCATCTTCCATCTTTTCGGTTCCTTGTTTTAGTCCTTTGCTGCATTCTTGCCCCTGAATTCCCTGATAGTCCTCTATTCTCCTTTTCTCATTCAGTAGTTCAAGTTTTTTTTTTTGTATCATCTGCAAAGCCTTAGCAAAATTTACAGTTTCAAAAACCTTTACAGAATGAATTTATGTTTATTTATGTACTACCCTCTCCTCTCAAAAAATAACTCTCTAAAATAAAGACTTGCAATGACATCTTCCTTTTATGGGGGAGGGGGAACGGGCAAGGTAAGTTTCGGAGTCTCTATCATCCATAGTAACTTTTATTATCTCCATCAATTAAAGGGAAATGCCCTGTCTCAAATTTTGATTCACTGTTGGACCGCTTTTATATCAATAACAACTTAAAACTATATGTCATTCTACACTATTAGGTTTTTATTTCTCCTACATTTTCCCAGTGATATTCTAAATCATTTTAGTAATTTTGGAGTCCATGATCCTTTGGCAAGGGATCCAAAAAGGATCAAAAGCCACTTAGGATTATTTCTATCATAAGAATCAAATAGAAATAGTTCAAAGAACAACTTCAGCATTCTGGGTAATGTCCACCTCCCAGAATCACTATTGTTAATACCCAATAACCAAGCCTAAATCTTTCTAACAAAACAAATCCTTTATTCCATTATAGCCATAGTCACCTTAAAGCAGAGGCTGCATGCCATTCTGAATTCTGTTGCTACCACGATATTTTTGAACTCCACAACACAGTACTTCAAATACTAAAAGAGAATTCAAGCTGTGAAGATATGAATTGAGAAAAGCCAGAAAGTGCTTCAGCTTGCCGGCTATGTTTCTGGCTTAGGTGCTTGATACCATTTTAATCTATGCTGATAAAAGACACTTCACTCCTCTAATGAAAAGCACTAATCCAACTAAAGGTGAACTTTAATTCTAAATGAACAACTTTCTATCTCACGCCTTCCTGGTGCAGAGGAGGAATGACATTCTTTAATCTTAATTGCTGTTAGCCTACAGTATGCATGTAAGATAGAAAAAAACAAAAACAAAACCACAGTTGAATACTTAACCACTTTCTGCACTGCAAAGACTGGTAAACAAGTTCAAAAAATACTAGAAATCATGGCTTGTCATGGACAACTGAGTAACATGAAACTGAAGGACATGATATAACAATTTGGTTTCAAACACCATGTCACTGTATTATAGTTTCATTTGAACACTGAAAGAGTTGTTGCTGAGTGGGATCAAAGCAAGGGGTGGTAAGTGGAAGAAACAATTAACACTGAAGTACAACTCTGCAGGCTGTCAGACCCAGACAACAGACCAAAGACAAAATCATGGCAGAGAATGCTGGTATTTCAGGATATCTCAGAAATATGAAAACCAACCTTTAGAACACTCTCTTACCAAATGAATCAACTATATTACAAATGAATGGCATATACAAACATACTGACAGGCATGAAGGGAGCTGTCCCTAGTAGTTTTGGAAACAGTGTTTCTGACTTCATGCTGTAATACAAAGAAAAAAAGACCTGTACACAAATACTGTAGTCTAGTTGCTAAACTTGTTTCTCGCAAGAGTACGGATTCACAAACTCTCTCTGTATATATACTAGGATTGAACAAATAAACAAATATATTGGAAGGAAGGGAGTCTCAGTCTGGAGAGCCACAGCCTTTTAAGGATTCTTCAAGAGATACAGTACACCTCACCCTGTTTCTCCACTGAATGCAGTTATAAACCATAGAGAGAGTGCATGGGGCAGCATTCTGAAGACTCTAAAAAGTACACAGCAGCCAGGAGAAGAAGAGGACATGACTTTGATGTAGCATCACATCAGGGTCTTCAAGCAATCCACAAGTAATGACAGTGGCGGCAACAGCTAGGTAGGTCCCTAAAACCCTGAACAAGGAGAATCCTCTCTGACTAGAGAAACTGTGGTTCCAAGAGTATGGGGCAAATAACTTGCTTTTTAAATCTCTTTGTACTCTTGCCACTTGGCCCTGTAAATGCAATTGTGGGGAGTGCAGAGCAGAGAGGAAAAGCTAAAGCTTTGATTTTTTTGGCCAGAAGACTAGGAAGGGGGTTTCAGAGAGCTAGAAAATGTCAGGGATATCACAGAGAGAAAGGAGTTCAACAGAGTGATCCTATAAATTTGAGTATGAATCCCTTTGTATGAAAGCTTTGCATGCCTGGATCTGACCGTAAACAACTCGTCAAATGCTTTAAGAATTGAACTGCAGTACAGACCACTACCCAAGACCAAGACTGGTTACTGAGTGGTGCACACAGAGGTCAGATCTGATATACAGAGAAAAGTCAGTAAATCTGAAGATAAATCAATAGAAATTACCCAATATGAAAAACATTAAAACATGACTAAGGGAAAAAAATGAACAGATCCTCAGGATACTATCGAATAATACCAAATGGTCTAATATTCATGCTATAACGGTCCAGAAGGAAAAGAGAGTATGGTATTAAAAAAGAATATAATGAAAGGCCAGGCATGGTGGCTCACGCCTGTAATCCCAGCACTTTGGGAGGCCGAGGCAGGCGGATCACGAGGCCTGGAGTTCAAGACCAGCCTGGCCAATGTGGTAAAACCCCGTCTCTACTAAAAACACAAAAGTTAGCCAGGTGTGGTGGTGCACAACTGTAATCCCAGTTACTGGGAAGGCTGAGGCAGGAGAATCGCTGGAACCCAGGAGGTGGAGGTTGCAGTGAGCCGAGATCACGCCACTGCACTCCAGCCTAGGCAACACAGCAAAACTCCGTCTCAAAAATAAACAAATAAATAAAGGAATAATGGCTAAAAACTCTAGAAATCTAGTGAAAGACATAAATTTACAGACTCAAAAATGTCAGCAAATACCAAATTGGGTGAGCTTAAAGAAATCCATGCCCTTACACATCACAATGAAACCGGTGAACACGAGACAAAGGAAAAAATCCTGAAAGCAACCTGATTAAAACAACTACCTATAGAAAAAAATGGGATTCAATTGACTGTTGATTTTTCATCAAAAATCAAAAATCATGGAGGTCAAAAGGAACTGGAACATTTTTCAAGTCCTAAAAGAACTGTCAACCCAGAATTCTATACCCAGTGAAAATATTCTCAACAAACGAAGGTGAAATAGACATTCTCAGGCGAAGAAAATCTAAGAGAAATATCTGTTGTCAGCAGATCTGCCCTAAAATAAAATAATTTAAAAATTATTCAAACAGAGGGAAATGGCAACAGAAGGAAACTGGAAACATCAGGAATGAAGGAAGAATAATAGAAATAGTAAATATCTGGGTAAATACCACAGACTATTCTTTTCTTAATTTCTTTAAAATAAATATGATGGTGCAAAGAAAAATTCTAACAATGTCTTTTGGGATTTTTAGTGTCTTATGGGATACTACTAACGCAGTGATTAGAAAGAAAGTTATAACATTAAATGCTTACATTATAAAAGTAGAAAGGGCTCAAATCAATCTAAACTTCCACTTTAAGCAACTGGAAAAAAAAGAACAGAATAAACCGAAAGCAATCCAAAAGAAAGAAGAGCACAAATAAAAGAAAAATGTTTTAAAGAGTTTAGAAATGAGAACAGATATCAATTAATATTTAAAAATAGAAAAACAATAGAGAAAAATCAATAAGTCTAAAGATCTTTCTCTGAAAAGATCAATAAAATTGATAAATGTCTGGCTGGACTGACCAAGAACAAAAGAGAAGAGATATAAATTATCAATATTAGAAAAGAGGGAATGTCACTACTGATCTAACAGACATGAAAAGGATAACAAGGCTGCACTAAGAACAACTCCACACATATAAATTTCACAGTTTAGATAAAATAGACCAATTTCTTGAAAATCACAAACTACCAAACTCCCTGAAGAAGAAATAGATGACTTGAATAGTCTCCTATTAATGAAATTAAATTTGTAGTGAGACAATTTTCCTCAAAAAGAGAAATCCCAAAGCCAAGACAGTTTTATTGGCAAATTCTACCAAACATTTAAAGAAGAAATAACACCAATTCCACAAGATCTCTTCAAGAAAATATAAGACAACAGGACACTTCCTAACTCATTCTATCGGGCCAGCATTACCATGTTACCAAAACCAGACAAAAAGAGTGCAGGAAAAGACAATTACACACCAATATCCCTCATAAACCCAAAAGTAAAAATCCTCAACAAAATATTAACAGCAATATATCAATGCCAACTGGAATTTAGCCCAGGAATTCAATATGTGAAATGGTTCAATTGAAAATCGGTTAATTTAATTAACCACATTAACAGGCAAAAAAAAAAAAAAACAACCCCACACAGGATCATATCAATTGATGTAGAAAAAACATATCACACAACTCAATATACCTTTATGATTAAAAAACACAAAAAAACTTTAACAAACTAGGAAGAGAGGAGAACCTTTCTAACCTGATAAAGGACATCTACAAAAAACCCCACAATTAACATCATACTTTCTGGTGAAAGAACAAATGTTTTCCCCCTAAAATCAAGAACAAGGAAAGGATACCTACTCTTACCACTCTTATTCAACATAATACTAGAAGTTCTAACTACTGCAATTAAGGACAAAAAAAAAAAAAAAAGAAATTAAAAACATATAATTAAAAACATATAGAAAGGAAATCTATATGTTATATAAAATTGTCCCCATTTTCAGAGAACATAAATATCTACACAGAAAATCCTTTAAAATCTATTTTTTAAGTTCCTGGAACTAATAAGTAAAATTAGCAAAGCTGAAGAATATCAAGCCAATTCACAAAAGTCAGTCACATTTCTCTATCTTAGCAATATACAATTGGAAACGAATTTTAAAATATAATACCATTTACGATAGTTCAAAAAAAGTATAAATCTAATAAAAATATGTACAGAATCTGTATGCTGAAAATGACAAAATCTTTGAGAGAAATCAAAAGAAGATGTAAAGAAATGAAGAAATAGCATGTTCATGGATTGGATGCTCACTATAGTTAAGACATCAGTCGGTCCAAAATGATTTATAGAATTAGTACAATTAAAATCTTGGCAGGTTTTTTTGTAGATACAGAAAAACTGATTCTAATATTTATAGGGAAAGGCAAAGGAACCACAATTGTCAAAATGATTTTTAATCACAAGAATAAAATTGGAAGATTCACACTATTTAAGACTGAACTATAATCAAGACTGTGTTGTACTGGTGAATGGAGAGAGACACAGATCAACACAACAGAATAGAGAATCCAAAAATAGATCCACCCAAATACAGCCAATCAGTTTTTGATAATGAAAGCCAGTTTCTCACTGTTGAAAAAAGAAGTTACAAATACAAAAAGGAGGACTATCAAAAAGAACCTTGTTGTGTTAGGTATCAGAGTTATACACTATGAACTCCTGAGTTCATACACAGACAGATGGATCCAGAATAAAATATATAGGTGTGCGTGGACATTTGTTATTAGATATACATATATTTCCTAACTGTGAGCTAGAAGCCTAGGGCTGTCACTAGTTGTAATAAGCACAAGTACCCGGATCTTTAAAAAAAGGAGGGCTCTTTGGAGAGGTCATTGATTCCAGGCCTAGGGCAGGGGCATCTTGTGCTGCGTCAGAAAGTAAGAAAATACTTTTTTAAAAAAGATGGGGGCACACTGAAGGACACAAAAGCCAAAATTAGAGTTCCCTATGGCCAAAGCTAGAACAATTTGAGCAACAAATTAAATAGAAATAATACTAGATTATAAACCAAAAGAATAAAATATCCATGACTCATACTGATATAAATTAATAATACAAATAAGGAAATAAATATGGGAGAAGCAAATCTTCTCTACAGAAGAATTCCAATTAGTAAACATAGAAGGAAGGAGGGAAACAGAAAATCACCAGCAGAACACCACTATAATACCGCTACAGTTAAGATCCAACGGTGAATGCTAAAATGAGTGGGCAAAGGTTTAAGCAAGAACAGGATAGATACACATTTCCAAGTAACTCTCTCCAAATATTTATTAATTATAAAGAGAGCAGTAGTAACTTCATAATAGAGAACTCTGGCAGAGACCACCCTAACCGATAAGGAAAGTTAACATCACCAGTAATGAGCTATATTGACATCACGTATCCCTAACACAATGCACCGGGAAGAGCGCATCGTCTCATCTCTGCATGTTTTCCCTCTCAGATCTTTCCCAATAATACACAACTTCAACACAATCAAGATAAAACATTGAACAAATCCAAACCGAATGTCATTCTACAAAATAAATGACCAGGATTCTTCAAAAGTGTCAAGATCAATAAAGACAAGGAGACTGAGGAACTGTCAAAAATTTAAAAAGCCAAAGGAGGCAGGAGAGCTGAATGCAATGTGGGATACTAGATTGAATCTTGGGATGAAAAAAAAACAACCAGCAGTGAAAAAACTCATACCATCCAAATGAAGTCAACAGTTTACTTAGTACTAATGAACGAATGCTAATCTTACAGCTTTGATAACTATACTACAGTTTTTAGGGGAAGATGGGTTAAGGGTATATGGGAAAACTCTATTTTTCTAATTCCTTTAAGGCTAAAATTATTTCAAAATAAAAAGCTGAAAAAACAAAAGTTTTAATTTTAACATTAATTGGCTGTCTGAATACTAGATCACATTTGTCTGCAGAACATCACTGGTAGATTTTCCAAGATACCTCACAAAAGTCTATTTAGCCAACAAGGCTTTTTTAAATAATGGGAGAAACCAGTAGAGGTGTAACAATAACAATGAAAAATGGTGACACAGAATAAAAATTAGGGTTTTAGAAAATGTTGTTATGTGATAAAAAGTAGTAAATTAAAAGAGGAGAAAGATGTTGCTGTAGAGGTAAAATCCCACACAATCTCTGAAGAGCTACTGTGGCTAATTTCACACATGGAATCTGGGAGGGATGAAAGGCAGGTGAGAAGTATTCGTGTTTGAATTCCTAGAGTGTGCCAGGCAGTTTTAAGTGGCTTTGGCGCATAATCTTAGCTAATCTTATTACCTTGTGAGAAAGGTTATTACTAGCCCTGCTTTACAAGTAAAAAAATTGCACCCAAGGTCTCCTAGTTAAGCAGTAGAACTGAGTTTCAATCTCAGGTCAAAGTTCAAAGTCTCTTTCTCTATATTTACTGCATCTGATGAAAACTGAGAGTAATTTTCCTCTGATAAAGGGCAAAACTTAGAGGCTAGCAGGAAGAATAAAATATATCAAAGGGGATGAGTAAAAATATGTGAATAAAGATGGTATACGGTAGAACTGATTAAGTTGTTAAATGATAAAGGGAAGACAATGGTGGAAGAGGTTTTAGATGAGCGCTCTCCTCACAAGAATTTCAGAGTTGGGGAAATACGAAAAGGGATGTAAGAAATGCAGCACAAAACCAACCTGTGGACCTCTGAAGGTCAAGTAAGTTAAAGGGAAACAGGCAGAACATAGAGCCATTACAGTCACACTCTTGAGATTATTTTAGCTCTAGTTTACCAGTTGTGTGTGTGTGTATGACTTGCAATGTCTTATCCACAAGAAAAATAACTACAAGAGGACATATATTTATCTATATTCTTCTAACCTAAAAGAAACACTTCAAATTAACAGCTGTAACTTAAATTCTGGGTAAAAGGTTACAAAATTAGAAGCCAGCCCTCTGTCTGTTGCTAAATACCAATGTTCTTTCTTACATAGTTAACCTGATGAAGCAGCTGAAGTCAAATGTCATTTCTGTAAGTTTAAACAACTTCATTATTAGGAGTGTTTAAGCATATCACCTTATTTGTACCAACAATTTCCCTTGAATTTTATTTTAAAATTAAAGGTAGGATAATAGTTTAAGAAAAACCCATTATTCTGATTACGCAGTTTCAAACCTAAAATGGACAAAATATCAAGTGTGAGAGATTTATTTATTCTGAATATGTAACTGGGAGGTACTGAAAGGACACAGATTTTGAAGACAGAGAAACAGTTTCAAATCCTAGACTCCTTTTTCAAATCCTAACCTCCTTACTTACTAGCTGGGGGACCTTAAGCAAGCCTTATCTTTTGAGTCAATAAATGTGAAGCCTACTTTAAAGGTCATCATGGAATTAAATGAGAAATTACACATATAAATCCCAATCCAGCACATGCACAGAGAGAGCCTTTAACACAGGTAGAGAGAAAGTAACTCTATAATGTTCTTCATTTTACACCTGGATTTAGACCACTATAATGACATACAATCATTAAAATGATGAAAGTGACAAATGGGCAACTAGCAAGTATAACCAAGCAAAGCAATGTGTTATAATGAAAATAGCACCAGACAGAGCCAGGAGACGTGGGCTTTAGCTGTTATTTCACGTGTTACTCAGCAATGACCTTGAGAGGACTACAATAGCTCCTGTGCTTGCTTTCTCCTGCTGTTCTCTTTGCCATAGGAAGGGGATGGGATGGCATCATCTCAGGGCTTCCTTCCAGCTACAGAATCCTGAGAGCTCAAGATACTACTCTGTGCTGGGTGCTTGAGAAAGACATGAGTGAGAAATGTTGTAAAAACTGTAACTGAAATTAGTTCTAAAGAAAAGGAAAAGGAAGAAGGCAACTGATAGTCTGCACACATTTGAGGGGTTATCCCAAGATCTTCAGTGTCTAGAATTCCATGACCAGCAGAAACTGACTTTCTAGAGGGGTTAAAGGTAAAGAAGAAAATGAGCAGCAGGGACAATGAACAGCAAGGATGATGATTAAATCCTGAAACAGGGAGCCAAGCTGATTACCCCGAGAAAGTCAAGGTGGTTCCACCTCTGAATGCGGAGACAGATTTACCTACAGATGGCAAACCAGGGAACTTTCAAACACAAGAAAATAGGAGGAAAAAAAATGACACTTCAGTGGCAGTCTTTATTTTCTTATTAAAAGATCCCACATAGACAATAGCAAATATAAGTTTTAAAGAATGTTTCCTTTTTAAATTATTTAGAACTGTGCTGTTACTCAGTTTCTGTGCTCCTCACATTCTTAAACTAGGCAAACTGAGCTTACCTTTAAGCAGCATTTTTATGACTCTCATGATGTTCCATCTAAAAACAGTTGAACTGATCTCTTTAAAATGGTAAACTAATGTCCAAAAGTCCAAAATAACCAAACCCCAGCACCTCTAAAGTCTAAGATAAAAAACAACTGCTTGAACAAATTACTGCTTTCACCAAAAGTATGAGGAACTAAACATGTACCTTCCCCCATTTCTGTATTCTTTCTTTCTTACTTGGAAAGGAACAAACTTCAGCTGCCATTCCTACTCCAAGTAAAACAATAAGGAAGAGAGAAGGCCTACGATATACAACTAAATAAAAGACAAAAATAAACCGGATTTATCTGGCAGAGCGGGTCTGTTTGCTATGGTCTAAAGCTAGACTCCCATGCCAGCCACCAGCCCTGTGAATTGATGGCTTCCATCCGTGACCTTCCTTTCACAGGTCGTGCTAAGCCCTCACACTTTCCTCACCTTGGCCATCTGCCTGGCTTGCCTGGCTTCTGTGATGACAGCTAGCGCTCCTCCACACGGCCCCTTCTGCCCTAGAGGCAGCTGAACCCATTGTCAAACTGACTGTTCCCCTTGGGAGGCTGTGAGCCACAGGAACTAACTGCTGCTGAGGACAGGGGTTAGCGACAATGACAGCCTTCCTTTCTTTCCAGACCTTGCAACAAAGGCGAGTCAAGAACAAATGCATGTCAAATCCTCATCCTGATAATTACACTTAAATACGGAAGCAAGAAACTTGGGCTGATTTATAAGTTTATAATGGAACTTATCTTTTACTTCTATCTTTAGGAATTACCCAACTGCTGAATCTCAGTTTTCTTATCTATAAAATGAAATCTATAATAACATTACCTTCCGAGATTGCTTTCAAGATACAGGACTGCTAAGAAACATTTAAGGGAATTGTCACTGAAATAAGTAGTTAGCCCCTCAAGGTGACAAATTTGAAGGCACCGTGTCTCCTAAGCAAGAGCCCCAGGAATTGGAGGAAGATGGGAAGGGATGAGAACAGAAGTAGCACAGCTTTCATTCCTATCCCCCACACATCCTCCCATGAGTAACAGTGGCTCATTTCAGTAAGGACTCTGGTGGTAAGGTGCAGGTGGAGGGGGCGTGCTATATACTGATCCTCAATCTCACCCTCACTCCATTGCTCTAATTGCGAACAGGTGTCACTGCCTTTATTGAGTCAATACTATTATTTGCAAGACCTGGAGCTTAAACAGCATAATTGCAGAGGATCCTCAAGACAAACACCAAGACCGAGGCTCTGAAGGCTTGCTGGGCACTGAAAGCCTGGTCAATAGAATTCTAAGGCCCACTTTCTTCACCTATCATTACAATTTCAGTTATTTAACATGAAGAATTATAGAGAAAAGAAAGAAGAGTTCTTTTTCAAAAGAACATGCATGGAAGGAAAAACCAGAATTAGGTGACAATACAAGCCTTGGTTCTATTGCCAGGCTGACATCAGATAAGCACAGAATTGACTCAGATCAAGAACCCGAAGCAGGCACACTTTGTATAAGGAGAAACTTCCTGTGATTGCTTAAGTCAATTTACTTCCGATAAGGTGATGCTCCAGGGGGTTTGTTCAGTCCTATTAAACCTCTCCAACTCAAGAGAACCTAGCAGATTGACAACCCTGCAGGTTGGACCTTATCCTGGGTCATTTCTAGACCAAAGATATTGAGAAAACACCTGAAATGCTTTGGTTGGAAAGTAACAGAGTGACCAAATGAGCTTTTCTTTTTTTCTTTAAAAAGCACTTTTTTAAAAGTGGGGTTATTTCTGGTAAGAATACGAGAGGTCATTGATTGACATAGCTAAGTAAGGGCAATGTTGGGTACTGAGCCTTAGCATCCATCATTCCCAATCACCCCCTCTAAGTCTCAATCAGCCACCAACTTCCATTCTGACACACTCTCTTACAAAAACAGTCACACAAACAAATGACCTTTATTTACACTCAGTGACAGTTCTAGTGAATGAAGGTGAATGAAGGTGCCAGCGCTGCCTCCCATTCCTCATCCCCCAGTCCCAAGAGTTAGCTCTAGAAATTGCATCTTGGCCTAGTCCCTTAGGACCAGCGGGGGCACTCTTGCACAGTTTCTGCACATCTGCTCCATTCTTCTGTCTCTGTTGGCTGGCCTCTTCTGTTCATACATTGTTCCCTAATTCCTGATGATTTCAGGCATTTATTTGATTGTTTATTAGCTTATTTAACATAAATAGCACTTACCAGTACATCAAGCAATGTTTTAAAGACTCCACAGATATTAACTCATTAAATCAAAAAGTCTTGACATGGAAACTATCATCCTTACTTTTTTTAGCTGAAGAAAGTGAGGTACAGAGAAATTAAATAACTTGCTTAAGATCACACGGCTTCTACATGACTCTAATGGGTTTTGGGAACCTCTCTATCTCATGTTATTATAGCTTCAGATCCCAAGGCTGTTGATATGTCCTAGTTCAAATTCTCAAGAGAGAATTAACCAGCCAGCCCTGCTTAATACTGTAATTAGTATACTGTCTGTACTCTGTTACCATTACTAATAATTAACACAAGCACATTCAGAAAATGTAATGGTGAGCCTCATTAAAGGTGATGAAGTTAAGAAATCTCAGCCTTTGATTTTGTTCCTTCCTTTAAGATTACAATACTAAGTTTTGATTCTACAATGAATCTCCAAAATTGGAATGTATCCTACAATCATTGCTGAGCAGATGGTGGTTGTGATGTATCCTCATTGCCTGTGCATACCCGTAGAACTTACAGAATGAGTGTCAGTAGCTTGGAAGAAAATTCTGTAGACAACAGTGGCATTCCTAAGAAATGCTGTATCAACAATGCTCTTGATGGCACAGAGGACCATATTGTGTGGAAATACATGGACATCTGCAGCTGCGTGGAAAAGCAACGCAGAAGAACTCAACTGTGAATGGAAAGAAGCCTTAGAAATACCTTCGTTTATTTCACATATACATTTTTGTCTCTATGAGCCCAAGTGTAAAAATCTGTGTCTACATAAGTCTCAAAGAGTTTATCAAGTATAAAATTTTAAGTGATTAAGAAGCACCATTTTATGACATCTTTTTCTTTCTTAGCTGTATATATAAAAAATAGTACCTCTTACAAGTGATGCTTAAGATTTAATAAAATACAGAAGTTAGTATCATAACTAACAGTTAACTCAGAGACTTAAAAGACATCAAGACTCTAGTTCCTATGTTTTCTTTGAGAGGGAAACAGTCCACCTGAGAAAGCCTAGAGGGACAGAAGGAAGTTCTCAGATAATACACATTTAAAGATATGGAAGACAATATATATTTTAACTAAGAATACTTAACAATTTTTTAAAAAATTCATTTAAGAATTTGGGTTCTGTGTGGACTAGCGGCCAAAGTCCAACAACAACGTCTAGCATAAAATGGGAACAGCAACAGTACTGAACTCAGCTGCGGTTGTTATGAGGACTAAATAATCCATCTAAAGAAAGAACACTGCTTGATACAGAGTAAATATTCAATATATGTGAGCTACTCCTAGCAGCCAACAATCAGGAAAACACGGCTTTCGAAAAGAAAAATTAAAGCAGCAGATAAATAAAGCTGCAACATACTATATTCAAGTGCATGACTAAATCTCCTTCCAAGATCGTGTTCTCCATTTAATGACTGCGCACCCAGACACAAACATCTTTTAAACATACAGAAGCCTTCTCTTATACCCAGAAACAAAAGCAGCTCGACTGCTGCTTTATTTCCCCGTTTCAGTCATCCGATCCAAATCTGAAAGGGCTCCTTCTTCGGACACAAGCCAACCCACACAGCAAATCTCTCCACATAGAGGCTAACCTCCCAACCCCGCACAGAAAGAAAAGTGCTCTTAGAGTCAGCTGGAGAAACAATGTGCCAATATTTTTGCTTGCATTCCAAAATACAGCAAACTTCCTATCCCTGATGCAACCTACCAAGTCCCTTGGAAGGTCACCGTAACAGAACTTGAAGCAATTCATAACTACCCCCACAATACAACACCGTGCAGCTGAAAGCTGCTTCCACCCATAATCAAGGCAGGTGCAAATTGTAATTTTTTTTTTTTTACAGAAAAAAAATCCCTCTGAGGTGCTAAAGCAGCTTTGCCAAATACTAAGCTAAATTACTGAGCTGTTACATGAAAAACATTATTGATCTATCATTTTAAAATAAAATTTATATTGAAAATCCGTTTTTCTACTTTAGCACTGCTAAGTAAACTATTTTATGGCTTGATACAATGCCCACTGCCTGTTATATCTCAACTACAGCAGTATTTATCAGATAATTACCAATTTTTACAACTATAAAATGTGAAACTCAGCTATTTATAGCAAATTATTTAAGAACCTGATAAGCTAAGTACACCAAAATAATAACCAAAGAATAGAAACAAATTTATGTGAATTCAGTGCAAAAATTCCATTTCAGCTTTTTACTCGGCATGTGATATTTCAGGGTAGCAGAAGCTCTTTGAAATACAAAGTACATTTTAAGAGATCTTAACACTTTTAAATTTAAAACATGCTATTTATAAAAAGAGCAGTATCACCAAATGCTAAATTAAGCATACTAAAGGATGAAAAAACATCTTGTTTTAATAAAAAATCTAAAAGAAGATGACTTTATAATAAAACTTTATAGCATATTATTTGAGGAAGAGAATATATTGTGAAGTTGCCAGAACTCAACTTTAATATGTATGTTAACTTTCAGCACTTACAGCATATGGGATGTGGCAGTTCCCAAGTCACCTGCATGTCTTAAGCTTTTGCCCTCTACTCAGTAGCTTTGTTCATTGTGCAGATAAGAGGCTGATGGGAAGAGAGATGCTTTCATTGAAAGATCCCAAACAAATGTTCTCAGAAAATGAAGATATTGTTCTAGAACAGAGACCAACTGTTCAGGTTAACAGAGCAAGAGCCTTCAGCACTACACTGACTTGTATTTGCTACTGTAAAAGAGAACATGTGTATTCTTCAACTCACAATAGCATTAGGTTAAAGAAAATTAAAATTAATAACTCTATGTCAGTAAGTGGATTCCACCAAATGACCAAAAATAATACAAAGAAGAATGAAATGGGTGTTTTTCTTAAAACTTTTCATGTAATTTCATGTGGATTCAAACACTAGAAACACACCGAAGATAAAACAGCTAAGAAACACAGATAACTCTCATTAAAAAATAATCTATATAAAAATCAGCTCAAAATGTATCAAATACCCAAATGTATGAGTTAAAACCATAAAACTCTTAGAAGAAAGCTAGCAGTAAATCTTTGTGACCTTGGATTTGGCAATGGTTTCTTATGTGTGAAATCAAAAACATATGCAACAGAAGAGAAAACTAAATTAGACTTCTTTAAAATTAAAATTTTTGTGCTTCAAAGGATACCATCAAGAAAGCGAAAAGGTAACCCATATAGTAGAAGAAAGTGTTTACAAAACATTTATCTGATAAAGAATTTGTATCCAAAATACACAAGGAACCCTTGCCATTCAACAATGAAAAGTAACCCAATTTAAAAATGGACAAAGAATCTGAATAACCATTTATCCAAAGAAGATACACAAATGGCAACAAGCACATGAGAAGATGCTCAACATCATTAGTCATCAGGGACATATAAATCAAAACCACAAAGAGATACCACTTCACACTGCACTGGGATGACTGTCATCAAAAAGAGAGACAGCAAGGATATGCAGAAACTGGAACCTTACACATTGTTCTGGAAATGTAAAATGGCACAGACACTCTGGAAAAGAGTTTGATAGTTTCTCAAACAATTAAATGTAGTTATCATATGACCCAGCAATTCCAGTTGTAGGTACGCATCCAACAGAAATGAAAACAAATGTCTGCGTAGTAACTTGTACACAGATGTTCATATCAGCAATATTCGTAACAGCCCAAAGTGGAAACAATCCAAATGTCTATCAACTGATGAATAAGTAAACCAAATGTTGTAGATTGGTACGATGTGTTATTCAGCCATGAAAAGAAATGAAGTGTGAAAACATCCTATGACATGATGAACCTTGAAAATGCTATGTTCAGTGTAAGAAGTCAGTCACAAAAGGCCACATAGTGTATGATTCCATTTACACAAAATGTCCAATGTAGGCACATCTACATAGACAGAAAATAAATTGGCAGCTGCCAAGCAGTAGAGAAAGGAAGGAATGAGGTGACTGCAAATGGGTGCAAGGTTTCTTTTGCTAGTGATAAAAATGTTCTGGAATTAACGAATGGTGATGGTTGCACAACTCTGAATATACTGAAAAACTGAATTGTACACTTTTTAAGCGGGTAAATTTTATAGTATGTGAATTATTCTTCAATAAAACATGTTAATAAAATGTTTTTAAAAGTAATTTACTATATGCAAATAGCATGGGCTCAGAGTTAAGGGGCTCAAGTCCTGCTCTGCTTTTGCCCCCAGGCTTGCTTAAATGCCAATGGCTCTGTGAACCTCAGTTGCCACCTATGTTTAAGTGCATGGCTAGGGTGCTAGGAAGAAAAGGCCTCTGGTTTCAACGGGATGATTCTATGATCATGCCAGATATCAAAATACAGCAGCAATTCCACTGCATATTTGGGAGTCACTAGAAATTTCACATTCTATTCTGGTTTAAGTATAGTCTTTATATGAGAAATAATCCTCAAGACGGTTAATACTTCCAAAAAACAGAAAGGATCACAGTAAAACCAGCTGAACTAAGCCGTCCCTGGGAACCCCAAACACCCAGCAATGCCAGGTCTCACCCCAGTTGTTTCCAACCTGCCCTGATGAATTAACCTAGTGCTAGCAAGTGAAAAACTCTCTATATCCCTTTTCCTATGGGCTGGTTCAGCAAATTCTAGATTGAATGCATACGTTCCTAAGGCACAAACATTTAAGTGGGTATGACTTTGTAAGATTAATAGATATGTTTGAGAGATACAGGAAAATAAAGCAGGCCCTCTTCATCTGGCTTAATTCCTATCTGTTCTTCAAGACTCAGCATAGGCAATACTTCCTTCTTGTAGCGTATCCTGCCTCCCTTCCCAACCATCAGTATGGATCTGTCCATGACCTGAGATCCCAGAACGCCTGTGCCCATGGATGTGCACAGGTGAATGAGAGAGAAAACAACCAACTGGGGTACATCTCCACCTGGAAGTCCCATCAGCAACTCAAAGTCAGCACATCCAACCCCTGACCTCATCATCTTACTTTTCCACTCCCCAACACAAACCTGCTCTTTGATTTCTCATTTTGGAAAGACATCAGCATCTATATAACCTAATGAATGCAGGTGGGAAAATATACACATATTAGTAAAAAGGGTAAATTACAGAATTATTAAAAGATATATTGCTTTCACTAAACCCCCCGCCCCTGCAAAAAAAAGGCTAAAGAGCTATTATCTGGGCATCTTTCATGAAGATAAAAGAACAGATTTGTAAGCAGTATACCTATGATCTATGTGTAAAACAGTACACCAGAAATGCTTACCAGCAGTCTGCTCCTCCAATAGGGGTATATACTCCCCCCTAGAACCCCATTCACATTGTTATTTTAAAAAGAGAGAGAAAATAAAATGAATGGCATCAATAGTCTTGTCAAAACTATTGCTATAGTAATATTTCAAGTTCATGAATTAATGAATATAAACCAGAAGTCTTCTGACGAAAGATAATCAAGCTGACTGGTTGAAGCTAAAGACTCCCAGTTTAACTAGTCAAAGTTCTATGTGTAAATATGATTTAGTTTGTTTCACAGGACTGTAATGTTCAATCATCTTACTACAGTGTAATAAATTATTTCCACCTAAAAAAGTTTAGAATCACTATAGTAAGTCATAAATAGCTGATTTGCACATATAATAATCCCAGAATCAAGCCATTTGGTATTAAACTAAATTCATTTTTCTGGCAAAAAAAAAATATAGGTTAAGGCAATAGCAGCATGGTAGAAATTAGTCTCACAAATTATTTCAGTAGCAGAACCATGTTATTCCAGGAAGTATCATGTTGAGGTAAAATGCATGTTGCTCGTCAAGAGAAATGCTCTTAATTTTACATGATGCTCTGCCATGAGGGTGGCACAGCCTTCAAATTAATTCAAATAACAGATGGGGACATTGAAACAATGATACACAGAGCTGTGCAGCAGAAATCTCTAATGACATAAATACAAGAGTAATTATTCATTTCAAAACACAGGGACTGTTGATTACTAGTACACAATAAATGGCTACCAAAATAGTCTATCCATTTCTCAGACTGTAAGTTCCCCATAGTGTGTGTGTGTGTGTGTGTGTGTATAACAACAGAATTGTTCACCATTAACACAATATTCAAGGTTATCTGCTGTAACAAAATTTTTGTAAACCAAAAGCATCACAGTGTTCACTTTGTATTATTTCACTTAATCATCACAACAAGACAAGGAGGGAGGTATTATCTCTACTTCACCTATAAATACAATTTCCATACAATGTATTGCCCAATCCAAGACACTTCTGAGAATCTAAGAGGGCATAAGAAATGCAAGCTGGACTATCCTGACCAAACCGGGATGCTGGGATTCTCCATAGAGAGAAACAAATTCAGAAAAGTTTATTAATTTCCCAAGTTCACACACAGGGACAAGAGGAAATTGGAAATGAAATCCGTATCTGACTGTGGTTCAAAAGAATAACAACTTCCAAAGCAAACAAAAAACAGAAGTTGACGAATGTAGTACCAATATTTCTCTATTTCCTATTTTGTTATAATTGTGAGTTCATCAATATGTCTTGTATGAGGCTTCCTGAGCTGATTATTATTGCTTCCATCAACACTTTTTCTCAAATCCCCTTGCAATTCCTATAATTATTCTAGGTAAATAAATGTGGGGATTAAAACTTCAAGACACTGGGATCATAAAACTCTCTGTGAGTGCAGAGTGGAAACAGAAAAATCCAGCCGTGGTGAGTGTCATCAGGCACAACCTCCAAACAGTAACTGAGCAGCAGTATCTTATTAAAGGACGTTTACTGTATACATCATCCCAGCAGGCTCAACTGCCACAGGCCATCAATGGCCCTGATTGTCCTGTATCCATAGAGAGCACTAATCACATGCAACTTTGCTGCTTTTAAAACTATATACACTGTTTCTACTACAGTGTGCACAAACAGCAGTTACAACCCTTTCACGGCAACCATCACCACCTAATTTACATTCAGTAGGAAGCTGTGCGTGGGTTTCTGATAATTCATTTACATTTACTACACTATTCCTCCATGTTTTGAGCCAAATTTCTGAATAAAATATTACCAAATTTAAGAATATTTTCTGGTTGGAATTTAATATATATACCTTTAAATAAGAAACTGGCTAACTTATTTACATATCAAAACATTCAACTAAATTCTCTACTTTTGAATTTTTACTTTCGCATATTTAAAAGCTTATTAACAAAACCATTCGTCAAATAAATTTCTGAGTCACAGTCCTACGGGCATACACTCCTTCTCCTCATATTATAAATAAATTCCCTTTATAGAAAAGTAAGGCTTTTAAAAGAAGATATATAGTCATATTAATATTAATGCAACATTTTCTTATCGCATCATAACAATGTAGTGGTGAAGTCTAGAAAACTTTATTTTACAGGAAAGCAATAATGATGAATAGTTACCTCTCAGGGTTGGTATAGATCTGGTCCTTGTTAAATCTTCCAAATTTACAAATTTGGAATTTGGAATACAAATTTACAAAATTCCAAATTTGTAAGAAATGATGTAACTTTAGTACTAAAAGTACCAAATTTTAAAATTTCTTGATGATAGGGATCTTATACTTCCCCATCCGCTTTACACATCATAGGCATGTTCACAAAATTGTTTTTATTTCTACAGACATTTCTCAAGTCATATGAATTAAAAGATGTGCCATGGATGAACCAAGAAACTACATAATTTAGAAGTTATGTTGTTGAAATTCTTTGTTATTATTGAGGCGTTGCCTTCCTAATCCTATACCATGTGTGTTATATCCAATAATTCAGTTGGCATTGGCTAAGTATACTGTGAGAGAGTACTGAAGAACCTGGTGTAAAATGAAAATTATGTCATTTCACAAATAAATATATGGACACAGATAATAAAGAACTGCTATGGTGTATTTCTAAAGGGGTTTATTGTGGGATCTCTCTTGCCCCATTGTCAAAGAGACACCTACTAATAGTACTAAAGAAAGTACTATTAAGGACTCAGGGTCTGAGTCCTTGGCTTCACACAGGTGGAGGGTGGTCCATGAATACTTTGAAATTATGTGAAGAATTGTGTTTATACCTATTTGCAGCTTTCACAAGATCTCCAAAAAGCTAAGCAAGAATCACTGCTAATGTTGTAATCAATAAAAAATGTAAAATTATCACCTGGTACAAATGTATACTAGGGGAGGGGAGATTATCTGTTGATGTCAGAACCTAAGTGTGACCACATCCCCTGATCATGTCTGTTATGCTCTTACTTGTCATTTGTGATGGCACTGGCCTGTTTCTGGCTTAATTTCCATAGCACTTGCTACTTACTCTACTCCATAATCGTAAAATGCACTCCTCAGTTACAGGAAAGTGTTTGACAACAGGTATGGGCTTTGTGACAGGTAAATACCAGAAGCAGAGGCTCTCTAGAAAGAAGGCTGGAGTTTCTTCAAGTCTCACCCCAAGGTAAATGAAGGATATTACTATACATATGTGTTTATATATACAAATATCATATGTATGTATTTATGTACCTTTGAGGACAATTTGGGAACAAGTCTTTTACAAACCAAGAAGGAAAAATGCAAACAGTTCTTACTTTGCCGTTACATGTCACCTTCCACCCCTAGTCTTTCTTGTTGGGGAGACTGGGGTAGGAAGACAATAAACATTCAAAATGGAAAACCTTCTTCAGTGAGTAATCCCCAAAGTCCAGTTGAATTCTGCGGGGCCCTCATGGTTCTTTTTATTTCAATAGTGGGATCAGACCTATCCTTGATATTTTTGCTTACAGTGGTTCAACTTTCAATAAAGATAATGGACAGAAGACTCTCTCATTTTATGATAAGCAATACGAATGGGAAAACACTACTTGTTGGTCTGAGAATTAGGAAAGGCAGGCCAGCGTTTAAAGTACAAGCTCTAGAACTGCCTCCGTTGCTGGCTTCTCCGCTTTTCAGCCATGTGACCTTGAGCAAATTATTCCTTATGTCAAAGAGCTCTTGAGAAGTAAATGAGATAACGTATGTAAAGTGTTGTACAGCAGCTGGCACCATAATTAGTCATCAATGAACGCTAACTATAATTATTATACAGAAATAAACACCAACGGATTTGTTTGGGGGAATATGGAAGAGTTACTTTTAACAGTTTTATGTGCCTTTGTTAAGAAGGTAAAAGCTATAGCTTCCTTTTTTTAAAAAGTTTTTAATCATTCATAGTAAAGTGTTATTAAAAAGCAGAAGGTTAGGCTGGGTGCGGTGGCTCACGCCTGCAATCCCAGCACTTTAGGAGGCCGAGGCAAGTGGATCGCTTGAGTCCAGGAGTTAGACAACATGGCGAAACCCCATCTCTACAAAACATATATATTTTTAAAAAATTAGTTGGGTGTGGTGGTGCACGCCTGTAGTCCCAGCTACATAAGAGGCTGAGGTAGGTGGCTGAGGTTGCAGTGAGCTGTGATTGTGCCACTGCACTCCAGTCTGGGCAACAGAGTGAGACTCTGTCTCAAAAAAACAAAGGGTTGGGGGGCAGGCACGGTAGAAGTTTAATAAATATTCTTTCATCTTCTGTGAAGACCAGAATTATTATTTCTTATCATTACGACTATTCTAATTCTTCAAAAATTTCCTTTGCAGAGAGAATGGTGACATGCAGTAAACCAGGTTTGTTTTTTCATTTTCCTGTTAATACATAATCTTGAAGGGAGGAGAGTCTATTTTGGGTAATCACCAATGTCTACATAAAAAGTTTAAAAGGTGAATAATTTACGTGGAGACCCCTATGGACGTTGGGCAGGCAAAGGCATAGGAACCTTTAAAAAGAATGGACAGAAAAAGCAAGTCTCCTTATGTAAGAACACTAGCCAATGAGAAAAAGTGCCATTAACTACCTCCCTTTGCCAGTGATTGCAGCTATAAAAAGAATATTATTACAGTAAGGTTAAGTTAATATCTTGCTGTCTGTGGCACAACCAGTCAGAAAATTTTTAAAGATATTCTAATATTCTGAGTACTCAGCAATCAGTATCAATCAACTTATAACTGATCTTCTGTTCCGACTGTAACGGCTATCCTTTGCAATACTTTTTCTTCCCTGCTGGATTAGAAAATTGGCTGAAATCCTACTGCAAAATCTAAGGGTACCTTTTAAATCGCTAAATGCAAGTCAGCAATTCTGGAGTTTAAAAAAGCTAAATCCTGTTTAAGTGATTAATTCAACCCCTATGCCAACTGTTACATACAATTATTTAAAAGTTCTAATAAGCTGCTAAAAAAAAAAAAAAACCGTTTAGGGGTTGCGACATTTGTAACCACAAGCATTAACCTTGATCTTTTACCATCATCAGCACTGGCTCAATTCCCTCTTGATCAATGTGATTCACTCGGTAGCTTGATTTATGACCATTACATTGAAATCTCCCAGTATTATTTCTCTAGCCCTGAACTCTCTCAAGATGCAAGCCCAGATTTCTGACTCCTGAACTGAATTTCCCCTTCAATACCTCAACATAGCCACAAATTATCTTGCTGCTTTCTCATACCTCCAGCCTTTAGCAGTTACTGGAGTCATAATCCCAGCATATGGAAAGATGGTACCTCACCCTGTTGAAAGTTGGGTGTCACCATGGGTCTTGCCAGTAACAATGACATGTAAGAGGGATACAAGGTGCATCACTTCTGAACAGAAGCTTTAAGGGGCCAGGGCATGATTTACCATATTCTGCCTTTCCTCAACAACTGTGGTAATCCCAGCACTTTGGAAGGCTGAGGCAGGAGAACTGCTTGAGCCCAGGAGATTGAGACCAGCCTTGGCAACTAGGGAAACCTCATTTCTATTTAAAAAAAAAATTAAATTAGCCAGGTGTGGTGGCACACACCTATAGTCCCAGCTACTTAGAGGGGCTGAGGTGGCAGAACCACTTGAGCCTGGGAGGCTGAGGCTGCAGTGAGTCATGATGGTGCCACTGCACTCCAGAGCTGGATGACAGAGTGAGACCTTGTCTCAAACAAAAACAAGAATGAAAACAATCGTGGAAGCACAAACTGAGGCTTTTAGGCCTGGGATCCTCAATGAGGATGATGATGGAGAGCAGAGCCCCCATCCCCCCACCCCCAAGCCAGCTCGTTTCATCTCAACTGTGAAGACCAGAATTATTCTTTCTTATTCCCACAACTATTCTAATTCTTCAAAATTTCATGCAGCACAAGTGAACAATAAACCCTTGCTGTTTTAAACCAACTAACACTTTGGAGTTGCTACTGCCACCTAATCTGGCCTACTCTGCCTCATACACTCACCTGCAACCTGCTTCTCTGTCTCTGATAAGGGCATTAGTACCCAAGTCAGTAACCTCAGGACTACTTAATGCTTCCCTCTTCCTCATATTCCATTATCCAGTTATTAATCCTGGAAATCTTACCTTATAATATTTCCCACTCACCCTGCTCCACTACATTCCCACAAATCTAGTTTTGCCTAGAGGCCCTCTTTCTCTTTGATTATAAACCCTATAGCTTCCAAATATTGTCTAATTCCAAACTTTTTCTGCTCTAAATGATCTTCCAAAATGACCAAAATAACCCTTGTTAAACAACAAAAAAAATCTGGGCCTTTCCCATATTTACAGCCCTTCAGCACTTCCCACTGTTTGTATAACAAATATAGGAGGGGCATGTTTGCAAACAGGCACTGTGCTAGGCACCACAGGAATGAGGATGAGCCATTTGCCTGGACAATGATCTTCAACATGATGCAGTGACAGAGCCAGCATTATTATACAGAAATAAACTATAAATATATATACTATATATATTTATATATGTTGCTTAATACTAGCATTTAGTAAAATACTGAAATTGGTGACAAAAGGTATTTTTAAAATAAAAATTAGAGTTAAATCAATTAGAGTTAATTCAAGTTCTGTGAAGACTTGACTTTCACTCATATTCTGACATGCTTTCTTGAGAAGGAGAAGAGATGGAGGTCATCATTAGCTAGCCAAGACGTGCACAATGGCCCAAGATTCTGCATCAAGTCGTTCCTGAGACTCTACTGATATTAGGAGCTTACACATTATTATAACATACATCACTGTAGTTTGTTACCCATTTTTATAATAGAGTTCGTCAAATTTAGGACCCCAGTGAATTCTGCTGCAATCCATTCTGTTGTAACACCATCTGTCATTTGTGTCCCGGAAGGGGAAGGGAAGTTAAGAGCCACCAAGTTAGCCAGATGAGAAAAGTCAAATGTCAGTATATTGTGGCTCTTCAAAATCTGTTTCCCAACTTGCCCTCCCCTAACATGCCTCTGTTCAGGCGTTCCAAACCTTTGTCAGGCCACCATTCCCTCTTTAAAACCTCGCAAAATTCTACTCATTGAACAACTAGTTCAGTGATCAATTAACATTTTCTATTAAACCTGTCCCAAGAGTTGTAGGCAACATTAACTGGCCTCTGGGCTGAAGCATTTCCTTGCTTATCACATGACAGTATTTAATTGTCTAAGAACCTACCTACTCAGTGGGCCTCTGAACTCCTTGAGGATGAGTATCACATGTATTCATCTTTGTGCGCCTAGCCCTTGTTACTGTGCTTGTACAGCAGCAGGCACATGCTCCACAGCTGTTAAATGAATAGTGTGGAAACCACATACCATACTCCCACTTACCCATCAGCCTACTGATGAATGTTAGGGGAAACTGTTACTTTGAGGATCCAGAGAAGGGGGTTTTATACTTATAACTTCTACGTTTTTTTTTTTTTTTAAGAAACTTGGCATGTTATTAACTATAGGGTAGCAAAACTTACATATGTATGTATGTGTGTGTGTGTGTTTACACGTGGGTGTGTGCTTGAGTATGTGTCTTTAACAGGTTTACTGTGACTGCTTGTATTAGTCCATTTTCACGCTGCTGATAAAGACGTACCCGAGACTGGGTAATTTATAATGAAAAAGAGGTTTCATAGATTCACAGTTCCACGTGGCTGGGGAGGCCTCACAATCATGGTGGAAAGTGAAAGGCACATCTTACGTGGCCACAGGAAGAATGACAGAATGAGAACCAAGCAAAAGGGGAAACCTCTTAAAAAACCATCAGATCTGGTGAGACTTATTCACTACCATGAGAACAGTACGGGGGAAACTGCACCCAGGATTCAATTATCTCCCACTGGGCCCCTCCCATAACATGTGGGAATTAGGGGAGCTACAATTCAAGATGAGATTTGGGCGGGGACACAGCCAAACCATACCACTGCTATAATAAACTACCACAAACTGAATGGCATCAAACAATAGAAAATTTATTCTCTCACAGCTCTAGAGGCCGAAAGTCGAAAACCGAGCTGCAGGCACAGCCACACTTCCTTCGAGGGTCCTAGGAGAGATTCTGTTCCCTGCCTCGCCTAGCTTTTGGTGGCTCAGGTAAGCCTTGGTTTGTGGCTGCATTACCCCAATCTCTGCAACCATCGTTACCCTGCCTCCTTTTCTGTCTCAAATCTCTGTTTGCCTTTCTCTCATAAGTACGTTGTCATTGGATTTAAAGCCCACTCAGGTAATCCAGAATGAACTCCTCTCAAGACTGTTAATTACATTTGCAGAGATCTTTTCTCAAAAGAAAGTAACATTCACAGGTTCCAGGGATTTCGATGTGGACAAATCTGCTGGCAGGACCCCCATTCGATCAACTACACTATGTGTGCACATGCCTGTGTGCATGTGTGTTGTATATTGTACAAAGAAGAATCCTTAAACAAGGCTCTGTTGAACACCTACATGTTACCAAGGTAACACAGTTTGGAAACTGTGTTAGTACTGGGGACACAATGATGAACATGAAAGACACAATCTCTGCCTTCATAGAGGTCAGAATCTATAGGGGGGTGGGGTGAGTATGAAAATTAAGTTATTCTTTAAAGTTGGAAAACGTAATATGAGAAAAAATTACACTATGGTTGTATATAATAGTGACCTCATCTTACCTGTTGTTAAATGAGTAAGCTAACACTTTCTCCATTAGGGATGGATGGTTCAGGGAATACTACTTGATTTTCAGTTTAGATTATCTCCCACCCTGTATTGGGACATTCACAAAAAGTCCTTGTTTCTTATGTTTGCTTTACACATTGAATTACTGGACCCAAAGATACTCCATGGCACTACCACAATTCATACAATTTAGAATGCCATCACTTGCAAGACAATCATTGTTTGACAACCACCAAGACACAATGCTGCTGATAAAACTATGTCATGCCATTAACTACAAGACACATGCTGATTTCAGAGATATGAAAATGTACACCTTAGAATCAATGAAATATGTTAATTTCCATTCTGAAATATATTCTTACAATACATCCAGACAAATTAACAGCTTCTGATTAAGTAGTATAGCCAAATCTCAATGATTTCCCAGCAAAATTTTAATGCTGAATTGGCTTCACAAGCCTCAGAGTATTTTTCAACCTCTTTCCATCAGGCTAATATATGCAAATATAATTCACTAAGTCTTAAAAGTAGGACATATTCTCATATTCTGGGTCTCTTCCAGGCTTGAGACAGTCGGAAAAGTCAGAGACTGAGAAAGAACTCTAAATTCCTTGAGCAGGAAGAGGCTGCTGGAATCATCACTTCTTTCCTTGCCCAGAACCTGCTAAAAAGTCAGATTGTAAAGAACAGAGTGTGTGCACCTGTGTGTGTATTAGTCGGGGAAGCTTGTAAATACTTTAGGGATAGGCTGAAGTATCCCAACAACTCTGTAGATGAGTCATTCAGACAAAATTTTTGATCCATCTGTTGGAACATCACACCAGATCATGTGAACTGTGTGAAATGAACAGTGCAAAGACAAGACAGGATCCCTGCTCTCTGCTCTTGGACAGCTTAGAAAGACAAATATAAAAAGGGAAGTAATAAAACTTTTAAACACGCACAACTCCAACCTAATAAAGTCTGCATGGAATCCAGGATCAAGGTTTTGTTATAATCTTACACAAAGGTTATGTAGTAGACAAAATCTCAGGGACTAATCTCACACTTGTTTCTCTTGTATTTATTCAGTCTGGGTTTTGACATTAAGATGTAAGATTCGCATTGCCCTACATTGTTTTTTTTCTAAAATGTAGATTTCATTCTGGTCTTTGCATGTGAGATTAAGAGGAATCAGGAATATAAGTCCATGAAAAATTGGGGGAAAGGTAAACAAAATGTAAGGGAAATTTAAGAATTTTTAAGTGGACAGATGTAGGTCATTATGGGATTTCAAAGAAAGAGACACACATACATTGAGAATAGCATGTGAAAGTTGCCCCTCCTACAAAAAATAATGGGGGAAATACACTTTCAACTAAGCAATCAAGCTGAGTGCAACTTGCAAATCCTTCTTAAATTCTGAAACACACACACACATACACACACACTTACTTGAACAGCAGCTTTGTAAAGTATCATTTTAAAAGCAAATTCTTCCCTGGAGAAAACTTAACTGCCAAAGCATCTGGACTATCCTTCTAGAAGGCATTTAACAAGCTACTATCACTTCAGAGACTCACCAGGGTACACGGGCTTCAAAATGTATTTAAATTTTCTTTAGAAAAACACATATCAGACCTCTCACAGCCATTGGAGAAGAAGGATAAGTCAAGATCAGGAACAGTTCTAGCTACAACTTCACTTCTTTAGGAACAAAATACTTGTTTTCCGATTTCATTAACTTTATGTGTTCTTGGAACACACCCCAAGGTAGTCCCGGAAAGAAAGGTGTTGCTGAAGTGTTTTTCTACTACTAAAAGAGCAAAATAAGTTTGGCAAAGATAGTTCATATCAGGAATAAACAGGTCTTTGAATAAATGGGCTGGCACAACAGCCTGGAAGAAAAAAAATCTTATGTCATATGCAAAAATTAATTCCAGATGGACTAGAAACAAAAAAAAATTAACCTTCCTACAAAATCTTAGAGACTACATGTACAATCTAGGTGTCAGGGGGACCTTTCTTAGGATTGAAAACAGGAATAAGAGACCTCTCTGTATATGTGAAAATTTAAAACTCTTAAATGGAAAAATGTAGATTAGGTCAATTGATCGGAAAAATGTAAATAAGAGAAAATATTTCCATTATATACAGATAGCATCTAGAAACTGACAAGAACAAGCAAGCCAACAACAGAAAGTATGATTTTAATCCATAGAAGAGCAAGTCCGAGTGGTGAACATATATATAAAAAGAGAGCCCTCAGAATCACTGATAGTCAGGGAAATGCAAATTAACGCAGCAATAAGAGCTTTATATCCATTACGCTGGTGAATATTTTTTAAAACATTATAATAACTATGGTTGACACAGATTTGGAGAAATGGTATTCTCACACATCCATGATAGAAATGAGAATTGCTATGGACTTTTTGGATAGCATTCTGGCAGCATCTATTAAATCAACTCCACTTCTGTGAACTGAGTTTGACTGGGATGCAACACAATCACTTTTCCCCTACATTTTTTCCCTAAAATTATTTAGTTTTGGTAATTGCATAGGAAATGAAAAGAATCAGGAAAACAATGTTATCAAAAATGTTTTGGAGAAGTGAAACTTATTAGAAATCACAGAATTCTACAGAAACAATGAACAAATTAATGATATGTACAGGAAAGTTTAGTGAAGTATAATTCACAGAGGCCAATAAAAGGAAACAAACTGAACTCCTGTCAATAAAAGAATGAGTATTGTCACATCACGGAATATTATGCAGTTGTTATGAATTTCAATTATACCAGATGATTTAGAAAGATTCCCATAAGTGATATAAGCAAGAGGCTGAAAAGTATTTGTCATATAATCCCATTTTTATGGAACAATGACAGAATTCTGCATGTCTCTGTATATATATGTAATAGCGATGTAGGATTCTGTGAGTATGAAGAAGATATGAAGAACATGCACTGGACTGTTAGAGTGGATTACATTTGGATTACGTAGGTGGGCTGGTTTGGAGGAATGGGGTCTGTCATGAAGGAAGAAAGTTTGTTAAAAAGTAGCTAAAATGCCACTATTATGTAAAATTGTGTGTGGGGGGTGGGGGAGAGAGATTGTGTGTGGGGGGGGGGAGAGAGAGTATGTGAGTGTGAGTGTGTGTGTGTGTGTGTGTGTGTGTGTGTGTAGAAAGAACAGAGAATGAATCAAAATGTTGGTGGTTATATCAAGACTTCAGAACACCTAAGTTTTAAAATAGTTTTAGGTATTCAAATTCTTCATAATATATATGTTTATAATCAGAGGGGAATGAAGACTACAAATAGTATTTATACTTAGTTCATACATTTCCTCCCTCCCAACTCCATGGCCTCTGCTTAGCAAGAAACTCTCCTCTGATAACACACATTATTCAACTGTACACAATCTACTCAGGTAAGTATCTTCCCAATTGAGTCAAGGGGAAAAAAAAAGAAACAGACGATGGGGGAGGGGTGAGTAAAATTCACAGTCTACCTGATCTACTATAAAGTTAATTTGAAGCTTCTTTGGTGTGGCACTAAAAGATTCTCTTAAAGCTATCTTGTTGTTTCACTTTTAGCAACTGCCACCACAACACTGATAAATACAACTATTTATAGAGTCCTCAGGTGCTAAATTGGCAGAGTGATATGTACTTTTTTAATTATTATTTTTTATTATACTTTTAAGTTCTAGGGTACACGTGCACAACGTGCAGGTTTGTTACATATGTATACATGTGCCCTGTTGGTGATATGTACTTTATTACCCATCAACCCCTGGATCTATGTCCAGAGAGAATTAAACTGGACTTTTAATTTCTCTTCTTAGTCATTACAGTGAAGTCAATATTTACACAGATATTCAATAGAAAAAATGAAATGACATTCAAACTATCACATGTGCTTCTCCCCATGTCTGGAAGTGATCTGTGAATTTCTATTATTTATTCACTAGTGTCTGTACATAGATTCTAAACTTCAACAGACTCTGAAGTTGTGTCATCTATCTCTTATCTAATTACCCCAAATGTGGCACTTCAGTTTATGTATTACATGTAAAAATAATTAAATATTTTTACAAACGTGTCCATTTACTTATTAATATTTAAAGCCAAAAAGTGACAAATTGTTCATCAGCTTCGTTTCATGCAATGCACAGGAATTTATCAACAATGAAGTCATCTTTGGGGAACTCTCCATGAATGGAACACAAATATAACTATATTTGTGAACACACAACATGGTTTTATCAAGATTTTCATGAGACTATTTGATTTCATACAATGCAAGGGAATTCTTTCAGAGGACAGTTACAACAGTGAACATATCATATCTAAATCCAATATCCAGGTTGGTTAAGAAAAGTAAATGAATCACAATTATTCAATTTCAAAACCAGAGGTAATGTCTATTAATACTTATGAACATTGACTGCTGAAGACAAATAAGTTAAAAAGTAATTAACCCACAAGAAACCGGAAGATTATTTATAAACATCCCATAAAAAACTAAGAGAAATGTACAGGAGGATATTTTATTACAGGAGATTTGAAAAAAAAACTCTACCAAAAAATTGAACAAAGGGCTCAGGAAATTCACAAACAAAATATGATATTATTGAAGCTATTCTACTATCGAGCAAAGAAATACAACGTTTTCATTATCTAAACTAGCAAAGGCAAAACAAAAAAAAGAACTATGATATTCAATGATATACAAAATCATGGGCTTACTCATCCACTGCTGAAGGTAGAATCTTTCCTGGATGCAATTTAGCAATAAATACCAACATTCTAAAAATAATGAATTTTGAACAATCATCCCACTTCCAGGAACCCAAAATAATAAAATGATGTAAAACGGACACATTTAAGTAAAAAGTCTCAAAAACAGGACACTCAAAACAACTAATGTCTCGCAACAGTCAAATAAATAATAGTTGACTGGTAATAACAGAATTCCATTCAGTCACAAAAGGTCTATTTCCAAAGAATATTAATAATGAAGGAAAAGGCTCAAGATCTAATGTAAATTTTAACAAGCAGTTTTATATACAATTTGGTCCCATTTATAAATGTATTTTTGATTTACATCCCATGCCTGCATAATAGCAAAATGTTGGTAATGGTTATATAACAAGTTATACAATATTATCAGTCCTGGACTACATATCTTCAGACTACTGCTATATGAAAGCAAAACAAAATAAACTCTCTGTGTTGTATAAGCCGCTATTTTTTTTTTTCATCTATCTTACACACAACTGAAATTAACCTTAACTGATGTCCCTGGCCATGATGAGGCTGTGAAGATTCCCTCTGATCCTATGTCTCTTAGTGGCTGACTTCCTCTTAACTGGCCAAAGACAGGACCAAAATAAACAGAAAAAATAAGAGTAGAATCTCTTAATAAAGCTTTCTGTTACTTGTTATTTATTTTTAAATAAGTAATCTGAACCTCCTAAAGTGCATGCTCTCTCTCACACTCTGTCTCTCTCTCGAAACAACCAATTAAATAGTTTTTAACTTGGGTCTAGTGCTTGATTGATTTTGTGGGTCAGCGGTCAAAGGTAAAAAATGAATCTTGCATTATTTTAAAAACCTGAAACAGGCTAAAAATGAAGATCTAGGAGCATAAACTACTGGGGACCAGAAATGACAATGTTAGTTTTTTTATTCAAACCAACCCTTACTTGCTCATTGCTGCTAAAAGAAGACAGCAGCAATCCAAAATGAGAATCAATCATGGAATACAGCATCTGCACAGACAGCTGTCCTGGGGTTATTCAAGTGGGCCTTCTCAGGTATTTCATTAACCTTTTCTTTAATGGATGACAGACTCTGTTATAACGAGTGCTTTCTAATTACCTAACAGTAACAGATATGTTTTAAAATTTCAAAAATAAACATTTACCCTTTTTCTGGTACTTTTAGATATTTAAACTCTAGTTCCCTGCTAGGAAGGCAAATTTTCATTTCTAACATCCTAAAGTCTGATAATTGAGAAAACTGTCATCTTATTTAAAAAAAAAAAAAAAAAAAAGTCTGACCAAAGAACTTTTCCCCTACTAATTGGAGAAAAAACAACAACAGAACACAACTCATTTTAAATCTTCCCAGGGACACTTACATAAGCACTGCTCATAGAGAGTTACATTCCTCTCAACACTATATAACCAAGCTTAATCATAACAATTTACTGTATATGTTAAATATTAACTAAAGTGTCTTCATAACTATAAAGAATTCATACTGCATTTTAAATTCAATAACTTGGTATTTATTAAACAACCATAAGGTCATCAAAGCCCACGTGGTATTCAAATACTTCAAACTAGGTTAACAATTAGCAGAATCAATTAAAATAACTTGCCCTGTAATTGTAAAGCAATTCATCCACAGAACTGGAAAGGAGCTTGGGAACACTGTTGTTTTCTTCTTTTACCACCATGTAATGCTCCCGCACAGCATAAAAGGAAACTCATTGTCTGGGATTCAGACACTACTGTTTCAAGTCAAACTTGGGGCTATTCTAGGAAGATGACAACTGTACCAAATTAGCAGTCGTAGTTTTGTAACATTGTTTGAACCAAGTGGCTTGTTTGCTTAGAAGTAAAATCCGTGGTGCCCAGAGATGAGAGGATGGATAAATGGTAAGCTGACTATGCCATCAGGTCTTTGCTAAGAGTTGACTAGTTTCTAAGATTCATGGCATTCTAGTCCATATACTCAGGAGTCATATGAAGAGCATGATAATACCAAAGATTAAAAATCCAGTGACATGGAAACACGTAATATGTAAAGGAGACATCTTAACTTCAGAATGAAAAGAACTAGCAAAAAGGTGAAAAATCGAAAAATGAGTTGTACTTTCTAGAAATACTTTATTTAGAATATGGGTAACTAATGACCCTAAGAATCATTATTTTATAAATCATGATAGTCTCTGTTTTTCCTTCTGCTAATATTAAGACCTGCCATCTTAGTTCCAATTTATATATTTAAAAATATAATGTCTGCCTCAAATGAAACAAAAGTGACATTCTATTTCAGACTTGCAGAGCTCATACACTGCTGTAGTAATATAGATATCTTGGAACTTATAATTTTTAATACTGAGATTTGCTCATTCATTTATTAAATGCTTATTGGGTGCTTTCTACATGCCAGGCATTGTGCTAAGAGCTGAAAAATGGTAAAAATACTTTTAGATACCTCTAACCTGAAATTCAAGTAAGCAATTCTTATGAAACTGGGAGTAGGGGTACAGCAGGGTGGTAGGGGAGGCTTTTCATGTGGAAAGGTCTGAAATAATTCATCCTGCCAGGGGTGGTGGCTCATACCTGTAATTCCAGCACTTTGGGAGGCCAAAGCAGGCAAATGGCTCTATCTCAGGAGTTCAAGACCAGTCTGGGCACACAGCAAAACCCCATTTCCATAAAAAATACAAAAATTAGGCAGGTGTGGTGGCAAGTGCCTGTAGTCCCAGTTACTCGGGAAGCTGAGGTGGCAGGATCACTTGAGCCTGGGAGTTCAAGGCTGCAGTGAGCCATGATCGCACCACTGCACTCCAGTCTGAGGGACAGAGCAAGACTCTGTCTCCAAAAATAATAATAATAATAATAATATTTTAGCAGGTATTTTATATTTTACAAAAACAATACATAAACCAGAAATAAAAGTTACTTTTCCCATGGCATATCATAGCTGGTGTTGTTAAGATTGAGAGTCCTGCTGAAGATGCATGGGGAGTTTATGAGTCTTCCTAGAACCGGCAGCTCAGTAAGTGAAAAGACAGATACCTCAGGAATCTCAAACAAAAATAAACGAGTTTACAAGCTGGTCTACATGAACTTGCTATTTCAGTAAGGCAGCCAATGAGTGAAGGAGACTAAAATACTCCCTCTTTAAACTATAATGCAGTTCATCACAACAGTCAAACCAGTTTTCCTTTCAGAAATGAACTGAATGTCTTAAGATTTTTACAGACAATGTGGATACTCATTTCAGTTGACACTTATTTCCTTTGGATATACACCTAGTAGTGGGACTGCTGAATCACAAGGTAATTCTATTTTGAATTTTTGGAGGAACCTCCATACTGTTTTCCATAACGGCTTTATTAATTGAAATTTACACTCTTACATTCCCACCAACAGTATGTAAAGGTTCCCTTTTCTCCACATCCTTGCCAACACTTTTGTCTTTTTGCCATTCTATCTAGAGTAACATCGATCTCACTGCGATTTTGATTTGCCATTCCTGATTAATGATGGATGTTGACCATTTTTTTCCTATACCTATAAGCCATTTGTATGTCTTCTTTTGAGAAATGCCTATTAAGGTGTTTTGCCCATTTTAAATAGGATTATTTGTCTTTTTGCTATGGAGTTGAGTTCCCTATACTCTGGATATTAACACCTTATCAGATACGTAGTTTGCAAATATTTTCTCCTATTCTGCAAGTTGCCTTTTTGCTCTGTTGATTGTTTCCTTTGTCATGCAGAAGCTTTTTAGTATGATGTAATCCCATTCATCTATTTTTGCTTTTGTTGCCTATGTATTTAGGTCTTATCCAAAAAATCCTCGCCTAGTCTAATGTCATAAAGTGTTTCTACTATGTTTTCTTCCATGAGTAGTTTCATAGTTTCTGGTCTTACATTTAAGTCTTTAATCCATTTTGAGTTGATTTTTATATATGGCATTAGATAGGAGTTCAGTAATAGATGATAGATAGGGGTCCAGCAATCCCTCTATGGGTTATATATAAAAAGGACATGAAATCAGCATGTAGTGAATATAGCAGTGGCTACCAGAGACTGGGGAGGGCAGAGAAAAGCGGGGCAACTGGGGGAGGTTGGCCATTGGGTACAATGTTACAATTAAATAAAAGGAAGAATAAGTGTCACAGTGTAGTCACAGTGGGGTGACTACAGTCAACAACAGGGTATTGCATATCTCAAAATAGGTGGAAGAGAGGATTTTATATGTTCCCACTACAAAAAAAAAGATAAATATTTGAGGTGATGGATATGCTAATTAGCCTGATTTGATCATTGCATAATGTGTACATATATTGAAACGCCACATTGTACTCCATAAATATGTATTAATATAATGATTGTGTCAATTAAAAATTAAAAAGTTATACTTTTTAACTAGAATATGTAAATATTCACCTTACATTCAAGATACTTGTTTTCCTTTCTAAATGGATATTACAGTACTGTTCTCTGGAAAAAAAAATAAAAAGACTTTCAAAACAGCCATCTTACTTGAAAAAAAAGACACTGGAAGAGCTATCTGCAAATCTTGTCCTGTGGGTCTAGGTTTATCACTGTCCACTGCCTGCTACAATGTCCTCTCCTATTTTTTTCTCATCATTTTTAGGCACAGCCAATAGTCAGAATAGGTCAAAACTGGAAGAAAGTGAAAGTATACCATATATCAATGAAAATTAAAGAGAGTTTTTTAAATCACTTTTTTTTTTTTTTTTTTTTTTGAGATGGAGTCTTGCTCTGTCGCCCAGGCCAGGGTGCAGTGATGTGATCTCAGCTCACTGCAACCTCCACCTCCCGGGTTCAAGCGGTTCTTCTGCCTCAGCCTCCCGAGTAGCTGGGATTACAGGCACATGCCACCACACCCAGCTAATTTTTTGTAGTTTTAGTGGAGACAGGGTTTCACTGTGTTAGCCTGGATGATCTTGATCTCCTGACCTCGTGATCCGCCCGCCTCAGCCTCCCGAAGTGCTGGGATTACAGGCGTGAGCCACCACGTCTGGCCTAAATCACCCACTTTGTGTATAACATTATACTAGGCACCTCTTTCCTGCTAACCATTATACAACTATAGGTTCAAAAAAATGATCATCCATCAGTGAAAATAATGATGAGTACGTGGTTTAAAAAAAAAAAAAAGGCTGGGCGTGGTGGCTCATGCCTGTAATCCCAGCACTTTGAGAGGCCAAGGCAGGCAGATGATCATTTGAGGTCAGGAGTTCAAGACCAACCTGGCCAATATGGTGAAACCCCATCTCTACTAAAAATACAAAAATTAGTTGGGCGTGGTGGTGCATGCCTGTAAGCCCAGCTACTTGGGAGGCTGAAACAGGAGAATTGCTTGAACCCAGGAGACAGAAGTTACAGTGAGCCAAGATTGAGCCACTGCACTCCAGCCTGGGCGACACAAAAAGAAAAAAAAAAAGATGCAAGTGTCTAAGCTCACTGTTTTGGTACCATTTGGTAAAACTCACCTGTGATTCTGGATTAAATTAAAATTTCCTGGCCAGATGTGGTGGCTCAGGCCTACATAGTCCCAGGTACCTGAGAGGCTGAGGCCAGAGGATCATCTGAGCCCAGGAGTCTGAGGGCAACCTCAGCAACAAAACGAGAACCCATCTCTTTTTTTAAAAAAGAAAAGTTCCTTTCCAAACTCCTCCAGTCCCTCCGAAGCCCAATCTTGGTTAGATTAGTCAGTTTATAACACTTTCTGTCTGATAAAGACCTTTCGCCACCTTTCTATAACCTGTGGATTACCAGATCAATAACCTGGAATACTCAAAATGAAACACACTCAAGTCACCCAGAGCATTTCTCTCAGCTTCTTCTGTACAAAGACAATAAAACCTGCTGCTACCTAAATGATATGCTATACTCTGAAGCCTCCCTCAACTGATCCGTATCTCTACTACAGCCATCTCACACATGTATTTGACATATATTATTGCATTTAATTCCTATAATAAGTAGATACACAAGAATGTAAGCACCACAAAGACATACAGTTTTGTCTGATTTGTTCAGTGCTATAGTCCCAACACCTGTAACAGGGCTTGTCACATAGCAGGGGCTTAGTTATTAAGTGTTAGTTGACTGAATAAACAATTTACTGAATGAAGAATAGGGGCAAGTATAATGTCTAGTTTTCCTACACGGGAAAACCACAAATCAAAGGGATTACAAGACCTGACCAAGATCACATGACTATGAAATGGCAGTACCTCTAACAGAACGAAGGTCTCTTGGCTCCAAATCCAGTATTCTTTAAATTATCATTCCCTCCACCCTGGCCATGTGTACTCTCTTAAAATACAGAATGCCAGGAGAAATGAAGCCACAAGATAAACACAGAACATCTTCCAAGAGCAAAACTAAGTTACTTTGGGAAAAAGAAAAGAAAAGAAAAAGAAAAAGACATCAATTACAAAGTAGATTTTGAGAACTTACTTCAATTTCAATGATAAAACATGGATCCGAGAAAGACCTTTGACGTTTACAAACAGCCACTTGGAGCCTCCCTGGGGCCTAAGTGTCCATGTTTTTGCTCCTAGAGGCCAGTAAATGATAAAGCTGCAGAAGCCTCTGAGCACAAAGTAAGGACCAAATTTCCCACAGTCCCAACACATCCGGGACTTAGAATCTGATCTGATTCCTACGCACAGCCAGGAAGGAGAGACGGTCACTGCTCCTATTCTACCTACTTAGCAGTCTCCTACTCTTTTTCTTCCCTCTCCCTGCCTTTCCATGCAGCCTTGGTCTTCCTTTTCCTTTCAGCAAACAGGGCCATTAACACATCTTTTATTGTGCTAGACCAGCATTCTTTAAACTGGGGTACATGTTTGGGGCAAAGCTAACACTTCCCAAGGGTCTCATCATCACAACTGTAAAGGAATCAGTTTCTACATTTGAAATTTCCAAACGTACTCTTGTTTAAAAATTAATGGGCTTGGGTCCACGATTGCGTTGGACATCCATCCTGTGATGACCTTCACTGTGATGGAAGGAAGCTGTCGTTCACCATCTCCCCTTCACAATGGTTCTTCACTCACTTTACAAAAGTAATGCACTTGTATTACCTTCTCTACATCTTTTTAAGATGCATTGCCTGAGGGTGAAAAGACCTTGGGTAGAGAAACAAACAAAGGAACAAAAATATTGATTCATGTTGCAGGGTGAAAGTCTCCACTATTTAGGTAACAACTATTTCTGTTAAGTCAGGTAACTTCCAATTCTTTGTTTTAAAAAACAACCAGAAATCATTAAATATTGAAAGTCTTATGATCAAAATAAATACGAAATACTGGATTTCAATCTATATACTTGTTTTTTTTTTTTTGGTTACAGAGAGTATGGCAGAGTGATCAATAGAATACTTTCAAGCATAAAAATATATTACACTGAGACAGAATTCTATACAGCGGAAGAGAAATGGAGTAAGAATTTAAAGAGATAAAGAAAAGGTGTAAAATGTTTAACTTTCAAAAGATTGATTCTTGAATCTCATGAATTTTTAAACAAATGATATTAAAAATCAAATATATATTTTACTAGAGTTTTTAGAATGATGTAATACTTTAAAATATGAATAGTTACAATATGCTGAGAAATCACATCCCCTGCAAGCATTTAAACTTAGAATGAAAAGTTTTAGCATTTAACTGAAAAATGTGCTTAGGGACAGAGTTTCACCAAATCTTTTAGGAGGTATAGAAGCAAAAAGGTTGTAAGAATGCTACTCTAACACAAGCCTTCAGGGTCTATCCAAGATGAAATGAGGAGGAGAGAGAAAATGAACAATTTACCACCCATCCAGTTTTGAGTGAGGATGGTTGGGGGTGGAGGATTAGTATTTTCTCCATCCTCTCCTTGGTCCTAAGCACATTTGCTGAACCCAGTTCTACAGTCAACAGTTTATAAGACTGATGATCAATCAGTTTAAATATCTGATCTTAATTGCACTGCTGACTGGGCTTAGACCTCAGCTGATGAGATACATCTCATCAAATCTCCCAAGGAGAATTGCTAGAGTACCTTTCTCTGGGTTCTCCAGAAAAACTTATGGGGCAACATTTATAAAGGCTCAATTATTTTGTATTTATCTTATCATACAAAGGCAAATTTCACCATCAAGGATGTAATATTGAACACATCTATCTACCTGGCACTTCAGGAGTGGCATGTATAATGCAAAGAATTGGAGAGTTCTTTATATATTGTGTAGTGAATATTCTAAGGATGGCAAATGTCCTGAAGAGTCATCTCAACAGACATATCTACGTTACTAGGCCCTCAAACCCCAATTTTTTTTTCTCCTGTTCTGTAACCTCTTCTTCCCCACTGCCTCTTGCCTCTTTTCAGCCACTCCTTTGGGAAGCAGAAAGTTGTATGTATGATGGATGAGGCCAGCACTTAATTTGGTGTCTACACTGTTTTTAAAATATTGACTTTCCAGTCCTCAAGCTCTCAGAGAGACAGTGAACCTATTTAGAGCAGATGTCAGAACAACTTCAACCCTTCTCTCCTTTAGTACCAGGAGGTAGCCCAGTTTGAGATAAGAGGTCAGTCTTCAGAGTCAGAAGGTCGGCTGGAAATTCCACTCCACCATTTACTAGGTACGAGTCTTCAGGCAAGTCAATTTTTCTGAATCTTAGGTTCCTGAAATTCTTAAAAATTGTGTTGCTGAGGATTTGAGACAATACATATTATGCATCTAGAAATGTACCAGCCCATAGTAGGCTTCTGATAATCAATAGTTGTGAAATTAGATTTTTTAATGTTCTTTAAAAATTATTTAAAATTAGCCAATCATTTCCTCTTGGCATAATGTCAACTAGTGGCATGTTTTTCAATTTTGTTCTAGTCTCTTTAAAAACAAGTGATTTGAAAAATGACTATCTTTCATTTCTAAGTATAGGGTGGGCGTGTGCAGATGTAAAATGTACCTGCGGTACTAAAACTGGGGAAAAGGCAAACACAGGATGAGGACAACACAAAACTTAAGATTTCACCTATAACATTTATAAATATGCCAGCATGTCCTCAACCTGTCCTAAACTGTGTGAAACATGTTTAAAAACATGCAAAGAATCTATGATTGACTCTTTTAAAGTGTACCCAAATTAAACTGCTATAACAACACTTTCCCCAATCAAATTAGAAGAGAATTTTTTGGTAAATACTTAATATTTTCAGGATGTAGACAGACTGATACTACCACAATGTTCACGTTGGTGTAAATGAGGATTTCCTTTAGTCTCTAAAGCAATTTGACAATGTGTATCAAGGATTTTAATAGGACTGACATGCTTGTTCAGCAAAGTAGAAATATATTCTAACCAAAAAACTCCCAGATGTATGTACAACAGTATTCATTACATCACAATTTTTAATAGCACAAAATAATACAGCTTAATAATGTCCACAATAGGGGATGAAATTACTTGGCATAGCTTAGCCCATGGACTCTTTGGCAGCTATTAAAAATCATGTTGACAAAAATATTTAAATGAGATGGGATTGTTAAGTGAAAGAAGCAAGGTATAAAGCAGTATCTGGCAATGATTCCAAATTTGTATGTGCCACTATGATTCTCAAGCGGCAATAAGGAAATAAGAGAAATTTACAATGAAGAATTGGAATTACATGTAGTGATCAAAATCCATTCCACAGCTTGAAAGGACACAGTGTTAAGACTTGCTACCCACGTCCTCATTTTAGAAAGAAGTGTGGGATGAGTACACTGCTGATTCAGATCCTTTTTATGAATGGCAGGGATAGAAAAGTGGGAAATAAAACTGAAAGTCATGTCGGAAAGTGAGATATTCCACCCCTTTAAACTTTCAGTTTAATGAAGCTTTTGAGTGGCTTTTACACCACATGCAGCAATGCTCTCTGCCTAGCTAGCAAATGTGGCAGTGTGCAGAGATGAGAGAAGGTAGGAAAAGGTAAGGACTCACAATCTGCCAATATACACAATTTTGGAGGAGGAAATGAAACGCTGTGAATACAAACACACACACCAGTTCAGGTCTGCAGATGCTATTTAAAGCACACAGCATTTTCCCACCCCCACTCGAAGCAGAAACGCCTCAACACACCACCTGTGCGTCCCCCCGCCCCGCCCCCACCCCACCGCTTCAACAGCTACTGTGATCTGCACTTCATTACTAGTTTTAAAACTTCCAGCTTATTCCCAATGCACCCTACTACTACCAACAATCAAACGAGGATAGCAAGCAAGCCAAGATTGTTTTCCAGCCTTCACGAACTTTCCTGCGTCTATTTTTCACATCAGATATACAAATGTCTAATCAAACCCCACAGATAAGAAACAGAATAAAAACTCCTTTGTGTATGTATACATCTCACGTTACCCACTCTTCTACCCCAGGAAACAAGGAGTAACCCTAGTGCCTGTGACTCGAAATGACATCTTTCTGCTTACTGTTCTTCTGACCTGGCCTGTGTAGTCACAGCTCTGCCTGCCTGCCTGCCTGCCAGCCTGGGCCCGGGTACTTCCACAGCTGCCCCACAGCAGGGCAGGCTTCTTTCTGCAAACAGTCTAAAATCGCATGACGCCAAAGCCCACTGAAGTTATGATGAAAACAAGAGAAGACCAAACACACCTAAATTGCCACCTTACGTGTCATCACTCTCCAACTGAAAGGTGTCTACTTGCTTGACAGTATGCGCAACTATGTGTTTGCAGCTGTCACACCGCAGAATAAACAGTTGGGGGAAGGAGTTGGGTGGGTTTCTGGTGGTCAGTTTCAGGAAATACACCCTTCTTAGTTCTGAGCTCAGGTTCCGAATCAATACGTTTTGGAGACTTATTTTTTTTTCCAGACTGGAAATGCGCTAAACCTAATAGTTAACCTTAAGCATACCATCACTTCTGCTAAAAACATTTTCTACACACAGCCCCAAATTACTTTCAGTTGGGTTAAACAAAACAGACAAGCTGTAATACAAGGTCTCTGAGAAATGTGATCCTTTTCAATGGTCACCCAGGAGCTTTTCCTCTTAAATCTGTTTGGCGGGGGATGGGGGAGATAGGGAGGAGAGCACCCAAATTAAGATGCCACCCGGAGCACAATGATATTCTCAAGAAAGTTGCCTAAGATAACTCTTCAGGGATTCCCTGGTTGAGTAATTCTTGCAGGCGGGTGGGGAGGGATATCTGGCGTCCAAGATTACGATCTGCAGAGGTCTCCCTATGTTGACTTTTTTTTTAGGGCGTCCTTTTTAATTATACTGCAAGGACTCTGATTTCCACCTCCTTGTCTGCTGCTGGGGGGAGTTGAGAGCAACGCGCCAGGGCTGCGGCAGCCGCTCGGGCCAACTCCGGCGCTCAGGGGCGGGCAGCCCACTCCCCGCGGGTCCCACCCTCTCCAGCACACGCGCGCACACCCGCGTGGAGACGGCTGTCCTCGCCCGTCTGCCCCGCGCCCCAGCTGGGACTCACCGTTGTCCAGCCGCGCGATCTGGGGCAGCCGGTAAGTGCTGACCAGGAGGTCGAGCGGCACGGCCACCGAGCTCCACTTCACATCCTTGAGGCTGCAGCCCAGCGAGGGCGCCGGGTCCATCTTCCCCGAAGCCTCCTGTCCCGCGCTCCCCCGCCGCCGCCACCGGCACCACCCGCGCCTCGGCGGCCGCCGCTGCTCGCGCTCGCGGTCTGGGGCGCGCGGGAGGCGCCGGGCAGCTCCGGCCGCGGGCAGCCGGGGGGGCGCGGCGACTGGGGCGGCCCGGAGGGAGGGGGCCGGCGCCCGGCTCAGCTGCCGCTGCGGGGCATGGCTGGGGCGCCCCGCGTGCCCTCACGCCCGGAGAAGACTCAGAGCAGCCCCGCGGCTGCGGGCGGCGGCGGCGGCGGCCCGGGTGGCTGCGGCGGCTCCCGCTCCGCCTCCTCCTCTGGCCCTGGGTCTGCAGCTGCGGCGGCCGCCCGCTCGCCTCCTCCTCCTCTTACCCCTCCTTCCCTCCGCCTCGAGCGTGTGAGGAGGAGCCGCGGGTCTGAGAAACGCCATAGCAGCGCTCCCAGCACTGACTAATCAACAAGGTGCGAGCAACGCCTGCGCAGCTCTGGGAGACACCGCCTCCGCCTCCCAGGCGCCGCCCGCTCCGCCCCCAGCTCGGCCTCCGCCTCCCGCAGCTCCCGCGGCCAGGCAGGCTCGCGTCAGCTCCCCGGCCGGGGCCGCCAGCGCCGGCGGCTCGGCGCGCTCCGCAAGCTTTAGCTCTCGCTCCCCCGTCCGACCACTCGGGCGCCCTGCAGTCTCGCCGGGTGCTGCTGCGCGCCCCGGCTCCTTCCCCGCCCAGGCCCGTCCCCGGAGCCCGGGAATTGCCGAGCGAGCTCAGGTATCGCTCCCTGAGTCGTGGTGTCGGGCACCGTCCGCCTCCACTCCCATCCTGGCAATGCGGTGGCTAAATACAAGGCACAAAAGATACCTTTAGTGGCGCTCCCTCTTGCTTCCCGGTGACCCAGACTTTGGTCAGAAGAGTACCACAGCCCGACGGGGCTGCGGACGGCAGGCGTGGAGCACGCCTTGGCGTTTCCCCTCAACCCTACTCCTCTACCATCGGAGCTGGAAATGACTCCCAACAGTCTCAGCTTTGGCTACTAGATAAGATAAAAAGGGCAAAGCACCGAAAAGCGGAAAGGTGGTGGGTGATGAGTACCCACATACAGGAAGGTGGCCATTCGGTCTAGGACCTTCACTGAGTGAACGAGCTGCTGGAGGCGACGGGAGTTGATGAGGCCACCAAACACCGTAGACACGGAGATGGGAAGGGAAAACTAGGTTACTGGGAGGCTGCTGGGGTCAGCTGTTCTCACCCGCTTTTCCCATTCATTCTCTTCTCATCTTAAAGGTTGGGATCATTCTCGTTTTCTAGGTATATGTACCAAGACATTAGGTAGTTTGGCAAGATTTCATAACTCGTAGATGGCCGTGCTGGGATTCAAACCTACAGTTTGCTTTGCATGATCAATCATTCTCTGTCTCTCACAATGTTTGACATGGCCTGCTCACTGTGGACAGAGCTCAGAATACAAAGGTGGCATGTCCTGCCTTGTATGCTAATCTGCTTTCTTTCTTTCTGTCTTTCTTTTTCTTTCGCTTGCTTAACATTTTGTTAAAATAGCAGAGGTGAGTGGTTGCTAAGGTTGCGTATCTGCTCTGTTTTCAACACGTATTCAATGTTCAGTGCTTGATAAGGTACAGCAAGTACCCGCTTCGCCAGCCCAAGGGGACTTGAAAACATCCCGCTGCCTTTTCGTGGCCTGGCTTAAAAGGTCTGTGCTAATAAACCACTCCATTAACATTTGAAGAAAAACACAGATTCTTCTACACCCACCTTCCTGATCCTCTCACTTTGAAGCATTAGCGATAATTTTCACAAAATTCATCTGAAAGTTTTGACCTTTGGGTCATTCACATTGATTTTTTGAAAAAGTCTTGGAAAAAAGTGGGAAGTATTTTACTATAGAGTGTATGCAGAATCAGAAGTCCATAAAGTTCTAAGAATTGCTCACATAGAGTGTTTCGGCCGGGCGCGGTGGCTCACGCCTGTAATCCCAGCACTTTGGGAGGCCGAGGCGGGCGGATCACCTGAGGTCAGGAGTTTGAGACCAGCTTGGCCAACGTGGTGAAACCCCGTCTCCCGTCTCTACTAAAAATACAGAAAGTTAGCCGGGCGTGGGGGCGGGTGCCTGTAATCCCAGCTACTCAGGAGGCTGAGGCAGGAGAATCGCTTGAACCCGGGAGGCGGAGGTTGCAGTGAGCCGAGATCGTGCCATTGCACGCTGGCCTGGGCAACAAGAGCGAAACTCTGTCTGAAAAAAAAAAAAGTTTCAAAACTTTAAAGATTTAAGTGCCAGCTAATTTTTTTTCCTGAATAATTAATCACTTCTGGAAATAAAGCTCAGAATCCAAAAATGACATAGGAAACATCTAAGATTGGGCAGGATCAAGGGTCTTTCAACCTGTAAGTAGATCCTAAACCCTTATATGGTAGGCTGATTTTTTTAAAAATGACTTTGTTACTTTTATATTCTCTTTAAAAGCTTCAGAGAATAAGAGAAGTAGTTTCCTCTCACAAAAGGACTGGTGACTTTTGACCTAAAGACAAGATAAAAAGTAAAAAGATTAATGTAATCAACTTTTTAAAAATCAATAAAGGACTTACATTAGATCTGTTATTGCTGACCTTGCAGAAAAGGTTGTATTTCAATCTTGAGTATTAAAAGGAAGAAATTTTAGTGAGCTGCAAATTCTTAGTAAGTTTCATGTCCTGGAAGAACTCTTACAGAAGGATTTTATTTGTGAGATGGAGAGTTTTGGTTAAACTGCCAAAAACAAAAACAAAAAGCAGTTGAGAGGGATAATCTTTCAGTCTGGCTGAACTGTACTTCCAGACATGTTTCTTAAGGTTGTTGGAACAATGCAAACCGTGTATACAAAAGCATTACAACTTGGTGCAGGGGCAAAGCTTACAGGACTTTGAAGTTTATGAAAAGGAACATCCAAGAAAAGTTTTCTTTAAGGCAACAATTGATGCACTGGTCCCTTGTTCCTACTAAGTACCTTTACAAACTGAGATTTGTGAATTAAAATATCAGCTCCAGAGCCAGATGGCTTGGATTTGATTAGTGGCTCTGCTTCTATTTAATGTCATGGGAAACTTGCTGTTTCCTCCTCTGAAAAATGAAGATAATAATAGTACTCATCTCATAGGGTTGATATGAGAATTTAATCATTTAATATACATTTAGCATTTAGAATAGTGCCAGATGCATAGGAAGTGCTATGGAAGTATTAACATTTGCTATTATTATTAAAAACCATTGGCTTTAAAGGGCAAAATTTATAGAAAAGATGAAGAGATAAATGCTGACGATTTGAATAGATTTGAAAAATAAGAAATGATTAGATTTAGGAAAATAGTTATATCAGGCAAGGAGTAGAAGAACATTTTTTAAATGACAAACCTAGCTGGGGGACTTCATTGCAAATCTAGAGTCTGTGGGGTTAATTTATTCCACAGTGAACCCGCCTCCTACCCAGCAGACCCAGGCAGTGATCATGAAGACTCTGTATATGCTATTGATAAGCCCAAAGGTGAATCAGGTAAATGACACTACAGGACTCAAGTGACAGACACTTGCCAGCTTCCTAACTGTGAGTCTACTGTTTATACACGCATAACTTGTTAATTCTCTGCATTATCAGCTTTGCAAGATAAAAATATTACATATTGGTTTTCCTCATATCAGAGTGTCCTGGCTCACATAATATTCTAGCAGTCAAGTGCAATATCAAAGTTCACAGCCCTAGTGATTTTTTAGGTCTCCCCATTCTTTCCCCTTTCACTTAATTGCCATGTGATCCCCAGAGCTAACTTGAAAGACAGTCCCTAGCTAATGCTTTTTGCAGTATCTATATCGTCATTGTCTATGAAATTAAGTGTAGAGCCCTTGGCATGGCGTAGAAGGTTCTTCCCTTATGTGGCTGGGTCTGCCTCCCTAACCTCACTCCTGTTTGGCTACCTTCTAATACCCTATGATCTGGGGTAGCACCTGCTTGTAGTTGCCCAAATGTATCATGGTAATGCATACCCTTGTAGAGCTTGTTCTCTCAGCTTAGAATGCCTTTCTCCTTTTCTCTTACTGTGAAAACTTCATTCCAGCTCCAGCTTCCTGCATTCCATGAGCTGCTGTATCTCCTCCTCCAAGGAGATTCCTTTTTCTGTGTTACCATTGCACCTGCAATACCCTCTTTTGACTGTACTAGTTGCACTCTGATTAATTGTCTTCCTATATTAGCTTTGCCTACTAGACAACAATTGACTGTGGACACAAAAAGAGTATTTTTTTTTTTACCTCTGTTTTGCCAGCTCCTATTACCATGCCTGGCACACAGCAAGTGCTCAATTAATGTTTGTTGAATTGAGTAATCAATGCACTGAGTCAACTTCTCACTCTATATTATTTTGTAGGTCACTGCAACTCCTTTTTTTCCCCAAGCCAAATGGTATACAGCTTTAAAATTTTATTTACTTTATTTTTTCATTTCATTTTTAATTTTATTTATTTATTTTTTTGAGACAGGGTCTCGCTCTGTGGCCCAGGCTGGATGCAGTGGCACTATCATGGCTCACTGCAGCCGCCAACTCCTGGGCTCAAGTGATCTTCTTGCCTCAACCTCCCAAGTAGCTAGGACTACACTCATATGCCACCATGCCTGGCTAATCTTTTTTATTTTTTGTAGAAACCAGGTCTTGCTATGTTGCCCAGGCAGGTCTTGAATTCCTGGGCTCAAGCAGTCTACCCACCTAGACCTCTCAAAATGCTGGGAGCTACCACGCTTGACCTTGTATCTAGCTTTATTAAGATACTTTTCAGCCGGGCCCAGTGGCTCACGCCTGTAATCCCAACACTTAGGGAGGCCGAGGCGGACGGATCACGAGGTCAGGAGATCGAGACTATCTTGGCCGACATGGTGAAACCCCATCTCTACTAAAATACAAAAAATTAGCTAGACATGGTTGCGCGTGCCTGTAATCCCAGCTACTTGGGAGGCTCAGGCAGGGGAATCGCTTGAACCCAGGAGGCGGAGGTTGCAGTGACCTGAAATTGCGCCACTTAACTCCAGCCTGACGACAGAGCAAGACTCCGTCTCAAAAAAAAAAAAAAGATACTTTTCATAAACAACCATGGTATCAGGCAGGACATGTGCAGACAGTCATTAAGAGTATAGAACAGCTTTCAAATTCTCTTCTTCAATGGACTACTCAAATCAGAAAGCCACTCTAAAACCCAAACGAACTCTTCATTTGATACCCTGACCCAGCCATGTAAGGGAAGAACCTTCTATGCCATGCCAAGGGCTTTACACTTAATTTCATAGAAAATGAGGATATAGATACTGCAAAAGGCATTAGCCAGGGACTATCTTTCAAGTTAGCTCTGGGGATCACATGGCAATTAAGTGAAAGGGAAAAGAATGTGGAGACCTAAAAAATCACTAGGGCTGTGAACTTTGATATTGCACTTGACCGCTAGAATATTATGTGAGCCAGGACACTCTGATATGAGGAAAACCAACATGGAAGGGAAAGTTTACATGAAGGGTTGACATTTCACATTTAGCATGTTGTTTAATTTTTCATGAGCCAACCCTGACTTTCAAGAAATGGTGGAATTTATCTGACGAGCCACAGTCTAGAACAGGAACTGCTGCTCTTTTGAGGGATGCCATCTCAATGGTACCACTGGAAAGTCCAGATTGCCTGGCACACTGGTAACTGATTTTGGGAGGGTCTGGTTCCAACAGGTGTATGGGTTTAAGGGAGTTAAATCTATGCTGAAGGCAGAGAGCGAGAAGAGGACATAAAAATGCATTTTAGTTTTTCCACACCACCGGGCATTTGTGCCAAGGTGGCTATGTGTGTCAACCTCAAGGAATCCTTCCTCCTGGATGCCAAGAGGAGGTCTCTCAAAACTAGAAAGGAAAGGTATTTTCCCACATCAATTCAGCTTCAGGAACATTCTATTAGTAATATATGCCCCTTCCTCAGAAAACCACAATGAAGTGTTTGGTGTGCTAACAACATAGCCTAAAAAAACAGGAAAACAAAATTCTGCACTTTTATATAATTTGGTAAAAAATCATATTTCAAACTGCCGTCACCAGAGTACACAGATACCGAAAATGCACACACTGCACTCAGCATCTTCAGCGCCTCAGCTTCCTGTGCCTGGTCTGTTTAGGCATCCTCATTTTCTGCAGGGTTATTCCCATCCTTGCCAGCATCAAGAATGCTTTTTTTCCTTTGAGTACCTTCTCTCCCTCCTTTGCAAGGGCCTTTTTAGGTTTGGGCTCTGGCTTAGGAGAAGCAGATTTAGCAAACAACCTTGCAAGTCTTTTGTGGTTCATCCTTCACCTTGACTTTATCTTCTTAGCATCCCCTTCATCTTTTCTCTTGGGCAGGTTGGTGACTGCAGTAGGACATAAGTGCTGGAATCAGAGATGCAACAGCCTGCGAGCTTTGCTCAGTCCCGGGGTCATTCTTGCCTCTTTCTCACTGCTCTAATCTCTTGATTATAAACAACATTCATCAAGTCTAGAAATGTTCAAGATTTTTGAGATTTTAATTCCAAATAGCAATGTTTCCTATCAGATTGGCCCCCAATTCTTTTTATTCATCTGAAAATTTGAATTTCATTGAATTCAAGATCTGCACTCTTATTACCCAAGTAGAGATTATGCTTCTAGACTAGCAGTTCCAACATGTATTAAAACCATTAGCATATGTGTTATTGTTTGTTAATTTTTTATCTTCCTTACTAGGACTTCACCCCCAGAAGAGCTTTCTTTATTATCTCTGCATCCCTAGCATTTGGCATATAGTAGACAGTGTGTGTCTGTGTGTGTGTGTGTGTGTGTGTGTGTGTGTGTGTAGTGAATAGATATATAGTGTGATATATATGCATGCATATATATTGTGATATACATATGTTGAATGGATAAAAGTACCATAAAACAGCATATCTCATATGGACACTTTCTGAAAGTCTCTTAAAAAATACTCAAACTGGCTGGGCGCAGTGGCTCATGCCCGTAATCCCAGCACTTTGGGAGGCTGAGGCAGGCGGGTCACTTTTGGTCAGTAGTTACAGCCTGGCCAACATGGTGAAACCCCATCCCTACTAAAAATACAAAAATTAGCCAGGCATGGTGGTGCGTGCCAGTAATCTCAGCTACTGGGGAGCCTGAGGTAGGAGAATCACTTGAACCTGGGAGACAGAGGTTGCAGTAAGCCAAGATCACGCCACTGCATTCCAGCCTGGGTGACAGAGCAAGACTCTGTCTCAAAAAAAAAAAAAAAAAAAAAAAAAAAAAGCTCAAATTTACTGTCATTGCTCCCTTTTGATATAGGACATGCCTTTCTTAAGTAGATCACTGGATAAGACAGATATTACAGTGCCAATATAGGAATATTAAGGAAAATATCACCAGTTGCAAATTAAATTTCATGCAGGCTTGTTTGCTTTTAAAACAATACATAACAAATCTCCATTTAGAAATACATATCACATGGTGACCCAGTACACACATACATATAAATTGAAACAAAAGTTATATAAAACAGTATTTATTTGTATACTTATCATATCAACTGCATCCTGATCTTTTACTTTTTATTTATTTGTTTATTTTTAGTGCTAATCATGACCCACTAACTTTATAGATTTCACAATCTATAATGGGTCACAACCTGCAATTTAAAATCCACCATTCAAAATAATAGTTTCTTTTGTGCATTAAGTATTTACATTTCACTTGATCTTAGCCAAAAGGCCGAGAAGCGATGAGTATTTACATTTCATCAAAAGAGGGAGCATTATGGTTAAAATTGTTGGAGCTTCTAAAATTTATGAATACTCAGAAGCAAAACTGTAGATGATAAGAATTTAATTATTTAATTTACCAAAATCATCATATATGTTTCTCTATGTGTATGTGTATGCATGTGTATGTGTAACTTCATAGGTTCTAAGTTTGGGTTTATGAAGAAGCTAGCTCTTTGTGGGTGGTGCTTCTACTTTTACTCTCAGCCAAGCACAAGACCTCCCCTTGAGAAGCTGCTGGTAGTGAGAAATGATCCTGGGTGGGGCGTGGCTTTTCTGCTGTTTGAATAAATTCTTTCTGAAAGTAAAGCAGAATTGCTAACTCATCACTAATTATTCCTTGTGCATATGTGAATGAACTGTTTTTAATACTACACTTGAAGTATTGGTTAAAGAAACAGATAGCTTAATTGGTTATGTCATTTGTGAACTAAATAAGCTAAGGTTCTTTCCGCCTATAAGAGTCTATGGTTTATGACATAATTTAGATTTTTCTCAATGTATTTATCTACTTAATGTGGCAAAGCACAGGTAGGAAACCTTTCATTTTGTTATTTTTAGCATCAAACTAATCATTCATATTATTAAATATTTATTAGTGACCCAAATCTTCCCAGGATGTGTACGAGTTTGTTGTTGAGCTGATGATTTGAATCTTCAAAGGAGTTTCAGTGTCAGAGGCACTTACAGATGGCTTCCAGTTTTAAGCCTTCCATAGAAAGATAATGAGATCTTAGCTCCCTGCTGACAAGTCCTCTAAAGAAAGGCTGTCATACATGTTTTCCTAGGCTGCAGATTCTTCTCCCCTCTCTTGTAGTAAGCAGGGAGAAGGGAAAGACAAGAAAGATGGTGGTTATGCTGGATACCTCCCTGGGCCCCTGACTACACTTATTCAAACTGGACACATTTTTCCTTCCTGACCTCTCATTTTTCAGGTTCCTGGTCTCTGAAGGCTTGAGAGTATCACATTAATATACTTAGAATTGCTTAAGATTATACTTAACTTGCCTAGCAGACTTTCTAATCATTTCCAAACCCATGTCTTAAAGAGTTTTTGCCTTTCCCCCACCTCAGAAGCAAATTAAAAATTTCCCAAAAGTTGTGTTTAAAATATCTATTTTATAAAATTTTGAAAATGCAAAACATTTAATGAAGAAAAAATATGACCTATAATCCCATCACCCCAAGTTAACTTTTTATCACTCTTCATATTGGGTGTGTATTTTACTTTTTCTATATATGTATGTGTAGATCTATTTAGTTTGGATTAAACTATAGTATAATTTTGTAGTCCACCTTTCTCATTTAACAATATATTGTCAACACTTTCCATATTGATATATATTCCAAAAGGTGATATTTAATGACTTGTATAGTATTTCATCATATGCACATACTGTAATTTATCCAACTCTTTATTATTTGACATTTTTATTGTTTATAATTTTTTATTATTAATAATTCCTTCGTGACTATCCTTGTAGGTATATCTTTGGGCATAACCATGACATTTTTCCCCTTAATATAATTTCCTACATGGGGACTTGCTGTATTAGAAGGTATGAACTTTTTTAAAGGCTTTTGATATAAACTGCCAATCTACTTTCCAGAAACGTGTGAATTTTCATTTCCACTATTTGGAAGCAAAGTCACCTTGAAGGGACAAGATAGTTCCCAGGTCAGAGCAGGTTTTATTGACAGTCTCAACATTTAGCGAACTCTAGCAATGTAGTTTATATCAGGGTGATACTATTAAACTGACTTTCTTTTTTCTGATGACTTGCCTGCCTAAGTAGTGAGGAATCCTTGTAGATTCCTTGCTTTGGGTCCTGGGACTGAGTATTCCATTAACAGGAGGAGGAAGAGAAAGAGAAAGAATTGGTTTGATTTGAACATATTGGATTGAGTCACCTGTAAAATATATGAAGTAGACAATTGGAAATAAAGATCTGGAGCTTGGAAAGAAATTAGGGAAAGACGCACATTTTAAGTCATAGGAATGGATACGATATCCCCAGGAAGGACGTAGATTGCAAAGAGAGAAGGGAAAATGACAGAATCTTGGGGAATACCAACACTTAAGGGTCACAGAGGAGGACGCAGCAGAAGATATTGAGAAAGAATAGTCAGAGAAATAGGAATAGAATTATAATTGTTAGGCTTTCCTTTTCCCGCACAGGTTCTTTTCCTACACCTTGAAAATTCTCCAAGGCTCATCTTTAACTGCCTTCAAGAAACCATCTCTTTGTCAGAATCAATTTTATCCTTCTCTATAGTATTTTGAGTGACTATTACCACAATAGTAATGTATTGTGGTTATCATGGTTATCTTTGTGCATTTCTTAATCTCCTTATTAAACAATAAATCAAGAAGTGTGAAAGTCTGAGAGTTTACCTACTTGGAAGCTAATAAGTAAGCCTGCCACACTTATATGGAAGCTGGCAGAAGATAAGAGACTCCTAGATCACACAGAAAGGATTGATTACTTTTGGTGCAGCAGTCAGCATGAACTTCATGTTCACACGAAGTCTCTTTCCCCAGGTCTCATGGGGTGACTCAGAGAGGCCCAAGTAGATTCTGCACATAGAGTGGGCTTGTGTTATAGCAGAGATTAGGAAACCAAACCTTTTATAAGCAAACCTGACCTATCTTTTCCTCCAGAGGTAGCCCTTGTATTTGTTTTGCTAGACAGCACAAAAACTGCCCTCTGATCCAAAGGGAGACATTATCTCTGTCTTCTAAGGCTGTTCACGATACAAACATTCTCAAAAAGATGAGCTAGAACAAAAGGTGTCAATGCCCCTGCTCACAAGATGTTCAGAAACCCTAGAGACCCAAGAATATTGTCTCTCAATAGGCATGCTAATGTCGTGTATATTTTTATGTGCCACTTGCATCTCCCAGGTTATATGCCTTGCATATGAGAGTTGCTAATACATAGTTGTTGAAATAATGATTTAGAAATGACAGCAACATCAGAGATAGTTTAGAGCAGTGGTCCCCAACCTTTTTGGCACCAGGGACTGGTTTTGTGGAAGACAGTTTTTCCACGGACCGGGTCAGTGGAGAATGGTTTCGGGATGATTCAAGCACATTACATTTATTGTGCACTTTATTTCTATCATTATTACATTGTAATATATAAGGAAATAATTATACACCATAATGTAGAATCAGTGGGATCCCTGAGCATATTTTCCTGCAACTAGATGGTCCCACCTGGGGGTAATGACAGTGACAGGTCATAAGGCATTAGATTTTCATTAGGAGGACCCAACCTAGATCCCTCACATGTAGTTCATGATAGGGTTCGCCTCCTATGAGAATCAAATGCCACCACTGATCTGATAGGAGGCAGAGCTCAGGCAGTAATGTGAGCAAAGGGGAGTGGCTGTAAATACAGATGAAGCTTTGCTTGTTTGCCTACCACTCACCTCCTGCTGTGCAGCCTGGTTCCTAAGAGACCATGGACTGCTATCAGTCCATGGCCCAAGGGTTGGGGACCCATGGTTTAGAGGATGTTTCCCTAGAATTATAATAGGCCGTATGAAGGTTGCTTTAAACTTCTGATATAAGCTATTTAGAACAATGGTTTAGTCATAACTATAACCTCCTTGAGAATAACAATGTATCTTAATCCTTTTTGCTTCCTTTAGTCTAAAACAGAGCCTAGAACATAAGACCTGATCAACTAAGGTTTGTTAAATAAACTGGAATATGTGGACGATCTCAGCTATCTGAATGATGCAGCACTGACAAAGTTGTTTGCTCTTCCTCAGCACTTCCAGTCCTCTTTGGCAACAATGCCACAGCCTTTATACCCTCTAAAGTAGCTAAATAGAGGAAAATGAAGACACCAATTCCTGCTAAATGTTTGTAAACTGGTGGATTAGTGGATTACTCCTTCAGAAAGCTTCTTTTTTTTTTTTTTTTTTTTTTACATCAAGAGCAGGCTGGATGTCAAGGATATGATTAAATGGGTTTTCTCATACCTTGCTTGTGGAAATGTAAATTGGTATAATCTTTATATCTGCATTTGGCTATTTTCAATGAGGTTTTAAATGCCTATTCAGCAATTTAATTTTGGAAAAACTGCCTTAAATAAATTAATCTAACTATAGAAAAGAAGTTTTATGCACAAATATGTTAAGCCCAAAAATGTATTTGTAGTAGCATAAAATTTTAAGATTACTATTGAACTTAAGAAAAAATTATACTCTGATGTGGTAAATCACTGCGTAGATCATGGAAAGACATTATTACCAAGTTTTATTCCAAGAAGTATAAATTATCACTATTCCTAGACAATTTAAATATTGGTGCCATGTGTCTTTCCAAGGTCTTGTCAATTTCATTTAGTCTAGGTTATATGATTCATACCTGTCTATAAAGAAAGGTAATGAATTTTTCAATTGCTTCTCATTTTATTTGGGGTTGATCTTTTAATACACTGATACTCTACTGGAAGGAGGGAATGAAACTCTCCAGAGGAATGCATGTTCAATATTACAATATTTTACGTTTCCAGTAGTGAGGGAAGGTATTAATTTCAAAATTATTTGAAGATCTAGAAAGTTGCTCCTAAAATTTTATTTTAATATAGAATCCTCTGATATTATTTGTACTTATAAATAACAATTACTCAAAGATATTGAGGGAGTCAAAGATTTCCTATTTATGTCCTATTATTCTGCCCAGAAAACGTCAGTAGGTCAGACCAAATCAGGAAGTGGAAGGCAGATGACAAGAGTACTTATTTAAAGCTTATTTCATGTAAAAATGAAAAAATCCTGATGAAATCCATTTGGTGCATTTGGTGCTTTCAGAATTTTGTAAAGTGTTGTCACTGGGTTTGTGCAATGTCGAAAGGCAAATCCCACATCTGGAGGAAAGATGGCAGTAATTTAATAAAGCATTTGGCCTTTTCATATTAGCTATAATTCCATCTAGAGTTAACAAGGTTTTTTTTAATTAGTAAATCTCTTTGATGTCAAGATATGCATTGACGTAGTTAATTTACTTTTATTTGAAGTAGGCACTCTTGGGTCTCATTGACGTACATGTGAGATTTAGTGCCTTTGGTTTTTCAGGGAGCCCCCTCAGTAAGCAGTTTATATCACCTTTTCTCAGGATTAAAAAAACACTTAGAAGAGTGCAGTTGGCTAAGTGGGACTTTCTGCTTTCTTTACATTATATGGTCAAGGTATAAAATGAAACAATGACAAGGGAAATAGGGTTACTATCTTCTGGGATGAATTCGCATCAGGCTCCCTGAGAAGTAAAGATGAGAATGTCCTATTATACTTTTCTGACTAAAGCAATAGAGAAGTTTAAAAGACAGGATAAGAGCTGAGAGAGAGAAAACCTGAAAATGGGGAAAATGGAAAAGGAAAGTCAAGGTGGTACAAAAGAAGTGGAGAGCTGTGGGGTGCCTGAGGCAAAAACCGAGCTATAGACAAGGGGAAGAACTGTGTTGCTGGGGGTTATCAGAAGAGTAAAGGATATGCAGAAAACTTCAATCCAAAATGAGGGAGTTAGGCTTGTGAGAGGAGGGAGGGAAGGGGGAGGGAAATCATAAGATAAAATCTAATTTGTGGCAGTAAGTTTTATTTTCTTGAAAGTGGGTACAGGAATGTAAAATTTTCTTATGCCCTGAGAAATCCATTATTGATGTTTGAGACCCCCAGCCAAATGTATTTTAGTCATCTGTAACGTACACCAGTGGGAACATTGCTTCATACATATGTAGATGCTAATTTAAGCCAACACGTATTCCATTTTAATTACTCGAGTACAAACATCTCACATTTTCCCTTTGGTATAAAATGGAAACTTTTATTGGTTGGTCCAGCAACAGGGGCTACAATATATACAATATGAAGAAAGATTGAGTTGACATTCCATTATGAAACTTTAAGTGTCTACAAGATTACTGTAAAAGTCATCTTAAAAATTATGAGTTATGAATATGTTAGTTGTTTGGGGAGAACCAATTTTTGGTTTGGTTGATCTACATTTCCTCTATTTTCTATTTTATTAATTTCCAATAATTTATTTACCTTTCACTCTCTTCATGTTTACTCTATTGTCTTTTAACTTCTGAGCTGAATTTTTAACTAGTTTATTTTCAATCCCTTTTATTCTTTTTTTAAAAAATAAATGTATCTATAGGCTCCAAATTTCCTTCTAAGAACCACTTTGGCTCCATCCTATATGTTTTGATATATCAAAATATTTTGATGTAACCAAAATAATTTGTAAATTCTATTATGAGTCCCTCTTTGATGAGTTATGAGGGATGTATTAAAACATAAACATCTTGATTTTTTTCCAATTATAGTTGACCCTTGAACAATGTGGAGGTTAGGGGGACTGACCCTCCGTGTAGTTGAAAATTCATATGTAATTTTTGACTCCCCCAAAACTTAACTACGAATAGCCTACTCTTGACCAGAATCCTTACCAATAACATAAATGATCAATTAATACATATTTTCTTTGTTATGTATATTATATACTATATTCTTACCATAATGTAAGCTAGAGAAAAGAAAATGTTATTAAGAAAATCATAAGGAAGGTATATTTACTATTCATTAAGTGGAAGTGGATCATCATAAAAGCCTTTGTCCTCGTCATCTTCACATTGAGTAGGCTGAGAAGGAGGAGGAAGAAAGGGGGTTGGTCTTGTTGTCTTGGGGGTGGGAGAGGTAGAAGAAAATCTCAGCATAAGTGGACCCACACAATTCAAATCCATGTTGTTCCAGGGACAACTGTATTGATTTCTAACTGTTGCTTTGTAGTCAAGAAATGTATTAAGTAGATAATTCTTCAAAATTTACTGGACTTCTTTTGTGACTCATTTGTGATCAATTTGCATAAATGTTTTATGTATACTTTAAAGTGTATATTTTCTCTTTGTTCACTGCAGGTTTTTATACTCACCCATTGTACAAGCTTATTAATTTTACTGTTGAAATGTCCTCTATCCTTCTCACTTGTAAAATTTTGTTTGCTTGACATGTTTGTTTCTGATAGAGATTTGTTAAAATTGCCTACTATGATTTGGATTTGTCAGTTTCAACTTGTAACTGCCTTGTTTTTTTCATTTTGGTTTGTCATTGGGTTCATAAAAGTTTATGATTGTCATATCTTTTTGATGTCTTGTTCCTTCTATTCTTTTGTTACCCATCTTTATCTATATTTGCCTTGCATGTTGATATGCTACATCAGCCTTCTTTTGGGTGATGTTTGCCTAATATATATTTCCCTTTTTTTTTTTACATATTTCTGTGCCATTATGTTTTAGGAATGTCTCCTAAAACCATGTGTAGCTGGATTTTCAAAAAATACAATCTAGTCTGAGAAACAGGAGCACTTATTGTGGAAGAATGCCAGGTCTACTTAAGCCATTCCAATTTATCTATTGCCTTAATCTCCTTTTTATAAAATTTCTTAGTGAGAAATACAAGATGCCTCTGTCTAACAGTTTTGAGCAAACAGAAATTTAAGTTTACAGAGTATCACATCAAGATGCCCAACACAAGCAATAAATCCAAGACTTAATTTGGTTTCCTTGTGTGCCTGCAGAAATTAGGATAGAAATGATTCTGCAGGTGTACTACAAGAACAATTTAATAAATTCTACTTCGCTTTCTATTATTTTTCCCTTAGGTTTTCATAGAAAGCAAATCTTGGGAAGGAATTCTGCCATAATCTATGATGTTAAATGTTTCAAACCCTCCCTAAATTGTTAACTCTTCAAAGGCAGATGTATCTTGTTCATGTTTGTGTATCTAGTGCATACAATTGAAGCTCAAAGGTTGACTTGAGCTAAATCTTAATTTGGTGGAGGGAAGAAGGAAAAAAATGGGAATTTACAAAGTAATTTTTTTCTTTATGACAAATTACTGTGAAAGAATGGCAATGGTGCCAGAATTTCCATTGTACTTTATTACCAATCTGAGTTATGGCCCCAAAGACTGCTTTTTACAATATGCCCAAGGATACTATTAATTTTTCCAAAATAATAAGTTACAGGAAATTTCAGAATAAAAATACAAAGTGTCCCTCTGTATAAATCACTACTCTGTAAGCTCTTTGAAGGAAGTACCATGGGTTCACCCTATTAGGTTGTAACAGTGCCTGGCACATAGAAAGCTTTCAAGAAATGTTGGAATGAACGGATGAGTGTCATGCAAATCTCGATTAACCTTACCTGAGCTGAAAACTTTCAGAATCCATACCATTTCTTTCCTTATAAATACAGTTGAAACTCTACCATTTCTGCAAAAGATTTTTGACATCCCAAAGAAAGAATTAAACTTTCTCTTCTTAATGTTCCCACTTTGTCCATTCTGCTAAGTAGCACTTTTAATTTCACAATGCAGGTATCTGTTTACCAATCTGTTCCTATTCTAGCTTATGGGGGATTGTTTCTTAATAATTTTAAAAATCTGTTTTGCAGTTGCAAAGGCTCAACGAATCTTTTTTGAACTGGATTTTCTTAAAGTAAAAATTAAGTGCCAATACTTGTTGAGCGTGTACTATGTTTTAGACCTTTTGCAAAAAAAGGTAAAGAAGTTTTCCCTTCAGTTCTCATAGTAATCCTATGAAGTATGTATTATTAATCCCTTTTAATGTATTAGAAAACTAAGGGCAATGAGGTTAAACTAGTCATCCTAGGCCAAGCCTCCAGTACATGAAGAAGGTGGGACTAACTTTGTGTTCTTTTCACCTAACCATGCAATGCTCTCCACCCCTGCTTCCTCTCTTCCCAAAACCAAACAAACCTTCTTTTTTTTTTTGAAATGGAATCTCTCTCTGTCACCCAGGCTGGAGGGCAGTAGAATGATCTCGGCTCTCCATAACCTCAGCCTCCCAGGTTCAAGTGATTCTCCTGCCTAAGCCTCCCAAGTAGCTGGGATTACAGGTGCCTGCCACTATGCCCAGCTAATTTTTGTATTTTTAGCAGAGACGGTTTTGCCTTGTTGGCCAGGCTGGTCTTGAACTCCTGACCTCAGGCGATCCATTGGCCTTGGCCTCCCAAAGTGTGGGATTACAGGCATGAGCAACGTGCCCAGCCCCAAACTAAGCTTCTAAGGACATCTGTACATATTTCACTTCCTCCATCAACAGCCTCTCAAAGCACATCATGGAGAAAATATATAACGTATTTGTCACTGAAGACTTTTTTAGGATCACACCATTTACCTCCAAATGTATGACATTGTTTTTAGTTGAGACATGTTTAACCCTAGGAATGAGTATTCCTTCTAGACTCTAACACCTAGAAATCAGGGATGCCTGTTTATACTAAATGATCATCAAATCAGTTGTCCAGGGCATTCCTGTTATGGTACTTGGGCTGCAAATCAATATTCTAGATGCTTATAATGTATGAAAGAATTTAAGGCAAATTCAACGCTGATAATGAACATTAATGTACATGATGATGATGATGATATTATTCATAAATTTGGCTTTGCAGTCATACATATCTGCACTTAAATGTTTGTTCTAATTCCTTGCTAGCTGAATACTTTAGACAGGCTACTTAATCTCCCCAGGCTACAGATTCCTTACCTGTAAAACAGGGATGAAGGTATAGTCCTTGTGGATTAAATAAGATAATGCCTATCCTATAACTGGTAGTCATTATTGTTAATTATTACCCATAGAAATGCATGTTCTCCAAAAACTGTGAGTAAGTTAGGTTTGTCTACATGGCTTAAATGTCTCTAGCTAATACCTCTTTATTTAATACTGCTTATTTGTCTTGTGGCTACTTCCAAACTGATACAGAGACAAATGGGTGGAGAAGCTCCCCAGGCACGGGTTAATGTCCCAGAGAGAGATTAAAGCAAACATGAATGCCATTTCCTTCTATTCCTGTGCAGAAATTTATGGGAGCATTAGAAAAGGATGAGACACAAATTTTATACACATATTGTACATTAAATACACATACCATTACACCCTGTCTAGAATTACAACAACATCAATTATGATCATTACCTGTCAGTCACTACTCTATAAGCCAAACTGCACTTGTAATGAAGTCTAAACATGGTGTTTTCTCTATAAACAACCTCAGATGTGCTGTAGTGATCTATTAGAGGTTTTCTATATCCTTTCCCTGCCCCCTTCTGATCCTTTTAGGCTCTTATGAGCAAACCGTTGATCATGACTAAAAGCAGCTAAGTGCTTTCTTTCTTGGTGCTTAGCAGTTTCTCTGGAAGTCAGAAGACAATAATGTAGCCCTTAATACAGACTCAGACCAAATTTAGTGAGTGAAGGAAAGTACATGATACAAAGTTAAGGAAACATGGCCTTTAAGAAGACTAATGAAGACAAATATTTGCAAGGCAAACTTTAAGTCTCATGGCTGTAAGTGTTTTTCCTTACAAATTTCCTTTACAAATTACTTCTGAACCTCCAGTTCTGTAGGAAAAAGTATGGAAAGAAATGAAATAAGCTAGTTGCCTAAATGACAGAAAGAGAATTTGTTCTTGAGACAGCGTCTTGCTCTGTCACCTAGCCTGGAGTGCAGTGGTACAAACATGACTCACTGCAGCCTTGACCTCCTGTGCTCAGGTGATCTTCCCACCTCAACCTCCTATGTAGCTGGGACCACAGGCACATGCCACAATGCCCAGCTAATTAAAAAAAAATAGAGATAGGGTCTCACTTTGTTGCCCAGGCTAGTCTTGAACTCCTGAGCTCAAGTCATACTCCCACCTTGGCCTTCCAAAGTGCTGGAATTATAGGCATGGACATCACAGCCAAGAACATTTTAAGTTATATATACTAGATATCATCTTATAAGATGATAGAAAAGTTCTCTAAGTCCTGGAATGAAAATATGAGTACATTCTGAATTATCCCCCTCTCTGTTCACTACTGAAGAACAATCCTTTCAGTAGAGAGGACCCTTGCATTTTGTGGGTTTCCCATTAAACAGATGCTGCCTGGGCACTTACCTTACTTTTTCTCTTGATGATCATTCACTTTGACTTCATAGTCACTGTTGAAGATTGGGGTAAGTTCTAAAGAGATGCATTAGATCTCTCTCTGGAGCACAGTCAACTGTTTTTCCTCCTGCCACCTAGAAAACTGGTACTGCTCATTCTACCTATAGTTTCACTTTGGGGCATGGAATTATACAACCAGGAAATGTAAGATGTTGCATCAATGTTAATATTTTTGAAGCAAACATTATGTAGCTGATTTGTTTTATCAATAATATATATTAGGAAAAGGAAAAGTGTAGTAAGTCCTCAATTGATGAATTAGTATTACTCTTCAAAATATTTGAAAATTTCTTGATTAGAAATTGCATTTCTAATGCAAGAAACAATATGTGGTTAAGGCCTGTGGCCCACAATATATCCAATGAATACATAACCTACTTATCTTAGGGATCACTGGATTCTGAATACAAATTATGGCACATTCAGTCTAATAACTCCTGTATTTGTTTTTGCCTGTACCTGCTCAGACAGGATATTTAGTTTCTCAAAAATTATATCTGAAAGTCCTCAAGGGATTCTTTAAATGTTCTCATGAGACATTGTTATTGCTATTCCTATTTTGTTGATGCATATCATAGGATAAATCAAATAAGTATGCTGGCTTATTTTAATTACTTGAATTTTTGGCACAGGAGAAAGGAAATACAGAAGTAAGATGAAAGAGGTTAAATTAAAATCGTGTAGTCTTGATTTTGATAGGAAGTATCAATAGGATCTTAAAAATACATATTTTCTATATCCTCTGAAAAGGCTGAGAAAAATGATGATTACAGTGGCAATCAGCATCCTTAACACTTAGATTGTGTCTCAAAACATCATTTCCCTTGAGAAGGAACCCATTATCCTGAAGAAATGGCTGATTTCAGATATGGGACAAGAATTCTTCAATAACAGCCTGAAGCATCTTGTCATATACGAAAGCAGGAAGCAATCCAATAGTAACAAAGATGTGTTCAAAGACTCAGAAGCCACCCAGTAGGCTCTCACTGGTCAGTTCAAGCATCAATATTTAAATTGGATTGAAGCTGAGCATAGTGGCTCATGCCTGTAATCCCAGCACTTTGGGAGGCCGAGGCAGGCGAATAATCTGAGGTCAGGAGTTTGAGACTAGCCTGGCCAACATAGTGAAACCCCGTCTCTACTGAAAATACAAAAAAAAAAAAAATAGCCGGGCATGGTGGTGGGTGCCTGTAATCCCAGCTACTTGGGAGGCTGAGGCAGAAGAATGACTTGAACCTGGGAGGCATAGGTTGCAGTAAGCCGAGATCATGCCACTGCACTCCAACCTGGCAACAGAGTGAGAATCTGTCTCAAAAATAAAATAAAATAAAAATAAATTGGATTGAAATTCATTAAATATATTTATGAATAAACTAACTGGTCACCATTGGAAAGTACTAAAGAACCAGTTAAATATCTTTAATATTGGTAAATAAAGAGAAAAATTCAAGCATTATCTTGCCTATTTTGTATAGAGTATCTTAGAGTAACCACATAGTTGATGAGGTAAAATATTCTTTAATAGAAGGATTCCAAGTAGTCAACAAACAAAGACATCGCTGTTATGCAACCCCTACTGAATTAATGGACCTGCATGATGATCACAAATGCCTACTAGCATCATGAAAAGGAGACAATAAGTCCTTATGTGCTTCCTGATGGGAATACCCAATATCATCTGTGAAGTAGTCTAGACAAGACAATTGAGCCTGAATCTCATCAAGGCTCTAGATCTATCTACCAATTTACAGGAAATACAGAAGAAAGAAGAACATGTTTAACGACACCACCATGATGCAATAAGTGAATCTACACAGTGGGACCTGGTTTTTTCAATAAGATACTTAGGGAAATTTTCAGGGGAAAAAAAAAGAGTTGAGAGGGAAACCTAAAGACTAAATAAACTCAAAGACAAACCACAAAATGTCTATGTGTGAACTTAAACTTGATCCAGACTTAACTAAAATTTTGAGGTAAAATTGTGAGATGATTGGGAAAATTATAACACTGAAATTAAGCTTTGAAATTAAGTAATTATTGTCAATTTTTAGGTATGCTAATGTGCTGTGGTTGTGTTTTAAGAGAGTCCTTAGGTCTTAGAGATATATCATTTTAAAGTTTTAAAAATAAAAATAAAATGATGTCTGTGACTTGCTTTTAAATAATCCGGGGCTAAGGGAAGGTAGTAGATTTGGATATAAATAAAACAAGATTGAGTGACTGCAAATTGATAATTGTTGAAGTTGGGTCATGGATACATAAGTGTTCATTATGCCATTTTGTTCTATTTTCTATGATTAAAAAAATTTAAATTGTACCTCTAAGTCATTCTATTAGGACAATGGTCATAAGACATCCACATGTTCTTCTTTTGTTTAGTCTTTTCCTCAACAAAAGTCCTTTCCTCTCAGTGCATTTTGACAGAGGCCTCTCTATTGCTATTGAAATAATTATTAATAATGATAATGCTAAAAGTGCCTATCATAAAGAGAATGTCATTGGTCCAAGTCTAGGATGCTGAATCTTGATGTTCTCGAAGCTTCCCATATATTTCTACATCTATATATTTTATAAAAATGAGATCATTCATGACATGCTGTGTGCATCCTGCTATATTTTACTTGATAAACTATTATGACTTTTTTTTTTTTTTGAGATGGAATCTCACTGAGATGCCCAGGCTGGAGTGCAATGGAGTGATCTCAGCTCACTGCAACCTCTGCCTCTTGGGTTCAAGGGATTCTCCTGCCTCAGCCTCCCAAGTAGCTGGGATTACAGGCTCCCGCCATCATGTCCAGCTAATTTTTGTATTTTTAGTAGAGACGGGGCTTCACCTTACTGGCCAGGCTGGTCTCGAACTCCTCAGGTGATCCACCTGCCTTGGCCTCCCAAAGTACTAGGATTACATGCATGAGCCACTGTGCCAGGCCTATTATGACTATTTTAATATATTTTTATAACGTTTTAAAATCGTACCTGGTTTTCTATTAGATAGGTGAGGCTAAAACTTACAAAAATACTTTACTAAAAGAGCAAAGAGGAGAATATATATGAGACGTACAGAAAAAATTATAGCCATGTTCTGTAAATTCAAAGGCAGCAGATGATCTATTTCATTAATTTTTTCATGAGTTGTTTCTCCTAGAGAACTTTAGGCTCCAACTCCAGCCTACACAGGTACTCTCTGTGTCTGCTATATCGATGTTGTTCTGGGACTTCGCTTTATTGCTTTCTAGTGTTGGAATCCCCTCTCTTTTGAATCTCATGTTTTATCTCTTGGAGTAGTTCTCCCCATCCCCATTTAAAAATGCGTATCTTCTGTCCATCCCTTCTCAAGGAACAATGCACCTGAAATAAATTGGATTATTTTCATGTCTGAAAATGCCTGTTAGACCTTCTCAATTAATTTTCAATACATTGCTCCAATGTCTTCTAGCTTTCAACAATACTATATTAATTTCAGAAACTTTTGACATTTTACATTATGAAAGCATTTACTCATCATTAACAATGTTTTGAAATTTTGAGGTGATGTTCTTGGTAACAATTTTTCTCCATGATCATTAAGCTAAAATGGGGGTCCCTTTTAGTCTAGTGATTCAATATTTTCAGTGTTGAGACACTGTCTCATACTATTTCTTTGATAATTTCCTTCAGTATTTTTTTTTCTTGAGGAACTATCAGTGATATCTTGCATTCTCTGGATTTCCTTTTTAAATTTTCTTACCTTTTCTCTTGCCCATATGTCTTTTAGTTCTACTTTCTTGGATAGTTCCTTGGTATTACCTTAAAAATCTTCCACTGAATATTAAATTTAGACTCAAAATTTTGAACTTTTAAAAAATTGTTGTGGCTTCTTACAGCTATTTATTTATTATTTCCTGAATATAATTTTTCCTCTTAATCCTCTTAGGAAATTGATAATATTTAGACTTTTTTTTCTGCTCCCTGTTTTATTCTTTCATTCGTTTTTATTCTGTTTGATTGTTTCAGCCATCATTCACTTAGTAAGCTTTCATGATTGTACTTTCATGTTTGAGATCAAAGCATTAAAAATGATTTGATATTCTCTCTACATGGACAAGGCTTTTATATGTATGAGTTTGCAGTAGGGTAGTTGGGCAGTAAGCTGACATTTTTTTACTGGGAGATTTCCAGAGTCCTTATCTGTATATCATTCCTCTGGAGGTATTCAGTTCTACAGAGAAGAATGTTATTATAGGCTGAGAAATGGCTTGGGTTAAGGTCCTGTCATTCATCCTGCAAATTTCTATTTGATCTGTGTTTGATATTTTCCACTTGTCTCTCTGAATGCAACTTCTATCTTTCTTTCTCCTGCTATCTGCCCCTGGAATCCATTTTTATTACTCGAAGAGTGTATTTATTAGACCAATGCACTCTTTTCTCCCTTACTAACTGTGATTGGGTTGAATGAATGGGAAACCACAATGGGAGATCAAAAGGAGGGAAGAGAGGATTTATCTCCCCAACTCCCCTGCATCAGGGTCCTCTTGGGCTGGTTGTGTAAGTTAACTGAAGGTCACTACTCCCCTCAAGACAGCCCCGCTAGATGACTCTTTCTGGGTCCCAGGAACTAGTGTCTCCTCTCTTCCCTTTGGGCCCAGAGGTTATATCTGTTGGGCCTAGAGATTGTATTGGTTCTGTGGTTACCATCCCTTGCAGTTTTCTTTTATCTCATCCACACTTTCGTGGATAGTTCCCTTATGAATTTTTTCTAGAGTTATCCTGATTTCTTTTTTGCCATCTGTTTCCTGCTTCGACTTTGACCAATACCGTGATTGGTTCCATAATTGACCCAAAAAAACAGACCCTTAAAATAGAATTCTGGGATTGGTTTCTCATATATCTGAGGAGTGCAGGAATAAACACTTTTCCAGGGAGAAATGCAATGTGGGTAATCAATAGCATTATGGTGGTGTCATTATGATATTCATATGATCACAGGTGGTAGCAGAGGATGGAGAGCCATAGAAGACAAAGGCTGTAGGAGAGCAAATGATGTGGCCCATAGTTGCTGTGGCAACATAGGGATTATACAATATTGTGGAGTCACTTGGCTTTAATGACCCTAGAGGGCATACATAAAGAAAAAGAGAAGTTAAAAGCTTTATAAATTTCAATTAAGAATATATGTGGAAAGCCAGAAATCCACCATGGCATCTTTAAAGCAGTCTCTCTTTTCTATAGTTTCATGGCAGATCAGGTTGAGAACCAAGCCTAGGGTAAGGGCAATATTAGATAAGAAATGCAACCCCCAAACAAAGAATGTGGTCACTTTAGCATCATGGCTGCCTCTGAGAACTTTGATCCTCAAGCTCTCCTTGAAACTCATAAATTGATGCCAATTCTTCTCAGTGTTTTCTCATTTCTTCTAAGCCCACAGTGGGAGTTAGTTCCCAACAGAACATGGAGGGAGAGGTAAAATGCCTGTTGAAGGAATATATCTTGAAAGAGTTACAAAAGCTTTCTAATCAGCAAAAGCCTGGGAACGTATATAGAAGTGCTAGAGCAAGAGTGATGAATCAATTTATTCAAGGTTTTGACTAGTATGTCCTGAGCACCTGGGAGTGGCATTAATCATTGGCTTTATGTATGTGTACAAAAAAAATTAATGAATGAATAAATATTCATATTCTTATTTAAATTTTTCTATAAGTTATTGGGGTACAGGTGGTATTTGGTTACATGAGTAGGTTCTTTAGTGGTGATCTGTGAGATTTTAGTACACCCATCACCTGAGCAGTATACACTGCACCCTATTTGTAATCTTTTATCCCTCTTCCCCCTCCCAATTTCCCCCAAGTTCCCAAAGTCCGTTGTATCATTCTTTTTAAAATTTATTTATTATACTTTATGCTCTGGGATACAGGTGCAGAATGTGCAGCTTTGTTACAATTGTATCATTCTTATGCCTTTGCGTTGTTATAGCTTAGCTCTCACATATCAGTGAGAACATAAGGTGTTTGGTTTTTCCATTCCTGAGTTACTTCACTTAGAATAATAGCCTCCAATCTCATCCAAGTCACCGCGAATGCCGTTAATTCATTCCTTTTCATGGTTGAGTAGTATTGTATCATATATAGATATGATATATCTATATATGTGATATATAGATATATAGATATATATATCTCACAGTTTCTTTATCCACTCGTTGATTGATGGGCATTTGGGTTGGTTCCACGATTTTGCAATTGCGAATTGTGCTGCTATAAACATGCGTGTGCAAATATCCTTTTATGAATAATGACTTTTCCTCTGGATAGATACCCAGTGGTGGGATTGCTGGATCAAATGGTAGTTCTACTTTCAGTTCTTTACGGAATCTCCACACTGTTTTTCATAGTGGCTGTACTAGTTTACATTCCCAATAGCAGTGTAGAAGTGTTCCCTGTTCACCGCATTCACGCCAACATCTATATATTTTTTTATTTTTTTGACTATGGCCATTCTTGGAGGAGTAAGGTGGTATGGCATTGTGGTTTTGATTTGCATTTCCCTGATCATTAGTGACATTCAGCATTTTTTCATATGTTTGTTGGCCATTTGTATATATTCTTTTGAGAATTGTCTATTCATGTCCTTAGCCCACTTTTTGATGAGATTGTTTGTTTTTTTCCTGCTGATTTGTTTGAGTTCGTTGTAGATTCTGAATATTAGTCCTTTGTCAGATGTATAGATTATGAAGATTTTCTCCCACTCTATGGGTTGTCTGTTTACTCTGCTGACTGTTCCTTATGCTGTGCAAAAGCTCTTTAGTTTGTTTAATTATGTCCCAACTATTTATCTTTGTTTTTATTGCATTTGCTCTGGGTTATTGGTGATGAAATCCTTGCCTATGCCAATGTCTTGAAGGGTTTTTCCAATGTTATCTTCTAGAATTTTTATAGTTTCAGGTCATAGATTTAAGTCCTTAATCCATCTTGAGTTGATTTTTGTATAAGGTGAGAGATGAGGATCCAGTTTCACTCTCCTACATGTGGCTAGCCAATTATCCCAGGACCATTTGTTGAAAGGTGTCCTTTCCCCACTCTATGTTTGCTTTATTAAAAATCAGTTGGCTGTAAGTATTTGGGTTTATTTCTGGGTTCTCTATGCTGTTCCATTGGTCTATGTGCCTATTTTTGTACCAGTACCGTGCTGTTTTTGTGACTGTGGGCTTATCATATAATTTGAAATCAGGTAGTGTGATGCTTCCAGATTTGTTCTTTTTGCTTAGTCTTGCTTTGGCTATGTGGGCTCTTTTTTGGTTCCACATGAATTTTAGAATTGTTTTTTCTAATTCTGTGAAGAATGATGGTTGTATTTTGATGGGGATTGCATTGAATTTGTAGATTGCTTTTGGCAGGATGGTCATTTTGACAATATTGATTCTACCCACCCATGAGCATGGGATGTGTTTCTATTTGTTTGTGTCATCTATGATTCGTTTCAGCAGTGATTTGTAGTTTTCCTTGTAGAGGTCTTTTGCTTCCTTGGTTAGGTATATTTCTAAGTATTTTTTTTTTTGCAGCTATTGTTAAAGAGATTGAGTTCTTGATTTCATTCGCCACTTGGTCACTGTTGGTGTATAGAAGAGCTACTGATTTTTGTACATTAATCTTGTATCTGGAAACTTTGCTGAATTATTTTACTAGTTCCAGGAGCCTTCTGGAGAAGTCTTTAGCGTTTTCAAGGTAAATGATCATATCATCAGCAATCAGTGACAGTTTGATTTCCTCTTTACCGATTTGGATGCCTTTTATTTTTTTCTCTTGTCTGATTGCTCTGGCTAGGACTTCTAGTACTATGTTGAAGAGGAGTGGTGAGAGTGGGCATCCTTGTCTTGTTCCCATTCTCACAGGGAATGCTTTCAATTTTTCCCCATTCAGTATTATGTTGGCTGTGAGTTTGTCATATATGGCTTTTATTACACTGAGGTATGTCCCTTGTATGCCAATTTTGCTGAGAGTTTTAATCATAAAGCGATGCTGGATTTTGTTGAATGCTTTTTCTGTAGCTATTGAGATGATCATGTGATTTTTGTTTTTAATTCTGTTTATGTGGTATATCACATTTATTGACTTGTGTATGTTAAACCATCCCCACATCCCTGGTATGAAACCCACTTGATCATGGTGGATTATCTTTTTGATGTGTTGTTTGATTTGTTAGTTAGTATTTTGTTAAGGATTTTGGCATCCATGTTCATCAGGGATACCAGTCTGTAGTTTTCTTTTTTGGTTACGTCCTTTCCTGGTTTTGGTATTAGGGTGATGATGGCTTCATAGAATGAATTAGGGAGGATTCTCTCTTTATCTTGTGGAATAGTGTCAATAGCATTGGTACCAGTTCTTTGAATGTCTGGTAGAATTCTGCCATGAATCTCTCCGGTCCTGGACATTTTTTTGTTGGTAATTTTAAAATTACTATTTCAATATTGCTGCTTGTTATTAGTCTGTTTAGGGTATCTAATTCTTCCTGATTTAAGCTAGGAGGTTTGTATTTTTCCAGGAATTTATCCATCTCTTCTAGGTTTTCAAGTTTAGGTGCATAAAGGTGTTCATAATAGCCTTGAATGATCTTTTGTATTTCTGTGGTGTCAATTGTATTATTTCCTCTTTCGTTTCTTATTGAGGTTATTTGGATTTTCTCTTTTCTTTTCTTGGTTAATCTTGCTAATGGTTGATCAATTTTATTTATCTTTTCAAAGAACCAGCTTTTTGTTTCATTTATCTTTTGTATTTTTGTTTGTTTGTTTGTTTCAGTTTCATTTAGTTCTGTTCTGATCTTGGTTATTTCCTTTCTTCTGATGGGTTTGGGTTTGGTTTGTCCTTGTTTCTCTAATACCTTGAGGTGTGACCTTAGAATGTCAGTTTGTGCTCTTTCAGTCTTTTTATGCAGGCATTTAGGGCTATAAACTTTCCTCTTAGCACCGCCTTTGCTGTATCCCAGAAGTTTTGATAGGTAGCGTCACTACTGTTATTCAATTTGAAGAATTTTTTTTTTTTTTTTTTTTTGAGACGGATTTTCGCTCTTGTCACCCAGGCTGGAGTGCAATGGGTGCGATCTCAGCTCACTGCAACCTCTGCCTCCTGGGTTCAAGCAATTCTCCTGCCTCACACTCTTGAGTAAGTGGGATTATAGGCACCTGCAACCACGCCCAGCTAATTTTTATATTTTTTAGTAGACATGGGGTTTCACCATGTTGGCCAGGCTGGTCCCTAACTCCTGACCTCAAGTGATCCACCTTCCTTGGCCTCCCAAAGGGCTGGGATTACAGACATCAGCCACTGTGCCCAGCCCAAAGAATTTTAATTTCCATCTTCATTTTGTTTCTGACTCAGGGATCATGCAGGAGCAAGTTATTTAATTTCCATGTATTTGCATGGTTTTGAAGGTTCCTTTTGGAGTTGATTTCCAGTTTTATTCCACTGTGGTCTGAGAAAGTGCTTGATATAATTTCAATTTTCTTAAATTTATTGAGGCTTATTTTATGGCCTATCATATGGTCTATCTTGGAGAAAGTTCCATGCGCTGTTGAATAGAATGTGTTTTCTGCGGTTGTTGGATGGAATGTTCTGTATATACCTGTTAAGTCCATTTGTTCTAAGGTATAGTTTAAATCCATTGTTTCTTGCTGACTTTCTGTCTTGATAACCTGTCCAGTGCTGCCAGTGGAGTATTGAAGTCCCCACTATTATTGTGTTGCTGTCTATCTCATTTCTTAGGTCTATTAATAATTGTTTTATAAATTTGGGAGCTGCAGTGTTAGGTGCATATATGTTTAGGATTGTGATATTTTCCTGTTGGACAAAGCCTTTTACCATTATATAATGTCTCTCTTTGTCTTTTTTACCTGCTGTTGCTTTAAAGTTTTTTTGTTTGATATAGGAATAGCTACCCCTCCTCACTTTTGGTGTCCATTTGCATGAAATGCCTTTTTCCATCCCTTTACTTTATGTGAGTCCTCATGTGTTACATGAGTCTTCAAGGCAGAAGATAGTTAGTTGGTGAATTCTTATGCATTCTGCAGTTCTATATCTTTTAAGTGGAGCATTTAGGCCATTTACATTCAATGTTAGTATTGAGATATGAGGGTCCATTCCATTCATTGTGCTATTTGTTGCCTGTATACCTTGGTTTTTGTTTTGTTTTGTTTTTCAAATTGTATTTTTGTTTTATACGTCCTGTGAGATTTATGCTTTAAAGAGGTTCTGTTTTGATGTGTTTCCTGGATTTGTTTCAAGATTTAGCACTCCTTTTAGCAGTTCGTATAGTGGTGGCTTGGTAGTGGCAAATACTCTCAGCATTTGTTTGTCTGAAAAAGAATGTATCTTTCCTTCGTATATGATGCTTAGTTTCACTAGATACAAACTCTTGGCTGATAATTGTTTTGTTTGAGGAGGCTGAAGATAGGACCCCAATCCCTTCTAGCTTATAGGGTTTCTGCTAAGAAATCTGCTGTTAATCTGATAGTTTCCCCCACCCCTCTTTATAGGTTACCTGGTGCTTTTGTCTCACAGCTCTTAAGATTCTTTTCTTCACTGGGTGTGGTGGCTCACCCCTGTAATCCCAGCACTTTGGGAGGCCGAGGTGGGCAGATCACCTGAGGTCGGGAGTTCAAGACCAGCCTGACCAACATGGAGAAACCCCATCTCTACTAAAAATACAAAAAAATTAGCCAGGCATAGTGGCACATGCCTGTAATCCCAGCTACCCAAGAGGCTGAGGCAGGAGAATCGCTTGAACCCAGGAGGCAGAGGTTGCAGTGAGCCGAGATCACGCCATTGTACTCCAGCCTGGGCAACAAGAGCGAAACTCCATCTCAAAAAAAAAAAAAGATTCTTTTCTTCATTGTCTTAACTTAAGACAACGTGATGACAATGTGCCTAGGCAATGATCTTTTTATGATTAATTTCCCAGGTATTCTTTGTGCTTTTCTTGTATTTGGATGTCTAGGTCTCTAGCAAGGCCAGGGAAGTTTTCCTTGATTATTCCCCCAAATATACTTTCCAAACTTTTAGATTTCTCTTCTTCCTCAGGAACACTGATTATTCTTAGGTTCAATCATTTAACATAATCCCAGACTTCTTGGAGGCTTTGTTCATATTTTCTTATTCTTTTTTCTTTGTCTTTGTTGGTTGGGTTAATTTGAAGACCTTGTCTTAGAGCTCTGAATTTCTTTCTTCTCCTTGTGCAATTCTATTGCTGAGACTTTCTAGAGCATTTTGCATTTAAATAAGTGTGTCAAATATTTCCTGAAGTTTTGAATTTTTTAAATGTATGCTATCTATTTCCTGAATATTTCTCCCTTCGCTTCTTGTATTGTTTTTTGGATTTCCTTGCATCGGGCTTTGCATTTCTCTGGTGCCTCCCTGATTAGCTTAATAACTAACCTCCTGAATTCTTTTTCAGGTAAATCAGGGATTTCTTCTTGGTTTGAATCCATTGCTGGTGAGGTAGTGTGATTTTGGGGGGATGTTAAAGAGCCTTGTTTTGTCATATTACCAGAGTTGGTTTTCTGGTTCCTTCTCATTTGGGTAGGCTCTGTCAGAGGGAAGATCCAGGGCTGAAGTGTGTTCAGGTTTTTGTCCCATGGGGTGTTCCCTTGATGTAGTACTCTCCCCTTTTTCCTATGGATGTGGCTTCCTGAGAGTCAAACTATAGAGATTGTTATCAGTCTTCTGGGTCTAGCCACCCAGCAAGTCTACCAGGTCCCAGGCTGGTACTGGGGGTTGTCTGCACAGAGTCCTGTGATGTGAACCATCTATGGGTCTCTCAGCTGTGGATACCTCCACCTGTTCGGGTGGACTCTGTGAGGGTTCTTAGCTTTGGTGGCTTAATGCTCTATTTTTATGCTGGTTGGCCTTCTGCTGGGAGGTGGCACTTTCCAGAGAGCATCAGCTGTGATAGTATGGAGAGGAACTGGGGGTGGGCGGGGCCCTAGAACTCCCAAGATTATATGCTCTTTGTCTTCAGCTACCAGAGTGGGTAGGGAAGGACCATCAGGTGGGGGCGGGGCTAGGCATGTCTGAGCTTAGAATCTCCTTGGGTGGGTCTTGCTGTGGCTGCTGTGGGGGATGGGATTGAGGTTCCCAGGTCAGTGGAGTTGTGTACCTAGGAGGATTATGGCTGACTCTGCTGAGTCATGCTGGTTGTCAGGGAAAAGGAGGAAAGTGGCAGTCATAGGCCTCACCCAGCTCCCACCAGCTCCCATGCAATCTGTAGGGGTGGTCTCACTTCCACTGTGCCCCCGCCAACAGCACTGAGTCTGTTTCCAGGCAGTGGGCAAGCAGGGCTGAGAACTTGCCCCAGGCTACCCACCTTCCAGCTGCAAAAGAAAAGTGCTTTAGTTCTTCCCCCCGCTTGTGAAGTCTGCACATGAGATTCATGCCCTCCCCCGAGTTCTGGCCAGGAGGCTTCTCAACCAGTTGAAATGTTACAAAGTTCAGCTGGAGACCTCCTTCTCCCTGTGGCGTTTTCCCTGAGCTGCTGGCAGCCCTCCTGAAGGATCCCAGTGATGCCAGGCAGGAATGGTCTGCTTGGTGACCCAGCAAGCTCCCAGGGCCTTTCCCGCTGTTTGCTCTGCCCCTGTATTTCACTCGATTCTTTAAATTGACTCAACTCCAGGTAAGGTTGGAATCTTCTCTTTCAAACTAGACCTTCAGTTTCCCCAGTGGGGATGTATGTCAGGGGCAGAGGAACTCCCTTTCCCACTTCTGCAGTTTGGGTACTTACAGTATTTGGGGTGTCTCCTGGATCCTGCAGGAGTAGTCCACTTCCTTCAAAGGGTCTGTGGGTCCTTTCAGGATTCCTGATTTATTCCTGCAGCTGTTCTGGAGCTAAAATTCACAATGCGAGCCTCTGCATGCTGCTCTGTCCATCTGAGTCAGAGCTGCAGTCTAGTCCTGCCTCCCCTCTGCCATGTC